>NC_090293.1:28235552-29435552 GCF_037392515.1 Haliotis asinina | reverse complement strand
GTTCGAGTACCACTGCTAGTTCGGGGTCCCGGAATACGCCCCCGTTCTGTGAACAAGGTCAGCGCCAAAAGGGGAGGTTGGGAGAAATGAGGCTTAACGTTATTGATCCTTGGCTTCTCAGGATCACAGATATGTTAGAAAGTGTCACAGTAACATCAGTCCGTGAAGATCCGGGTCAGTACTGCTCTTCAGCAACCTCTGCGTGTCATAACAGGCGACCGTCGGGATCGGGTTGTCGGTCTCTCTGACTTGGTGGACACGTGTTTTCGTATCTCAATTGCGCAGATCGATGTTCATGCTGTTGGTCACTGGGTCGGCTGGTCCAGACTTAGTTATGTACAGTCCGCCGCAGTAAACTGAAATATTGCTGAGCGGCGTCAAACAACAAACAAACATAATCATTAATTAATCGTCTTTCTTCCACCCAATATGTAATAACTGACAGACTGTTCACAGCAGCACTAAAATGGAACTTGAACTCGTCACGTCAAATCATTATACGAACATACATGCTAACCAGGGTCCTGTTTCACAGACCAATCTTAGCACTACGACTCTTGTGTAGTATGACCAGAAACTATTGAGAATTGTAGGAATGTGTTTAACTGGATTTCTAGTATAAACGGCTTTGACCAGCTATGAAGTGCTTGGTTTTATTCAAGAGAGACAACTCCGTTAATCCTTTATAATTAATTTGTGAAGAGTTATACCCCTTTATTTATGGCATTGGGCAATAGAGGTGCACAGGTAGGCCCAGAAAATTTACTGTCGGTGACAGGAGGTGGCTTTTTTTATTCTTGTTCTAAAAACAAACGAAGGAGTTTAGAAAACCTGAGGCTGGATATGACTGATAGAGAAACTGTGGCTGTCTGCAAGGAGATAATTAAAACTGAGCTGCATGCATTGGGTTGGCAGAAAAGTTGAGGAATTACATCACCGATCATGAATGCTGAAAAATAAGAGCGAAGATTGACCTGGTGCTACTGCATAAAAATTTTAACTGAGACAATGGGATTTTCTCAGATGAAAGTTCTGTGTGGCTGTTTCCTAATACACTGATATTCTGGACCAAACAAGCTGAAAAACAGGGACCAAAGGACGAAATTTAACGAGGTGGGGTGGCATATCTGAGAGGCAACGCCACTCTGTGTATTTGAGGGGAAATGAACAGTGAGCGGTACACGGATATTCTCAAGGGACATGTACTTCCATCTGATCACGTGTTCTGTGGAAATGAGTGGATTTTCCACCAACACAACGACAAAAAACGTCGTTCAAAACATTCACAGGTCCGATTTCGGAGCCCAGATATGTCATTATTGGATCGGCCAAGCCATAGCCCTGACCTAAATCCAGTAGAAATGTTTGGGGACGTCTTAAGGAAAGTGTCAATAATAAATTCTGACAAATATTGCTGAAATGAAAGAAGAGGTGGTCCGGTATTGGAGTTATGTTCTGCTAATATTCACATTTAATACGTGAGTAATTTATGGGAGAAAAAAATACAACCTTTAAATTCTCAATAATTTCAATAAATCTAATTCTCAATAAGTCCACACCACAGCATATATAGGGGTTACGATAGTCACAGCTCTACTACAGCTTTGTGAAACGGATTCCTGTTCGTGAGATTATCAAAGGCTTAATATAGTGTCTTTTTTATGTTGAATTAGTGAATTCATAATACTTTTGGCTTTAGCTACACAAGTGATATCCTCCTCTTTCCAGGAAAATGTACTGAACATCGACTTTGCTGCGACTTTCTTGGACCTAGCCGGAGCGACCATCCCCGACTACATGGACGGCAGGTCCATAGTGCCACTGCTTCACGACAACGCCACGTTGCCGTTCAGGCAGCATTTTCTCACAGAGTACCACGGGGAATCGGCTCGTATAAACCCGGGATGTGACCAATTAGACAATCAAAGAATGGCTGTACGTTATCTACCTTGTAGCTCTTCTAGGATGGGATTGTACCTGTGCTAGCCGTAAAAGGCCTCCAGATGGATAGGTGTCGTCTTTGTCGTTTTGTGCTTTAGCTCATGTTAAGCAATGGGGCCCGTAAGTAGGTCATGGTACTTCGCGAGTACCTGAGAAACCTCCAGTGACAATCGACGTTTCATACCCTTTCGAATGGTCTAATGGATGTCAGTTCGATTGTAAGGAACTGCTTATCCTTACAGGAATAACAAATTTCTGTGACAGCTAAACATGTTTGTACACTTGGTCCGGTCTGGTAAAGTCATATTTGACGGTCGCGCAATTTATAACTAGACCTTGTTCTTAAATATACCTGTGTCACCGGAAATCTGGTACCGGAAGCAAGCTGGGCAACGTCTCGCCCATCGCAAGTTGCCGCACGCAAACAGGCCATCTATTCCAGCTAAATGGATGTTAGAAAAAGTATCAATGCATCAAACTCTTGTTGTTTAAACGATTATTCAGATCCTTCCAGTAATAAACTTGTTTTAGTCACTTACGCCAAGCGTGTCGAACAAGGGACTCGGCCTTTTAGAGAGCGTAATCCTATGACAAAGTGCCATGATGATGAGGGACTGTATGTTGTTTACACGTCACACATCAAAGCTATATGACTGGAATTCTCAACCAGTCTAGAGTAAGAGATCGTTGCTGAGCAGATAGGTCTTCAGGTGGACTTTAAATAGTGGAAGAGCGTCAGAGTTCTTTAAAGAGTCAGAGAGCTGGTTCCATTTAACAGCTGCTGTTACACTGAAAACAAATGAGGATAACAAAATGTGATCTTGTCCCTGGGGATACAGATGTTCATCACATCAACCACTGGCCCGCCTGGATTAGTCAGTTATACGAGGGTCATTTACCCCTATGGTCTTGAACATAGTTGTGTTTTCCCACTGGTCGACGTTATATGCCAGGAATGTAATTATATGTGGCTGTAAAACTACATTCGGCATGCATCGGGATTTTTTTTCTCACTTTTATCAACTTGTGATGACTGAAGTATTTGATATCAAAAGACCCTCGGGTGAGATTCTATTTATGAAAAAATAACACTTAATTAGGCATTGGACTTGCAGTGCAGTGATATCATGGTATTGTGACGTCATCAGGGTTTTAACGTCATAACGTTGAGAGTCATGTATTTGATGACTTTAGGGGCATTGTGCAAAATCTACTGTCAAAACGATATCGTTTGATCCCACATGAGCGGTATCTCCAGTGGACCACAGTTTTGGATGTTACATATATGTCCTTAAAGCTACGTTGATTTAATACTATTTCTTGTACTTTAAAAATAAACTATTTATGATGTTTTAGTGGTGCCACACCTACGCCCATTGTCAGTGCGAGGATGCTTGGAACAACACCTATACCTGCATCAGATACAGCGACGGACAACAGCATTACAAATACTGTGAGATCGACGACAACGTCGTGAGTAGTGAACATCTGCTATCATCTAGATATCTAGATATATTTAAGAAATACAGTTCGTTCTACCGCCATGTATAGTGCAATAAAGCACACTTTCGCCCTGAACTATTATAGTTAAAGCACGAGGACGCTTGCGTCCGAGTGCTTTAATACGCAATACGTCAATACGCAGTGAATAGTCTTGCAGTTTCCGGGAATCTAATACCATTTGATCATGTTTTTCAACCAATCAGATTACAGAACACAGTAACTTTTGGTTTACAATGTACTTTCAAGTCGGGGGTCATCTCAAAATTTTCATATTTAAAAAAAAGATCTTCAATCCTCGCAATGACACGAACGCCTGTGGTCTGGAGGGGCGGAGTGGTAGCCCAGAGGTTAAAGGGATATATTATTCGTCACATGGGAACAGTGTGTGAATCGCATTTCTGGTGTCCCCCGCCGTGATACTGCTGGACTATTTCTAATAACAAAATCCCAATTCACCCATCACTCAGTACTGGTGAAACAGTTGAAGAAACCAATAAGAATATATGACTTTTGTATGTTTTGGACACAAACTATCCCGAGAAACAAGCTCTAGGAAAATTATTTGTATACCTTGTCATGCACGCATTCTGACTGGTTTGTCGTTTCTCGTACATACCATCGATCGTGGAACGAGTCGTTAACGATTTGATTGCGGAAAGGGGTAAGTGGCGAAGAATTTTATACACCTAAAAAGGTTATAAGCATCATGTAAACGCCATATAAAAATCCACTCGGAGGTAAAAAATCACGATCAGTCACGAGACCAGGCGTTCACACATAAGTGAGCGAATCCTGCCTCCCATATGTAGTGGATGTCCAAATCATCTGTTACTGCTTGACAAGTACTAGATGAGCCACAACCTGACAAATGACCCCGATTTGTATATATGGGAACGCCCTCCAGAACATTCCATTTGAAACAAGAGGAAAACAGGCTGTCGTCTTAATATTGAAAAGTTCAATTTACTCGTGCGAATCGTATTTTTATTGTTATATCATACTACAGGACACGTGTTAAACAGAAGCGACCTTGAGCTCACGCCACGTTCAGAGCGTATTGCACGTGCTTAATCCCCGATCTACATCATGTAGCTGTAGCAGTCAAGTTTATTCGTCTACGTACCCTGCCCCGTCTACTTGGCACAAACACGTTTACTGCGCAGGCTTATCTAATACGTGTCAAGCAGTAGTCGCCTTACTTTCCGGGTTCGAATACCAGATTCTCAGAGATTAAGATCTCTGCATTATCCACATTTGACCCATAAATAATGTTCAACTAGCTCACTCATTATTTCAGAACTTTGTTGAGATGTACGATCTCCAGAGTGACCCATACGAGTTTATGAACATTGCCAAAACTGCCGACCCTGACCTTGTCAACCAGCTGAAGACAAATCTAGCCCAACTCTCGAAATGTGTCGGGGCATCGTGTCATGGGAATACAAAGCTGTATGAACCTAATTTACTTTCTTAATTTTTAAGTTGAATTAAAAGAGTCATTATATAATGCGTTTTGCAGTGTTATTATTTCTTAACATCACTACATATACCTTGCATCAGGCTAGGAATTGATAAGATGATCAAACGTGCTCTAAAAAACTTATTTTTCTTCGATTGCTCTTTGTTTAAATGTCTGGCGCCGCTCTCGGGGATATACTGTATTTTGTAGTCGATGATGGACGAACCGTTGATTTACTCAACCATTTTATCCTGCCTTGACATCGGGCTATTTCTATAAGCAGTATAAAATTTTACTCCAAGAGTTCATGTGCCACTTCGCTCGTGCGCCAGTGAAACGGACATTTTTGCAAAACGAAGCCAAGTTCTCTGTTTTACTCGAAGAGGGCCCTGAATAGGCGGACGCAAAATACCTGAGAATTCGCATGTTTCGTGGCGATAGCGAAGTCAGCCGTGGCACCCTAGAACTTCAACATGTATCTGTAGCACATCCTGGTAGCACATTAATACCTGCATCATGTATCGAGGGAAATCCAGCATGCAACTATACATCAGTTTGTTACAGAGTGCGTTTGAGAAAATTGTCTCTTGGATGTGCTATGTCGAAGATGAACCATTCTCACACAAAGTAAACACATATATGTGCAGGGTACTCTAATGCACTTTCTTCCAGTGCAGTATCACTCTTATGTTAGATGAACTGTTCTGTATTAGTATAGAAGGTGGTGAGAATGTTAATGGGCAATCTGAAAGCTGCCTGAACAACTCGTCTCTCAGTCTGATATACAAACCCTGAAGCAAATATAGCCAAGATGGTCCACGCAAGTCTAGAAAATGTGGCAAGTGTAGATATGAAGAACGTCTCTGGGGTCCCTTTCTTTAAATTTAACTTTTTTACTACGCTTTTTTTCTGTAAAATATGTTCATTGCAGAGACTACTCATCTGTCTGCAACAGTGCATTTCATCATACAATTGAAAACAAAGGTCACATTAGTATAAAATGTGAAGGTTGCGCACATACAGGTAGGTAGGTGCGTGCATGTGTGTGTGTGTGCGTGCTTGCGCGCGCACATTGTGGAAGCGGTGTCCACACGAAATGTGGAGTTGACCCAAAAGCACCTCATTTGCTCGATGGACAGTGAAAGAAGAACACGTAGAGTAAACGTAAGATTTCCGTCACATTTTCATTATTAATTTCATTATCAAACTTTGCCATTTGGCAGCGGAGTCTAGAAATCTACTGATCTTTCTGTAACAGCTCGACACCCTCTACATTTATAGCTGCAATAGGGAAGCCTAATGTGACACCTGTGTAGCATCTGTCACTATTTAGCACAATTCACCTATGTTTGCTTCAACTATATTCTTGTCACCTTTAATTCCTCGTTTCTTATTATTTGCCTTATAGTAATTGACGCAAGTGTTTGGCTGGTTTGACAGGAATGTGAAGCGTGTTTTACTTGTTTACTTGTTTATTGTGTCATAATTTATCATGATCTTTTAAATCAGTTTCACAAATTATATATCAATGATATAGGTTGTATTTTCAACCGGTTTTACTGTTTAAATACAGACCAAATACAAGTTCAATGTATTAAAAACTGAGATAGCACAAAGATTCTGCACAACTTAATTGATTGGAGTAACGCAATTTTCATTTATAAAATGTTTGATACTTTTCATTAAACCCAGATATCCTCCAGAGCTCACCCAACTAATGAAAGAAAAGCACTTTATTTTTTTCAAATTAATGTAACGCATTTAATGCATTTTTGGTACGCTGTAGGTACGCTTAACACAATGTCAGCTACTGTTCCGTGTTTTGTTCGAGGAGGGCCCTCGCGGGCGCGTCTGTTCTATTAATAGATTTTTACAAGCGCTGCGCGGGATGAGTTATTAGAGTTTGTTCTCGAGAATAATCAGGTAGTTATTCCTGCATCTTGGTTGCTGAACACTACGTCTACAGAAGCAGGTATGTACATGAATTCATTTTCCCACTTGTACACACTTGATCAGACGGGCATCTTTCTCATTCTCTGTTAAATGGAACCTGGTTGTGCAAACTATAGATAATGACATGTGTTGGTATTCAAAAAGCACTGTATCAGACTATAATGACATGTGTTGGTATTCAAAATGCACTGTATCAGACTCATATTGTTTGCAGTATGATGCTTGTGCTGAGACATTTGTCAGAGACATCAAACCACCCAATGTTCAGCATCATGCAGAACCATACAAGGTGAAGGTCGGAAGCGATGTTGTTTTGAACATTTATGATCGCTTTGAAGGTTTAGCATAATTTTACATGTATTTGGGTGGTGAGAGGAGAGCGGGGTTCGATTACGTCAAGTTTAGCACTTTCATCCTCGAACAAATGAAACAGTATTCAGTCATTTAGATGTAATTAACTTTACGTGAAAAGATACGAAGCTAAACAACGGTATGCACAGGCATTTGGTTCCATATGTTGAGCTGCATTTGACAATCAGTGGAAAAATATATAACTAGCTATGCCCTATCCATTGTTTTGCTCACACGCCTTCAGTAAATGTTCTCAGTGTCTGAACCATTTTATAATTTCATTGTAATAACTGAAAACAGGCTATGGAAAGGTCAGTATAGGTGCAGCCTGGTGTATCGATTGTATCGCAGATACAAATGGAATGAAAATTGTTTGGTCCAGACTCGATAACTACCAGACCGCTGCCACATAGCTGGAATATTGCTGAGTGTGGCATAAGACTAACCTCACTCACTCACTCACTCACTCTTATCTTAGCGCAACATTAATTAATCTTGGATGTTATGAAAATAACTTCAGTGACAGGTTCCCGTATCAGGCTGCATGGGGGGCATGGGTTGATGTACCCTCGATGTTTGTTTATGTTCCCTGAGCCCAAATTCCCCTTCTTAATATTCACCTGGATTACATTTGAACGTTTTGTCAAAAATTATCTATTGGAATGCGAGGCAAAAACTTCGTAACCATCGCTAGATTTTGCAGACAGACAGATATAGCGTTATCTCCCTTCTATCGATATGCATTCGCAAAACATCAGTAATTTCAATGTATCATGCAGGCTTCATGTCCCTCAGGATAAAGAAGTACTACCAATTAAGGACCGAATGAGTTGCCATTGGCAGCGGGGTACATTGAAACTAATAGAAGAGCGCTCAGTCAATCTGAAAACGACATTTATGTGTGAGGTACGATAGATATTGTTCAGTGACACTGACTCATGTCAAAGTGCAACATCAATCAATCCTGGATATTAGGGAAATCCTTCAGTTTTGTGGAACGGGTCCCTTACCAAGCTGCATATTGTAGAGTGTCACAGTAGAACCGAGACTAGATTTGCACAAGTCTCTAAGTTGAAATGATTTTAATGATGATTTCTAAAAAATAGATAACAAACTATTGTTATCTATAACTTGCCTCCTCGGAGGATAGAATTACTGTACACCCATGGACTCAGCATTCATTGGAGCCAGGCTGAACTGAGACGGTTGGAGTGCTTTGCATTTTGATGAATGTCGTGAGGGACCGTTAATATCACAATGAGTTGCGTTTCACACCACAAATCTGACTATTATTACCTTTCAAAAGTACCGTGTAACAAATCACGGATTCATCATTTAAATCATTATTGTCGTTTCAGAAAATGTTTTGGAAGAGACGAGACGAGGATGATGTGGATCGCCTCAACCGGATCTGGACTATGCTTATCTTAGTGGTGGTGGGGATAGCCGCCATAGTGTACATCTCCGTCTTCCCTGATTCCGCTATTACCTGTCTACCAATAGGAGACGGGACACAACTTGATACTTTACCGTATGCTCTGAAATACTGCCTCGACGAAGGATCGTTCTCGGAATACCGTTACAGTGAACTCATATTCTCCTACCACACTTTTGTACCACTGTTTATGTTCTATCAGGCCTTTGCCTTCACTGCTCCTCATCTTCTAGCACAGTTCTTGAAGAGACTCCTCGGTTCAGACTCTGAGTTCCTTTTCCTGTATGCAGAGACCAACAAACCTGACAGCAGATCGGATGCAACCTTTATGTCCCGAGTGGCATCTCCACCATCCCCAAGTATCTTAAACACTGTAATCTTCTTGTTAAAGAAAGCTCTGTACCTCCTCAACTCATTCATCCAGCTTGTTATCATCGGATTGTTGTTTTCGCCAGATAAACCATTTGAGGCAATCAGGGACCAATACTCTAAAGGCACATCGGAGACTCCGTTTCCACGATATGGAAGGTGTCGGTTTGACATCAGAGACAAGAGTACTCAAGTGTATCAATGTGCCTTTCACATTAATGCAGTGTATCTCAAAATCTACATGTTCCTGTTCTACTGGCTTCTGATCCTGGCAGTGGCGAACCTGGTGAGTCTTATCGCGTGGATTCTCTTACTCCATGTTCCACGCTTGACATCAGGGAGGATCAAGCTGTACACCCTCACATCCTCTGATAGTGATTCGTACTCACCGGAGAAGCAAAACGCATTTGTGAAGGAGTATCTCGGGATGGACTACCTGCTGAACCTTCTCCTGGCACAGTCCACAGATAGAGAACCTGTGGCTGCAGATCTCACCATGAAATTGTGGCAGTCCTACAAGCACACTCCCGCGCCGGAACTGGAGACGAGTCAGATGTAGACAGGCTTACAAGGAAATCCCAAACGTCAGGCTAAAGAATACCCTTTTGAACTACGTTCAGAAATGGATCCAGTTTAGCGTAAAGTTCAAGACAGCCCCTAAAACTCGTATGGATGGACCACTGAAAATCAGTGATGACAGCAAGAGCAGAAATTTTATTCTATTGATGGAGTACTAACCTTGTCGACTGGCTCACTAAAAATCATAGACTAAGTAAAAAACTCGGATATTATGTGGCCGCTTCACTCACTCGTGTCATTTATCAAACGTTCAAACTTCACTGGACAGTTGAGAAAACTGCTTGCTGACCTTTGACCAGACTTCCTTGGAACCGAAAGGGAGCTGTATGTCCCGGGACGATTAAAGGACCTACCACACTAGATGTTCAAGATGAGTGGGGTGGTGCTTAAGAAGCTCATAAACCTATGTGGCTTTTATTAAGTCTTCGAACTGTTTTTCTGAGCTTGGTTCGCGTTAGGGAGTGTCTTTTTTGTAACTTATTTTGTTGGTGTGTGTGCGTGCGTGTGCGCGTGTGCGCGTGTGTATGGATTGAGTGGGGGTGGGTAGTAAGTGGTTAGCTAAATTGGACTGTTTTTGTTTGTCTTTTCGTTACATGTTTTAGCTGGTGTTCATGGTTTTTCACCCTCTCCATTGCCTGCTCATACTGACAACGACAACAAACCCAAGAATGTAGCATTGCGCATGAAGCAGCCTAGATGTGTACCCATTCTCACACCGGATTACTGATGATTAATGATAAAACAGATAAACCTAAAACGGTCTAGTTGAAATCAGATCGAGACACTCATTAAGATAATCTTGACCTTCGAAAAAGGGTGCACCTTTTTACTTCTAGTTGCTAAGTATTTACGAACTCCAAATGCATTTTAAGTCCCTAAAGAATTTCCTGTCACCACTATAGACGTCTAAATAACTATATGTTAAGACGTGAAAAACTACCCACCAAACACTACAGTATTACAGGCATAGCCCGCCGTTTGATTATCCACGATCTATAGTTCAGATGTACGGTATTCCAATTGTCTGTCGGTGACTTTAAGTACAAATATACGGCATTCCATAACCTACAATACAAATCAATTTTTCTTCAGCTTATCTAGTCTACATACTGACAAGTCAAATACCAACACTACATATTTTGATGTGTTGAGTCCTCTTCAGTGAGTGACACGTACAGGGATGTCACACTTGGAATGTGTCTTTTATTAATAGACATAGGTTAAACGTCCACATATGTAAGCAACTCAATAGATATGACAAACAGCCTGGAATAATTGAAACCTTTGTGCGTTTTATTACTTTAACAGCATAAATTATATGAAAACATTAAGTGCATTCCTCCCCAGTGTATTGAAATTAGGGAGTAAATCCACCATAGTATAATAATAAGGTCTACACCTTATGTTTAGCACGTATGCATGGTTTATATTCGTATTTTGTTTGTATTATGGGTCAGTAGCCTACATTATTGAATAAGATGTCTGTCTGGTGTGGCTGAATATTTAATGTATATGTTCCAATACATAGACCTGACTGAAACTGTACACGTCTGATATCTTTTAAATAGACGTGTATATGACCTGTTGTTTTGATTGTAAGATCCTTTATATACGCTTTGCTGAGACTGCTGTACATTTATGATTGACAAAAGACATGGTTGATGCTGTTCTTATTTATGACTCTGTAAACAAGCTTCTCTAAAAACTGTTCTGTTAGTTTTCTTTTGTCGAATTAGGCATGGCTGGAACTGTCCTCTGTGTGTTTATTGTCTAAAACGCAAATGCCCTTAACACGTGCTCAGCGCATGCCGTTATTACGATTATTGGCATTAGCCTGTTTTGCGAAAGATTTTCCCATCATTTAACTGAGAAGGAAAACAATGTGCTGGTCCAAAATTAAACGTTATCCATCCACTTGCTGACCTCTCAAGGAATATGTTATACAATATTCCATGTGCATTTAATTGTTGTTTTATACGTGCATGCTTTTATATGTCTGCAAGTTTTATACTGTAAATAAAAATCTCATATAGTCTGTCTGTGTCTGCGTGTTTATTCAAGTGTTTGTGTGTGTGTGTATGTATGTATGTATGTATGTGTGTATGTATGTGTGTGTGCGCGCGCGTGCGTGTGTATGTACACGTTCTGAAGTGTGTCTTTGTGCGTCTCTGTGTCTGTGTCTTCTCTTTCAGTGTAACATTACTACGATAAAATAGCAAGAAATTAAACTTATGAGCTGATTCCTTTGTCCAATATCGATAATAATGTCGCTGACTGAGATAGTTAAAACCAAGCATGTATGTTCCGCCATATAGATCCCAGCAGAGACGATCGAGTTTGCAAACTGGTGGCGTGACCATGATTATACAATCCAACTGATGGGTCAACCCCGGACGACACGGGTCAAACATACTTCTCGTCAGTCGTGTATCCTACGAGTTTCGTACCTTACCATCTGTTCGCTCACCGTGTAACAGATGTACGCATCTCCCAAGTACATAATTCTTAATGAAGCGACAATAAAATATTAATTTCCAGTTTTATTTTGGATAAATAGACGGGTTCACTTCATCATACCTGGGTATTATCTAGTCCGTCGATAATTTGCCAATCAGAATGATGGTTTGAAAGAACGAATGCACTAATTAATAAAATAGTTCTCTTTCGTCCAGAATATATTTCCGGTCACTGCTGTCCAGAAACAAATTACTATTGTGGGTGTATGTTTTTACATCACACGTATCTCGGTGTGTGAGCATAGTTTTAAACCGCTTTATCAATAATCCAGTAATACAAGGGCTATGGCCTCAGAAATGAATCGAACCCGTGTCGACGTGACGAGGGAACGCTTTAACAACTATAGGACCCGTGAAGTTCACGGGATAGAAAAGGCCTTCAGTGACCCATGCTTGCCATAAAATGCGACTATTCATGTTGTAAGAGGCGACTAACGGGATCGGGTGGTCAGGCTTGCTGAGTAGGTTGACACATGTCATCGGTTCCCTATTGCACAGATCGATGCTCATGTTGTTGATCACTGGATTGTCTGGTCCAGACTCGATTATTTACAGGCCGCCGCCATATAGCTGGAATATTGCTGAGTGCGGCGTAAAACTCCACTCACTCACTAACACCTAGGATACCCTCGCGTCTCTCACTTCAATTCCTCCTCAGAAGATTAGGTAATTTTTATTGAACCCAGCAAAATGACTGGGGTTTTTTTTGGATAAAGAGTAGATTATTTGATCGTTGAGTGGTATATTCATGTCGAATGTTTGCATGTTTTCAGTAATCAATACTCGAATATATCTCAGCGACTCAATACACAACACTGCATTGATCGCATTCCTAAGATGGCCATGCGCAGCTATTGGTTGAAAGCATGTTATCTATTCTGATTGACTTATCTGACAGTGTACACGGAGACCGAGAATACGACTCCTTCAGTTGAATCTTCAAAACGTGTTGTCATATCTATACACACATACGTATGTGAGTATTATATGTCTTGCGTTTTTGTTCATTTACTTTGTGCATTCACACAGATGATGTCTTAGTGGTGCATGTTTCCTTGTATTTGAGAGCATTTTCCTTATGTAAACTCGTAGAATTTACAAATATATGTATGTTTCACATTCCCGAAAGTGTAGGTGGAGTGTTTTAAAGTGCAAACACTCTTTCAGTGTATGTGCATGGAGACTAATTACAACACACGAATTCTGTACAGTAGCTCTGTTGTGGAATTTTCCTGTGAAACCGTACAGTAACTATTCATCCTGTCCAAGGGGCGGAGACACCAACAGCCAATTTAAAATTAGTGGATGTTTCACGCGACCTCAAGTAATTATTGTCTCCAATGCCGAACTGCAGATCTCTGGGCCTAGATTTTCGAAGCTCTCCTAGCGCTAAGATCGTCGTAAGTTAATGTAATTGTATGGCACTTACGACGATCTTAGCGCTAAGAGAACTACGGAAATCTAGGCCCTGTATCATAAGAAACAGATCCATATTAGCTCTGTGCAGTATTGAATATGTCGTCAACTCCTCAGCAACAAAGAACACTCACGTATGGCCGTTGTCAGAAATGCCACGTATAACACGTTAGTGTTTTTGAACAAAGGTTGATTAATTCAGTGAGTGGTTATTATTTTACAGCGGACACCGAAAAAAAAACAGATTCACACATTACATTCTTAATCAAGAAAAACATGCAATTTTGTCGAAATTTGTGAACATGTTTTTATAACCAGTTGTTATCCTGACCTTTTGATAAGATTAATTAACAAAAGATCTTTTGATAATTATTATGCCACAGTTATGTACAAGTGCGATTATACAAACATGTATATGTTTACTTTATTCCCGTACTTCGATCATAACAAAAGCATTAATACATTGCAAATAATTGGTATTAAGTGTTGTCTATATAGGAATATTACGTTTGCTCTTATTAGGTTACTAACTGAACTATTTTTTTCAGAAGTATATTACTATTGCTTGAACCTACAGTGGCAAGAAGTCGATGAGTTTTTTCAACGTTAGTTCCACATGTTGTGGTGCCGATTTGATATAAATTCAATGAAATTGTCAGTACTGTTGAAAACAAGCAAACTGTGCAAGCGGATGTCAACCGGTGATTCGGGAGTAAAATATGAAGATCTTACATTAATTTTCAAATGAAACGAGGCCTACAGTTAGCTTTGGAAAGAATTGACTCTGTTCACGTCACAGTTTAGTAAGAGCCTCCATAATCATGCATGGTATCGTTGTTTGAATGCGCAGCCACCAAACATGACCATACAGGAGACTGTAGCTCAGTCTTTTGTTGACAGAGAGTTGTATCAAAGTCGACGGCTATAAATATATCGAATACTGCTGATAAAAATGTCAGTGATGTTAAGGACAATATTGATGGATGCACCAATTCTTTTTTCATGCAGTGAAGCTTGAATCGTTGGTTGTTTTGGCTGCACCTGGGTAATTTGCGTATTCATGTCGCAACAGCTGACCCAAATAAGATTTTCAAGGCTAGTCGTTGGGAAAGTCGTTACTGCTCAGATGGTGCTTTGGTTTTCTAAAGGATAAAAGAAATCAACAATATTAACGTTATGATATCCATCGAGCAAACACGTCCATTGCGTCCGCGTATGAACACTCCGTCATGGCTATATATGGTAAATTCACACATCAACAACAGCGGCCTCGTGGCCTAACGGATAAGGCGTCTGACTTCGGATCAGAAGATTGCGAGTTCGAATCTCGTCGGGGTCGATACTTTTGGGTTTTTTTCCCCATCATTTTTTACTTACTTTTTCAAACCCTGCTAATACCTGTAGGCATGTTTTATGATTATTATTAACTTTACATATTAAGTTTTTAAAATGCTCAATTTAACTGTCATAACTATTCAAAATGCATTTTATATTATGTTCTGTGTCAGCTTGTAATTTCATATGCCAGGTAATCAAAATTAGCAAACTATTTTGATGGTATTTTATAAACATGAACAAACAAACTTGAATAAAAAGGTTCAGATATATACGTGTAAGGTACACTACCACAGACTATGTAAGTAAGCTACGCTGGCAGCAAATCTACGGTTCCTTCACTCACAGTATAAATTCTGTGCTTAGCAAAATATTTCACAAAATCTTTTCTCCTGAGGTTCTGATTTACGCCCAGCGAAGGAAGATGACCGTACGTTGCCCTGTCCCAACTTGTCCCTGGTTCTCTCTCCGCGCAGGATCAATCACCAGTGAAACTGTGTAATTCAGACAGACAAAAAGAAGTCCAAGTGCAGGTGGCAGTTTCAGACCCTGAACCTGAAGAGAAAATGAAAACAGACGTGATTCATTTCTTTCTTTAGCCTTACAGTACGACGAGATAGAACAGAAAATATTTCTGTTCAGGTTTTGAGATAGACCAGCAAACTCAATGGCACAAAGGGTGAAGGTGATCCTTCGGATAACATTTTGTGACTGAAGCGACGTAAAATCATTGTGAAACTCATTCTCATTTGGTCCAGACCGCAAACATTTCCAACTTTATACGTTATATTCAAATTTCAGCATTAAAAGAAATATTTCTTAGAGCAATTGCCAACACGCCGAGTTCCATATCATGAAATTAATAACCGTAAATCTCTCTATTTCTAAATCTAAATGATCTTGGTTAGATGTAGACAATTATTCTTGTTTACATTAATCTCCGTTTTTGTCATATGCATGTATCAACCGTTAATGAGTTTACGTAGTAAACGAGGTTGCTTACAGCTAGTAATGTGGGTAATTCTAGGTAATTCAGCATTTTCTCAAATGCAAAAAAATATTCAGATAATACCATATCAATGTACACTTATCTCACTTGAATACAAATTTCACGAATCTCACTAATTGAACATTTCGTTTCAACAAACTATGGCTCATCTGGGCTGAGTGTTGACAAAACGCTAACCCAAGTCAGTCAAATCTTACTATGTGGCTATGTGAGAGACCAGTTTTCACCGAATTTGGTTTAGTGAGAGGACACAACAACTTGCTACCTTTCGGATATCGCGGGAAATCGGATAATCGGGGTGCGGACGAACGCGACCTGACTATATCCTGTTTATGTTTTATTACCATACATAAGTGGAAAATGTGAAAGGAATGCTTAAAAATTACATAGAGTTATGTGTATAAACATTATGTGAGTATATCATTGCGGGTCATGAAGATGTTCCACACTGAAGATCCCAAACTCGGGATAATTTCCTAATTTTTACGGTACTCTCCTAACACACATTTCAACATAATACGATATGTTAAAGACATACCATATGTCACACTTAACATTCTCTTTCACGATGAAAGTTGAACAAACATAGATATGTTTCCCAAGAGTTAACACTACTGAGAGTGAGTGAGTGAGTGAGTTTGGTCTTAAGCCGCTTTTAGCAATTTTCCAGCAATATCACGGAAAGGGACACCAGAAAGGGTTTCACACATTGTACCCACATGGGGAATTATTTAAGATGTCCAAACTTATGTTCCCTACATGGGCAAGTGTCGAGGGTAGAGCCCATCCCTCTGCCTCAAACAATAACAACGTACGTTAGCTGTGTGGAACAAACAAATAAAATCATCAGTGACGTAAAACCAATCCCTACGTTGACGTAAAACCAATCCCTACGTGTTCGAGTATACCCTTAATCATAGTATAGTATCCATGTGGCTAGTGCTTGCTCAAGGTGCTGGTATTTCTTTCCCTCGATCATTGGATGTGAATCTAAACGTCACACCGTATTATCATATAATATCATATACATGTAATATACACAAAACGCTTCGGCCCAGACAGTGATATACTGTTACATATTTCATATAAATACACACATGTATACGAGTAAACAACTCCATAAACGGGTACTAAACATCTCCAACAAAGCACAAGCACGACAGTATTTCCCAACAAAACATAAAACAGACGTAAACACTGTGGCCACCTCTAGGTGGTAAGCCTTGTCAGAAACAATCACGTTTCTGCCCCAGGCCAGCCAGATTTCCGCCAGAGCGCTCCGAGACAATTGAATGAATGCACGACCCCGTTGAACGCCAGTACACGCAGTCCTGTGTTCCGTGATTGTTGTCGCATGTTAGCTGTATATAGAAACACTACCGAGCATTCAGCGTGTACAAACACAACATGTTGGAAGCATACTGCATTTTGTCCTCGCGAAAAGACTGACCCGTGAAACTCCGACTGGTGCCTATAAAACTCTTCTGGTGAGTGATGTAGACATTTGGATGTCGTTGTAGTGATCAGAGGTTAAAATATTTACAGTATAAACTAAACCGAACGAGGAATCCCCAGTGATTTAACATTAACTCATGGCGGACAGGTATCCGGATCTTCAAGCTTTTAGTTGGTTATTCTAGATATTCCTCAAACATTTTAATGGAATATGGAAAACGCGGGTTTCCTGTTTTCTCCACCAACACCGACTTAGTCGCCGAAAACTTTTGATAAAACCGAAGAATTTCATTATATTTGAAGAGGAGCCACGGTGAGACGGGAGATTCCAAATTTGAAAATGTGAAAAATCCGGATTACCTGTATTAAGGTTTTACAGTATTACAGAATGCGCTAGCGCGAAGGGACACTTATAAAGTTCAGGAACCGACCTTAAGAGGTTGGTGAATGCCGGAACAAAGTTGTATGAAATCAAATATCTACTTCCACGATGTTGGTACCCTTTAGTATGAACACGTGGTGGTTGTTATGGTGTAGTTGAAAAGGTGAAATGTCGACATCTGTTCAGTTTAACAGTGTATATTCACACTGTAAAGAACTGGCATGAGCTGATCATATGCCCCTTATTAGCTTTGTTGCGTGAGATCACGTGCTTTGTTCATACTTCTTCTTCCTCTATGCCTCTATGCACTGTTAACTCCAGATCGCTGTGCTGTTTATCCCCACAGCACTTTACGTTACCAGATCGTGTAAACTGTTCAATGTTGCTTACTCGTATATACTAAGTAACAAATGTTGTCTTTCATTGTACCCAACACCCGTTCCTCATCCTATGTGCATCTTTCAAATCGTACCCAACACCCGTTTTCATTTAGTGTACACCTGTCAACTCGTTAAAAACACTCGTTCCCTATCGAAGGACATTGAATCAATTATCTGCTCTTCAAAGCCAACCACCTGCGACTCTGACCCAATACCAACGAAACTTCTGTTTCAGTATCTTGACTTGCTTCTGCCAAGCATTACCAAAATTGTCAGCTTAAGTTTGGTGAGCAGTGTATTTCCTAACAGGTTTTAACACGCTGTAGTAAAATCTTTGCTGAAAAAAACCCAGATCTTGACCCTCAGAATCTTTCAAGACCATCCCCTCAAACATTTTCTGTTGGATGAATTCCAGTCGGCAATACTATAGTACAAAGACTGCACTACTGCAAGTGACGAATGAGCTCCGTTGTGCTGTCGATGATGGTAGGATTGCTGCTCTAGTGTTGTTGGACCTGTCTGCGGCCTTCGACACATCTGACCACCATAGACTTCTGTCTAGGCTCAAACAGCAGTACGGACGGCCATGCCCTTCAATGGGTATCACCTGATCTGTCTAACCGACAGCAATCTGTTGTTATTGGTAGCGAGAGATCTAAAGACGCTGCAATCATACGTGGTGTGTCACAGAGGTCGACCAGTCCTTGGTCCGGTCCTGTTTGTATTGTATACTGGATATGTCGGTATGATTACTAAAAACCACACAGTTTCTCACCATACCTATGCTGATGACACTCAGCTCCTGAAAGCCTTCAATCTGTCAGATCTCCCCATCTCTTCACTGCATAGCTACATGTACACAGGACATCAAGTGCTGGATGACTACAAATATGCTTAAACTCAATGACACTAAAACAGAAGCAGTTCTCGTTGGTACAAAGTAACAACTCAACAAAGTCAAAACCGATTTCCTTAAGGTTGCAGATCAAGTTCTCTGATGTTGTTAAGGATTTGGGTGTCCACATTGACTCTTCAGTGACTCTTGATTCTCATGTTAAACATTTGAGCAGGATCTGCTACTTTCACCTGAACAGTCGGCAATACCTAACAACTGCTGCAGCTGAAGCCCTGTTTCGAGCTCTTGTTACATCAAGGCTTGATTACTGCAAAAGCATCCTTTCAGGCGTCAGTTCTGCCCCCCCCCCCCCCCCCCCTGGAGAAACTTCCAGTTAAGGCCAGAATTGACTTTAAGATCCTCTGTTTGACATACAAGTGCCTCCATGGATTGGCTCCCTCCTACCTGTCTGAACTCCTACATCCGTATGTCCCCGCACGCAACTTGCGCTCAAACACTCAAGATCTACTGGTCATCCCATCCTACAAACTGAAATCCTTTGGCTACCGGTCATTCTCGTACTCTGAACCTGTGCTTTGGAACTCTCTCCCTTGTGCCATTAAAAGCTCGAACACAACTGACATTTCTAAGTCCAGACTTAAAACTCACTTTATCACAGCATACTACTAATTATTCAGCTGTAAATACTCCATTGTAAATATTCTGTAGCGCTATGAGCAAGCCTTAGGGTGTGGAACAGGCGCATTATATTTATGTTTTACAGATTAGGATAGAATGCAGCAGAGAGGGCTCGGGTGATCCTGGCACTGTCAGACTGGTAAAGCTCATCATCAGCTCAGGGCCCTCGCCCTCTCTACACGCAGCCCAGACAGCGAATGGGACATCTCCCAGGAAACACTGCCTAGTCGAACCCAGCAAGAACTTTCTGGAGATTATGAAGGCTCCCCAACATTGCAACCTTCTGCATTACCCATATTGTCAGAAGGGCTGTGCTCCCGGTGGAGAACCCGGGCAATCTCCTGATCTGCGCCAAGAGATCAGGAGGTAGCAAACCAAGGGCACCGAGAACAATGGGGAGCCTGACGACAGTGTACTTGGGATGCAGGCGAGACATTTCAAAGGCGAGGTCCGCATATTTATCATGCTTTTCCTGAATCTTGCCAATCACATTGCTGTCAGAAGGGACAGAAAATTAATTCAATGATATAAATAATATAAATAATTTCATTGGTTTTATCAACAAGAACAAGAACAGGTTTGTTGGCAGGAATTCGTCTCAGGCTGTATATTGGCCTATTCCAGAGAAGTTTGAAAGCATCATTTTCCAGGACACCCTGGACATGTTCAGGGTCGTACCATGGATGGACCTCGGGGTCAAAGCCACAGGCATGGCGGACACGATAGTAAAAGCAGCGAAACATGCCATCATGTCTTTTTATATACGCTGTTTGTGCCAAGGAAGGGCATCCACTGACAAGGTGTTGGACAGCCTCTGTGAATTCATTGCAAAGATGATATTTCATGTTAACATTTTGTTTAAGAATCACATTTTGACAATTGCGAGTGGGAAGTGACTGTTCCTGAGCAGCAAAAAGAGGAAGCCCTCAGTTTCACAATTCAGTTTCACAACAGTCGACTTCATCCAGGCGAAGGAGTCACTTGGATTGCTGTTCTGTCCCACACACTGCATGTACACCCGATGCAATGGCTTCTCAGACAGCTTCTCCACAAAGGACCGACTCTGGTCAGACTTGGTAAAGGACTTCACCTGGTTTACTCCCAGCAGTACATCGCCATCAACAAAATTAAGCTCAAATTTCAAATTGTGTCCAACAACCTTGGCACGCTTAAAATAGCTGTGGAATTCCTTACTTTCATCGTGAGTCTTCACATGCATCACCCGAGGATCATCCGATAAATAAATATGTGCAAAAGTGCACAATAAAATTCTATCATGAAGACCCTCCACATTAATCAAACCCCGACCTCCAGAATTGATTGGTATAAACGATTAAGAGAGGAACGAAGGTGGTGTGCTCTGTTATCAGACATGACCCTTCTGGTCAGGCGGTCAAGACTCTGGATGTCTTGTTTTGTCCAATCAACTCCTCCAAAGGAATAGGAGAGGACTGGCACAGCACAAGTATTGGTGGCTTTGACCTTGTTTCGAGCATTTAGCTCTGAGCACCAGATTTTCTTCAAACGAGAAGCTTATCTTGAATCTGGGCATTCTGGAACTTGTCTCGAACGTGCATTCCAAGATAGGTGTATGCCTGATCTTCCACAAGATGTTCAATAACTCCTCCACCTTGTAACTTGACCGATCCATCATTGGTTACCTTGCCACGTTTCAGGTGAAGAGTGCATGTATTACATTTGTCGAGTCCAAATGCCATGCCAATATCACTAGAAAAGGACTTGACAAGGAGAACTTGTTTCAAATTGGTCTCTCCTTTGGTAACCCTCCTCCCTATTGAGCAGGAAACCCAAAGGATTTAGAGACAAACAAAAAAGCAAAGGACTAAGGGAGTCCCCCTGGAAAATTCCCTTTCTGATTGGCATAGGTTCCGAAGTCTGCACCTGCCCTTGCAAGTACATCCCAGCAACTCATTAAAGACTTGAGTAAATCAAGTAGTCGCCCAGGGAGGTCAGTACACTGAAGAGACTTCAGAATCCATTCGTGAGGGACAGAGTCGTATGCTTTTTTGTAGTCTATCCAGCACATGGAGAGGTTGCGGTGATACGTTTTAGCCTCTTCCAAAATCATTTTCTGTACAAGAAGTTGATCCTTGCACCCCCAACATCCCTTACTCGCCCCCTTCTGCTCTCTGTAAATTATTTCATTAGACGAGCAATAAGATGACACGAGTTTCGTCAAACACCCTGTGAATAATTTATATTGAGTATTCAAACACGTGATAGGGCAGAGGTTTTGGGGATCAGTCAAGTCTCCTTTTTGGGGGAGAAGTATTGTGCGACCTTTGCAAAACCATGGAGGAACATCACCTGTGTCCACAAGAGAATTGAAACAGTGAAGGAGTGCTGCTTGGACACAAGGAAACAGTTTCCAATACCGGTTTCGAATGCCTTCAGGCCCTAGAGCTGTATTAGATTTGGACTTCTTTATAACAGACTTCAGGCAATCTGGTGAGATGTAACAGACAAACGACCAGGTTAATTTCTCATGCATTGCATGGTCATAATCACTGACCCATGGTGCCTCCAGGTTACAGTCGCCGGGTATAGACCACAACTGTTTCCAGAACCTTTCATTGGCAGCCATGGGAGGCCGTTTATCATGCTCATCAACACCACTGGTCTTGAGTTGCCTGTAGAATTGCTTTTCATTATTTCTAAATAGTTTATTTTGTTTGATAAATTTGTTTCTTTTTTCCCATTTTTTCTCTCTTTCTGTCCACATTTTTATTTTTGCCTTAAGGGAATCGACAATTTTGAGAAGGACCTTTTCTGTTGTTGTCTTGTACTATAATTTTAATTTTCTCCAAATTGCCTTTTGTCGTTTAGACATGGGATTCCCTGATGATCTTAATTTCAGGCACAACTCTATCCAGGAAATATATTTTCTATTTTCTGTTAATTTTACTTGAAACCCGGTTTTCCTTGGTTTATTGTTCTTAGTATTAGAAGACTTTTCTTAGGAAACCGTGTGAACTTCCTCCAAGGTTCGAGCGGCGGCATAAACTCAACAATTTACTTCATGTAATGAACATGAAAGTTTCATAGAAATAATGTCATTTAATAAATCAATTTCAGTTTTGGGAAAGGATTGACTGGTTTGTTTGATGGGCCTCCGTTTTTCCAAAGGTACAACAGATATTTCATCATAAATAGAGTGAAACAAAATATACACAGGGTTTTCTGAAAGGTCAGCAATTGAGGAAGAGGAAGAGTGAGGGTCCAAAATTTCGGGGCCAATTGGCTCTACGCATTGAGTGTACCCCTCTCACAATATACGATCCCCATCTTATGTACTTCGTCTTACCTCGTACCAAACATGTTGCTCATCCCATCTATGTATACCCCCTCTCATCCGAGACTCGTTCTCCAACCCATGCACCCCTCTCACCTCGTACCAAACACCCGTTTCCAATCCTATGTACTTCTCTCACCCCACACCCGTTTTCCATCCCATGTACCCCTCTCATGACGTAACAAACACCCACTCCCCATTCCTCAGAACGTTCAGATCCCATGCAGTCCTCTCCCCTCGTTCCATACATACATCCGTCCCCAACCCCGTCTACTACTCTCTCATCCCACATCCGTTCTCCATCCCCTGTACCCCTCTCACCTCGTTCCAAACACGTGTTCCAAATCCCAGAACACCCGTTCCTCATTAAGGTAAGTCACAATATGACCAACACCCATTTACCATCCCTCTCACGCAGGTGTCTTGGGGTCAGTATGGAGGATGAGGAGGTTAGCCTGCTGACCCCCGCGGAGGTGGAGACACAGAGACGCTGGGATGAGGAGTACAAGAGACGTCAGGAAGAGTTTCAGAGACGTGCACAGACTGCCTTAGACAGGAGGTACACATCCCAGTGTCAAGAGTGATTGTTTTTTTAAGCCGATGTGCCGAGAAACCAGTCAGATGTTGAACCACCATGTAGTGAGTGAGTGAGTGAGTTTAGTTTTACGCCGCACTCAGCAATATTCCAGCTATATGGCGGCGGTCTGTAAATAATCGAGTCTGGACCAGACAATCCAGTGATCAACAGCATGAACATCGATCTGCGCAATTGGGAACCAATGACATGTGTCAACCAAGTCAGCAAGCCTGACCACCCGATCCCGTTAGTCGCCTTTTATGGCAAGCATGGGTTGCTGAAGGCCTATTCTACCCCGGGACCTTCACGGGTCGAACCACCATGTAGTTGCAAAGGTATATGCATGATTCCAGTTCGTATTTTAATCAGCTAAATGTGTAATGCCTCTGAATGGACCTTTTCAGCGAGTCTAGTATTATACCGCGTTTAGCAATATTCCAGCAATATCAACGCGGGGGCACTAGAAAATGGATTTCATATATTGCATCCATGTGGGGCTACCCCACCGCAGGCACCTGATTTTAATTAATGTGTGGTGTTTAAACCAATTCACATTGCACATTATTTGCAGACGTTATTTGAGGCAAAAGGTTACCGAACTCAGCGAACGCTGGAGGGGTTTGGAAGACCGCAGACAGGCGCGTGACCGGGACTACTTTCGCCGATGCGCAACGACGTACGTTGTAGAAACATGACCGTCGACTCATAACTGTACCAATGATGGAAAAAAAACATTCTTTGAACAAAGTGGCTGTAATGCTCCGAAGGGAGATGTAATAAACGTAAATGTTTTAGTACGTGTTTGTTCGTATTAAAGGTCAGCACAGCAGGATATTTGTATGTCGTAAATGTTTAACACACCTTTCCCTTTAACACTGGGTGACTGTTGGCACTGCTAATGTACACATCGGCCTACTTGCACAAAACTATTCTTTCCAAGACAAGTAGCACCGCGATTTCTTTGAGCTAGCGGGCCCAGTTCTTTACGTTTGTCGACAATATCCCGAACTGGGACTAAGCGATACTTAATGATAATATGACGCGTTCTGTTTTCAACCCTGCAGCAATAGATGATGTTATGAGATTTGTTTTGAAGCAACAATGACCGCACACCAACATTGTGTCGTATCTTTCCAATGAAGTAACTCACACGAACACATTATACGTTACGTGCGTGCCAACTTACACGGACACCTCGTGTCCGACATAAACATATTTTCCACAATAACAGTTTGTAAATGTATTTTAAATACTTTTCTTTAAAAAATAACGATCTGACACTTTCTTTATTTTCAGAAACGTAAACTTCGGAAATCTAGAATTGCATAGGCGGTATTGGGCATATTTACTTCAGGCTCTGTTGTCTGGACTGGTTTAAGTGCTGAGATACCATGGCTATATCTTGGGGGTGAAATATGTCAGTATTATTGTTTGATTAGAAAATGAGATAGGATTGTTTTAAAATGAGTGAGTTGAGTTTTACACCGAACTCGGCATTATTCCAGCTATATGGCGGCGGTCGGTAAATAATCAAGTCTGGACCAGACAGTCCAGTGGTCAACAGCATGAACATCAATCTGGGCAATTGGGAACCGATGACATGTGTCAACCAAGTCAGCAAGCCTGACCACCCGATCCCGTTATTCCTCTCTTACAACAAGCATAGAGGCCTTTTATTGCAAGCATGGGTTGCTGAAGGCCTATTCTACCCCGTGTAGACCTTCACGGGTTGACTGGTTTAAAGAAAACAGAGGGAGTTGTGTTATCGATAATAATAACATCAAGTTGGGTGGTTGGTTTGTTCTTTATCGCTACACTCAATATTCCAGCTGTATGGCGGCGGTCTGTAAATAACCAAGTCTGGACCAGACAATTTTGTAATCAAGAGCCTGGGTATCAGTCATGGGATACGATGGCATGTGACAACACTTACTCATGTTCAGGTGAACAGACTAAGCATCCCTCGCCACTGACAGACATATCTCATTTCCAATCAAAATTCTTTGATTAAACACAGTATGAAACTCTCAAAACTTTCAGCCAGACCACAGGGCTGGTTAGATGTAAAACTTGCCAGCTCTGATCAAAACTTACCAACCGGCAAATAATTTTGATTTAAGTGAGAGGTAGTGTAAACATCCAATTGGAATTCATTTATGTTTTACAAGCCCATTAATGATGATTTAATATCCTGAAATATGAATATCTTCATATACATGGTACATGTCTGAATTTTAACCTGACCGTCGGGCAGGTGAATTTAAGAATCTGGCAGTCGGAGTTGAAAATATCCATCCAAGGCAGTTGGGCAGACAGGTATTTCCAACGATGGTCTAAAACAAACACAATTGCAAGGTGAGTATATCCCACAGTAAATTTCAAACATTTAGCCTGTTTCTAAAAAGATTTTTTAAAATTACCTTTATGTTAATGATGGCTTCTTGTGAGACATACTGAAATTCCATTTTTAGTCAATATAAAATAAATACCTGATGTTTAAAAACGGTCACTATTTCAGATGAATCCATCAAGCTATATCACAGAATATAAACGAATGAAATTATTTCCGATAATATATATCTCCAATCGCCTTTCAGGAAAGGACAGAAAAACCCATCAAGTCCATGTAAGCTTTATTGCTGAACATTAACAAACTAAAGTTAACATAATCATATGCACTAGCATACATATTTGTAACATACAGCAATAGCCAGGTTTATACTTTATACTTGACAGACAAGTAACTTCAAGTAGAAACTTCTATCCAATTGTTCTACAAGTACAAAGTTCATAACCTCCAAATCTTTTCTTTGCAATAGGAAGTACCTTTTCATACATTTTCATGGAGTGAGTGAGTGAGTAAGCGAGTTCAGTTTTACTCTGCATTTAGTGGTATTCCTGCCATATCAATGCAGGGCGACACCAGAAATTTGCTGATGTCACCCTGCAGAAATTTGCTTCACACATTGTACCCACGTGGGGAATCAACCCAGGTCTTTAGTGTGACATGCAAACGCTTTTACCACTAAGCTACCCAACCACCCCTTTGTATGGAAGGATAGCACAAATTAATGCTGGGTTCGGTCTTAACAGCTTTGAGTAGTCATAATGGGAAGATACTTTCTCATGTCGATATGTAGAAGATAGTGGCAAATTGCCAGTTGCATTGGCCTCAATCAGCTTTCTGCAAAAACATAAATAAACACTTTCACTGATAAGTGACCTCATCATACAAGTCATAGGACATCTATTGGTATTATTAAAATTGACAAATGTTTCTACCTCTCTTTATTCTTATTTCGGTAGTAAGATAGCGTAGGATGTTCAAATCCATGTAAGGTCTACAATAAAATAAACAAGAGACCACAGACACTGGAAATTACCTCCAAAATATACACTCATATCTAACCAATAATGAAACATCAGTATCCATGGCAACCATCAAAACACAATCTTTCACACACTGAAAACAATGTGTTACTTCAGAAAAATGCTAAACAATCAGATTCTTCCAAAATAATGACATTTCAAAGGTCCAAGGATACATGACTCCTAATTAATTCTTGTAACAAGACACATCAGTCTATTGAGTAAATATTTCACATACAGAATTGAGGCAGCGTTGCCGTGTTGCATAACTTGATTTATTGTTCCCTCTGTAGTTTATTTTTTAAGAAAAGAACATTACTGTTAGGTTTGAAAAGTAAAGAAAAACCTTGTAGTTTAAGGTTCACAAGTTTGTTACTTACCATCACACATGAGTCTGATCAGTGCAGAAAAATTAATGGTCCCTTTGAGTTTGCTACAAGCACTGTGTATACTTAAGTAATATGAAGTGGAGGATGCTATTAATGGAGATGATTATACAAGCAACTGTGACACAAATGAGCCTAAAAATTTAATACTGCACTGCCCAAGCAAGAGCACTCGCACTTGTTTCGTACAAGGCAAATGTAATAATTTCTATATTATCCATTTTATTCATGTACATTTATGCAGTAAAACACAGTAAGCAAACATAATGCCCTCCTCATTGATGTCTCTTTAATTTGTTTATGATGTCAAACATTAAATAAATAATGGTTGCTAGGCAAAAGTGATAGGTGCACATATATGACACTGGTTATTTTTCACCATATATTATGTCTGTCTGAAAGAGGTCATATCTGCTTCACAGTGGCCACAGGCTGTATACACTACACTATAGATCTTCAATAAAAAACTTCAGTTACTTCTTTAATTATCATAGAGATGCTTAACAAATACATATACACAAAACCCCATTATTTTGAGGAGTTAACATTATCAGTTTTTCTTTTTGTTTCAAAACTTGTAAAAGTTCTTGTTTTTTTATTTGGGATATACTTTCCATATTCATGTTCAAAGAAGAATTCGGAGCTAAGTGATTCCAGGAAAGATCAGTTATGAAATTTTAAAATTATGTTATCCCTTTAGATATGTAGAAGAGCACTGTAAGACCTTTAGAACGGAATAATGAATGAGCAGATGTTAACCTACTTGCACCAATGTACCCAAGGTAAAAACCAAGTTGCACCAGACAGATTACAGGTGCACTCCTTTTATTGCAATGGATTCAAACCTGAGTCTTTGGCGTGATGAGCAAATGCTTTAACCACACAGCACCCTACCATCCAACAATGTGTAATGAAAGAAATATGCTTTTGAATTGTTCATATGTTTTATTCAGAAGATTACCCACTCAAACAATAACTTAATAGGTAGATTAATAACTAGCTTGTATTTTGTAATACTGGGTTGCACCAGTGCAAGTAACAAAGCACTTAATTGTGCCCAGATGTGTAAACACCAATGCCACAGCATACATGTACAGAATCAAAGCGACAAATGTTTTCAAACAAACTGAGAATAAAAATTGAGTATTCAAATTATTTTTTCTGCAAAATATACATTTTAGTGCATGAAATTAGAATGCTAAAATCAATAAGAGATCCCCTTTTAACATACTTAAAGGCATGTATCAGTGCATTTGGCTGTGTAATATACATGGAAACAAGCACAACCCATGTGACCAGGAAAGACAGAGATGTCAAATGGACTGAAAGACAATGTCCAGCAGATGCTTGGTACAAAGGCAAGATATTACAGACACAGCATTTAATGATTTAGCTGAATGGACAGGTTTCAAATCAACATACAAAGGTGACATCAGCAAGACAGAAGCTATAGGTATGGTGACTGTATCTAAGTGTTTTGTCAAGATGTTAACTTGTCGATCAAACTCTAAGAAGTGGATGATAATTGTTGTGAAATGTCACACACTGATAGAATTTTAAGAACAAAGTATTAATAAAGAAAAATTCCATACAAAACTATTGCTTAGGCCTAATGATAAGCAAATAGCCTTTTATGTGACCTAACCAGATGTTGCTGAATCTCTTTTGAATCAAATATTCAACTCCAAAATAATGCCTCTTGATCATGAGCAATAACAGTCAAGAGTGGGCATAACACTAACTCCTCCATCTTTCAAATATGTGACTATTAGCAAATATTATTCACTTACAGCAGAGCTACAGTTGCCTTTGTTATATAAAAGTAACTCCATGAAAGTATTTGCCAGGGGCACGACAGTTATCACAATATTGTGCATAGTTACTGAAATATCACTGTCTCATTCTCCCCACTCTTGTCTCTCTTAACATACAAAACACACTAAAGCCTGAACATAAGACGCCTGTTGACTTTTCTTGGTTATCTTAGCATGCTACTTAGCAAAGAAAAGGACCTTGGAAAACAAAACCTTAACAATTAAATACAAATCAGTAATGTAAACATTTTACACAGTACTGTAAACGTCGCAAAACCGATGTTTATTTTCTAATGACCTCACTTCTATTCAAGTCTACAAACCCATTCAAAGGTAATAATATCCAAGTAATATGTAAAGAAATACTATAAAAGCAATCATCAGACCAGGATAAACTCCCTAAAATTGATAGGATAAAGTTAGAACTTTAGCACAGATCTTTACAAGCGACAGGGAATATCAAATTCTGTATTATAATACGAAACACAAAGCAGCATCTTCTAAGAGATACAAATTGATCAATTTTCTCACAACAGACCAGAATTTAAATCCCTATATACACTACTCATACATAAAGGGCACCTGATTCTTTTAAGTGAAGATGGTTATTTTCTTTGGTCAGGTCAGGTCGTCTATAATTAATATCGGACATTTGGGTGTTCTGTAACTTTACACACATAGTACCTCTTGAGGTGCAAACACCTACCGAACAAAAAACCCATCAACAACACATGGTCATAACATCTCTAACATAACTTGGATGAGACATGTTAAGCCAATTAAAACCTATTGTAACTTTGTTGAAGATCAAAGCCCAAAGTTAAACAATTTTTATTCAACAGCATAGAATGACCCTTAATGCACATATATTGGAAAATCCAAGGAAAATATTATATTCAAAAGAAATTAAAATTGTGGAAAGTGTCAGTATTGCTATTCAAACTCGACTAAGTGTGTTCTTAAACCATGCATAAATACATGTACAGTGGAAGCTGTCAAAACTGGCATCTGTCCAATCCGGCAAATTGTCAACACTGGCGTAAAATCTAAGTCCCATCCATGGCGTGTATATTTATCTTCAGCTCTACAATCCGGCATTTTGTCTAAAGTGGATTATTTCTTCAGTCCTGATGAGAGCCGGTTTAGACAGCTTCCACTGTATAAATCATGAGAGTATTATCATAGTATTGAAGCGTATCAAAATTTTCACTTGATGATACTGTACAGAATATAACTTCGCATGCACATAAATAAATGTTCCTACCTTTTTATCAGTTACCAGGGTTAATGCATCAATTTTGCAACAATCTGGATACAATAATCATATCATAACATACCTAACTACATTTCAAGAGTATATGGGTGTATATCTAAGTGCATATACTGAACAGCAAAACAATGCAACTCTGGTTTTGATTAATAGAAGACACTTACTGTTAAGAGATTTTTTTTTTTTTTTTTTTGAAGTTGCGTTTCTTTTGCTGTTCAGTATACTACTACAGGTCTGGATTGGCAATTCATGCAAATATAACACAAAACGTCTGAGAGCACAGCCTGGTTTCATTCTAACCACATGGCATAATGGGAACTGCTGGAACACAAGAGTCAGGGCCCAGATTTTCGAAGCTCTCTTAGCGCTAAGATAGTCATAAGTTAATGTTAATGAATGGCACTTAAGACAATATTAGTGCTAAGAGAGCTTCGAAAATCTAGGCCCTGGACTTGTACTGATACATGACAGACATCTTTGGACACTGCATGACACAACATCGTCATCAGGCAATCTATGATGATTCAGCTGAATGCCCACAATACATTAACAGATTGTGAAAGTACTGGGCTGAATATGTAAGTCAAGAGGGAGCACTGAACAATTTAAATCCCATCACACATCTCTTACAGTCATACAATCGCTATGTGAACGCCAAGAAAACACTAGATCTGTTTGATTGGTACTTTAGAAGTTGGTGAGTAATAAGAAAGTTAGATTCTTTATGGATCACTCTTGCATGACAATGGTATAAGCATCCATACCGAAAATGTCGCCTCATATACAATAACGACATCATCCATATAGAATCCTACTTCCTTAAGAAAACAACCACAGGAGATCGCATCAGGTGATCACTTCAATGATCAAGTGCTGAGGCTTCTAAAATGTAAGTGATGCCTGAATCCCAAAATAGCACTTATTCAATTGTTTGGGGTCATTTATACAGATTCTTGAAAATACTTGAAAATTAAACAAGTGTGTAGGTCCTGACAACTTTGAGGATATGTTCTATCATCAAGTGTTTCAAAGACTATAACTATAGTTTCAAAATCATTTGTGTTCGACTATGAGAAGGATCAGTTGTTTGCTCATTTGGTCACTGCGACCAATCTGCGACTACTTCAGTTAATCAGAACACCACTACTATTGACAGTATATTTGTGTTGTGTGGCATGTTTGGTTTGGCATGTAAAGAGAAAAAAATTGAAAAATCGAAAGAAAAGAAATATAAGCTCAACAAATCTTCAACAAGTTTTCAAAAGCTGACACTAGGCTGGCTGTAGAACACCTGTATTCATTTTGATTGGGTGGTCAAAGTTCAAACAGAATTCACCTTATACGTTCTCCAGTGTAGGTGCACCAAGACATTTACATAGAGAAAGATTTATCAGTAAAAGATTTGACAATGGGATTTATCAAGCACTGGGAACAGAAAACATATTTGTACAAAGGTTTCACAAAGAGAAGCTTATTCACAAGAAGCGACTAGAATAAAACTAGGATACATTCATTCAAAAAGAATTGAAGCACCATCAATGACTCAAGATACAAGTGGACGAAATTAGTTTGAAGTATTTCACAAATATATAACACATTATCAGATTTCAAATAAGATTGAATATTATGGTAGGGTATGCTCTTGGAATAACTAGCTGGATTAATATAAAATATATACACACACATATATACCCACTCAACAAATAATGAATACATGTATATAACAAAAGAAATGGAATATTATGTCATCAGGTTAACGTCAAGGACATGACTTTGACACTTAATTCCAAATTTTGACATCTTAAGAGGATAATTAAAATTAATTGACTTTTACTGTTAAAGTGTTATCATATCATGTATGTATGTCCATGTATTTCATTGCCTTTAAAACTTGAATGCTGGCAGGCAATGCCTGAATAGCCAAATTTTCTGAAAGAAAAATAGAATTTTGTTATTGCCTATCTGCTCTAATTTATAAAAAAATACTTTGCACAAGATTTTGAATCCAACATTTGTTTAGAAAACATAACAATTAACAAATCATGTAAGCATTTTCTACCTAGTTGAATTCTCAGTTTTATGATCTGACAATGTTCATTACATTTTACTTACGAACTCTTCATAAAGAACCTGAACCAAGAAACATTTGAATGTGAATTAAAAATGTCAATGCCCACAATACAAATTTCATCTTATGAATTAAAAGACCACAGTATCTTCACTGGGGTTTGCAAATACATAAAGAAAACCCTTGGAATGACAGTACACAACATACAAGTAAATATGTTTACACCACTGCAGTTACTGTGCAGATAAAGTGTCAAAAACCATCAAATAACATGAGTATTTGTGCTAATTATAGTTGCCCTACGATATTGAGACTTGAATTGAGATAACTGAGATAATTGAGATATACATGTCATGGTCAATCATCAGTTACAAATAGATAAATGTTACCAGCGATTACCATACTTGCAATGATGTTAAAATTCTTTGAGTGATAGCACTAGAGCTAGGCAATTCATAAGAGTACACAGTGGAAGCTGTCAAAACCGGCATCTGTCCAATCCAGAAAGTTATCAACACCGGCATATAATCTCAGTCCTATCTGTGGCTTGTATATTTATCATCATCTCTACAATCTGGCACATTGTCTATACCAGATCATTTCTTCAGTCCAAATGAGTGCTGGTTTAGACAGCTTCCACTGTATGTGATATGTGAACAAAAAGGTAAACATGGACAGAAAAATCAATGTCACTGATATTCAGGACCTAGCTAGGTTTATTTGAGAAAGACAGCGCTTTCTATACAGGGATTTTTGGGGGGGTGAATAAATGGTAAACATATTTTGAACCAATTCAATCAGAGAGTCAACATCAGTAAAATTCTCTACAACTGCCAAGTTTGTTTGATGAAAATTAAGATCAATAACCTCATCAATAACTGATAACGATTAATAAGTTCTCACAAGGAAGTAGAACACCTGGCTCATTGCACCTTCTTCATTTGTTATCATAAAGTTATGACTGTTTTGCAATACGTATTGGGATTCTGAGATAGAATTGGTCCCTATCATGGAATGAATACTGGACTTTATGGTCCTGACTCAATCACGTGCAAGCCATGTCATATTGTTGGAATATTGCCAAATGCATCATTAAACAACAAATCAATAATTCATGAACAAGGACCAAATTTCAAGGAATTTACAAGTTTTGTTATCATTTTACACATTTCAGTCCAAGTGTTTGACAGTGCTTACAAAGAAGTCTAAAAATGATCAGTTTCCATCACCCATGCACTGCTTCAAATTTGAGCGAATGTGTTGGGTGGAAAAAGTAGATCAGTTACAATTCAGAGCAAGACTGTCACAGACATTAAATATTTCTGTGAAACATCAGCATGGCCATTGAGCACAGAATCCAAAATCATACGTATGGCATATTCAAACCCACAATCTTAAGATTCTGTTATGCCTAAGCGATATAACTTCGAGAGTTGGGTTGCCTTAAGACATTAGTTTGAAAAGTTGTATAAAGTGATCATTGGCCATTCAAAACAATTTTGCTACCATGACTTAATATAAACCACATAACGAACTAGTCTACAAATCTGAATGTAGCTGTTGTTTGGTGAAGTGTGTTAAACTTAACAAAACAAAAAATCCATTTAGTTGGTGACAGCAGTGAAGAGTAAAAATTCTCAACAGTGAAAGCACTTATTTCCAGCTATCACAACATGTCTGCATAAAGCAGTTATCAGACACTGGTGCTCATCATTGCAGTAATCAGACATTGGTGTTCTTTGGGAGTAATACACATTGTTCGGAGGCTCTAGACAGGGCAGCTTAAGCAGTGGTGTTGAGAGCTCCAAATCCAAATCCTTTCGGGCCATAGGTCTTTCCGTAGCAGGCTGTGGAGAGAAACACTTTGTCATAGATCACTACAGCCGTGCGATGGTGCATGTTTTCTGCTGTCAAATTGTTATGGTTTGTGTATGACTGAGGTGATGAAACCAGTGGGTAGACACCTCAGTCCCCACCCTATTGTGTTAATTACCTTGTTATCTTGTTGTCTTTGTTAGCCTCACTATATATACTTTGCCACCACTGTACGCTACATTTGGCTTGACAACGGTGCAAGAATCTGTACTGAAACGTCACACTATCGTAATAAAGAAGTTGTTATCCATAAAGTTTGTCAATCTTGTACTCCCCAACTTCTAAAATGCCATTAATAGAAGTTATGATATGGGTAGGTAAACAAAAATTATGATGAGGTGACATGGACAAACAATACTGGATGAAAAAGGTTGAAAAACAATATGGGGTTATATAGACAGATAGATAGTTGGGGTGAAAACATAGAGCCAGGTACAACACGAGACGTATTACACTAAATTGGTCATGATGTCATACACATTGTGATATGCATATTTACATCAAATGGTCAACAGTACACGGGAGTCATGTCCTGAGGGTGGGAAATGAGATGTTATAAACATCTTTCTCTGGGTAGAGAACAAGTTTGATTTGGTATTTGAACTCACATTTACACACAATCTTGTCTCCAGCCTCACAAAGGGTGGTGGACTCCAAGGCTTTGTTACAATCTTCACACCGGAAACATATCTTATGCCACGACTGAAACAGTGAGATAGTTGGAATTAGGGTTGGGACAGGTACTTGGGTATTTGAATCCAGGTCAGGTACAGCTGGAATCGACTACATGTACCTGTTCATGTACCTAGAAAAGGAGGGAATTCTGTGATGAGAAGGGCAGATAATACTTTGTATTTTTCATTATGAACGTAACACACATCTACATCACTGGTACTGTCTGACTGATGGAGCTTATTTCTAACGACTGTAATGTATCTGTGCATGAGCAGTGAGTAGTCAAGTTACAGTAACAGCAGGAATGAAACGTTCTTTGTTTTAAGAGGAATATAAGTAATGGCACTGCTCTATATTGGTTAAACAGACATAAATTAAATATGTTAATATCTGGTTTCAAATTGTGATTGAATATTCAGAAAACTGACAGGAGCGCTATGTTCCTTGCATTTCAGGATACTCGATTCTGATTAGGGTAAGTACATGCATGTACTCGATTTCATATCAGTCCCAGGCCTTCATATCAAACTGTTCAATTCTTGAGTGAGTGAGTTTAGTTTTACACCACACTCAGCAAGGTTCCAGTTATATGGCAGTGGTCTGTAAGTAATCGAGTCTGGAGCAGACAATCCAGTGAATAACAGTATGAGTATCAGTCTGTGCAATTGGGAACAAGTGACATTTGTTAACCAAGCCAGTGAGCCACACCATCCAATCCCATTAGTCGCTTCTACAGACAAACATGGGTTGCTGAAGGGCCGCAATCTACTCCACACCTTCAATTTGTTCAGTTCTTGAATATTCCAGTTAAATGGGTGGTCTGCCAATAGTAAAGGATCAGACAATCCATGATTAATGCACAGATCGATACAGTTTTGAAATCCCAGCAACCAAGTCTGCTACCTGACCACCCAATCTATTCAGGCGCCTCGTATGACAAGCTTGGTGTGCTGAAGATTAATTCTAACTCGTATCTTGACAGAAGTATATTTTGTCATTCATACCCAAATGATAAATCATATGTATAACTGACAGGTCAACATTATAAATCACATTTAGCAATTGTAATGTATTACGTCAACAGTGAACACATGTATGTTAGGCAAAGTGGTAGGCTGATAGTTAACACAACAAGCACCTTGGCAGATATGTAAGAAAGTTAAAAAAGCATCCTACCCGGCCTCCTCCAACTATTTTCTCAGCAAAGTAAACAGCTTTCCCGCATCGGGGACAGGAATCAGCTCCACCAAACCTCCTGCCAACACCGTTATCTCCCTTGTTGTCCATCATCACCTGTGCCTTGCCGAAGGATGACACATTGCTGGTGGAAGAAAAGTAATGGCTCAGTACAGGACTATTTCCAGAGCAAACACAAGTGTTTGCCACTAATACAGACTAAGGCTTAGTCTCTGAATATATATAATTTAGATAGAAACAAACAAACCCATTTTAATTGAAAAGGAGACCAGGGGAGATCAGAGAAATGTAGACTTGCTTTATTTAGAGCCATAGCACAGTAGGGAGGGCTTAGCACTTTAGGGAAAATAATGTGGTTCAGAGACAGGCTACCACTTATGTGACAATGACAGATAATGTATAAGCAAAGGACACTTTCTAAATGCCTATTTTGAAATTAATCTTAGCTTCATTATTTTATAAAAAATAACTTTAATACTGAAACTTTTAAGAATGTAGCTACACTATCACTGCAAAAAGGAAACAAGGGTCATCTCAAAAGCAAAACCAGGACAGGGGTCACAAGCAGTGGTTGTGGTCAGGCTGGGCGATAGAAATATCAGTTTAGATAAGATAATCCTTCAGGCAAATAAAAAATGTGGAAGCAAATGGCTTGGCATAACAATTTACAAATAATATCCAGGCCTGTCAATCTTCGGGTGGTCATGCCACCCATATATTTTGAGACATTTGGTTACAGGGTATCATACTCTTGTACATATCTCACCATAAATTTTAGGATAAAAAGACTCGTTAGACGTTAATCAGTAAATGAAACACATTGAACACACATAAAAAAGCATAAAATTTCTTTGAGATGACCCCTTGTTCCAGTAGACAGCACATGTGAGTCAACGATCTGTCATCATACCTGACTGAGCGACCTAATTGCAATCTATAGTCTGACCTATTGCTATTCATAAGTTTTGCCTGATTTTAAGAATAAACATGCTTTTCTGCATATCCTTTTACAAATCCCTCTGATCGCCCAGTTAGGCTGATGGGGGTTATTTCAACATATGCTATTTGCAACTGTGTAACTTTTGGGTATAAACTTGGGGTTTTTAGTTACCGACAGCATTTTACTTACTCTCTGGTGACTTCACCAGGCTTTCCAGTGTCCATGGACAACCCTGCCCCACCCTGGGCGAACCCGTATCCACGGGGACCAAACAGCCGGCCATAGCAGGACTTGCAGTAGATGTGGTCATCGTGGTTGGTGAGGGTGGTGCTGTCCAGCTGCTTCTTACACTCCGCTGAAATGGAAAACAGTGATCAGGGATGGTGTTAAGACATTAAGGATGTTGTCACCTGTTTACCCATCCTCAACATCACCGGTTACATGTTACGATAAATCCCCACTATACCCTGGATGCATCTATGACTCAGGCCAATAATTTTATTTCCTCAGTTGACTATCTTTATCCGATCAGGTCTCTAGGCTGGAAAGTTGAGTGTACCAATCACAACTCACTTTCAATTCCTAAAGCATTTAACTGATATAATTTCGTAACACAAATGATGTAGAGGTACTCTGAAAGCGGTAGTAGTTTTAGCATATACTTTTTTCAAACCTGTCAATTTGTCTGTATGATTTCCCCCCAAAACTGAGTCACCCAAAACAAACCTTTGCAGCTGTAACTGCTTTATTTGTTGACACTGGCAAGATCGGTTGTAAAGGTGGCTTATCTGATTGCCTACTGAGAGAATGTGGAACCAGCAGACTGAGGTAATAAAATAGCTATAGATGCACCCAGGGTATAGTGGTGCGTATACTCTGGAGATTAGCAAGGATGCTGTTTACCTGGTGCTTGATAGTGTGAGCAAACTGACCTCAATGTTGTCTTCAGTGACTGATGGAGTGAAAGTGATGTAATCCTGAAGTTCAGGTGAAATGAGATTTAACATCATCCTTAAGAATATTTCACTCATATGATGACCTGCATGTGTGTGCATGTGTGGCTGCTTGTACTAGCCCAGATTTAAGCGGTTTTATAGTACTAGCTCACTGACAAACCATGCCACAGTTAAGCATGACACATTATACTGACTCTGAGCCCCCCAGTCCTTCTTGTACCAATTAATGCCAAGCACCAGCAGGACAAACAAATACCATACTTTAACATCTATTGGGATGATGAGGCCGGGAATCGGACCCGCGACCTTAAGTTCTCCAAACAGATACTCTAATCACGACACCACAGAGGCAGTGTGTAATCCTGAAGACAGGATGAGGTGTGAGAGTGACTGACAGTACTAGTGATATAAGTGACAGTGTGTAAATAACCGGATCAGTCAGGACGGGATGGAGCACATGAGTGAAGGAAGGAAGCCCAGATGAGATGGAGTGAGAGTTTGAGAGTGACTGATGGTGTGAGTGATAGTGATGATATATGAGTTCAAGTGATGGTATGTGAGTGAAATAAAGAGTAAGTTTAGTTTCATGCCATACTCCGCAATATTTTAGCTACATGGCGGCGGTCTGTAAATAATCGAGTCTGGACCAGACAATCCACTGATCAACAGCATAAGCATCAATCTGCACGACTGACCTATAAGATAAAATATAAACATACTACAGGAAAATCAAGTCCTGTTGAAATGCCATGACCCACAAAAAGCATAAAGATGGAGTATCGCTGAGCATGGTATTTAAAACATATACAAAGAACTTTCCAGTCACCATGTCTAAGCTCCTGTCAACTTACTACAGCACAAGCAGAGTTTGTGATATTTCTTCCCCAGTGCACGCTTCTCCTCCGCAAAATACACTGGTTTGTGACAGCGGGGACAGGCATCAGCGCCACCAATCTTTGGACCATGACCATTTGTTGCCATGGATACAGCTTGGGCTTTTGCTAAGGAGGAAACATTACTGAAATAACAAAAAGTCATAGGCTAGCAACATTGTCTACAATCTCAAAGTAATACACACATAAACAGGGTTTCAAAAGTATTTTGAAAAGCCACTTGCCACAGGGCTTGTAACTTGACTAATTTCCCACTTGCCCGGATTTTATGACACAATGCTTGATGTTAACGTTTAGTGGACTACTTATCGAATAGTGATAAATTCACTCTCTACTGGCCCTACTTTATTTTTATTGAGAACTTAAATGGCTTCATTATGAGCAGATATGAAATGAAATCCAAGACTATTTGCATTTTGAAATCATAAATGGGAATCATCTAGTAGTCCACAGACAAGTAAGATACCATTAATTGATTGCCCAAAATGAAAACTGACTTGTCCCGGGGCATCGGGTGATGGGATTTTTTAAACCCTGACAAACAGTACATGTAAATGAGATGACCATCTTAGTTTTCTGATTCCAGCATACATGTTGTAGACAAAGGACAGTGGAGGATTTCTTAAAGTTTACAATTAAAGATAGACACAAATTATTAGAGCTAAGTAAATCATTTCCCAGCAGCCATGTCCTGAAACTGGGGTATCAAAATTGGCCTGCAAGACAATGAACATAGTGGGAGAAAATCTCCACATATCATTTGATTGCTTGTTCTACCAACTGGTACTAATTAACTATAACTTACTCCGTGGTTACCTCCCCCTTTCTGCCAGTATCCATACTGAGGCCAGAACTTCCTCCAGCAAACCCGTATCCTCGAGGACCAAATTTTTTCCCATAACATGACTTGCAGTATATGTCATCTTCATGGTTGGTCAGTGTGGTACTGTCCAAGGATTTATTGCAGCTGTCTGTAACAAACATATTGGTGCAGATACTAAGGAATAGCTTCTCAACATCCACTGTGTTCAGCCAGGAAAATCAGCAAGCGTGGATCGGGTCAGCTTAAGATATATAGTTGGGGTCATTTTAATGACTTTTTTGTTCACACTTAGAGAACATACACAATTTATCAATGAAGAAAATAAATTTGCTCAAACACAAAATGTTTTGCACAAGTTTTTTTCCCAGATGTAACCTATTGGAACAGATTAGTATTTGCTGTTGTCTCTGATTTCATACAATTCATAATTCATACAAAGGCTCACGCGTAGAGGTGCCTATTTCTGAGTAGTCATGACAATGCCACAACCACATAGTCACAAAGACTGGTTTCTTGAAAATATTCTCCTTTTCCAAAATAGCCCCCTCCACTGCCAGCTCTGTCACAAGTTGTTTTGTAAGTTGTGATAAAGAATCATAGAAATTGGTGCACATGATTTCTTTTTTTTTTCGTGTAAGCTTCATTTCAAAAGGACAGTGATTTTCAATGACTGACAGGTGCTGGTAAGATTTGTAAAACAACATGCCTATATTCCTTAACAGAAACTGTCTAAGAGATGTGAAAGTTTCAGACAGTGACTTCCAAAATTGTATAAAACAACCAATCAACAGAAAAGCATCCAAGTGAGTGAGTGAGTTTAGTTTTATGCCACACTCAGCAATATTCCAGCTATATGGCGGCGGTCTGTAAATAATCGAATCTAGACCAGACAATCCATTGACCAACAACATGAGCATCAATCTGCGCAATTGGGAACCGATGACATGTGTCAACCAAGTCAGCGAAGCTGATCACCCAATCCCGTTAGTCACCTCTTACGATAAGCATTAAGTCGCCTTTTATGGCAAGCATGGGTTGCTGAAGGCCTATTCTACCCCGAGACCTTTATGGGTTGAAAAGCATCTGATGTCATACTGAGCATAAACACACTGTTTTAACTTCATCAGAAAACAGGACAACATGACACAGGATAAGTTATATGACTTAATGGGGCTCCTATTCATTTCCTTATATGAAGGAAATGTTTCCTTACTTTTATTCACTGACACTGATATATCTGAAATTCACCAAGACTTGTATCGTTCAAGCGCTACTTACTGCAGACAAGACATTTCTTGTGGAACTTCTTCCCCAATGCTCTTGCCTCTTCAGCGAAGTAAACTGCTTGCTTACATCGGGGACATAGGTCAGTTGCACCAAACCTGGGACGCCCCTCATTAGTTGATGCAGCAGACCCACCAAAGCTACAAGCAAAGCAACTCATTCAGACTTATAAACAGCTGGATTACATCCATTATGCCTTATTTAGCATAAGACACAAAGGTTCATCTGTTCATTCACATTATGACTACCTGTCCAAAACACAACCTGTTCCAGTCAAGTGGTTTTTAATTACTAGCTCTCTCCCCTCCATCAGGTAGACTGTTCCACTAACACTTATCATTGCTTATAAACAATTCAAGCTGTGCCATTTTTAGAACAAACAGCATGTACTATTGGTTTACAAAGCTTTAATCTGAGTTGAGGAGTTACCTCAAAAATATCAAAATAAACAAGGAATGATCACAAGACCCCCAATTAACATGGCTTCTAATCATTATATGTAGGCCCTGGGAGTCTCCTTTATAGGCTTTTTTCAAAGAGTAGTCAAACTGTGAGAAATCAGCTGTATAGGTACAGTACATTATGTGTAGGGGCACCCCATTACATGTTTGTGTTCATGAGTAGTCAAATTGGGAGTAGTCATAATGGGAAGATACCACTTCATTGACTGATTGTTGTTTAATGCCCCACTCGGCTATATGGCAGCGATAGATCAAATCCTGACTTGACAACCATGTGACAAACAAGTACATCAATCTAGGCAATTGGGATACGATGACATGCATCAACCAAGTCAGCAAGTCTGAGCACCCGATCATAGTAAATAGGAATAATAAGAGGGAAATAATTGAAATTAAAGAAGCCTAATGATGATGCACAAAAGATCTCAACTACCCACACCAGCATCAATAATACCCAAGAATAAATATTTATCTTAAAGACTTTATCAACATTCCTAAATTATCATCACCTAAAATAAAGCATGTTTGATAAAGAACTTCAACAAAGCTCAGTTAATGATAGTCCTGATGGTAATGCAAAAGTCTACTACTACTACTACTATTATGTGATGAGCCAAAGTAGTTAAGCTCTTTATGCAGCCTGTAAATCTTAGGTAAAGAGCCAAGCCTACACATTACAATCAATATTAGTTATGCCTACCAAGCACAGGATAGCTGTGGACAGTTATACTACTAACCATCCCTGATCATGACTGCAGTTTTAATGACATTGAATGAGGGATTTTAGTTTTATCCTGCACTCAGCAATAACATTAGAGCAATATGGCAGACGCCTGTAAATAATCAATTCTGGAACAGACAATCCATTGATCAACATCATGAGAATCGATGCAATTGGGATACGACTGGTGTGAACCAAATCAGCAAGCAAGACCACCACCGGATCCTGATAGTCGACTCTTACAAGCATAGGCAAGTGAAGACCAGTTCTAACCTGGATCTTCACAGGTGTTGGTAACACTGAGATGTCAAGAAATGTATTCATAGTGATTAAATGTGCTTGTAGAAGCTGAAAATATGTGGACAACCAAGGAGTGAAAATCAGGAATTGACTTGGCTGTATCCAGGATGCACCAAAGCAAGTACAATATTTCCAGAGCAGGCAACCAAGTGCTAGCAACAAATTCCTCACACTACATCAGTTCAGCTGGTATAAATTGTCTGTATTAAATATACCTTCTATTGTGTGCATCAATTGATGTCTAAACTAACAAAAATTGTTCTACAAAATGCACTAATTTCACGAATTTGGTCACGGGGAGTCCTTGGATGGAGACCATGTTTGATTCGTGCAAGCCTCTAGGAATTGTCTTGCCACAGATCAGAGCACCTTTGTGGGCACACCTATGCACACATACTCCACTTATCTGGAGTAATAATGTCCGCTATGTTGTATGTGCCTAGAGCATGTCCCTGCATCTTGGGAGTTGAGTGCTATACAAGTGGCCAATTATTAACATTATTTTCAAAGCCAAGTTTACCTCGGAGATTGACTGCTCTTTCCATAATCTGTTGAGAGTCCTGCACCCCCAGCAGCAAACCCATAACCCTTTGGACCAAAGTTCTTGCCATAGCAGGATCGACAGAACAAACTGCCGTCATGGTCATTCACTGATGTACTATCCAGCAGTTTCTTGCACTGGCCTGAAACAGTTGAGGAAGTTTCTCACAAAACTGATTCTATGTTTCTCTGTCAAGGTGAACATGGTGAAAAGGTTTATTTTACCTATTCACAGCAAAAATCATTTAACATCATGGTAGCACTACCCAAAGTGAATATAATAAATACACAATGCAGCATCCATTCAGTCTCCTTATGAGTGAGTGAGTGAGTGAGTGAGTGAGTGAGTGAGTGAGTGAGTGAGTGAGTGAGTGAGTGAGTGAGTGAGTGAGTGAGTGAGTGGGTTTTATGCTGTTTTTGGCAATATGCCCGCAATATCACAGCAGGGGACACAAGAAATGGGCTACACACATTGTGCCAATGTGGGAAATCAAACCCATACCTTTGGCATGGCAAGCGAATGCCTTAACCAATAGGTTATGTCCCACTGTGGTGGGGTAGCCTTGAGGTTAAAGTTTTCACTCACCATAGTGAAGATCCAGATTCAGTTTGAGCCTATCAGATGCCTGCTCACAAATATGATTTGGCTTTTTTTCTCATAAGAACCTTCAATTTGATCTTTCGGTTTGTACAAATGAACTGCCAATCAGAATTCAAACAACAAATGAACAGCCAATCAGAATTCAAACATACCCCTGATAGCGACCCCTTTTAGTTGCTTTTGCCATGGCATTCAGAAATATCCAGAAGACCATAACAGCATGTTTTGTAATAAAAGAATATTAATCACAGCAAAAGAATTTTAAACTTGTATCAAAATGATCGTTGGAATCATCTCTGCACAGCCAGCACTTAAAATTTAACACTATGTTCATGTGTACGACTGACTACAAATGACTTAACATCTCTCTAAATTACTTACTGCATTTCAAACACAGTTTATGGAATGTCTTCCCAATTGCTTTCAGTTCCTCTGCGAAGTACACAGGCTTGGTGCACACTGGACACTTCTGGGTCATCTTGAATCTGCAAACAAGCCATCGATGTTATTATCGTAAGATCCTGATACAAACTTATTCAGGAAAGTCCATGCAAATCTAGAATATGTGGCAAGTCTTGATTTCCACAGTTTCAGGGTCTGGAGACACTGCTCTCTAAACTGTCCACACCTCTAATGGAAGGACAGGTGTTGGGTGCAATGTATGTAAGGCAGTAATGGCTAACAAGACTATTAACATGTGTTGTGAAATTCCAAGAACTTTTTGCTTGGCAGATTTGTCTAGTTTCCCTAAATATCCAATTTATTATACTTTATGATCATAATTTAGGATATTAGCGTGGTGGTGATCATAGCAAGAACGTGATCTGATACTTTAACACAGACCATGTAGACTTATGACAATCATAGCGCTACAATCACTTTGTGAAATCGGACTCTGCTCTGGAAAGCACAACCACCAAATTTAGTCAACGTGAAACTTGTTGCCATAGAAACAAAGATTATTTGCGTCAGAATTCCAAAACTATCGAAAAAGAACAAGGTCACCACTAGACATATCTATGTGCCAAGTTTGGTGAAGAAAAAGAGAACAGTTTTGAGTCCTGCTCAAGAAAACACAAATGTGCACAGACGGACTGATTTTTTTAAGGGGATAATTAAACAGAAAGAGGTTGTAATGTTACAGTAGAGCAGCCTCTAAATTCATAAAAACATGAAATTGAAAACAACTATTTTTTTCCAATTTGTCTGCAAGGAAACGAAATTTAAAATCCTGTTTAAATTCAACAAATATCTCAGGGCAATCTGAGAACATTCTGTAATATCACACCCATGTAACTAATGTCTCCCTGTATGGACATAGTCTGCCTCACAGTCTCTGAACCACAATATTTTCCCCACTGCCAAGCAATAAACTTGATATGATAACATTATCAGGAGATTATGACATTTCATGAAGGGATGTTTTAAACATGTCAGCTGTGGACCACTCCTGCAGAGCACTGTTCCCCTACAGACTCATTACAGCTCTGATGAAGGAATCTGACGCAAAATGCTTTGAATTCCATAAGTGATGCTTAAATCTACAAACCCTTGGCCTCCTAGCAGCCTAAGAATGATTAAAATACCTTCTCTTCTGTGTTGTCATGGTTACATAAAAGTGGTGAAATTTGGCACACGCTATGAAAAATTATACTTTGTAGTCATGTCCTGTATACAAGGTACCCATTGATGTATTAGGACTTTGAGTATACAAGGAGAAACTCTTTGGATGTCAACAACTTCCTAATTCGGATGATGCAATTTATTTTTCAGATTCTTCTAACGTTGTCAAACAAGTATGAATTACAGTGGCATGTGGTCCTGTGCACAGAGCTCAGGTCAGAATGCAGTTAAGCAATATCAAGCACATACTGTCCTTGGTTGGGTGACCGTGCTTGGCAGCTTGACTGGCAGTTTCTTGGACTTCATTCCAGTGTCAACGACAAAGAACATGAAATGTGTGTGGTCTCACCTTAGGAAAGTCAGTTTGTTGAAAACTGACTCTGTCGACCGAGCAGAAATTGGGTACCCAGTTGGATAAAGTCATGTGACTATAACCTTCTTGTGCTTAACAGGCAGCTTGGTTTATTCGGGGTAATAAAAATCAGATTCTGATTACGTGCTGTAAGCAATCACTTGGTGTTTGACAACAGCACTATAGAAGATGACTTATTATATCATACTTACAGTACAGACAAAAATAAAATATGAGGAGCAAAATATGAACTGAGCCAATCAATCATCAGCTTCGAAAGTATTTTCTGACTTTTTAGTGCCTATACGAACTGAGCAGCTGAGGATTCACTAATGACTTCCTTTCACATCTGTCAACATTACATACAAAATGTGTTCAAGCAGTGACCAAAGAGCCAAAACATTTCTTAAGTTGTTTCGCCACAAGCTGTTTCAGCAGTTGCAAATTTGCAGATGATCTGTAGGTTAGTCAGGTTCAGAATTTTCAGTGACTGTCTCAATGTTAAACTAAACACAACAGGCAGTTTGACATCACATTGGAGGTTATTGCTCTTAAACACTGACCTGGAGACAAGCGTTTTTTCTGCAGGAGCTTCGACTTGTAAATAGAATGTTTCAAAGCAGAAACATGTAGAATGTATGCCATACATTTGCCTGAATTGTTTCAAGATACTCTACTCCATGAATCCATTTTGAGTGTTCTGTAATACCAACACAGCTTGATAGTGACCTGATCTATGGTGCACTCACCAAAGGGTGTTAATTTACTTGCTAAAGGAAAGATTTGTTTGTTATTTAAGGCATCACTAGGCAATATTCCAGTTACTATATAATGGCAGTCTGTAAATCATCAAGTCCAGACCAAACAATCCAGTGACATCATGTTAAGCATCGATCCACACAACTGTGATAAAAATGGTCTTGGGAATTGGCTTCTCGAAGGATTTCTGGTGAACAATTACTGATTATAATCAAAATGTATATATTTTTAGTGTAATCACCAATTTTAAGGTTTTTCCACAGTTTTTTCAATTTTTTATAAGGAATACTGTCATGCAATGAAATGCATGCATGCAAGAGAAATATTGTAATTGTAATTAAACAATAAAAATTGGTTCAAATTTCACAATGTGCTTAACCTTACACTGTTGAGAACATGTTTGTAAGTTTTGGTCCAATTCAATGATTATGTTACTTCATTCAATGTGTTATACTAAAACAACAAAATTCTGATTAATTGGAAAATACCTTTTTTTACAATCGATAATTATTTCTAATCCTTCTTTTGACCAATTTTATATTATTTTCAATCACTGGAACACAACTAGACACAAGTTCTACAACATTCATCAAAAATATCACAGCCTGTGTATATATCTATCTATCTCTGTGTCCATATAAGGCACAATACATGTTGATAGCTGATGTTCACTGTTATAAAAAAGAGAAGTAAACTTCTAAAAGTTTTAATGAATCATTGATCATGTGGCCTGAAGGGTGAAATGATGCACGTAACTGAAAAACGTAACTAAACATTTAATGAAGACAGATGTTATGTGGGTACAATGAATAACATGTGTCCCTCTAGACGCCGTGAATGTATTTTAGGCGGCCATTCTCTACGTTCGTAGGTACTGGATATACATTTGCGAGTCGCATAAAACCATGACATGAATAGAATCTCTGACAAAGTGCTGTTGACAGGTCTGGACAGATCAAACAAAGGTTTGCCTGTGGTCAACAAGGACCATCCAGCTTAACCTAAGCAGATAAACATGTGAGGGTCAGAGGGCAAGACATATTCCTCAGTCCACACCAAACTCACAGCTAAAGGCTATCCCAGTGAGTCAGTAGACATTCCAGTGTTCTGTATGTGCTAAATGGAATGGGAACACTTTGATAAGGAAATGTCCTGGTGCTGGAGAAACAGCAGTAACATGTGTTGCAGATATGGTTGTTAGTTGGTCTCAGTCCCTGAATTATTTCCCCTACTGCTTTGCCCTTCCTGCAAAGCTAAAGACCTGAATGAAGAAAGTCTATATTTCCTGAATCAAACAGTTAACTGGGGCCCCTTTGTACTTTAAATGGGTTTATTTGTTTTTATCAAACTTACACATATTCAATACTTCAGGGACTACAGGATAGTCTACCCCTCCCCTTTGCTTTTAAGCAATAGAATCTCTTTCAGGGACAGTATACCATTGATTACTCTTTCCCTGCCATGATCTGAATATCACCCACCTTATCACTACCTCTGCTTAGTTCGGAGCAACATTTGAATAGAATGTGAAAGTATGTCTCACTGTCCTCATTATTTCATCTATTGCCTTACCCTCCCCACAATGGTAAAGCCCTAAATGAAGCAAGTCTCACTGGGGCTACTATTTATTTTAAATGGGTATATTTGTTACTATCAAAATTATATATATTCAGAGACTCAGGTTAGTCTGGGGAAACAGCATTAAAATGGGTTACGGAGATGGCACATCTTCAGATTTAAAGGGGGTCAGGTGGTTTGGGCCAGCATGTTCGGTTTAGAGGTTTACCACAAATATGCAGCATTAAACAATAATGTTATGACCATTATGAAAAGGATGACAATAACACTATCAGACAACCATTCAGGGATTTTCCTTCAGCCCTGTACTGGAGGATCCCTCGGACTCGTACTCTGAATTTTCAGAGGTCCTGGACTACAAAACACTGGGTCCCAGACACTTATTATAAATACTACAGGGCTCCAGATAAGGGCCATATTGGTGTATGTACAGATACAAAATATGCACAATGCGGTAGGGAAAAAATCAGAAAACATAGCAGATACGCACCACAGCAGTGGTGTACAGTCTCAGAATCATTTACAGACATATCTATCGGAAAAAGTATTGCTTTCTCATTTATTGACCTGCTCACCAGTAGCAATGATGTGGTGCATTTATGAAACGAAACACAAGATTACTTACATGCCAGTAAATTCCATTCAATAATCTAACTTTTCCCAGGATTCTTATATTGAAAAAATAAGACGTAGGTACTCCTCGAGTTGAAAAATTATCTGGAGCCCTGATACTATATTGTAATAGTATTGTAATTCAGTTACTGTTATTGTATTGTGTATCTTGAGCATCACATTGTTAAGTAACAACAATGCAAATGATACCATAGCCCAGCTAGAAGTAAACTCGACGAAAACTTATTGTAACTTGATTGAATTTTTTTCAAAACATACTTTGACTTTTCTGCATCTGTGTGAACAAAATGTTTGTTGTGTCCATTGTCAGTTTTTATGCGTACAGGAAGCAAATTGTGGGTGAGAAAGATTATCCTTAACAAGTTCTGAAAATGTGATGGAGCACTTGTTGGTGATGTTAGTTCATAAGCATCATAAACCTTAAACAGGTCGTTAAGGACATACAATAGAAACCTTTCATTATCATTTAAGAATGTTTGACAATAATGTAACTCCTAGAAGACCTGCTTCATTCAACAAGTTGAATATTTAATAGCTTGCACCCATTGCTTTCATTTTGTAAATAGCAATTTCAAAAGTTATTTTCACATGGGAGCAACTGAAATAACAAACAACTCTGCAATAAACAAATTAAATGTTGTTCCTATCTGTTCTTCTGCTTTCAATGATGAGTAGGACACCATGACAATGATCATAAGTTGTGAGTTAATGTGAATGTATGGCACTTAAGACTATGTGAACGCAAAGCCAAAGGAGCTTCGAAAATCTGGGCCCTGTAGCATAACCTGTATACAACTCTGTGACAGTGTCACTGTGTGGTACCCTACAACATGATTGATATAGCCCTGTATTACCTGATCAGGGTCCACTTGCACAAAGTGATCTTAGCGCTACAATGATTGTAAATCCCATTCTCCAACGTTGGCTTAAGGTAGTCGTAGCGCTTAGATCCCTTTGTGCAAGTGTTTTAAGGGCATCAGGCTGATGATTTTGCTGCAATGATCTTCCACACAAGTTTGACAATGGTATAAAGGAACTGCTTGGCCAATGGTCTTCTATTGCCAACAAACAAATACAATTCTTTGGAGGGGGGCAAATAGGCTGAGTACATTTTGAATGTTCTTACTGAACATGCCTTGAACATCTGTTCAACATTATTGTGAGATTTATTAAAATATACACTAGAGACCATAAAAAAATCGGATTTTGTTAAACTTAGACATGTTAACAGGTTACAGGTTTCTAAGGACTAATAATTTTATAAGGTGACAAGTCTTAGCATTGAGAGAGCAAGATAAAAATATATTCTATTTTCTAACCCTGTTGTAAGAATATTGGTACCAGACAACCTATTGTGATTCACAGCAAGGATAGGGGTTTGGGGGTGGGTTTTTGTTTGCCAAAGTAAATTCTTCACTGTGATGTTTCGCACTTTGGTGACATAGGGTAATGCTCATAACATCAATCACTTTTTTCTCTGATCCAGACTTTACTATTAATGAGAGTTCTAAGTTTGAAGTTTTTAACTTTTGAAGTAATCAAAATTAAACCAGCACTGACAATACACTTAAAAAGCCTTGGTGAGTCCACCAACGACAATTAATAAAAGGGAATCTTTTCAATATATAACACGAGATAACAATGGCAATTGTTATTTCCAAGTATTTACGGTTCATATTATAGACTGTCATTAAAAATCATGTGAGACAAAACAAATTTCTGCTTAGTCGCAAGAGTGCTCATCTCATGTCAATGTACAAGCTTCTTATCTATGTACACACTGACAATTGTATGTAATATTCTTTCAGCAAGGTATATTAATATTACACAAATAGTTTTTATTATGATTTTACCTCATACGTAATGATTACGATAGATTTGCTCCAATCACACGCTGATGAAATGCATTAACACGTAATTCCAGATTAATACTAAAAAGGTCAATGTAATTCCAGTCACAATTTTTTTAACCATTTTGGGCCTTATATCAAAATTATGTTTTCAGTTAACACCACATTCCTAATAAATAACCATGGCATGTACCATTTAAATATTGCATGTCACCCACTGTCATGACAAGTCAAGCATGACATCGCCGGTTACTGTGTTACGAGCATGTGGAGTGCAACTATTTATACGTCATCATGCTCATGGTGTCTAAATTTCAAATATATGACACGGAAGTGGTGAACGGATATCATGTCAACAACACTTACCTGTATTAATATTGATATCGACAATCGTACTTCCCGCGTAATCTGTGGAATTGAGCAGGTTGTAGTGAATTACCCGTGTTCAGCTTACGTTAAGGATTTTCCTGGCAAACCTTCCAAGTCAACAATTACAGGTACATCTTCGGAACAGCACTGCGCGCGCTCGCACCTCTCGAGAAGATTCAGTTCTTTGCACACGGCACTACGATTGCGATTGACTGGGAAAAGCTTCATTCTTTGTGTGTTAGATAAAACAATTTTCAGTATTAACATGTTTTCCGTTGTTGCAACGGTTATAGCTAGATCATTGTATGATTTCTTTTATTAAGAATAATGGATTTACGTATGTACTGGTACACAATCCCAACAGGTGCACTGCATTTTGAAGGACTGGTTCTTGAAGTACATCACGCTTACGCATTACAAAGCAATAGATGAATATTGCTACTTATTACTCGCCCGTTGATGATACTGCGGTGTAATATTTTACGTCAATATTACACCAGTGCAATGCCGCTTGAAGTATGACGTCAGTATGGTGCAAAGTTGTGACGTCACAATGCTAATGTCGCTTTCGCTTTACCAGACCCTGCTTGAGAGTCCTCACATTGTAAGCAATTTTGCCGCAGTGTCTGTCAATTTACGTTGGAGAGTAATAAACAGGATATTAAACTCGCTTCCGTGAAATACCATTTTCATTTAACCCGTTAAAGACTTAGTATCGAACTCGCTTTCGCTCATTTGATACCAAATCATAAACTCGTTTAGTAAAAATGGTATTACTGGGAATTAAAGTTGTTTAGTATCCTCTATTTAGCCAACAAACTAACGCTTTGATCGAAATACTGTTATTTTGCGTTCGGGTATGCGGTCTTAAACGTCAAAATCATCCGTTTACAATCAGCTTAAATACAGGATGACACCCGTAATGATAACAACGCACTGGCATATGTTATGTGACACAACACATAATTGAACATATCCAGAAATATGTCGACGGCAATAAACTTTCAGAAAAATCAGTAACAGGTGTAAACCTGTTTTCCGTGGGATACAAATATTGTTTAAAACACAATACGCATTTGATCTGTTGTAAGTGTAAACCAAATACCTGTATATTACCTGAAATGATTGTTGAATACAACTGATAACATGAACATGTGTCTTTTATACAAAGAGTTGCATGGTGGTACAGTAGTGTAATGTATACATTTGCCTAACTGCAAGGGGCCTTGGGTGTGACTTGCATAGTCATTATGAATATTACACAGTATGCATCAAACACTAACACGAGTAAGGACTAGCATCATTCACTGCAGGTTTGGCTGGGTTTTTTTTTTCATGTCAGTCAGCAACGTTTCTGCTGAAGATCACGCTATAAATGCTGCAACCCGGACAAGACGAAGCGGCGGGTGGCTGTTACAAGAATCAGCTTTGTGAATCAAGGAAATATATTTAAAAATATCCATATTATTTGGTAAGGTTGCTGTTTAACGCCATTCTCAGCAATATTCCAGCTATATGAGGGCGGTATGTAAAGTATCGATTGTGAACCAAGCAACACAGTGATCAACATCATAAGCAACTGGGTTATTGATGACATGTCAACCAAAACATTAGCATTAATTGACCTGCGCAGCTGGGATACGATGACGTGTCAACTAAGTCAGCAAGCCTGCCCACCAAAACCCAAACTGTCTCACTTGACCTTTCAGGAAAAAATCAGAACCCGGCCACTGTATAGTCTGTTGCCGATGAAATTCATTTAAAACAAAAACGTACATCGAATGAAGTGAAATTTGTACTGCAAACCGATTTGAATCTGTGATCGTTTGTTGCACAGCTTTTATCCTAAGTGGAGACTTCTGAGACTTAAATTTTCCACTGACAATGTAAACTTATGAGGATTCGCAATCTTAATTTCAAAAATAAAAATTGTTTCAAGTGAAATTCAGCGGTATGTTTTCACTGCAAACAGAAGACAATGGATGTGCCTGTGGGGGTTTGGTTGGTTTAGTTGGTTTTACAGTTTTATGAATAGAAGAGTTGTCTCCCTTATACCTTCTCATTCCCCTTCATATTATATTATGCTCAAGTTTTTATGCGGCGAACTGAATTAATGCGCCAAGACGAATTTTTACAACTCTCTATAAACCCAAATATGCACCAACACTGGCACTACAAGTCAGAAATATTGCACCCGCGCATTTCCAAACAAGTCAACAAGGAAATGTATACTTTATTGTCGTGAGTGCATTTGCTTTGAGCTAAATCAGTTCTCGGTGGATCAGGATACTCTGATAAGATCTTCCGCCGGCTACGGGAAGTTATTGGAGCTAAGTATCTAGCCCACTTCATCAGAAATGTACTTTTCTTCGAACGACTATAATTTAAAGTTTCTTTACTTTGAAATAAGTGATCTCAAAAATAACTTTAGCACTGGATATCTGTTACCATTGATTATTTTCAAGTTTAGCTGTAAGGAAACTCACAAACGTGTAACAAGGTTACAGTAATCAATGTTTATAAATTTTGGAAATATTTAAAGGAACGTCATATATTGTAATACAGGACTGATCAGACGCTATATTATTCTTATTATTATAAGGATAATCCTAATACACGAACAGTGTATCATGCGGATATACACACACGCACATGTACAAACACATATTGAATTACATAATGTCAACTACAAAATTTGCTAATACATTGTGTGTGTGAGAGAGAGACAGAGAGAAAGAGAGAGAGAGAGAGAGAGTGTGTGTGTGTGTGTGTGTGTGTGTGTGTGTGTGTGTGTGTGTGTGTGTGTGTGTGTGTGCATGTGTTTGCGCGCGCGTTAAATAAATATCTTCCAATATATTCTAATGTTAAATTTGAACCATTTTGATGAAAGTAAAGCACAAAATGTAAATCCAAGTACTCAAACTGATGATCGTTTCGTGAAAGTTGGACCGATTTCCTGGCGTTAGACTCAACCGTAATAACCAACATCACATTACCATAAAGTACGGAAGTACACAAAGGTTTAAAGCATTGAGAAACAAGTCGGTTTCACGTCCACATACCTTGTGGACACAAGCCTACTACTTAGACACACGAAGGGAAATGTAATTGAAATTATATTTGTTCTAAAGCTTGAATATATATAGCTGCTAATTCAACAATACTATTACTATTGAAGTGTAATTTACATAACTCGAGTGAGTGCCTTGGTCTTGTGGATTATTTCAGTTTTATCACCGGGTATCGGTGTATGAGAGGGGAGCACGAAGTGGTGCTATTCTCTATTACTTAGACTGTGTAAAACGGGATATACGACACACCTCAATATGGGTTATCATAAAGCAGTCACTCAAACCTATTCTATTTTTGTCTTATAAAACACATAGTGGCTGCTGGTATTTTTTTTACCGTACTCGTGGGATATCCGCGTTAAAACAGGTCCCATGTGGACCAGATGGTCAGGATCGGATACTTGACTGATAAACTCCCCCTTCGCTTATCACTTTTATAACATGCATAGCTGTAAAATAGTAACATACTTGTAGTTTGTCCGCATTCTTGTTGGTAAAATATGTGACAAGACCCATGTTTAAAGTTAATATATGTCTCCATAGATTCACATCGCGGGTTAAATTCACTCTCAATTTTGAGTAACCATTCTATGTACAGAGGTAAAATATATACTTACTTGTAGTTTTTCCTCATTTTAGATGGTGATATTCCTGTTATAATGTATATATCTAAACTTTATATTTGCGTAATCAGTTCTAAGAATTGTAGATGTGAAATAGGAACTAAATCATGTAGCTTTGTTTCATAAACTGTCACGCCGCGGGTCCGGGTTGGAGGAAGCCGGGCGAACAACACCAGACCAGATTTCCTAAATAGAAAGAGGAAGTACATGTCATTGTTCGTTCACAGCAAATGACAAATAAATAACATTTAGAATCGTGTCTGGTGCTTTTTTACATATCGCATACGACTTAAAGAAGTTCTGGATTTGTAATGGTCACTTACTACCATGCACGTACTATAAACCAGTATGAAGCCTGGTTATGGTTTTACGTCGCTTTTAGCAATATATCAGCAATATCAGGGCAAGGGGACACCAGAAATGGACTTGACACACGGTGACGAGCTAACGCTTTAACCACTGGGCTACTCCACCGCCCCCAAGGTTTGATGAAAATGAACACAAAGACGTTCAATACTTGCTGTATAGTCCGTATTAGCATGGTTACTCATTAAATTTGTGAACTGTATATTTTCAACATTAATAGATCGAGTTACGTGGCATATAGTATTAATCATTTAACTGTATTTTTATGCAGTTTCTATGATTTCAATATTCCGCATAGCTGCTTGTATGCACATTCGCTTCTTAATGTGTACATTTCTATGCTTTTCCTCGCAATTCGGTTTTGTAGGCCTATTCAAGCTGGAACTATTATCGACTGGGAAATTGTAATTTGGTTCTGACCAAATCACGGTCAGCAATCCCGATGAAATGCTACTGAATTTAGGTATAAATATACCTTAAAACTGAGGGTAGAAGTTCTGTCTGTTGCGTGGACTGATTTTTTTAGTTTAAGTAAGACTGACAGTCAGCTGGCGAGCGTGAGGTAAATGTACTTGGACGAAGAATAATCCGAACTTTCCAATTCTACATACTCCCAAAGTCTTCAAATGACTGTCCTACCTCGACTCCACCCTTACACTGACGCCTATAGGTTTAACTGTGAATAGCTTCAGATATTAAACCTGAATATGTCTGCCAATGTCTAATATTATCAAATGACAATCACTTCATTCCAACTTGATAGTTTAGTCCAAATCGTTTCCATAGAAAGCAGGTTGAAACGCCCAAATTCTGCAAATGACAAAAGGCACCACTTTAAGATCTGCCTAACATATCTGTCAAGTTTTATTGAAAGATAATGAAACGTTTACGAGTTGTGGTCCCAAAAAGAAGTCCATCCCTCTCTTTTGAGAGAAAGTCCGAATCGTTTCCTAGGTAACGAGGAAAAAATATAAATGCTAAAATTCTGCAAATAGCAAATGACAAAACTTTGGGATCGCCTCACATGTGTCCCAAGTCTTAATGACAGAAATAGGGCGATATTTTATTCCGGAAAGGACGCCAAACCCCTCCGTTTCGGGTGTAAGTCCGAATCGTTTCCATTGAAATCGGGAGAAAGAAAAATCTGTAAAAAGCAAAGGCACCATTTTGGGATCTGCCTTACATATCTGGCAAGTATTGTTGATAGGTTCATTTTCATATAAACGTAAATTATGGTTGAAAAATATTGAACTGTTTCTAGTGGTGCTTCTGAAATGATTACCAACGGACAGACTTCGCCTTGATTATAACACTCCACAACTATAACACTCCACATTACATGCCAGGGGATAAATGATAATTTTGCAACAATGATATGAATGTACTTGGATGTATTGGGTTCAAACTAGTAACATATGCAGTGATGATTGAATACTGAAGCAAGTATATGAATATAATGGTTATAAATGCTGGAGGCAACAGCAGCATTGATATTTTTTCCCCGGTTTTATGGACCCTTTATGCATATTCTTAAATCCATTTCTTTTGTGTATTTCAAACAATATACATACTTCATAAAATCAGTTATTACTCGCCCGTTGAAGATACTGCTTTGTAATATTTATTACGTTAATATTACACTAGTATGATTAGGAGATAAACATACTGTGTTGGGAAATCAGCGGTATATAACGAAATTATAATAGCTCTAAATTTGATTTAAAATCGAACGCGTAGCGTACCATAACCGTGTTATTCAGATTTTAAACAAGTACATGACGTGTTTGAAAATCAGAGGTATATAACGTGATTCTATACCTCTGGATGACTTTGATTAGCCAATCACAATCCTGTATTTACTGAATTCATGGTAGAATACCGCTTGACGTATGACGTCTAAGTTGTGACGTTACAATGCTGATGTCGCTCTCGCAATTTTACTAAACCTTGCTTGATTCGCGGAAAGCTGAGAGTCCTCACATTGTAGGAAATTTCGCCACAGTTTCTGTCACTTTATGTTGGAAAGTTATAAACAGAAGACTAAACTCGCTTATGTGAAATACCATTTTTATTAAACCCGTCAAAGATTTAGTATCAAACTCGCTTTCGCTAGTTTGATACCAAATCATTAACTTGTTTAATAAAAATGGTATTACAGGGAAGGTCATTTAGTTTCCTCTATATATAAAATGCCTCTAGGAGTGGGTTATTTGCAGCCATGAGTGAGTGATTACGTTGGGTTTACACGGCTGTTAGCAATATTCCAGCAATATCATGGTATACCAGAAATGCGCTCAACACATTCTGTCCATTGAAAACCTCTAACCACAATTCTATCTCAATGCCCTGTTTACATGTTTGAGTGGCATCTTACAAGTTGAGGTGTACAAATAGGACAAATTGTTATGGATAACAACTTCTTTATTGCGAGATTGCGACGTTTCGGTACAGATTCTAGTACCCTTGTCAACGCCTGTTACTGTTGGGTTACTTAAATCCAGTCTCCACATAATAAAACAAACTTACTCAAATGCAATAAGTTTATTTCTTAGAAAATCACATGAAAATGTTGACACTACTATTTCTGGAAGATTCAGACTTAAGACGCCAACCAAGACCACGGTTTGTAGAGCATTGCACTCAAAACAAAGTAAAACACTCCACATGTACATTAGTTCAGAATTGGAGATCATCTTGAGAGTCTTGATGTTAGTAATCACAAACAATAGTTGTATAGCCATTCCAAACAGAAACAACAAATTTTACAATCATTGTGAAAGACAGAGCGTACTACAGACAGATTTTGTTTTGTTGTTTAAACAAGGTGGTCAACATTAGTCAGCATATCAAACACCAGAGGCTGAGAGGTGGTCATTCTTCCAGGCTGTTTTTAAGTCGTCATCTACATATTTGTAGACGACAATCATAGCATTTCATGAGCATAATCCAATCTTTAATATGTGGCAAACAATCAGTCTGGAACAACTGAAGAGAAAGCAGTCATGCAAAACACACATTCATGAATACATTGGACAATAACATTAAACCGACATAAAGAAATAAAGGTATCTTATTTAAAAATATAAAAATATATATACATGTATTTAGCAACAAGACAAATTCAAATAGAGTCCAGGGGCCCGTTTCACAAAGCTATCATAAGCCTAATATCTCGTATGCTTTCTCGTAACCATTGTACCTCCTATATTATAACACAGGAGCTATGGATGCTACGAGAAAAGTTATGAGATCTTAGGTTTACGAGAGCTTTGTGAAACAGGCCCCAGATTAATCCATAATTCCTACAGCCGTGGCAATCCACACTTGCCAAATCTTTCTGTTTAATGTATTCTCTCTTATCAAAGAGATGGTCTACAAATGAATATAAAAGATGACATGTAATGAATGACGATGTGTATAGATAAATACGTCAACAGTCGATGACACAACAAGGCTGGCTCATCTCATTCAAATGGTAGTGCACATACAACCGGAGTCAATATATATGTACATTTCTACATGTACTACATTTCACCCCTGAACAAATCACATTTACCACTGTGGAGAAACCAATGAGCATAATTATGGGCTGACAAATCTAGAAACATCACTCTGCCAGCCAAATCCACGGGTGTGTGAATGGTGGCACTTCAGACAACATGGCCACCTGTACCAGCATCAGTCCCACAAAAATGTGTCCTTATACCCTTAAGTATTTATTTCAAAATGTGCCTCCTGTAAACCAAGTTGAAGTTACAGTATTTAAAGACATTATATTACAATACAAAATTCAAATCCATTTTGTTTGCAAATAGTAGACACTAGGGAAGGGCTGGGTAGAAATCATGGATCTGGTTACCTGATACACTGTGAAACACTGTGTCCCTTAAGTTGACATCCATAAATACTCTCTTGCTTATGTTTTCCAGAAGAAGCATTTCCAAATCCAGGTACCAGTTACAGCACTCCCTTACTTGTGTGAACTTAATTTCTTACAGATCATATATTTGCTTCCTCATAAATTTGAAATTCCAAAGATTTGTATGCTACACTGTACTTTACAAAAGATATAAGACACCTTATTGCAGACTGGAATTTACTTACCCTGAGTCCTGTATTTGAAGGTCCCTGAAACTCATACCCTTAATTTTCAGGGGTCCTGGACTGAAGCCTAATATAGAATACACAGTTTGGTCGAGCTCATTTTTAATGATTAAAGAAACAAAATAAACTGTAGGCTTGGTTCATTATTTCACTTTTATGAATTTACAAAATGTATCAGATGATCAGTTACACAAGACAAATCACATAACAAACACGTCTGTTTAGTTTATTCAGGATCTGGGTAGTGAAAATTCATCAACTGACCCAAGGATTCTGTTGACTGATCACAGCTCAAGTAGATATCTGTGTAGAAATGCATATATTCATGACTCAAGCCTCACAATAACATATCAACATTCATTTGTATGTGGGTAAGTAGACATAGCAAACATACAAATTGATTATTAAAAAAGAAACAAAAGAAAAGAGGCGGGTCATTATGGGCATAGTACAATTAAAATCAATGAATTAATGCAAAATGCACAAAGTTATCACATGATAAGACTAAAGTATAATCTAAGGTAATAGTATTTGACAGTTCTTACATAATCAGGTAAGTCTTCTCAACCAATCATCATTTAAAAAAGTTCAACTTGGAGTCAAACAAGTATTTGGACTTTAAGTAGAAAAAAAAATCTCTTTCAGCCATGAATACTTAAGAATCAGAATCAGAATTAGAATCAGAATGTCAGTCACCATGTTGCTGCTGCACAAAACAATCTTTACACTAAGACTGTAGTAAGTCTATGTCAAGACATGGGAGTTACCATCACCTAAGCGCTAAGGTTGTTTTATACAACGGCACTGATATAAGTAACAACCACACAACTAACTGAAATATATCATACAGAAAGTAACCAGAGTTAAGACAAGTCGTGCCTCAGAAATCATGATATGGTAGTGTTCAATATTGATAAAATAAACATTAAATAAAAAGAATATCACACTAAGAAACTGTTAAAAACGATGGGTCATGCACAAAAACTGGGAAAAAATCCCCAAACACAGAAATTTATATATGAGTGAATAAAAAAATGTCCATGGACTTTGGAGTATGTAATAGTTTGCTGAGCTAGAAAAGGTTTATGCGCTACAGCATTCTTAAAAGCAGACAAGTGACATGTGACACATGGCTTTCTTCTGTTCCACTCACATGGATATCTTTAATTTTTAGTCCATTTGGCTCAAAAGTGCACCGATGAATTGCAGTCTAACTCGGAAGCTAATAAGCACACTTCATTATTTGTCACAAGGGGGAAGTGCAAAGAAAGGAACAGCCAGGTGTGCAAGAAAGGATAGTCATGGCATAACATGGGTCAATGAATAAATAACTTTGTCGGTTTTTGTGCACATGCTCTTGAACACCTGGCTGTCCTTTCCTCTGCACTCCTCCTTCATAACAAATAGTAAACAGTGTCAATATGTTAATGACAGTTTGTTAAACAACTTTTTTTATTTTTACGACAAAAATTCTGCAAAAGCCTCACAGAGTTTGTAGGATGTTTTGATGATGATCAGTGTTTCATTGAGTATTTTTATGTTTATTAGTTTTCGAGTTAGATTGCAATTCAATACGCTTTTGCGACAAATGGGCTCTAGTAGTTGGTGTGATGAACAACGGGGAGAGTTCTATAGATATACAACCTCTTTATTATAAAGTGAGAAATGTTTAGGTGTTCCTAATACCCCAATTATCAAGTACCTTCCACAAAACTGCTTGAGAACTGATTTATTGCTGTACCAAACGTCGCTCATATTAAGAAAGAAGTTGCATATCCATTGAACTTTGCCTGCTGTTCACTTACATGGATGTCTGTTGATCGGTATCTTGATTACTGAACTCGTTATAATCTTGCGAGCATAATCTGTCCAAATAGTATCAAAGGCTGAGATCTAAACAAATAATGTCATGTTTGATTAGTAGGCAAACTCAGCCAAAAAAAAAAAAAAAATTTACAAATCTAGTAAAAATATAGATATTTTTTCTATATTTTCACACTTATCCTGCATTATTCCTTTATGAATTTACTGCTTTCCTTTGACAAGATGAAGCTATGGGAGGGAAACAGTGGAGAGAAGTTATTTTGACTAAACAAGCTGCCATGTTGCCATTGCAGTGTGCCCATGTGACCAAGAAAGTGCTGACGTCACTTATCTTTAGATTACTGCTGGATTGTAACATCCAAAGAAACATTGTGGGGAGGTAGCGCCACGATAGACAGGCAACTAAGACTGAGAAATGCAGGATAAATATACAGGTAAAGGTAAAAAATACACATTCTCATTTCTCCTTTGTCATACATACTTCTTGAGTAATCAATAATGTTTATACATTCGAGCAAAAAATACAGGGATTTATCTAAGATTCCACACAAAGTATGAATGGCAGGCAGGTTGGATAAAATATTTATTTTGTTTAAAATAGTGATATTATTCTTGGTCTTCATTGGTCCTGTTGACACATTAGCTATAGCCATATCAATACATGTAATCACACTTGCTATTTCTACTGACACTAGTGACAGTCTCTTCAGACTTGGGGCTAAACATTGCCCTATGGGCAGGTCTAGATGAATCCACAAAATGTGTTTGATATCACATCAAATCTTTGTCATTTTATCATCTATCATCTGCACCTACTGATTAATATTTTAAGTTAGCAAGGGATCTTCTCGTTAAGGGTACTGACTAGTACAGTATCATTTCACCTCCCTACATAATGGATGCATTTGCCTGTGCACATAAATAGTTAGACCATCTTAAGGTGGGAAAAATTGCCAGTGAGTGAGTGAGTTTAGTTTCAGGTTGCTTTTAGCAATACTCCTGAAATATCAGGTGGGGGACACCAGAAATTGGCTCCACACATTGTACCCATGTGGGGAATCAAACCCAGGTCTTTGGCGTGACAAGCAAACACTTTAACCACTAGGCTACCCCTGTGATGTGAAACTACCAACACAATGATGCATCATGATACATCAGTCACAGATGACTTTGATATAACAGGTGAACAAACCAATTATGAACCATGATTTAGTGCATAATTAGTATGTTATTAGTATTGTGGCTGTGTACAGTAAACTGCAGTATGTTTCAGCACTGTCATGTTATTAAGCTTGTTTGTAGCAATGTGGTTAGGCCCACATAGATGATACACTTGGGATCTGCCAGTCCACATAGACGATACACTTGGGATCAGCCAATCAAACAGACAAATATTGTGTACACCTGAAACTGTATAGATCTGTGAGTTCATTGAAATGAACCTCGCACAGATTCAGACATTAATCAGGGTATCTAAGAACACATTTATAATATTTTAATAGTTCATTACAAGTTGTAGATGTAACATTATCTAGATTTTCAGTAACAGGTTCATGAACAATGGTAAAGTTACCATTAATAAATTGTCACTAAAACATGCCCTAATGCCATAAGCATTACTGTTTTGACGATGCAAACCTAAGATGCTCGCCCTAATCTTGGGATTTTCTGATAGAGCCAGATGACCCAGCTGAGGACAAGGTTCCACAGTGACCGTGCCACGCCCACTCGCCTGACAAGGACCCGCCAGATGACCACAACCAAAACAGCGTTGATAACAAACTGTATCTGCTTCATTCTGAAACAATCACAGGTCAGTTGATAATTACTGGACGTCAATGGACAAATACTGAGTGAGTGAGTGAGTGAGTGAGTGAGTGAGTGAGTGAGTGAGTGAGTGAGTGAGTGAGTGAGTGAGTGAGTGAGTGAGTGAGTTTAGTTTTATGCTGCACACAGCAATATTCAAGCTATACGGTGGTGGTCTGAAAAGTATCGAGTCTGGACCAGACAATCCAGTTATCAACAGCATGAGCATCGATCTGGGCAACTGGGAACCAAAGAAATTTGTTAATCAAGTCAGCGAACCTGACAACCCGATCCCATTAGTCACCTCTTACAATAAGCATAGTCACCTTTTGTGGTAAGCATGGGTTGCTGAAGGCCTGTTCTACCCCAGACCTTCACGGGTGGACAAACGCTAGACAGGTACATAAATATATTTACCACAGAAAGGTTTGACTGTGTTCAGGGCCCCATTTCACAAAACTCTCGTAAGCCTAAGATCTCGTAACTTTTCTTGCAGCATCCATAGCTCCTGTGTTACAGTATAGGCGGTACAATGGCTACAAGAAAACTTACGAGATCTTTCGCTATGAGAGTTTTGTGAAACGGGGCCCTGGTCTTTAAGTATGAGACTTTTTTTCTCGAAGGAGAAATGTAAAGCATCACAGAGCTCCAGATACTCAATAAAAATCACATTTACTCAATTACAAATCTGAGAGTACGGAAATTGCACAAGAATCACTTAAATCCCAATCGGTCCATAACACCAGCATGCTTTACTCAATTAACTAACTTGGCTTGCATATGAATTATGATTCATCGTAGCGCCCAAACTCTTCAAAAGTATTAGCAAATGATAGGCAATGACTATATAAATTATAAACATACTGTTATAGTCACAGCCACTGTCTGGAGTTTATTGTAATGGTCATATGACTTCCACAATGACTGAAAACTATTTTGCAATATAACAATTGATAACGACTTTTAGTTAATTGAGAAGCATTTATATTTATATTTATATATGTGGGAGAGTTATTTACCCAATAAGGATAAGAAACTCTGTGTAAAAGTACTCTATTCTTTAAATTAGTGGGAGTCTACAAAATGCTAGTTACTCCTCACAAAAAAATTACTCATACATAAACAGACATGGGAGTAAATAGCCAATTACTTAAAATTATCTGGAGCTCTGGCATCATTTTACAAAACACCTAAGGTTATAATGACCTGTATTATACAATGACAGTAATATGGAAAAACTGAAAACTACTAACATCACTCCAATGAATTTGACTTTATGCACAACTCACATATATATATTATGGATAGTGAGGAAAGAATCTGAAAAGTTTGATTAGCCTAATTTCTAAGTATGTCAGGCACTAATCCTAATTTGTAGATATTAAACAAGTGAGTGAGTGGCTTTGGTTTTACACATTATATGAGCTATATTGTGGCTGTCTGTCTGTAAATAACCAAATCTGGACCAAACACATCTATGCACTTGGGACATTCTGACATGTGTCAACCGAGACAGCAATCCTGACTATCTGATGCTGTTAGTCACCTCTTACGACAATGATGCGTTACTGATAGTGGTGTTCCAATTAAATGAAATGATTGAAGATTGGTCTTAGTGACCAAACAACCAAGCAACTGATAATATTTTCTCATGACTGAACACAAACCATTTTTGAACTATTGTTTTAGTCTTTGAGACACTTGGCCATGGAACATATCCTCAAAGTTGTCAGGGTCTGAAAACTTGTTTAATTCTTAGAAAACTCCCTTCACTAACCAATATAGGATATTTATATAGCGCACATATCCATGCACTAGTGTATGCTCAAGGCACTGGTATTGTTTCCCTCGATCACTGGATGTCAATGTCAGCAGCACATCATATTTCAATCTCAACTCCCTGGGGAGTATACAACTCTTGCTGCCACTAGGCGCACCGAGTTTATTGTGTTTCTCTCATCCTAACAAGGTACCCAATTGACAGCTGGGTGGATTGAGACACATAGTCACAGCACTTTGTCCAAGTTTACTGCACGTTGCTGTACCCACAACTAGGTGTATGCACGTGTTCATGTGGCCACCATCGGGTCATATACCAATGGATTCATGGGTTCTTTTAAGTGCACAGGGTTGTGTACTGTACACTAGGTGTTGTGACAACACTGAAAGAGTCTGCACACAAAGTTGACTCCAAGGGTTTTACACCCGGTCACAGGTGGGCTCGATCCCGAAACCTCAACCTCACTGGATCACTAGCCTGGCGCTTTAGCCAGCTCGTCCACCATGTCCCCAACTGAAAAGTCACGACTAAATATTTCTTGAAGATGCCAGGAAGTTTATGTTCATGATATATTGGTCATCACTTTGAAGTAGTAACCTGCATCATGTTATACAACGACAACTGAAAATACTGACCATGTGTATACAAAAAATGCCCAAGCGTCAAATCCTTTTTTGAGAGTTTTAACAACTATGCTGATTAAATATTTGGAAAACACATTGAAATTACAAACAATGACATTCTATTTTCTTCATATGCTGACAGTTTATTAACTCATATGATCATTCTAGCCAAATGACACATATATGTTATGAATATCAAAAGACATAAACCATGTATTAATTCATTTCAAGCTATCCTTAAAGAGGTCTTCAAAGTAGAAAGATACATTGCTATTAAAAATTATAGAATCAGTCTTTTCAACAGAAAATGGAATGTAATACAAAACATGCTCTAAATATTTAGCTCAAGTGTTATATGTTATATGTTTATTAACATTTGTATAGGTTTAGCTCAGCTTAGCTTATAAACTGTTACTACCATTGTCAATGTTTATCTTAGTACAGGTGCCGATTCATAAGTTAGAGCTGCTGCGCCCAGATTAATACTGTACCCTACTTTCAATTTACTTTTTTCTTTGTAACCCACTGAGTGTAACATAGACATGGAAAAAAAATCTGCAGTGACAACCTGTATATGAAAATATGAAAAATGATGCTAACCAATCTACGTTTATGATTGTTTGTTAGTAATGAAGCAATCATCAATTGCAAGATTTCAACTAATTCCCAACACTTGTTACTGAAGATCAATTCTAACCCCGATCTTCCAACCACTTTGATCAGGGTAACATGATACAAGTGAGTGTCTGACCTGTGGAGCGCTCTCCTTGCCTTTGGGAGCTGATCCAGCTCTTCCTTCAGGACAAACTGTTTGGTGCCAAGGCAGTAGTTCTCCATGTATGATGACCAGACTATGTGGCGCGCATCAAAGTCAAATGTCTGCAACAGCCATGAATTCTGATTTCTACTTGCTAAAGAATCTCAGATAGCTGGGGTTATGAGAAATGAGACAAAATTACAAACTGTCAGTTCCAAGGGTATCAGATCAATTATACACAAGGAAAGAAATAAGGGAACACATGGCAGCGTTCATTCTTTTCCAGATTTCTTCACACACAGTGTGATACAATGCTTTTGAAGACACCTGGAAAAGATTAAAGAAACACTTGTACTTTCATATTTTCCCTCATTTGTTTCCCTAAGTATATGTTTACATTATTATTTCCCTTGAACAGTCACCTTAAACAAATTTGACAATTTTAACATAAACTGTATATTTATATACTTGTGCTATCTCACGGTATGCATGGTATCCTATCTTGATTTGACACTAAGTGAAACAATGTACAACTTTTCTCTCTCTAGGCCTCTCTTGTCCACCTGCCCAGCACTCTGTACTATCCTCATTATAAGACAGCTTCCAAACTCTCATGCAAGACATGCAACATGCTTCCCCAACTAATCACAAGACCATCTTCAAATCATCATTCTATTTCTGTTTTGTTCTGTTTTTGTTGTTTTCCAGTTTAACGCACTATTCCAGCCATATGAAGTTATGAACCATACTATGTTGGGACATGTTGACAAAAAGCCTTGTCACGAAGATTTAATTGAATGAAATAATTCCTACCTCTCGATCAGACTCTGACATCTTATCCAACAGCATAAATATATTGTTGTTTTCAAATTTCCACTCCCGTGAGGTGAAGAACTCAAGCGTTGTCACTGCTTTCCAGAGTCTATCCTGAATCTTGACAAATCTGAAATGTCAGACACCATATCTAACGAAACGTCTTGACATTGACCGAGTCTTCTGAAAGCCACATTATGACATATGAAGCAGGGTTTCATGGGATACACAATTTGCTTCAGCTTTGAGAATAACATGCCTAAAAGACACACTGCAAGTCAGGCTGGATCATAATGAAAGGTGAACTGTTGTTCTATTGACTGAAATTACAAATGCTTGGATCACATCATCAATATTTCTCTAGCAACATCAGCCATTGCCTTGCCTTGTCACCACCTACTCTACTTGGCTCTTCAACACATAGTAGGAGTAGGGTTTGTCTGACCACTGTCAGATTTTTTTCTTGAGTTGCTGTCCCATCAGGTTCACAAAATATGTCAGAAATAATGACACTTACAACAAAGCACTAGATTTAGTGTTGATCACGAAGCCCTACATCAAGTGATGTCTGCTTATCAAGCCATTTTGACAGACACCAATTATAGACAAAGGAATCATTGTTCTTAGAAACTTTGCTAAATATGTAATTTTCTGATAAGAATTGATATTTTATACTTATCCTGACTCATGCTTATTATGCTTGTCTAGTTCTTCGATCCAAACATATTGGAACACTTGAATCCCTTGATGTTCCATTCATTGAAGAGGACATAAAATCATTACTCACCCACGAGTAGCCTCCCTTGAGCCCATGCACTTTGATAAGCATAATTCAGGGTAAGGAAAAATAATCTTATTAGAAAATGCTCATATATCTAAAAGAAAAGTCTTTTATCTACTGACACATCTGTGAATACTTACATGCATTTCTTCCCAATGAGGTACATGTAGAAGTCCATCAGGTAAGCGGGTAAAATGTGGTCGAACAACACGTTCACATTCTTCCAGTATCTGACAACAGAACAAACACATGGGATACTGTAACATCATCATTGTTAAGTGACAGCATGTTTTACACCTACCTGACAAGTATTTCCATAACAACACAGTCAGGAGTAAGTGAGATGGTCATACACAGCTCATAACACTACTACATCAACATTACAGAAGGAAACAGTAAAACATGCCTTCACACACTGAACCCTAGTGGGGAATCATATCCTGGGCAAAGATTTTTTAAGCTCTCTTAGTGCTAAGATTGTCATACGACTGTCTTAACGCTAAGAGAGTTTTGAAACTCTAGTCCCAGGCGTTTAATGTAACAACTGAACTCATGAGGAGGAACATATCCACTGTTCAAAAAGGTATTATCAGACTTACGTGGACTTTGTAAACCTGGGGTTGGGCAACCTGGCAACCACATCCACTGGGTTCTTCATGAAGTACTCATAGGCCATCCTCTCTGAAAACAGTAACCAACACCAGTGTAATATCAAGACAGAAAAATAACAACAAAATATCTCTTGTCATACAGGACAATCGTTTTCATGCTGTGAATTAGAAATAACCTAAAGACACATAATGCTAATGCATTCTACAGGCTTCTAGTTTTATCTTTAAAGGTGGTTATTTTCAAAAATATCATAAATAAAACCATTGGCTAATCTTTAAAGAACGTGACAAATCTTTCTTCTTGGGCTTTCCCAGTCCACTGGTGCATTCATTGAGCTGAACCTTTTATGAATTCAGTTTGCAATCCCAGAATCCAATGAATGTTTTAAATTCTATTTTACCTGAATTGTGGAATCTTTTATCAAAGTGAGTTATTCAAATTGTAATGCAAATGATGAGTGAGTGAGTGTGAGTGCGTGAGTGAGTGTGTGAGTGAGTGCGTGAGTGCGTGAGTGAGTGAGTGAGTGAGTGAGTGAGTGAGTGAGTGAGTGAGTGAGTGAGTGAGTGAGTGAGTGAGTGTGTGAGTGCGTTTAGTTTTGTGCTGCACTCAGCAATATTCAAGCTCAATGGCGGTGGTCTGTAAATAATCGAGTCTGGACCAGACAATCCAGTGATCAACAGCATCTGCATCAATCTGCACACTGGGGAACCGATGACATGTGTCAACCAAGTCAGCGAGCCTGACCACCTGATCCTGTTAGTCGCCCCTTACAATAAGCATAGTAGCCTTTTATCGCAAGCGGGGGCTGCTGAAGGCCTATTCTACCCGGGACCTTCACAGGTCCCAAATGATAACACTTTCATACATTTAACAGTAACATGAACACTGATCGTTGTGATGATAAACACTGTCAATATGAAAACATCCATCTTGTTAGTGTTTCACTGAATGAAACAAATAATTCATCAGTTGCTGATCTGCTATTGTAGCTGTTAACAATTTTTCAATTTCTTAACCATTATTTGTGTATCATATTGTCAAGACAGCCATATTCCATTTACTGGCTAATTTTGAGTGAGTGAAAGAGTTTAGTTTTAAGCTGGACTCAGCTATATTCTAAGGTCTGTAAATAATCACATATGGACCAACTAATCCAGTGATCAACAACATGAGCATAGATCCGTCATAGATGACATGTGTCAGCCAAATGTGACCATCCAATCCGATTGGTTGCCTTTTATGACAAGCACTGGTTACTGAAGATCAATTATGATAATTAGGCAAACCTGTGCTTGACAACAAGAGCGAGTGAGTGAGTTTAGTTTTATGCTGCACTCAGCAATATTAAAGCTATATGGAAGTGGTCTGTAAATAATCAAGTCTGGACCAGACAATCCAGTGATCAACAGCACGTGCATCGATCTGTGCCATGGAGAAACGATGACATGTGTCAACCAAGTCAGTGAGCCTGACCACCCGATCCCGTTAGTCGCCTCTTACGACAAGCATAGTCGCCTTTTATGGAAAGCATGGGTCGTCGAAGGCCTATTCTGCCCCAGGACTTTCATGGGTCTAAGACATACTGGTAAACATATCTGGATGATGGTAGTCATGATACCTACCCATCTGACCCCAGGTGAACTTGTTGATCTGACCGGTGGTGTTGTTAAATACATTTACTTTGGTGGGTCTAGGAAGAAGAAAACATTTGTTGAGATAAGGCATAAAAGACAAAGACACGGGAATTTGGTTAGACATTGGCTTGATATATTTGTGGTGCACATCAGCTAGTGCATAAACTCAGGTCACTGATGACCATGTTAAATGAAACTTGTGTGAACCAAATTTACCACAAATCAGGAGCCACGGAGTGAGAGAGTAAGAGAATTTGGTTTAATGCCAGTTTGAATGCTTCAATGACAAGGGCCATTCTTGGAGACGTTTACCACTTAGCAAATCCAAAAGTATGCATACTGTAAGGAGCGAGTGAGTGGGTTCAGTTTTACTCCACACTCAGCAATATTCCAGCTATATGGTGGCAGTCTGTATATAATCGAGTATACAATCCAGTGATCAACAGCATGAGCATTGATCGATTGGGAATTGATGACGTGTCAACCAAGTCACCAATCATGACCACCTGATCCCATTAGTCGCCTCTTACGACAAGCATAGTCGGCTTGGCGAGCATGGGTTTGTTGAAGGCCTATTCTACCCTGGACTTTTACGGGTCATATACAGTAAGGAACAGTCCAGAAACATGATCATGGCTAATGTGAAGTTCAAACCTCTAAGCACAGCATTCTGATACACACAAGGAACATACCTCTGCACAGGTTAAACCTGGCACTTTGCTGCCAAGATTCATGCACAATATGAACAGTCTTGACAGTATAAAGCAGTTGACACACAACATATTGATAACCATATCAACATGGGTGTCCCAGTGCAAATCTGAATTTCACAAATCTCCAAGGATACTAGTCTGTTACTTAGAATGACAATATGTTTATGTTATTCACATTTTTTTAAAATCATAATTTGAACTTTTACCTTAGAGACTTGTGCAAGTCTGCTATATAAACTGCTTTGGCTGTAGAATAAGGTATGATCCCTGCTACATTTCTGTAGAAAGGGAAGTAACTCACTTTGATGTGCCCGTATACCAGGCAGCAGTTATCATGAGGTTGGTCGCTATATCACAGGGTATCACATCAGCTGTGCCATGAAAGTTACCATGCATGATTCGCAGGACACCTTTCCCAATCTGAAGAGAATAAAGCAGAGCAAATGAATGGAATGTCTGCAAGATTATATTATGTCAATTCTAGGCTGTTTCCTAATGTGTCTTGGTATAGGTTATAGCTCACTAGAGAAGCTGTGTCACTACAACATACTTGGGCAAACATGACAGATCATACACCTGCCCCATAGCTAATATTAAAGATAAAAACACACGTTCATTAAGGCTCTGACTATATGAAGCTGGTGTGAAAATAATCATGTGTTGACCACAGAATCCACTGATTGATAATGAATACAATAATGGGGGAGGAGTTACAGAGACATGTTGACTCTTAATATCAAAATACATTGATTGAGACCTACTCTAACCCAGATTCCTCACAGAAATAGTATGCTTGGATCAAAGCAATATTAATATACCAGCAAAAAACTGGGGAACATCATCCTCAATAACCTCCAAGGTATATGTTCCGATAAATCTCTGCTAGTACCTTGGATACATACATGGCATCCCATTCCCTTTGCTGCCTTTGCAGGCTTTTCATCCAATCAGGTCTATCCAATTCATACCAAGCACAACGCTCCTCTCATAATCCACTTTCCCTTTTTTTTAACCAAATCAAATTAATCTTGGTAACACAGCTGTTGCAGAGGTACTGAAAAGAGGTTGAAGGAATTATTGCATATATTTATAACGGTTTCAGCCCTGTCGGTTGGTTCATATGATTTCCCAGTAAACCTTCGCGATTACGGCAGCAGCTATCTTTGTTGAAACTGGCAAGCTTGGTGTTAATAGCTTATCCAATTGGCTACTGTGAGAAGGTGGACCACGCAAATGGAGGAAATAGAGGAGATTTATCGGAACCTGTACCCTGGAGATATCCAGGACTGGTTTACACCAGAAAAAGGTTTGACACATTGTACCCATGTGTGAAACCACAATGTTATCCCCCAACCTACAGCTAACAGATGGTTGATAGACTATGTGGACAATCATGAAAAGCAGGGGAAAGAAGTGAATACTTACTGCTGCAAGCAAACCAGTGGGTCCATTGAAGTTGTCCACCCAGCCCTGCAAAAGATATGTGAACAACTACAGCTGATGTTGAATTTGCAAGGTTGTAGCTTATGTCATCTTGGTAATGCCTTAAAAGATGATAATTTGACAGATGGTTACAGAATCAATTTTGAAGATTAGTCTTTAGTCAAAGTCAAAGTTTCTCTACTGGTTAATAATGGTCAGTACATGCACACAAATTGCCAGGTGGTCTCCTACTAATAGCTAATTTGCAGACTTGCTTAAAATAGAATTGTTTTGCAATACAATCTAGGTTAATACATCTATTACAATCAACAACTTAGAATTATTCCCCACAATATCCACTGTATGCCTTCATCAAACATGCAATGAATAATGCAAAATAGTGCACTTCAAGCTTTTTTTGAATCAGCTTGCATCACTGTTGTAAGCCTATAATACATATCAGTATATGTTATAAACTTGGAGTATAACATTAACAATGAGAAGTCTTAATGGGAGACGTGTTTAACCCTTAACTTGTATGCTTCTGAATATTACTTACTATTCCTACAAATGTGGGCCCAACAAGCCCGGGCACATTGCTGTTTGGTTTACTTGTTTCTAAAAATAATCTGATGTCTTCCCTTGCCAACAGTCAAGGTATAGAAGATTTATGAGTCATGTTTTCATATTAATAAGTTAAAATTTCATGGAATTTTTTTTCTTCTTACAAGTGGAAACCAACTTGAAGGCCACATGTATAGGACGTAATCCAGAGAGTATAAGTCATAATTTCAACAGTTTAATGGAGGTTTTCTCTGATTTTCTTGCCTGGAAGCCAGTGGCCCAAAAGACCTTGTGTCTGGCCATATCTGGCTATCCCTCATTCTGAGGTACATGGGTACAGAAGTATCAAGACAGAGTTTATTCCAAAGCCCAATACTGAGGAAATCGACCCTCGGGTCCTCCAAGGTGGTGAGGGTAATGAGGACATCCTCAAACCCTGAGTAGAGGGAATGGAAGGGTATATGTCAAATCAAATGTATGGGTCTTCCAGCACTCCTATCTAAGTCCGCCTTGGGGAATGATACACATAAAACCCAATCCACCCGAAGGAAAGCTATATCCAGGTCCCTTTGTCCTCAGCCTGAATGAGATAACAGCCTGAAGGATATACAACTGAAATGCAGGAAAATCTCAGATAGGGAGTCGGAAGAGGGGCTGAATGGCAGTGACACCATTGGGTTTCTGACTCCAAGCACACCTGTTGGATGTAGAGATGAGGTGTATCCAGAAGATGTGACAAAACATGGTTTGTCAAATATACAAGGGGGTATCTTGGGATTAATCAATACCCTGTATATGGATATACCTATGATCATATTTATGGCAGCCATCAATGGTCCCAGTCTCACAGATGTATGGATACTACGAGGGTTGGCTGAAGATTTCTCAGCCTGAGTGTTTTTTTCCCCACCAGGTAGAGACAGGTGTTTGCCACCAATGAGGACAATCATTTAGTGAATCACAGACACAAGAACTACAAACGTACTAATAGTTTTATCTCAACTACAGTTCTTTTGGTAAACCTACCCTCTGAAATCATCAGAAATGGACAAAACTGAACACAGGGCAGTCATCAAGTACTTGCAAAAGAAAGGATGTCCCCAACACAGATACATGCTGACATGGTCTCCACTCTAGGAAATGATGCTCCTTCATTTTCCACAGTAAAGAAGTGGGCTGCAGAATTTAAGCGTGGCAGACAAAGCCTTGATGATGACCTACGCTCAGGAAGGCCTTCAACAGCAACCACTCCAGAAAACATCACACGAGTGCTCGATATGTTGATGGATGATCGACGATTGACTACTCGACATATTGCTAGTGTAGTGGGCATCTCTCACCAACGAATTAGGAATGACTAAAGTTTCTGCAAGATGGGTGCCAAAGCTCTTGACAGCAGAACAGAAACGTGTCAGGTTCCAGACGTCCCTTGACAATTTGTGTCGTTTTGAAGCAGAACCCGATGATTTTGTGGCACGATTTGTAACCATGGATGAGACCTAAATACATCACTTTCAACCAGAAACAAAACTACAGTCAAAACAGTGGAAGCATCCTGATTCACCAGCTCCGAAGAAAGCCAAGTCTGTTCCTTCAGCTGGAAAGGTGATGGCATCAGTCTTTTGGGATTCCAGGGGTATTCTGCTCATTGATTATCTTGAAAAAGGTCAAACTATCAATGGCAGATACTATGCTGATCTACTGAACCAGTTGCGAGAAGCAATCAAAGCCAAACGACTGATGATCGCTAAAGGTGTCCTCTTCCACCAAGACAATGCGCCTGTTCACAAATCGGTGGTGGCCATGTCAACAATCCGCGATTGTGGCTTTAAACTCATTGACCATCCTCCTTATTCACCTGATTTTGCTCCTTCTGACTTCCACCTGTTCCCCAAAATGAAAAAGGAACTCACCGGTCGCCATTTTGCAAGTAATGATGACGTCATTTCCGCTGTGACTGATTTTTTTAGGGTAGCTGAAGAAGATTTCTTTCTGACCGGGATTCGGGCCTTGCAGCATCGCTGGCAAAAGTGTGTGAACTTGGAAGGGGACTATGTAGAAAAATAAATTACAGACGTGGACTTTGTAACTTTTTTTCACAGTGAGGCTTAGAACTTTTCAGCCAACCCTCGTATATTGAACAAGATCCAAGGGAGCATAGAAGGTGCCAGCTGATACCAAGTGGATATCCTGTGGCCTGCATACAAGCAAGTTGCTGGGAACTCCAGCTATTCCAATATCATACAAGATATAAAGATGTTCCTGTACATGCCCCAAGGTATAGGCAAAGCATCTGTAAACCACCATGTAATGAGCAGAAAGATTCAGATAAGTCCTCAGTAAAACTATAATAAATACATTTAACAACTATCAATAAATACATTTAACAACTATCAGTACCCAAAGTTAAAATATGAATGAGTTTGGTTTTATGCTGCTTTTAGCAATATTCCAGCAACATCAGCAGGGGACATCAGAAATGGCTTCACACATTGTACTTACGTTAATCGAAAGTCTGGCATTATAAGCAATACCTTTGACCACCCACCACCCTTTTAATTATGGCATGTGAGTAATGTGGCTTACAGTCTTGATACAGCCCCGTCAGCTACCATAAACCCTATAACTGAACATTTCTCACTGGCAGTGGCTCCTTGTAGGTGGCACCCACTATAGACGGGCGGACAATGGCCACAGGGAGCTGACCACATCCCTCCACCAGGAGGAACTCGGCCATGGCCTTGGTGTAGGTGTAGGTGTTAGGGCGGGGTCCCACAAGCTTCTTGGTGAGCACATTCAGAGCAGCATTGTCCATCCATCTGTACAACAGTCAGTGCATGAAAGGTGAAGGCTTTTGGTTTACAGATTTGTTTAAAATCTGGTCACAGATGTGTTTGGCAAGCTATGACATCGACAATAATAACAATAATGATAATAATAATGAAGTTCATTTAGGACTATATTGATGTCCTTTGTCATTCAGAGATACAGACATACAGCAGGTTGACATGACAAGAAACATGTAACAGCAAGAGGTAGTGTAATGATCTATATCTCAGACAGCGATATTCGGAATGAGTGATGTGTGAGTAAGTGAGTGAGTTAAGTTTAACACTGCTTTTAGCAATATTCCTGCAATATAGCGGCAGGGACACCAGAAATGGGATTCCCACATTGTACTAATGTGGGCAATCGAACCCAAGCCTTTGATGTGATGAGCGAATGCTTTAACCATTTGGCTACAACATCATGAGTGATGAGTGATAGCATGAGCAACCACTGATATGCTTCAAACCAGTGAGACTAGAACAGTACTAAGAGTACTAAGTACTCTACAAAGTCACAAACAGAAACTATTAACAGGGGGTACTTAAACATAAATAGTTTTAGAATCTGAAGAGAAACCCTTTAATAGTAGAAAAACTCAAATCTTAAACGTACAAGTTCTACCATTAACCCAAATATATAGCAATGTTTCACCCAAACATGTATTATATACATTTAATTGAAATTTTTTTTCATATGATGCGCTAGGGTAAAATATCACTTTGCCAAGGTCAAGTGATGTCATGAACAATGCTATGACATCACATTTCTTCTAAGGCACTGCGTTCAACCTGCTGTGACGGTCCATTATATGAGCAACTGAGTGCAGCACGGGGATAAAATCTAGCCAGAAATCCTCGTTTGAGACTTACTCAACAGCTTCCACCAGTTTTTCTGGGTGGAGAGGTGGTTCATACACCTGTTCAGCAACAACCTCCTTATCACAGTTAGCATAGGCAGTTGACACATGGATCACAGCCTGCAACAACAACACAAGATATGCTATGGATTTCAGTGACTGCAAGCAGACATTGTTCATTATCTGATCAACATGTGTACACAACCTGTTCATGGTGACATTTTATCCCTGCTAGTGAACATGCTAAACACTGAATTGTACATTGCATCAGTTATGCCAGAGTGACAATGAGTGTCAGCTTCATGCGAGACAAAAGTAATAAACATGAAACACATTTACAATACCAGAAGATCAGCACAATCAAAAGACACATTTAATACATACATGATATAACAATGTGAAAGCATGTCTGTATGTGATTTATTGCATTTGTCTGGAGGGGTGTCCATCAACAACTTATTAAATTGTTATTTATGTGTTCAACTGTTTTAAAATACATGTATCCTATTCAAAGATATCAGCAACAACTAAAAATGTCTTCAAATTCTGATATACAAAGAATTATTTCAAATGCAGTGTTATCACCCTTTGGTAAAAAAATCTTCAGTTCCATTCCAGCTATCTCTAGTTTAATGCAAGAGTTTCTTCAAAACCAATTGAAGATATCAGAAAATTTTAAAAAATGTGAAAATGGTTGGCCATATATACTACTCTAAGGTACCCAGCACATATACCTTACAAAACATGTCTGCCCACTGTGAATAAAAAGTGCATTGGATGTAACAGTATTTATTGATTAATTTAATCTATTTTCGACACAACTTACATCTAGCTTGTCAATCTTGTGACAGAGTTCTAATAATCTCTTCACTCCTATAACATTCATCTGCACTGATAATCTGAAACAATAGACAGGTATATCATCCATCTACACTGAAAATCTGAAACAACTGACAGGTATATCATTCATCTGCACTGATAATCTGAAACAAGATGGGTATATCATTCATCTGCACTGATACTCTGAAACAGTAGAAGGGTATAACATTCATCTGCACTGATAATCTGAAACCATACACCATTCATCTGTACAGTCTGAAAAATTACATGGGCTTAACATTCACCTCTACTGAAAATCTGAAACCAGAAGGGTATATCATTTATCTAATTTGATAATCTGAAACACTGGACAAAATTAACATTAATCTGTATTGACAATATGAAACAATGCACAGGCAAAACATTAATCTGCAGTGAATAACATGTTGAGCTGCTGAGTAGTGCTAAGTGTATCCTTGAATATTTTGAAATATTATGCAAACTTTTGACCAAGAGGACCCATGAAGATAGGATAGAATAGGTCTTCAGCGACCCATGCTTGCCATAAAAGGTGACTAGTCTTGTTGTAAGAGGTGACTAACAGGATCTGGTGGTCAGGCTCGCTTACTTAGTTGACACATGATCAGTTTCCAATTGCTCTGATCGGTGATCATGCTATTGATCATTTGATAGTCTGTTCCAGACACGATTATTTACAGCTCACCACCATAAAGCTGGAATATTGCTGAGTGCGGTGTAAAACTAAACTCACTTGACCTATAGAGACAATGACAATTCTGGTACATCTCACTATCACTCACTGTCAAGAGTAAATAATCGAGTCTGGACCAGACAATCCAGTGATTAACAATATGACAATCCATCTTCGCAACCGGGATACGATGACATGTGTCAGCGAGCCTGACCACCCAATTCCAGAAGTCACCTCTAACGAAAAGCATGGGTTACTGAAGATCAGCTCTAACTAGGATCTTCACAGGACCACTGTCAGTAAGTCTCATAAAAAAACCCAATGCATTTGTTGGGTCTTTAATAACAGATTCAATTCATACTTATTTGAAAAACGTTGTGCATTATATACACCTTACCCATGAGCAAGGTTTGCTTGCATGTGTATAATTATATGAACACTAAACAACCCAACAGAAAAAACAAAATTACCCAAATTTCCTATCTAGGCTGGAGCTATGTCTAACCCTGATCTTTACACGTTCTGGGCTTTCAAGACTAAACAATATTTCACTAGACAGGTGCCAGACAAGTGACTTAAATCATAAACTGCTAAGGGGATAAAGATATATATGGAATACATAAAAAAAACAATACAAATACGCAATGTGAATGAAGATCAAGTGCGTAATGACTCAAAATATATACTCTTACTTACTTCATTTCTTCATCAAACTTGACTGTGGCAGCAGAGTGAAAGACAACTGATACATCACGACACACTTTTTGTTCATCTTCTTCAGAGATTCCAAAATTGGGTTCCATTATGTCGCCTTCCACAGCGATGACCTTTGATGCATAGTCTGGGTTGACAATCTTTACCTTGTCAAATAACTGTAAGAGGAACACTGACATTACACTAATGTTTAGCCTCTGAAAAGATATGACCTATTATAAATTGAAAAGGAGCCACAGTGAGAACCTGAACCTGAAGAAATCTAGACTTGCTTCATTTGAGGCTTTAGCACTGCAGAGAGGGCTGGGCCATCGGGAAAATATTGTGGTTCAGAGACAGTAAGGCAGACTACACTGACACCAGCTTCAACTTTTATACAAAAAGTGGGGTGGTCAGACAGTCCAGTAGTTAAAGAATTTGTTTGCCATCATGGAGAACATAGTTTGTTTCCCCTTTCATGAAGAAATGTTTGAAACCATGTTCCCACCATGGTCCAGCCAAAAGTCATGAAAAACTATAGCTCACATAATTCTACAGTAAAACACTGTTTAAAACTAAAGACTGGTTTTAATCCTCTTGGAAGCAAATGCTCTTTTGTCCATAAAGAAAAATTGTGAAAAAAATCTACTAAGGAGTCATTCATGATTTATGGTTAAGGGTTGGTGGTGATGATATTTATTGGAGAGCTTACTGGAGAGGCATGGTGTCACTGTGATGATAAAAGATTTTTATCAAAAACATAAAAAATCTGAGATGACCCCTAATTTGAAACGCTTCACAGTATAATATATCTAGAGAAGGCCGGACACTTCGGTGTCCTAGCTATTGTCCGCCATTTGTGTCAAGATTGTTTAGTTGATGGTCAAAATCAGCTCTCAATCGACTTGTAGAGGTAACAATAAAGAACTAATAGGAGTCATGAGTGGTGATCAATAGGTCAATCACGAAGGATTATGTTTAGATGAAGTTTTAATCAACTGCATGCAATGGTAGCATAGCGCAAAGAAGGCGGGTGGGGTGCATTGAAGTGTCTGGCCTTGTCTAGATATATTGTACTGTGAAGCATTTCAAGTCTTTGGTCATCTCAAAATTTTTATTTTTTAAAAAAATCTTTACTCCTTCCAATGACACCAGGGCCTGTGCTATTCCCTGGATGCATCTATGGCTCGGATGATTTTATTACCTCCCTTTGTTGGCTCCACATCTAATCTAACAGCAGTTAATAAGATAAGGTGCCGTTACAACCAAGCTTGCCAGTGTCAACAAAGATAGAAGTCATAGCGAAGGCTTTTTTGCAGTGTGACTCAGATTCTGGGGACATCATACAGAAACATTGACAAGTTTGAAACTTTTAAAATATATGCAAGAAACTCTTCTGACTCTTTCAGTGCACCTCTGAATCACTTGTCATGCTAAGATTAATTGGTTACATAATTTAAGAATCAACTTTCCAGCGTAAACACCTGATTGGATAAAAAGCCAGCAAATGTAGGTAATATAATTATTGGAGCTATAGATGCATCCATGGTACAGTGGAGATTTATTGGAACATATACCTTGCAGATATTGAGGATGGTATTCCCAGCCACAAGCATAGGTTTTAGGTACACACTGGTGAAAAACATGGCCACAAGGACATTGAACCAAAAGTGTTAACAATCTAGACTTTCTAGTTGTTGATCCAAATTCGGTATATTTCATACAGCCACATGCATGAAATAAGCTGCAGACTAGTTGGAGTGAGTGTGTGACTAACTTTAGTTTTATGCCAGGTTTAGTAATATTCAAGCAATATCACGACACGGGGTTACCAAATATGGGCATGACATATTCTAGTAATTTCTACCAATGAGAGGAACTGAACTTAGGTCTTCGGCTTGACAAGCAAACACTTCAACCATTTGGGCTACACTACCCTCCCCTGGAGTAGTTAGATATGACCAAAGATGTGCCACCTTATAGAGTGATAATTTTCCTGATATGGACCTTTTTGTTGCCACAGGGATATGTGCAAGATTGGCATGGTCATATCTGGAAGATTCAGAGGAGAGGGAGGAGACAGGAAACATGAAAATGAAACAAAGCAGTATTTTGAGTGGGTGAGTGAGTTTAGTTTTACGCCGCTTTTTAGCAATATTCCAGCAATATCATGGCAGGGACACCAGAAAATGGGCTTGACACATTGTACCCATGTGGGGAATCGAACCCGGGTCTTTGGTGTGAACGCTCTTACCACTAGGCTACCCCAGCAGTATATTGAAAGTATGAAGAATGTTAACACAAAAAGCAAAACTGAATATGATGTAAAAATTCTTCACTCCTGCCTACAGTCAGAAAGCGAAGATAGGGAGATTATTGAATTGTACACCAAAAGTCACCAGGTTCTCTAATCCGATTGGCTGAAAGCAGTGATGTCAGTCACATAATACTGTGACGTAAAGTTGAATGATGGCACATATGAGCAGCTCAGGATGCTACCATGGGAACTAGTTGAAACAGCCAGTTGATGACACTTCACTGTTGCTTCAGTACTCATGATGTCAGTGATTGCAGACAGTAAAACCCAAATGGGCCTCTTGGTTTACTTTTGAATTTACAATTTCTGAGTGTTATTGAGCATTTGAAGCACAGGAATATTTTATTTGAAAACTTCGGCTCATATACTCAATAATACCTACCTGGAAATTGGCCAACATATGATGTTTATCTCCTATATGCACCCGAAAGTTTTGGAATTTTATGACTCACCTATGGAAGCTTCTGCAGTGTAATATTTTTACAGCAATATTACAGTTGTGTAATATCGCTTGACGTATGACGTCAAAAATGGTTCAAAGTTGTGACGTCACAATGCTAATGTCACTGTCGCTGTTGCAATTTTAACAGACCCTGCTGGACTCTCTCAGAGTCCTCACACTGTAGGCAATTTCGCTGCAGTCTCTGTCACTTATGTTGGCAAGTAATAAACAGAATACTAAACTTGCTTCCGTGAAATACCATTTTCATTAAACTCGTTAGAGATTTGGGATCAAACCCACCTTTGCTCGTTTGGTAATAAATTATTAACTTGTTTCATAAAAATGGTATTACACAGATGGTCATTTAGTATTCTCTATATATCTGGCATGTTTTATGAAAAAACGTGCCACATATAGAGCATACTAAACATGACAGTGAGAAAGAGCCAAAATCACCCATAATCAAAACATATTCATGACAGTTCTGTGTTACAACTGAAAGAAAATAGATTTCTTCCCCATCATATACACTATCCATTTCAAAGCAGCGTGCATATCAACCTTTGAGTTCAGTAGGCCCTCCAGACGTTCAGCCACAGTCTGCCCTCTCTTGGGTCGGATGAGAACATAGCAGGACTGTATCCCAGGACATGCACGGAGCAGCTTCTCCAGGAGAACTTTCCCCATGAATCCAGTTACTCCCGTAATGAAGAGACTCCGTCCATCGTAGAATTCAGTAATGGAGGGCGTACCAGTCATGGTTATGCGTTGAAGGCTGAATTGCAGTCAAATGTCTTCACGCAGGAATCAGGCTCTGAAAAGAGAAAAACAAAATCAGCTGTGTTCAATAATATGGAGGGTTCTGGCCTTAGAATTTATTTTTTTTCAACAATAGTCCATAACTAGTGGAAATGCAATTTTATTTATCTTCAGGATTTTCATATGTTCTTACAGATATAATTCAGTTCCAGTTTGAAACAAAATTGAAGCATTGAAAAGATTTCCGAATTACAGCTTTGAATGCCTTGAACAAGTGATGGCTAGTTTGATTTAACAAATTTGTGATTTATGAACAAAGGTAGACAAAACACATTCTTGTCCTCCAATAACTTTAAGTACAACTGGCCGATCAGCATCAACAAATGTTCAAATTGATGTTGTTTTTGTTTGTTGATGAAAATGTCACTTTACAAACCATAACAACATTTTGACATAAAACTGAAAGAAATGGTGTGTACACCAAATAATACAGAGACTGAAGTGAGTACCAGTTCCCAGCATTACTTGACATGCCTTCAAACAAGCAGTCAAACCTGATGTGTTGTTGTTCCTCCTGACCTCTTTCAACCCACTGTCTCCTGGGGCATACTAAATGAGGGCAAGAATCAGTAATTACAACAACTGGAAATTATATATATTCTGTGAAACCAAGAGGTAATATTAATAAACACAACCCAAATACCACTGATTTCCTTCTCTAGGTTTGGCAACACAACTGAACAAGCTCTACTTTGCTAACTCTATGTGATACTATCACAACTTATTACCACTAGAACAGGGACGGATATGGCTTTTAGAGAAAAAGGGGAGTACAGTTCATTTTCACTCCTTTTCACAAGAATTTCGATGATCATTTCAGGACTGATGGAAAAGTGTGCAGCCCCCAATCATCTGGATCAGCCTTTTTATTATGATCATAAAAAGAAAGCATACAATTTCTAAAGCAACCCTGACAGCATAAGAGGAAAGCCATGAAAGTGAGGTATTCAGTGTGGCATTATATTGTGCAAGATACGCAGTGACCATTATGACTCAAGATATACACACAGGATATAATTATCCCACTTGAACGTCTGTGATGATTTGACCTCCTTTCCTCAGTTTCTACTATATAATACATACTCTAGATATCAAGCATTTAAACAGCAAACTCCAAGGATCTCCAACATCTTACATATAGTGAATAAGTGGGTGAGTGAGGCTTTACAATTACACCTTTTAAAACAATTTTTCATCAATATAGCATAGGAAAACAGAAAACACACACCCATGTACCCATGTGGAGAATCGCTACAGTCTTTTCACTTATTTCATCAAAACAGCTTTTACAGGAACCTATGACTGACAGGTAAGCATATACATGCAACATACACACACAAGGGTGGAATCAATTTCTGAATGTATGCACAGAATAATGATGCCAAGTTGCAATCAATTTTCACAAATGTTCCTCCTGTATTATTATGGTGACCTGCCGACTCGCCCAACTGCTTTGATTAAAACAAAATAAAACTGTTCACTAAATTTACCAGGATATTGATTATACATGTTCAGTTCATGTTGATATCATGGTCAATAAACTAACAATAGTGAAAATTACAACTAACTAGATGAAAGACTTTCCTGAAAGCAAGTAGTCAGGTGTGAGCAACATGTGGCTGTCAACATTTAAGTGGAGTTCTGTTACACATTAAAATCAATACTTTCAAGGTGAACATTTCATGGTCAAGTTTTGATTGAGAATAAGTAGGCCCTTGAGCTACAATTTAACAAGTATTCAGTTTATCCTTTCAACTTCTTCGACTCAATTTGGTCTTCATATATATATCAAGGTACGTTTTAATGTTCCCTGCTGCCAATGTCAACTTATTCAGTACTCTGAGGTACTACTTATGTATCTTGAATTACACTGACTTATGTATGATGTACAGAAATTACTGATGTTTTGGGAATTCAAATCGAAGCAAGGGAGAACTGTAAATCTGGTTGTCTTGTAAGCAAAATCTAGCGAAGGCTACAAAAAGATTTGTACCCATGCTTCAAACAATTCAAAATTAACATTAATCAAATGTGTATGCATGTATATTTCATAAAATGTATAAATTTTTTTCATTAATATTACCAGTTTTACTTAAAAGGTTGAATTAAAATGCTGTTTATTAACCTGTTCATATGAAAGTGTGACAGTTGTCCCAGCGCACTGAATTTTGTACATTACAGGAACTAAAGCACATGTTGCAGTAATAGCTATGTGTGATTTTCTATGTGTGTAAAGGCCAAATGTAGATAGTGAAATTAGTTTCATGAAAAATATCTGAACAATACGAAGAAAACACTTCCCAGTGCGTAACATATGAGAAGAATTAAAGATAATCTTGTGAACCATGTCACATGATCTATATACAATAGCAGGTTCAGGTTCACAAAAGTCATTTATTGTTCCATTCACAGTCCATCTAGAGTAAGACACTCAGCCATGCATTAGTCAATTATTCGAAGTTAGTTTATGATATAAATCTACTACATTATTTCACGAATGACATACCTATTTTTAAATGACGATAGCTGTTACAGTTATATTTTATTAGTTGTGAGGAAACATCCATTTGTACTACCATGATTCCCTTCTTCTGCTTTACATGTAAGCACTAATGACGGAAGTGAAAGGCTGGAAATATTGGTTAAAAGGTAATCAATTATCAGAATTAATTCTGTTTCATTAAGTTAACAAACAATTTTGTAAATACTTTTAAAATATGGTAATAACTGTTCGGTAGCCAGTACAGATTCTGCCTTCACCTAAATCCCAACTGCAATACGTACCAGCATGAGTACCTTCAGCACAGCACCGTTTGTGTTGACAGTGGCTATAAACTGTAGTTTGTTTATGATGTAATGAAATATGTATGTTGCATGTATTAGGTTACAAGTAATTTGTTCATGCATTCACATGGGAAAGAAAAACACTTGCCATCTAATTAGATGAGAACTGTTATTGTCTCGTCACATGCAATGTCCAGGATGGTACATGGTCTCTGGTTTCATCCTGATGAAACTGGGATCTTTTATTTAAAAAATGAATGTACTTCGCTTACCAACTCCCATTTTTAATCTAAGTCTAGACACTGACACTCTTTTTTATCATAAAACAACTTCATGCTATAAATTTCATAGCAAACAATAACTTAGTATTTCAGGGACTTTGTACAAACTCAGATTTAAATGTTTTCACGAGCATGATCATTATCCAACTTTTCTTACGTAAATCATCTAAAGTTAACATCAACACATTATTTTTTTAAAAAAATACTGAAATTCTTACTTAATGTGTAAGAGTTCCACCATCATAAAACCAAACTTACAAACTGACATGTAGATATACATTCAAAACTAGAACAGTTATAAATGAACTTATTTCACTATTTTCAGTGTTGGAATATTACATCGGGGAAGGATTCCGGTGGTTATGGGCGGAGCGTAACTCTGTCCCTAAAGTAAGGCCATCAACTAAAACTAAAATGTCCAATCACTGACCTCAGTGTCGAAGTACAGCGACCTCCTATCTTCCGCATGTTTGTACACCGTGCAACATCATGGTTACCTGGGCAGGAGCATTTTTCGCCGAAAATAAACCTACCATATTTCGACAACATTTCTGACTGACTTTAGGAAAAAACACTTGTAGTTATCCCGGCATTCATTACTGAATGATTATATCGTCCAACTGAAAATTCACGTGTTTGACAGGTGGACCGAATGTCAACTAGATCTATACTACTGAACTTCAAGCATCGTGCATAAACCGACGCGACGAACCTGTCGTCTAGCCGGTAAGGGAAGCATGAAGAGAGTGAAACGAAAGCTACGTTTGAGAAATTATTGCTACTTTCACTCACCTTGGGAATATTTAAAATGTCACTAATCAGTATGTCATGTTCTCGCGCAGTCGTGTGATGTCGAAAATTATCACGCCTTGCTTTGGAGATCAACAGATACGGCCGGTGAACGCCCTCTGGTGCAAGAAGGGAGGTTACTCGATCGTTACCTCGACACCATTGCTGAACTGTTACACAAACTTGGTAAGTTTCGATTTCAGATCGAATGAGAAGAAGTGAATGTCAGCAACCTTGTAGGATTTGTACTTTTATTAAAGTGCCTATGTAAACGTAACATGTAGATAGTTACTTATCGTTTTCTGCTAACTTTATTATACTATTAATATATCCAATTCAAAAGTACTATAATCTTTATCGATTCTTAATGTGACACTCTGGAATCTTACAGCTGTATAGCAGATGTCTGGAAATAATTACATCTAAAAAACATCCGGTGACAGACACAGAGAGCATCGATTAGCGTTCAAGCATATTCTTTAGCGTCTGTGTATGTTCATGATTCCTGTGCACTTGAATTGTAGGTTTAAGGGCACATCAGGCGTCATCTATTCTCCCTAATGGCATGCATCAACCAAACATGTGAATCTAGTCACGAAAGTCGAGTTGCATTAGCATAATGTACACATAGAACAAACTTTTACAACACCTTATATTTTCGTAGTATCAATATGTTACCTTGAAAAAATCCAAAGAAAAGTATCAAAACCTCAATTCAACTTACTATTTTGATAAACCGACCCTATAGGAATATTTAATTAAAAAGTCACAAATCTACAAATCGACTATCTCTCTACCCCTCTCCTCATTATCTGTATCAGATGTTGAATTTGACATTGAGGTACTATATGTTCCGTTCTTGTTGGAGACCTTGTTGCTAAACATAAAAAAATGTCCCGGGGGATCTCTTTGACTCTAGTAGCCCAAATAAGGCCATGGAATTATTGAGATTTGGACTCCTAGCGGACCAAAATAAAGTTCTCAGGCCTATTGACATAGCAAATCACTGAAGGCATTCAAAGGGTGGTCATCGTTATGTTGGAACTTCTTGGATGACATACTTTTGTGCTTATATTTTGAGCAGAGCAGGAAGCAAATTTCAGTCTTTATCTGAATAATGTATGTGGAACTATGCAATGGTTTGTGGCTGCAGACATCGATGTGCCATATGTGCTGCAAGAATTAACAGACGTGAACAACTTGACACACAAGGACCTGCCAGTACAGCCACTTGAATGGAGGTGGCTTTGTCATACACAGATCTTCAAGCCACAGCTTCACTAGTGAGGCAACAGACCAAAGTCTGGTACAGACCAAAAGGGATGGCAAACGCAAAGGAGGAGTTATTGGTGTGACACTGCACAAGGGTGCTCTTTCCAGATGGTTCAGGGCAGGTCATTTTACAGATTTGTTAATTGTCGCTGATTTTTTAAAGTCTCTGTGTAGTGATCGGAGCAGGACTGATAAGCCACACGAGGAACTTGGAAATGCAAGACTTGTCAGGGATGAACAGGATGTCACCATGTTATAGTATCCAGTAGATGGATGCTCATACCGTAGATCACTAGATTGTCTGATCCAGACTCGATTATTCACAGACCACAGCCATATAGCTGGAATAATGCCAAATGCGGCATAAAACTAAATTCACTCACTCATACACGACATAACACGTCTAACGCAGTTTCTGTTCGTTGTTTGTAACGTTTGCCTTTGAGAATTTATCAACTGCATCGCGCATATCACGAAAGAGAATTTTCTGCTGAATCCAAATATTTGAAGCAATTTTTGCGCTTGGTGTATTCAGAGTTTTCTTCAATTTTCAAATGAAAGTCAGAAATCAAGGACACACATGTCCTTCGGTCGACAAACACATGCATGTCAGCTGTTTTACCCGCATGAAATAAAACCGTTTTACATGCATGCTGGGCAGTAGAGATTATTTCCCCCTTATTTGATTCAAAGATCATTTAACATTGTCAGATTTTGACATGAACTAAACCTTTACATGACACAAAGATGTGACCTAAACCTTCACATGAGATAAAAAAGTGACCAATTAAGAGTTTGATTGCAACATTTGCATAATTAATAACATTACTCCCCATTATGAACTTGTACTGTAATCATATCCTTGAAAACTTACCATGACGGAGAGTAGTAATGAGTTGTCACAATGGAACCTTGTTATAACAAGGAAAAGTGCAGATATGTAATTTTCAAAGTTTCCTAACCCAAACAGCTGTTACGATGTGTTGGTTTGTTGTCTACACCGAACTCTACAGTATTCTAGATGTTACACTGTGTGTAAATAATCGAATCTGGACCAGACAATCCAGATATCGACATCGTGTGGATCGATCTACGCAGTTGGGTCACGATGACAAGACTCATTCTAACCCGGATCTTCATGAAATGAGCAAAAATAAAGGAAGCAGCTAAAAGGGTTGAAAGATAACTATTAGTCTAGCAACAAGTTATTGCAGTCACCTGTGTACCCGACCCCTCAAGATGAAGATGACACGACCGGATGAAATATGGGTAAAATTAAACTCTCACACTCACACAACGTTAAAAATAGTGGTTTCACATTTATCACAAAATCAGTATGAAAATGCATGTTAACAACAACGGTCTACATTAGAAGAAAGGGTAAAACATAGTTCAGAATTTTTGAACAGGAAGTGATAATCTAAATATTTTCCAAGACGATGAAAACATATAAAAGGCACGGAAAACAAACACCAGGGGAAAACGTGTCACGTGACGTGAAGCCCAGTGACGTCATAGAAGAGGTCATGAGATGCCTGCATTACGTTTCTAAGGCCGCAGTGTCAACACATCATGGAACCGGCTCAGGAACCTGAGGAGGTTCCGCCCACTGAGGAATCGCCGGCGCCCACAAAGCTAAGCCGCAAGGAACGGGTATGTAAGCTTTAGTTACTAAAGTATGTTTGGATTCATTTCAATACGCAAGATCTAACTGAAAAGTGAAAAGAATCACATCTACGGTAAAAGTACACGAACCCCATCGTTGCAAAATGGTCTTAAGTTTTGTTTTAAGATATATTTTTCTGAAAAAAAATAGTATTTTAAAGTTTTGCCACATGTCTAATCCTGCAATACGTCCTGTGTTGAAAGTTTTGTCTTTTCAGCAGAGAAATATAAAGAGTATCACTGTTCAATGCAGCATTTAAAGAGGGGCCTGGCCCAGTTTTCTAGCCATTGTCAGTCCCAGTCTAGGTTCTTGTTTCTGTGTTAATCGTTAACTGTCACAGTGTCAGATCGAAGAGAAAATATGACGTTTGAAAGGCTTACGTGGACTGCCAATCTGGCCGTGCCTGGCCCCCCTTTAAAGAATCTGGGTTTGCGATAAATTGTCGACTGTTTTGTTTTAAGAAATGCAAATAGCTTATTGTTGTTGTGTTATTTATTGGTATTTAAACTGTTTGCATTTATGCGAAACTAACGTATGCTTGTTGTGCAGAAATGTGTTTCGTTTAAAATTCTGATATCAACTAATCCTATGTTTTGTGCATGCTTACTGTGTTGATGACAATACCTTGTTATATCAATTTGTTCCAATTTGTGGACCGCTTGATAATTTGTAAAGAAAAGAGTCAGAATAGCTGTGAAATACCCGGAATATTGCCGACTGCAATTCAGCATCAAACAAACTTTGTAAAAGCGACATGACCCACAATGGAATTGTGTCGCTACATTGAATGATGAATCTTCTAAACTTAGGGATCGGTCGTCTATTTGTTTGGGAGCATGTGGTTCAGAAGGAATCACACAAACATGAAAGTTACAAGAAGTTGATAAAAGATAAGACATACACTGGGGACTGAAATGTCTTCAAAATTCCCTGTTCTAAATGACCGTTCCTCAACTCGCACATGATATTAACTTCACTTCCTTCTTGGTATATATATCTATTATTGACCTATTGGTGATTTCCATGTAATGATTGTTCAATACTACTAGTTTCAGCCCGGACATGTATGTATACTTACAGCTTTGTACAAAACAGATGAAACATACCATGTTAGGTCAACAAAGCAGAAAGTCTTGGATTTGAATCTTACTTGGATTTGATCAAACTATTCGAAGGTTAATCAAACTTTGAGGCTGGAATCAAATGCGTCTCAATCGAATAATTTCTTTTTTAGCAACCCCAACGTATGAATGTATAGTTCCCTATCTCTGCATGTTAGGTAATGATGTTTAACAGACTGGAGTCTCCATCCTCTTTTTAGAAAACTCAAGTGAGACGGGTTTTTTTTGTGTAGTAAGCACTAACGCAATGTTTGTTGTGTGTATATGTGTTTGTATTTGTATAACCCATCATTATCGACACTGTTTGCTGTTTAATTTCACTGACTTGGTAAATGTATTTCTCATTGACCTATTGGCGATTTCCATGTGATGAGTTTTAATACTTTTAGTTTCAGCCCGGACATGTATGTATACTCACAGCTTTGTACAAAACAGATTGAAAATAATGCCATGTTATGACAGCAAAACAGAAAGTGTACACTTCAGAACTAAACACATTACAAACTTCACCGATATGTCATGAGACTGCAGACAAATTCATCTCAGTCGAATATTTTCATTTGTAACTACCCTCAGCTATTTGTGCATATTTCCGTATTCCAAAATGTTAGGTTTAGCTATTCAAGAGACGAATTCCCCAACCTCTTTGTAGAAAACTCAAATGAGACATTTTGCTTCTGCACATGTATATGTAGAAAGCACTAACGCAATATTTGTTGTGTGTATATGTGTATGTAAGTGTATAACCCAGCATTATCGATGCTATTGCTGTTTCCTCAACTGGTAGATCGTGCGATGCTTCAAGAACCTGGCCAACTGTCTGTTCCCATGGAGACTGAGGAGAGTGGTCCCCGAAAAGCCAGCATCTGAGTCTGACTACGAAAATGAGGAGGAGAAGGAGAGTAAGTCGGATACCTCACCCATCCTCCAGTAATCCACCTACCCAACAAATCCCCACCCTACATACATCTTCTCTAACCTTAACCATATACTTGCCTACACATCCCTCCTACACCTACACACCCCTGACGATATGGGTTAGAATTGGTCTTTAGTAAACAATGGCTCGATGACTTGCTTGACACGTCTTCGTATCCCAGTTGAGTAGATTGATGCCAATGCTGTTGATCACTGGATTGTCTGGTCCAGACTCAATTATTTACATACCACCATGTATCTGGACTACTGCTGAGTGCAACCATAGCTAGTCGGCAGCGTTAAGCAACAAACAAATCAAACAAAGAATCCAGGTTTCGTCTGATATTGGTCCTTGTGTATCTGCATTTCAGTCGTCGAGTCTGCTGTCGCCCTCGCTATCAAGGCATCCCTCACCTCGGAGCTGGATGACTTATTGTAAACAGTCAGGTAGTGCCAGTACACATATAAAATGTCCCGTAGTGAGATAATATGTTGACGTTGCTATTTCCAATATTAATGTTAACTTTTCTGCGTTTTTCTGCAGGGTAGGAAAGTTGTCTTTGGTAGGCCTGTAGTCGAAATGTCCAGATAATGAGAGTACACAGTTTGTCCTGTATTAGAGTATCCAGTGAAGTAGAACATGTAGAGAGAGGAAAAATAGCATTTAATTCCAAACCCTGGTAAAAGATTGTCTGTGATATTCTTTCCATTTCAGCTGTTAACCTAATGAAGAGAGTTTCTACCTATGGTTGTGACCGGAGTATCACTAACTGTATCATTTGGATGTATCTTGATCTGAGCAGCCTAATTTGAGATGGACAGAAGCATCTGTATCCAGGACTGCATCTTGTGTGCTGGATATGGGAATATTTTTATTCTACATTGCAACGTGGCAACCTTTCAAGGAATGTTCTGTCTTGAAGGAACATCATTTAGTCCTGAAATATGGAAATGTTAGCATTTGTAAATGCTTGTCTTCATACTGATTGTTTTTCATATTTTCATACCCAGAGTATGTCTCAACTGAATCATGTGTTTAGATATAATCTTTGAATCTCGTGTCTATGAGCTTTTTACAAACATGTTTCTAAGTAAGCAATGAAAAATGAAAATATCTATATGCCAAAAACAATGTTACATGTTGTTGAAAACCAAGGAAAAATGTATTACCTGTTTTCAGTTTCGATGTATTTGTTTGCGTACACAAAAAAAACCCCAACTTGTTGTTAATATTATCCCCAAAATATTTATGCTCTGTTTGTTTACAAAATGTTATTTATAATCATTCAAAAATGTAGAAAATGGTGTTTAAAATCACTCAAAAATAAACATTCATATGATTATTGTGTTCATATGCTGATTACAATTGTCTTTGTGCTTTTTGGTCAATGGTATTAGAGTTGCTGGGTGTTTTAGCCCAGCCATTATATGAACAGTGTCGTGAGAGTTGTCGTGTGAATATTGCTTGTGTGAAAATATGTTGGGAGATATTTGGCATGTGTTTATTGCAGGAGTGAAAGTGTAAGACATTTGAGGTCTTGGGGGAGATGTTTCACATGTGTTTATTATTGGTGTGCAATGTGTGACAGTCAATATGCTGGGAGATGTGTCGTATGTATTTAGTATGGCTGTGCAAATGTGTGACAGTTAATATATTGGGAGATAGTTTGCAAGTATTTATTGTTGGTGTGCAAATGTGTGGCAGTTATAAAATAGGTGATATTTTGCAAATGTTTATTGTTGGTGTGCAAATGTGTGGATGTTAATTTGTTGGGAGATGTTTCGCATGTATTTATTTTTGGTGTGCAAATGTGTGACAGTTAATATATTGGGAGATAGTTTGCAAGGATTTATTGTTGGTGTGCAGATGTGTGGCAGTTATAAAATGGGTGATATTTTGCAAATGTTTATTGTTGGTGTGCAAATGTGTGATAGGCAGTCTTGAGAAAGTTGTGGTCAATGTTTTGAATATTATTGTCAGAGGTTTCCTAAACAAACTGTTGTATATAATCAAGTAAACATGCATATCTAAAAATGCAAAAGAACTGTAAAATTTGTTTAAAATCAAGGAAATATTTCTAATATTTTAATCTTTTAAGCAGAAATAAGAAACCTTAGAAATATTTTTTGTTTTTTCATTATGTTTACATGCATGTACATGCAGAATATCTATGTAGTTTGGCATAAGATACTTCCTCATTTAATTGCATTTGAAGTCCTGCTTGATGTTATGAATTAGCTGCATCCCTGCAGTGGGGCAAAGTCATTGTGACATGAAGTACCATTTTCTGAATATGATTATATACTCATAGATAGATTGCATGTGCTTATTGTTATCATGCACATGTTTCAGAGGCAATCTTGTGAAAGCTCTCGTGTGTACATATCACCAATATGTCAATGGGTGTTGGTCAATGTTTTGAATATTACTGTGGGTGCACAAGAACTATATAATTTGCTATAACCAAGAAAATATTTCTAACTTTTATAACGTTTTATTATATTATTATTTTATATTTCTTCATTATATTTGCATGTATATGTGTGCTTAACATCCATGTAGTTTGGTATGACATATTTCCTCTTTTACTTGCATTTGAAGCCATGCTTGGTGTTTACATTGAATGGTGCAAAATCAGTGTGATATGCAGTAAGGAGTTCTGAATTTGATTATGTGTATACCCAGGGGGATGAAAAAACACCTAAAGACCAAAAATAACAGTATAATTTGTTTAAAATCAAGGAAACATTCCACATGTTTTTATCTTCTATTATAGTTAATATTGTATTTTGTGTTTCATTGTTGTAACTTCCCTGAGAGGCATTTAGAAGTTTAGGGGGAGTAAGGAAGGATAGGAATATACGAATGAACAATGTCATCACTTGCTTGAGAACACTGCAAGAACCTAGACCTAAAAGTTGCCCTCATAATCAGGGATTGGGAACTTTAACAATGGGCCACTATTAGGATTATTATTTTCTGAATTTAGAATGGGCCACTGCCCTATTGTCAATAGTAAACTTCAAAATTTTAATGGGCCATTTCTCATTCCAATGTGCTAAATGGCCCTGGTCCCTGTCTTTCGTAATCCCTGACTCATAACAATAAAGAAGTTATTCATCCATATATTGGTATCCTTCCTTTCATTGTTTTAGATTGGTGTAGATATTCTTTGAATATAATCTTTACTTAGTATCACATATATTTGTGCTTTCTGATATTAGTGTACAATTTGAATATGTGAAATATGAATGCCTGCATATTCACCGTATGCATAGTGTCAAATTGTGCTAAATCCTTGGAATGAGAACGATTGCTATTGAGTATCTTCATGATTTCAAAATACATTTTAAAGGGTACATCTTGCATCTGTCATCAGTACTAAGATACATGTAGCAATGCTGCATGCAGACCCTGATATACACATGAATCCAGGATAGCCCATGCACAGTTCTGAAAATGAAGAAAGTGACCGGGCTCCGTTTCTGTGTTTTTTATGATGATAATGTAGGAACCTATTTTTTCTGTAAAATATATTCATGTAAGGGCTAATTGTTGCCTGTCTTCCGTGGCAAGATGGGCATTAACTGAATGGTGCAACTAAGTCTGCTCCAGACAATCCAGTGATCAACATCACTGATCAGTTCACATCGGACCTATTCAGCAGGAAACCAACTCCAGCCATTCTTTGGCCTTTATTAGTATGGTCACTCGGTTTCAAGAGAGCTTTCTTCGAACTGCATCTATACTTCATTCTTCTTTTGAAAGAGTTAATTCTTTAGTCTGATAATTTGCAATCTGTGACGCACGACATGTGTCTACAGTACAACTTTAGCTATAGCCAGTTTATCTTCTCGGAGTAGCCTCTGACTGCAGACTTCATGATTCCACATACAATTCTGTCCATCTTCTTTAGTTGCTACACTGTTCCCTTCTGACACCATGTAAGAAAGTTACAAGACCGAGCTTCGTGTCAGAAAGCTATATCAGTAACAAATGCTAACTGTGGCCAGTGCTAGGGGCACGTGGCCTTGAACATGACATCCAATGAGAGTGATCCCCCCTTAGTAGATACATGTACTACAAACATACAACTAGTAATATTAATGTTATGTTTGATGAGCCTCTGCTGGCCAGACATACATATGATACAATATTTACGATGACGTAAGGTTATTTTAAGCACCTTCACTTTGTCTCAGATCAGAGACCACATAATACATTGTCTGTTTGTGAACCAAACTATTCCAATACAAAACTTCCCACTGTAACCTTATATCGAATTGAAAAACAGACATCACAACACATTATTGTAATGAAATACCTTGCAAATTTACCAAGCTCCCTAAATCTTGGCGTGAGTGAGTGAGTGGAGCGGAGTGGAGAGGAGCGGAGTTGCAGTGGATTAGAGGGAGGGAGAGTTGGTTTCTGGCGCTCCAAGGGTACGCAACTCTGCCAGACGATTTCATCGTTTCTGATATCGTAATGATAACAGTCCATTTGTATGGCGTTTTCCCAAGACGAATATCACGTTTAAGGCCGACCTAAACTGTCTTTGATTTGCTGGATGGTTAAGTGAAATTCTCATTCTCCGTGGTGCCCATACTCTGCTGGGTGAACAGAGACAGATCTCGGACAAATTCATCAGCGTCGGACAGGACTGTACCATGGAGCTGTCAGGGGTAACACCGTCAAGCATAGTGACCTATTCGAGGACATCACCTGATGTGTCTGCCGATGTGGCCTGAATTTTAACAATATTTAGTTGTTTTTTTCACAACCTGTCAGCTCGATATCGGTGAAAGTGGTGAATGTGTATGGTGGTGGGATTCGAACCTATGATCATAGATATCTGATGTGACTAAGAGACACAAATCAGCACAGCAAACTGTCCACCTGTGCTTTGATTGCAACGAATAATAGCGTTAATAATTTGTCTTGCTGTTAAAACACACCTGATACGTTTACAAACAATAAAATAATAAAGCAACGAAGAAAAGTTTGCATCAAGTTCAAGAAGAGCAGCCCCATTGCCATTACGAGCACTACTTCATTTTAAAAACAAATGGGCGAAATATCGCTCTGTAGCAATGTCGCCCTTTAGTTAATTTTTATGTCATTTTGCTTGTTTTTGAGAGGGCGACAATGCGACAACGCGACAATGTCCCTTCTCCGATTCCATATACAGGTGATACAGATGCATGTACTTTGTGCCTATTATGTTAATTTTGGGGTCGAATGACACAGTTGAGGTATGAACTCAATCAGTTATAGTGTCATTACTGACCCTCACATGGGTAAATTGTACTCTGAACAACCTTCCCTTTTATCCCAGTTGGCAGGACTGTTCATGTGACCTTCTCGGACGTATATTCCTTTCAATGAGATGGTCAGCCACCGGTCAACCTGTGGTACACTGCCTATTGTGTTACAACTGCCAATGTCAGTTGGTGTTAAGGTAGCCTAGCGCTTAAAGCGTCCCTCCGAAGACCAAGACTCGATTCCTCGCAAGGGTGTAATGTGTGAAGCCAATTTCTTGTGTCCCTGCCGTGATACTGCTGGAATATTCCTCTCCAGCCTTCCCCTACACCGACTTCCTCCCCAACCATAACCCTACGCCAGCTTCCTCTCCAGCCTTCCCCTACACCGACTTCCTCCCCAACCATAACCCTACATCGGCTTCATCTCCAACCTGAACCCTACACCTGCTTTCTCTCCAACCATAACATTACAACTGCTGCCTCTCCAAACTTAACCCTACGCCAGCTTCCTCTCCAGCCTTCCCCTACACCGACTTCCTCCCCAACCATAACCCTACGCCAGCTTCCTCTCCAGCCTTCCCCTACACCGACTTCCTCCCCAACCATAACCCTACATCGGCTTCATCTCCAACCTGAACCCTACACCTGCTTTCTCTCCAACCATAACATTACAACTGCTGCCTCTCCAAACTTAACCCTACACAAGCTTCCTCTCCAGCCTTCCCCTACACCGACTTCCTCTCCAACCATAACCCTACACCTGCTTCATCTCCAACCATAACCCTACATCGGCTTCATCTCCAACCTGAACCCTACACCTGCTTTCTCTCCAACCATAACATTACAACTGCTGCCTCTCCAAACTTAACCCTACACAAGCTTCCTCTCCAGCCTTCCCCTACACCGGCTTCCTCTCCAACCATAACCCTACACCTGCTTCATCTCCAACCATAACCCTACATCGGCTTCATCTCCAACCTGAACCCTACACCTGCTTTCTCTCCAACCATAACCCTACAACTGCTGCCTCTCCAAACTTAACCCTACGCCAGCTTCCTCTCCAGCCTTCCCCTACACCGGCTTCCTCTCCAACCATAACCCTACACCTGCTTCATCTCCAACCATAACCCTACATCGGCTTCATCTCCAACCTGAACCCTACACCTGCTTTCTCTCCAACCATAACCCTACAACTGCTGCCTCTCCAAACTTAACCGTACGCCAGCTTCCTCTCCAGCCTTCCCCTACACCGACTTCCTCTCCAACCATAACCCTACACCTGCTTCATCTCCAACCATAACCCTACATCGGCTTCATCTCCAACCTTAACCCTACACCTGCTTTCTCTCCAACCATAACCCTACAACTGCTGCCTCTCCAAACTTAACCCTACGCCAGCTTGCTCTCCAGCCTTCCCCTACACCGGCTTCATCTCCAACCTTAACCCTACACCAGCTTCCTCTCCAGCCTTCCCCTACACCGACTTCCTCTCCAAACTTAACCCTACACCTGTTTCCTCTCCAGCCTTCCCCTACACCGACTTCCTCTCCAGCCTTCCCCTACACTTGCCTACCTTGCCTCCTACACCTGCCTATCTGTTCTCCTACACCTACACACTCGTGACGGGTGACTAACGGGATCGGGTGGTGAGGCTCGCTGACGTGGTTGACACATCCCAACTGCGTAGATTGATGCTCATGCTGTTCGTGATCATGGGATTGTCTGGTCCAGACAGTCTCGATTATTTGCAGACCGCAGTTTTATAGCTGGAATATTGCAGAGTGCGGCGCAAAACTAAACTCCATACGTTGGAGCACACACTTGACATGTGTATGTCTACCCGCAGTCACACACCAGGGAACAGTTCCACATGCAGTATTCAGATGAAGACTTAAGTTTGCTTCACGCTCTGCTCTGAGCAGGGATTCTCTTCAACGCTCCACACTCCTTTGTCCCTGCTCTACGAAAGCACAGATGTATATCTACATCCTAGAATTTCCAAAATGACGATGACCATCCTTTGAAGGCCAGTTAAAGTTAACTTTAGTAGAAGTTGCTCCTTGAAATGAGCCCCAGGATGATATATTGTGAACACACAGGTAGTGCCGATACACATTTTAAATGTCTACATACTAACCACACATATCACACGCTTTAACTATACATACTCTAAATATAGAGTCAATAACAATATATACTCTTGACATCCAGGTTATACCAATACATAACCTAAACACACATTAAATAACAACACATAGTATTTCGTTGCCGTTTGTACTGTGCCAGTAGCAAGGTAATACGTTTATGGTGCTATTTTCGCGGGCTTTTCTGCGTTTTTCTGCCCAGTCGGAAAATTTTCTTAGGTGGGCCTGTGGTCGAAATGTCAAGACAATGAGAATGTACACTGTATCCTATCCTTGAGTATATTTTTATGGAGAACATGTAGAGAGAAGGAAAGTAAGAGTGAGTGAGCGTAGTTTTACACCGCACTCAGCAATATTCCAGCTCTATGGCGGCGGTCTGTAAATAATCGAGTCTGGACCAGACAATCCAATGAGCAACAACATGAGCATCGATCTGCGCAATTGGGAACCGATGTGTCAACCAAGTCAGCAAGCCTGATCACCCGATCCCGTTAGTCGCCTCTTACGACAAGCATAGTCGCCTTTTATGACAAGCATGGGTTGCTGAAGGCCTATTCTACCCCGGGACCCTCACGGGTCAGGGAAAGCAAGAATTAATCCGAAACCCTGGTAATGGACTGTCTGTGATGTTCTTTCCATTTCAGCTGTTAACCTTTATGAAGAGAGTTTCTACCTTTGATTGTGACCGGAGTATCACTAACTGTATCATTTGGATGTATCTTGATCTGAGCTGCCTAATTTAGGATGGACGTAACCATCTGTATCCAGTACTGCATCTTGCTTGTGTTCATACAGATTGTTTTTCATATCTTTCGTATTTTCAGTTGAATCACGCTGTGTTTAGTTTAGATAGAATGTTCCGTCTTGAAGGAATATCATTTAGTCCTGAAATATGGAAATGTTAGCATTTGTAAATGCTTGTCTTCATACCGATTGTTTTTCATATTTTCATACCCAGAGTATGTCTCAACTGAATCATGTTGTGTTTAGATATAATCTTTGAATCTCGTGTCTATGAGCTTTTGACAAACATGTTTCTAACTAAGCAATGAAAAATGAAAATATCTATATGCCCAAAGCAATGTTATATGTTGTTGAAAACCAAGGAAAAATGTTTTCTCTTACCTTTGTTTTTACTTTCGATGCATTTGCTTGCATACAGAAATTGTGCTTCTACAAAAAAGCTATTTGTTAATATTATCCAAAATATGTTAATGCTCTGTTTGTTTACAAAATGTTATTTAAATTGTATGTTCGTTAAAAAATGTAGAAACTGTTTAAATCACCCCAAAATAAACATCCATATGATTACTGTTTATATGCGGATTATAACTGTCTAAATGCTTTTTAGTTAATGTTCTGAGAGCCGCTGGGTATTTTAACGTTCTGAGAGTTGCTGGGCATTTCGACTTACCCAGTATGTGGACAGAGTGATGTTGTGTGTGAATTTTGCAAGTGTGCAAATGTGTGAATGTGTGAATTGCAGGTGTGAAATTGTGTGACAGTTAATATGTTGGAAGACCTTTCGCATTTAATTATCATTCGTGTGCAAATGTGTAACTTAATTTGTTGGGAGATGTTTTGCATGTGTTTATTATTGCAAATGTGTCACAGCTAATATTTTGGGAGATATTTTGTATGTGTGTTGTTGGTTTCAGATTGTGTATGTGTGTGTGTGTGTGTTTAATGTTTATGTTTTGAATATTATTGTTTGAAGTTTTCTTAATAAACTGATGTATATAATAAAGTAAACATATATACTTGAATGTGCGAAAGGACAATAAAATTTGTTTCAAATAAATATATTTTTAACATTTTTATCATTCAAGCAGAAATTACAGATCATAAATAACTTTCACATTTTTGTTTCTTCATTATATCTATAACTCTATGGTGTTCATTTGAAATGAAGTTTGGTAAAAAGAGAGTGCAAAAGTCAACATAATGCAATGCTGCATTCATTCATTCTAACTTTCTAACATATTATAATCTTAACATGTGGGGTTTTTTTTCAGAATAAATGATATGGTACCTTGCTGTGATGATAGTAATAATGTGAGAAGAGCAATTTTGATTTGTACATACGTGTGGCCTGATAGTGCACCTTTAATCTTTGGCCCCCTTGGTCTAATAAAGATTTAAAGATTTAAACCTAAAATACAACAAACAGGGTCATTTGATTATATTCTTTATTCTGATGTTAGTAACTTAACAAAGAGATATTATATAAAAAAAAAAAAACATCCAAAATTAACTCAACAAACTTAAAAGCAAGGAGTTTAGCATCTGATGCTATTCTAAACAGCATACACAGGCATGGGAAGTGAAAACAAAATTACATCAACATCATACAACACACATAAACTGGTTTGAACTGACGCAGTTTGAAACATCTGTTCTACTGGAACTAAACCAGACCATGTTTTGTTCTGGTAGCATATACCATAGCCTCACAATGATCTTATAATATATGATAGCTGTTCATTGTTGTTGAAATACTTGAGCCTGGAAATGTTTAACATATAAATGTGGAATATATTAAAGTTTACTGTACATTAACAGTTCTGTGCTTTAAGCCTCAGTACTGGAATAAATGACATCAGTTTGGAATGTTGGATATTTTTTTTTATAAAATTCCAAGCCGAAATGGATTGTTTTAAAGCTGCAGTTACAGATTTTAGTCAAGATGAACATTAGCATCTTAATAAAATATTTACTTTAGTAATGCAACTACTCACCAGAAATGCCAACATATAATAGCAGACAGGAGAGAGGGGGTCTTAGACCTGATATATTGGGTTTATCTGCACACCTGTACTCTATAGTTGTTTCCTATAAGGAACCATTATGATCATCCTAATCAAGACACACCAAGCAATGGTGGCGAATGTGAATACATATTTCAACACTGAAAAATTGGCATCCGCTTACCACCTACTTATATATGAGATTCTGTACAAATACATACCCTTCTCAAATGTCACCATAGCTTCAGTATGAATTGCAAAAATAGATATGGTCCAAAACAGCTGTTCACTCAAATTACTCCCATGAGTGAAATAAGTGCTGAACAAGGTTATTGAAAAAAGAGGAGATGGTGATTTTACTCCTGAACTAAGCAATGTTTGCAAATTTGATCATATATTTTAAAAGTGAAATATTTGCATCTACCAGACAAACATTTCTAAGGGTAATCAAGCATATGAGGTGGTATTACCATTCAGAATATCTTGCCTGGGTCACGGTTACACTTAAGACCTTGATGAACAATATCCTGCCTTTCCAAGGAGACTGACAATCCCTTAAGTCAAAATCAATGATCACACATAAATACTAGCCTTGAATTCAGTTCCATTCACAAGTCTTTCACTATCTACATAAAACCATTCTTGACAATCATTGTACAAAGGTATAAATGTTGGAATATGTTAATTGTTTCCCAATCACAGACAAAACAGGGCAATAATGATATATACAATCTTCTACTATACGACTCAGTGGGATGTTTATATTTCAGATGAGGGAGAGATGACCTCTGGGTGTAACAGAACAAAGGGTGCAGTCAGCTCATCACACCTCATAACATTTCTTTCCTAGTAAACAGTCACCAACAGCACCCAAAATGACACACCCAAAGGTAGCCATCTTGAAATTCTAGTCTTTCTCTGTTTGACAGTCACGACCATAAGTCCGGGATATCACCAGGGTCTGACTCCCAAATATTTCAGCTAGACCACAGGGCTGGTTAGATGTAAAACTTGCCAGCCTTGACCAAAACTTACCTGCCTGCAAATTTACCTTAGGTTTGACAAGCAACGTAGTTTATCACCCATCTGGAATTCATCATTTATTTTCGTGACAGAATTAAGTATGATTTATTATCCTGAAATATGATGAATATCTTCATATATTTGTCTAAATTTTAACCTGACCACTGGGCAGGTGAATTTGAGAATCTAGCAGTCCATGTTCAAAATAACTCACCCTGGGCAGTGGAGCAGGTATTTTGAACACAGAAGTGACTCTTTGTCTTTTCCTATACTGAATAATCAAAGATGCACAGGTCCCGTGGATGCCCCGTCAAACTCCTCGGTGGTCACTGATTGACTGTAGAAAATAGGGGCCCATTTCACAAAGTAATCGTAGTGCTACGACTGTCATAAATCTATGATAAAGTACGGAAGTTACGATCGCCATAGAACTACAATCGCTTTGTGAAATGGGGCCCTGGGTTGTAACGCAATAAACTAATGAGCATGGGAAAAATGGATGGCTATTGGGAGACTTAGGCACCAACAAAAACTGAAACTGTTGTGTGAGCTGATCACAGAATGAGGTGTAGGTGCTGATACTAATGATACACTATCACGCACACACATACACATTAACATAATGCCCATGCACTGACACATCTTTACATTGTGCATCCCTGTATTGCATATAAACCTAGTACTTTATATAATGCATACACCATGACACATGCATTGCTTTTCTGTTAAGACTTGTAGAGACTCTTTCAAATTCAACAATGCTGGGACATAGAACTTTGTGTAAATTTTGGCTGAACTATTTAAAGCAGAAGCATTTGTATAGTGACAAGACACATCATAATACAGTATCTGCTTTCACTCTTCCTATTTTCTATTTCAACAGAAGTGAGATATGTCAGGGCTGGATTGAAAAACCAGCAACACCCTAGAGCCACTGAGGATACGAAATGTTTCCTCATCTCCTACATTATAGGATATTTATGTTTGTGATACATTACACAAAAAAACTGTATTGTATCAATCTCATACACTTCTTTCTACTGCATATATGGACACTAGGGGTACTGTTTTTCAACAAACCAATGTACATAAAATACAACAAATTGTCTCCTGAAATCATGTGTTGGCATTTTCAGGTTTAATGTGCACCAAGCCATTAAAAATCAATGAACAATATTTTGTGTATTGACAAAAATACAAGGCAACAACAGAAGACCCAATAATAATACTACACGTTTCCATGTGACCTAACATGAGAGCGCAATCAATAAACCTGAAATATATGCCTGTACTTGTTTCATCTATTAGAAGTGTTGGAAAAGACTGCTGAAATAACAAACTCAGAGTCAAACAAAGCCTAATTAACTGACACTTAAAAAAAATATTTCAAGAAATAGATTCTAACTTACTTCAGAACTTCAAATGTATGGAATTTTTAGTCACCATTTTGGGTTGCATAGAGTCAACATACACATCTCTTCATGTACAGAAGTTCTATGTGACTAAGCACTGTAAAAGAAAAACAACAGAAGAAAAACAAGTTTTCAGTGCAAAAATCAGGATCATGAATGTACAGATGCGCTGTGTTTAGTGTCCCTTCAGAGATAGAGGTTACAAATCAGCATTGATTTGGAAGGTTTATTGAAGGGGGTTGCCTTTAAGGCTAAAACTACATGGTAAATCTTCACAGTGTGTACATATTGTATTTTCATCCATGTATCATATACATGTTGTGTTAATATCCAAGTGTCCTATAAAATATTGCATTCTGTACACTGAGCCAAAGAATATATATTATTATCATCGTATAACAAGCTCTTAGCAAACACATTGAATCTTACTGGCATTCCATACTCTTGGCCTCATAGAATGTTGAGTTTCTGTATTGTGTTAGTTATTTTAACACATCTTTGTGTCATACTTGTATCCAAACCATACAGGTGTCATGTACATGTGGCGGATCAACTGTTATCATACTCACATCCTATGTATTGAGGTATCTAGACAGACATCTTCAAATGGTCTCTTTGTTGTATATACATTGTACAATTAGTATCTGCACTGTTGCTCCTCAAGAATCAACATACAATCCCTACACTGGTGCAAACATAATGCCACAACTGAACATATTCAGTGCTTTATCTGCCAAAGCTCACTACATAGACAGTTCTCTATGGAGCTGACCAGACAGTCCAATCTCTGTCACAGCCCACCGCATACAGACGCTCCTGTCAGAGCTGATCAGAGAGTCCTACATCTGACACAGTCAACTGCATACAGACACTCCTGTCAGAGCAGATCAGAGGGTCCAACATCTGTCACAGCCTATCACATACAGACACTCCTGTCAGAGCAGATCAGAGGGTCCAACATCTGTCACAGCCTATCACATACAGACACTCCTGTCACATCTGAACAAGTCCTATACTGAAGTACTTCAAAAACACACAGAGGATTTTTTAGGATATTAATTTTAGAAATATACCAAATGAAAATGAGGTACTAGTATCCAACATTTGATCAATGTCAAAGCTGGGATCAATGTGATGGACTGGCCAGCATATTCATCAGACTCAAACCCCATTGAGCACCTCTGGGACGAACTGGGAAGGCATTGGTACAGACGTCCGACACCGTCAGCCATCGGTGCAGATTTGACCTTGGCCTCGCAACAAGAATGGGGAACATTCCTATGGTGTTTATCGGCTGTCTCTGTGACTTTATGCCTCAGCGTATCCATGCTTGTGCCTGAGCTGATGGAGGCCACACAAGATATTGACTGTTGATATGGGGGTACTTTAGTTTGAATGACGCTGTGCTTGTAATGTTGACACCACTGCATTTCTTCTTCAGTGTACTGAATGTTGTTTTCCATGGGCTTTTCAAAAATAATAACTTTTGATTTCATCTCATGTCTTGTTTTATTCTTTTTCATATCAAATGTGGCTATGCATTTTCACAGTTTCTCAGTATACATCTGCCACAGCCCACCACAAACAGACACTCCTGTCAGAGCTACATCTGCAAAAGCCCACCACATACAGACACTCCTGTCAGAGCTGATCAGAAAGTCCTACATCTGCCAAAGCCCACCACATACAGACACTCCTGTCAGAGCTGATCAGAAAGTCCTACATCTGCCACAGCCCACCACATACAGACACTCCTGTCAGAGCTACATCTGCCACAGCCCACCACATACAAAGACTCTCCTGTCAGGGCTACACCTGCCACAGCCCACCACATACAAAGACTCCTGTCAGAGCTACATCTGCCACAGCCCACCACATACAAAGACTCCTGTCAGGGCTACACCTGCCACAGCCCACCACACAGAGACACTTCTCTGCCCCAGCATGCCCAGCATACCAAAGTCATCTCTCAGATATGGGCCAACACACCAACATTCTTGTTTATGAAATTTCGTCATATAATCCCTTAGTTCACAACACAACTGCAAAAGTATATCAAGGAAAGCAGGAGTACAAGTAGAACTTGTAAATAACATCAGCACTCAAATTTTACAGTTTCAACAAAGCAATCAGTTTCTGGTTAACAAACGAAGAGACAAACAGGAAAATGTCTATTTGATGATATGACCCACAGCAGTGTACTTCTGCACGTTATCAAATTTATTCCTCAGACATGTCTGATATATTCCACATCAGACTATCCATATGTTCACATAATCATATTTCATGTTTACATAGAGATCAAAGAAAAGGATATGGACTTTTGATTTGCAAACACTTATTCAATTTCCATATCACCACTTACTTTCACCCAAACAACAACATAAGTTACAATGTGGGCAATTTATCATCAACAGAGCTGGGCCCTGTCTGATACAGGTCTTGTTACTTTTTCTTTGTACTTTGTATTCTGTAACATTGATTTATTATAGTCATAATGCTGTGAGAGCATTGTGAAACAGAGCCCTGGCCTTGTTCCACATGTGATCTTAGCACTGTGGAGCTTAGAAAACTACATAACTTACAATCACAAGAAAATCAGAACTGGTCTTTTTGGCCGCCAACTTGATTGTATTAACCAATGAAATTATTTGACAAGATTCACTGATTTGATTGATGCATGTCATCACATCCAAATGTGTAGTGTGAGTGATTGACAGCATTTGATTTTACGTCAATTTTAGCAATATTCCAGCAATATCACAGCAGGGGACATCAGAAATTGGCTTCACACATTTGTACCTATGAGGGGAATCAAACTCTCGAGCATGACGAACAAACACTTTCACCAGTAGGCTACCCCATCATCCCAAAATCCGCAGAGCCATGCTCAGGACATCAATAACTGGATTGTCTGGTCTAGTTTTGCTGTTGATGAGTGTGGCTTCCAACAGCCACAACAACACACAGTCCCCTACAATGTGGTGCAGAGTTCCAGTTAAAGAACAAGACTCGGGGGCCTTGTCCATCATTCAGTCTTAATGCTACTCTTAACCTAAGGAATTTTGGAATATTCTAGAATATTCTTAGTGTTTAGATCATTTTGTTAAATATTGATTGAGCTAGTTTAGTTTTACGCTGCTTTCAGCAACATTCCAGTAAATATCACAGCACGGTACACCAGAAATTGTATCCATTTGCAGATCAAACACAGACCTTCGGCATGACAAGTAAATGCTTTAACCACTATCCCTCTAACTGTCCCTTAAGTGGCATAAGGTCAGCATTCTCTTCAGCTCATTGAGAGAATGTCACACGTGCAGAATCTCACAAGACATACAACAAACATGCGGCAAATGTCATTATCCATGAAGACAGTGCTTCATAAAAAATACTTTACTGAAGATGCAAAAATATCCAGCTTGACAGGATTTTTGCTTAACAAATATGAAAATCGATGTTGATGAGATCAAGTCTGAGGTTTAAAGAAAACATTTTGAATTAGAGTGATATGTCAATCCAAATTAATAAATATACAAATTATGAAGTTAAGATAATATCACACATGTGTAACCTGTTACAATTGGTATCTCAAACAAATTGTGGGTTTAGATTCACAAGTGAGGTGAACAAACATACATGTATTTCGAAATTCTGGTTGCATAGGGCAGGCAAACATACATAAGAAACAGATTTCAATGATGTTTTTTGAAATTTCAGAACACTTCTGTAAGGATCAATGTATTCAATATTTTCTGATTTGGGGACAATGAATGGCATAAAGCAGAAAGGTTATCATTTTGAAAACATTTTTAGTTACATCATAGATAGGTTTTAACTCTAATACAAGTAAATGGAATGGGTTATAGTCACAGGTGGTTTATGTTTTGGTTGAAAAGAGGGGAATAGGTGCTGACAAACCAGGGATCACTATCCCAACAAATCAGATATTTGAACTCTTAATCCTTGATCTGGCATAAGGGAGGTAACTGTACAAAGTAATCTGCTGCCTCCTAACACTGAGACATGGAAACCCTTCAGTAAAAAATGAAATGTCAAACAGATTAAATCGAATAACACTGGGGACATTTAGTATGGTTGAGGTTTTGCTTTGAAACACATCTTGTAGTTCAGTTTAGAGAAACACAGTGGTTTTGACCAACAACACTGCCAGAAACACTTACATATCATATTGGCGACAGAATGAGTCATTTCTAAGTATTTAATAAATAATGTGACTTTGATAAAGCTCTAATTAATAAGTATCCAATAGAGTTTATATGTCATTGAAGTTATACATTATGAAGATATATGATGGTTTATCAACCATACCAGTGGTGCTATGAGAATGCACTTAACAAACAAATCAGTTTTCCAATAAATGCTCTCTGTCTCTCTCTTCAATAACAAAATCAATTTCTCCAGTTACGCCATGATCAAAATAACGCTACATATCTCTTGAAAGCTGTTGCTTCCAAACATTTTATAAGCATGACTGACCTGCTTACGTAGCTATGTACATGTTAATACATGAAATACAATGATGTTGATAACATGCGTATATGTATGGCAAGGTATAGTCATTGCCTATGTAGTTGATAGTGACTAGCAGTACTTAACACAGATATTGCAGATATAACAAGACATAGCATACATTGGGCATGAGGATGTCGCAGTCAACTAACAGTGGACAGTATAACGCAAAATCTGCCCAAACATGACTCCTGCAGAGTAATCAAGATGTTTTTCCAGCTTACAGTCCTGGATCCACTTGCACAAAGTGATGTTAGCCCTACGATGATTGTAAATCCATGTTAAAATATGTGAGTTACAATCAACTTAGCGCTAAGTCAGCATTGTACAAGTGGACCCAAGGCCCCATTTCACAAAGCTATCATCACGCTAGAACTGTTTTGACTCCTTTACTGTAACATAGACTGACAACAGTCATAGTGCTATGATAGCTTTGCAAAACAGGGGCTTGGGTGCCATTATACAAAACAATCTAAGCAATGACTGTCATGTCAGGGTATCAGAGTTAGAGTTTTCTTAACCATGAGATATATTTGTACAAAAACACCAGCATATCATTTATAATGTTATCTGCCTATTACATGGGGCAAAAGGCAATTTTATCACACATTTGAGGCCCTCTTATCCTAATTTGCTTTTCACAATTCCTACCAAATAAAATAATTAACACAGTAGTGTGTTTGAAATAGTAGAATCATGGAGTCGTAAAGACAGCTCAGATTTTCACATCTCTATCTTTTGACATTAGGGTTTTCAATTCTATAGAAATCCTGGAGTCCTTAAGACTGCCTAGGATTTTTTATCTCTAACTTTTGACGTTAAGGTTATGTACGTTTAAAATGACTGATGTAAACATGTTTTGTCAAGGGGACCTTGGAATTTCCTACTTACCACAAATTATCACTGTATACATGTCTCTAATCTTTGACCTAGAACATGAAACACCATGGGACATAATGCTGGCTGGATTATAACTTTATCACAGACATAGACTGCTGACTATGCCCAGATTTGTATGCCTTTCTTATTCCATGGTACCTGAATCAATCACTACGTCTGTGATGGAGCCAGAATCCACTTGACTATGATTGGTTGCAAATCATAAAACAACTCTTACATCAACCGGTATTTACTAATCTCTTTCTTAACTACTCATCTAAACAAATTATTACATGTTTTTTCTTCTAAAGTGAACTCAGAATACCAATTCACTTCAACCACAAAACTAACTAATGTTGGCTGTATTTCGCACTATAAATGCTACCAGTAGTGGTATCAGTTGCACATGTGACACTCAATGATGAATAACTGATGAGAAATAGTATCCAAGGTAAATAATAAACATTCCAAATCAATTAAATAATTAATGCAGATTAATATAACAACAAACTTTCTAACTTACATCAAAACTCTACTCATGACAACACTTGCTTACAGTCTCCAGTAACATTCAACCCTTGTCACAAACAGTAACTTCAAGGAAAGCACTTAGTTCCCGAAATGAAGAAAGGTTTGGTAACCTGAGCCCTTAATCTCAAAATGTTCTTAGCCCTAAGAATTCTTAACTTTGATCTTAGCCAATGTGTTAAGAATGGGCTTAAGGAGTTCGGAGGGCTATGAACGTTTCGAGAATAGATAGCCTGGTCTGTGTGTTTGATTCAGTTATATCTTACACAGTGTTGAACATTATATCAGAGTATGTCAGTCTGTGCAAACAGGAAATCTGAAATTAACTCCACTAATTCCATGAAATGCATGCTGACAGATCTGTAAACATTAACATCAGGGTGAACCAGGATTTGAACCCCAACAGATTTCCAGCAAATTCTAAGGGACACAACTCTGCAGAGCAAATTGAGATGCCTTAAATGACAGGATTTTTTAAACTTGAGACTGGTGGTGTTTGTTGCTTCCTGTATGCCATAAAACAGGGAAAAATGGCCAGGGACTAATTTCAACGATTCATGACTAAGAATATTTTCTCCAAAATAATGAGAAATGAAACTGATACTAAAGGAGATGGCCAGGAGAGCTCTGCCTATCCTGGACAAAACCAATACACTTACACTTACACCTTGTGACTCTATAAATTGTATCTTTAACACAAACAATTCACTCTTTCATTTGGAATTTCTGATTAAGATGATGTGTAACAAACATTATGCAAATTGATCCTAACAACTGAAAGAAAAACCAGTTGTTCTTTCAAACACTTAACATAGGATACAAAAGAACATGGCAAATCGCATGTCTGTGACACAAATCAACATATTACCTTGGAGCGTCTATGAAATACACATCTCTCTTTGGTATTGTCATGGTTCTAAGCTGATAAACACATCACTGACATTCAGTGAAGCTAGCACTAACTGGTTTAATGGACAAAAAGTGATGGCATTATTTTGATCATTTACTTAAGGCTTCTTACACACTGTAACATGACAAAAATTACTTGAAACAAAACAAAAAGGCTGGTCAGTGTCTTCAGAAACAGATGAATGTGGTGCTTCGGGAGAATGAGTGAGTGAGCGAATGAGTTTAGTGTTAAGTCACACTAAGTAATATTCCAGTGCGTGAGTGAGTTTAGTTTTACGCCGTACTCAGCAATATTCCAGCTATATGGCAGCGGTCTGTAAATAATTGAGTCTGGATCAGACAATCCAGTGACCAATAACATGAGCATCGATCTGCACAATTGGGAACCGATGACCTGCCAACCAAGTCAGCATGTGAGCAACCTATCCCATTAGCCGCCTCTTACGACAAGCACAATCACCTTTTATGACAAATATGGGTTGCTGAAGACCTACTCTACCCCGGAGTCTTCATGGGTCAGGGAGAATGAGATTCCTAGATGAGTAAGTTGGGCTTTACATTGCTTTTAGCAATATTCCATCAATATCACAGCATGGGACATCAGAAATGGGCTTCACTGTACCCATGTGATGAATCAAACCTGGGCCTTTGGCGTGATGAGCAAATGCTTTAACCACTTGGCTACTTCACTGCTGGGTAAAAAAAATGTGGTGTTGTAATGTAATATGAGATGGATGTATGAAGTGACTGGGGTGTACTTGATGTTGGGTGTATACGATACTGGGTTGGTATGAGACACAAGGGATGTACCAGGGAGGTCGGGTGTATTGGGTGCACTGAAGGTGGGGTGTATAGGATGCACAGGATCTTTGAGATATCTGGGGATTATAATGATACTTTGGGGTGTATCCGATGTTAGGTGTATAGGATCCTGGGTTTGTATGAGATGCTAGGTTGTTGGGGTGTATGGGGGCATACTGAAGGTGGGGTGTATAGGATGCACAGGATCTTTAGATGTTTAGAAAGTATATAAAGATACTTTGGGGTGCACCCGATGTTAGGTGTATAGGATCCTGGGTTTGTATGAGATGCTAGGTTGTTGGGGTGTAATGGGCGTACTGAAGGTGGGGTGTATAGTATGCACAGGATCATTGAGACACCAGGGAAGCATAGTGTAATAGGGTTTGGCTCAATACCGTGTAGAAACCGGTATTGGATGCAAGGGTGCAAGCAGGGCAATTAGATGCCAAGGATATAAAGAGCTTCAGGACAGGTGTATTCAGAGCCCCCATGTCAGGATACTTGGGTGCTAAAAACATTACACTAATCTTTATACATGTATATGTCAACAAACAATGCTGTGATTCAAGACAGCTGTGATTGCTTTCATGAAATTTCATCCCACTGCATATAATACTGAGACCATTCACAATTTCTCTCATCTTAACAGGATCACAGACAGAAAACATTTCCATTTCTGATATATCAACACAGGACATCGGTCTGCTTTCTTCAGCTGTCGGTGTCTTAATATATTTGACAATTAAGGGCAATATTTATACAAAATATATTTGGTGCCAAGTGTCTCTTTATGATCATATCATAATATCATTGTGCTGTGAAAACGTGTGATTGATGCATTTTGATGAACAGATTCATCTACAAGTACTACTGGGAATGCGTGGACATGTTGAAAGCAAGGGAAGACAATTCTGACAATATTGTAAGTATAAAACATAACTTGGTTGTATCAGACATTCTCATAAAATACATTTGCATACCCTTAACATGTGTTCACAATCAAAGTCTTCATCAACATTTAGAAGACACAGCAAAAGTTCACAAAGCTAACTGTTTTTCACAATCCTGATCATCATACTGCTTTGTTTACAGACTTCTTCCATTGACTCTGATATCAGGAATACTCCAGTTGGAATTAACCTATATAAATGTGACTAAGACAATACCAATCAATGATGATACTATATATCAGTAACTATGATTAAACATATCAATAATTAAGACATCATGTCTGACACATCCTCACTTACAATAATTTGTCAATAATGAAGATAATATATACAAAATTCTAATATCATACTTATAATTCCAGTATCATATTAAAAATTATAATATCTTAATCATCATTTAAAAAACATTCAAAACGACAAATTTTAAATTAATTCTAATGCATGAAACGGGTCCACATCATGCACCTTGTGAGTTCTCTACGAAAATAGTATATCTAAACATGGTTTGAATGTAACTTTGGGTTTTCTCTTTAAGACATCATTACGTTGGTTGATAGTCACAGCATGAGAAATAACATTTGTTTCCATCAGAGGGGAAGAGAAAGTGCAAAGCCAGCTACTGTCGCCCTACAACATAGCAGTGACTACCATGACATAGAGATACAGCCAATCAATTGCTTCTATATAACCCATGAGCCATTTCAACTTCAAGGGACCTGGTGTTGACTAGGAGAGGTATAGTTCAGTTCCCTGAGTCCTCCACTGGCTTGCTTTCCCTACTGTCATTGTCCATTTCCACTGATTCTTTCTCTTCATCTTCATCCTCATCCTCTTCTTCCTCAGCCATTAACTTCTTTGCTAGCTGTACTGCTTGGAACTCGTTATAATGGATTTTCCGTTTCAATTCAAAAGCTTTCCTATGTTCTGAAATGAAACAAGTCATCAAAAGATGACATATTTGAAAGGACAAATCACTTATTGTGTTTTTAGACCAAGTCTGAATTGTTTCCATGGAATTCATGAAAAATATAAATGCCATATATCTGTAATCAGAAAAAGTTATCATTTCAAGATCTGTCTTGTATATCTGCCAAGATCTTTTGAAAGATATGAAATGGTTTTCGAGTTGTGCTCCAGAAACGAAGTCAGCAACATGTTCATGAAACTGAGAAAATAATACATCATAAAAACCTGTAGATACCAAAAGGCACCACTTTGGGTTCTGCCACACATATCTACCCAGTAACACTGACAGATATTAAGAAGTTTTTGAGTTCTGCTCCTACAGAAACAAAACCTCTCACTTTTGAGAGTAAGTACAAAATGCTTCCATGGAAACCGAGAAACTAAGAAATCACAAAAACCTGTAAGTAGCAAAAGGCACCACTTTAGGTTCCGATTGATATATCTACAAAGTTTTGCAGAAAAATATTGAACGGTTTTTTGAGTTCTGCTCCAGAAACGAAGCCCATCCCTCCATTTTGAGACTAAGTCCGAAACGTTTCCATAGAAACGGAGAAAATAATAAATCAGAAAAACATGTAAATAGCAACAGGCACCACCTTGGGGTCTGCCACACATATCTACCAAGTTACACTGACAGATATTAAGAAGTTTTTGAGTTCTGCTCTGGAAACTATAGTTTGAGATTATTACATCTATCAAGTTTGGTCTAAAAATATTGAACGGTTTCTGAGTTATGCTCCGGAAACAAAATGATTATGGACGGACGGACACAGACGAGGCGTCGACTATATCCTCCCGCATTACAAGCCAGGAGGATAACAAGACATTGTGTGGGCAGATTGGCAAATCAACAAATGTCAGTGGTAAAAGACACAACATCTCCCTACCAATGCATCCTAATTTGTTTTCTCCCTTGGTATTAACTGTGATTTTGGTAATCTTAGTTATGAGCATGAAAACAGCCTAGCATTCCGTATGCAAAGGTTTCAATTCATAAAAAAAGATGGTGGAAGCTGTCTAAACCAGCACTTGGGACTGAAGAAATATCCGGTATAGACAAACTGCTGGATTCTAGAGTGATGGTAAATGTACAAGCCATGCATGGGGTTGAGATTTTATGCCTATCAATTTGTTTACTGTGGAAATGTTCCCTAAACTTCTCATATCTACCAGCATGAAAATGGACTACAACACAATCCTTGCCTGCATCAAGGTCAAAGGACATAACCACATAACTGCGTTTGCCAATGTTGCAAGTATATTGTGTTAATCTGTAAATAATAGTCTGGATACAGACAATCCAGCAATCATGAGCATTCATCTACCAAAATGGAATATGATGACATGAGTCAATCTAGTCAGCATGCCTGACCACCTGATCCTGTTAGTTGCAGGGACACGAGAAAAGGGCTTCACACATTATACCCATGAGGCAAACTGAATCCAGGTCTTTGGTGTGACGAGCAGACACTTAACCACAAGGCTACCCCATTGGTATAGGATGACCTGGGTCAACCAAGTGTGTGCAAATTACAACCCGACCCCATTAGCCGATGATTACGACAAGCATGGGTTGATGAAGACCAATTCTAACTCGGATCTTTATGAGTATCCACCATAGATAGTCACGTCAGTTGAACAATGTGTGAACTTTCAACCACCTATTCAAGATGAAGGACACTCAGATTCTCAGCTATTAAAAACAATTCTGCAAAATATCCCTCGCACCATTACTTTTCCCAATTTCGACTTCAGTTATTTCAGGATACACAATATGTGCTTTTCTGAATGCTTGGCTCTCCTGTAGTATGGATTAGAAGCCTTGATGCCTTCAGATTTCAATAGAGTTGAGGTGTGTGTTTGACCAACCTTGATCTTCAGGTGATTCAAATTTAAGATCGTCTTCATCATCAGATCCCTCAGTGTCTTGTGATTCTTCCCTTGCTAACTCCGCTTCCTGAGATTCAGTTAATCTTCAAATTTAAAGAAAATGGTTCTAAATAAATCACACACAAGCATGAAACCATACATAATTTTGTGGATTAAGATAGTGAGTGAGTGAGTGAGTGAGTTTGGTTTTACGCCTCACTCACCCGTATTCCAGCTCTATGGCGGCGGTCTGTAAATAATTGAGTCTGGTCAAGACAATCCAGAGACCAACAACATGAGCATCGATCTGCACAATTGGGAATGAATGACATGTGTCAACCAAGTCAGCGAACCTGACCACCCTATCCCATTAGTCGCCTCTTACGACAAGCATAGTAGCCTTTTATGGCAAGCATGGGTTGCTGAATGCCCATTCTACCCTGGGACCTTCACCGGTGGTGGATCAAAATAATTATGTGTTATAGCTACTGTGAAGAAATTTCCTGATACTGTCTGTTTGAGAGTATAATTGTTTGCACTGACTGTTGTTCAATGGTGCATGCAGAAATATTCAAGGTGCATAACAGCAGACAAAGAGATGGCAAGAAATTATTGGTTACACTGGTGACAAACTGAAATTCTGATCAGGCACAATTTAGCACCAATAAGAGAACAATTGAGCACATGATCCTTGCATATGCTGCCCTTTTCACATCAATAACACTTACATTGAGAAATAATTAAAGTGTCAAGTATATCACCTTTGCAATTCTGCACTTCTCACAATAATACTTTATAGCAATAATTGATGGGTACATCGCCCTCACGATTCTAAACTGCAGCAATAACTGACAGATCAAGAACATAGTCCTTGCAATTGTGCACTTTTCACAATTAGAACACTTACTTTGCAGCAATAACTGATGGATCAAGAACATCATCCTCATGATTCCTCACTTTTCACAATTAGAACACTTACTTTGCAGCAATAACTGACAGATCAAGGACACTGTCCTTGCGATTGTGCACTTTTCACAATCAGAGCACTTACTTTGCAGCAATAACTGATGGATCAAGAACATCGTCCTTGCGATTGTGCACTTTTCACAATTAGAACACTCAAGAACATTGTCCTCACAATTCTAACCTCCTCACATTTAGAACACTTACTTAGCAGCAATACCTGATGGGTCAAGAGCATCGTCATCACGATTCCTCACTCCTCATAATTAAAATACTTACTTTGTAGCAATAACTGATGGGTCAAGTTCTTCATCCTCGCAATTCCGTTTTTGTCACAATTAGAACACTTACTTCGCTGAATAACTGATGGGTCAAGAACATTATCATCGCAATTCTGAATCCTCACAATGTTTCTTACACTTACTTTGAAGCAATGGGTCAAGAACATCGTCCTCAAGATTCTGAACTCTACACAATTAGAACACTTACTTTGCAGCAATAACTGATAGGTCAAGAACATCATTCTCACGATTCCTCACTCTTCATAATTAGAATACTTACTTTGCAGCAATAACTGATGGGTCAAGTACATCGCCTTTGCCAATGCTGCCCCTTCTCTCCCCTTCTCCATCATCATCTTCAGGATCGGAATACTTGCTATAGGGAGTTGGGGGCTCGTCAATCTTCATATGACCATAGTCCTTGTTTGCTGGATGATGTGTGGCAAGAATGTTCATCTCATCCCACTTCATCCCAGGCCGTCTTCTGAAATGGGTTTTTATTTTCTTGTTTAATCTGGGATCAGTTTCATTGTGATCCAGATTACCCGAAAGGACATGTGTGTCTAAAAGGTCACATGCAACGTAAAACACAACTTTGCACATCCTGATAACTTTCGGTATCCACTTACTGAAACAAATCATCAAAAATGCCAATTGAGCCTATAAAGTTAAAAAAAAAAAAACACGATTAAAAAAAGCCCGTGAAATCAAGAGTTCAAACAATTCACTAAAACTCTCCCACAGCGCTGGGGCAAAAGTGGTTTCAACAGATATGCTGCGCTGTGCTCACAACGCATGCGCAGTTTGTAGGTTTGTGGAGCTTGAAACAGTATAAGCATGCCTGCTATGAGTATGAGGTCTAGTCTAATCTTCATTGTGTACATGAACAAGTAAATGATTTACTCATTACATAAAAAAACATGTTGATTGTGATAGGTGATGGGCAGAATCTGTCACAGAGAAAACTCAATGTCTGGTTTATTGACACCTATATGTCTGCCTGCCTGTCTGCTAATGACAATATGCAATGCACAACTTCAATCATTGACCACATGCAATTTGATAAAGAGTCTGCTTATCACAATCAACATGGTATTTTTTATGTAATGAGTAGATTACTTACTTGTTTGTGTACACAACGAAGATAAGCAAATGATAAGACTACTGCTCAAAACTTCATACTTCGCGTACCTACTCCCTGCACATGCATTATAAGCACAGCGCAGCATAGCTGTTGAAACCACTTGAATTGGCATTTTTTATGTTTTATGTTGCACGTGACCTATAATTATGGAAGAATGTCAACCCACATCATGTATCCCTCTCATATTTGTACCTTCATCAACCGCAATTTCAAACTCAATCCTTCAAACAAAGTCCAGCTGAAAATGGATACATATTTGTACTCTTTCTTGTCAACACTCTTACCTGTAATGCCTTTCCTTATCATCATGATTATAACTGTTATTTTCTTGTGTGATCAAATTATCCAAATAAACTATGGATGTTCGAATGTAGGAAAAAGAGAAACAGGACAAAAAGTAACAGTTTTTATATAAATACTCATTTAAATACTTAATGAACAAACAAACTCACATTTTTCATACTCTTTTATCAATGACATAAGAAAGACTTGTGGTTAGTCTTCAGCGAAACACCAAATTCATTCTTAAAAAAAGCGTGGACAATTAATACCGAGTAATTTAAAGTTGCCAAAAAGTCGTCTGCTTTACTCTTGCCCGCCAACAAAACCATAGGCAGGTTACGTAAACTCTGTTGCCAGAGCCCTGCCATGATATCATGTGAGGAAGGATTTCAAGTTAGTTGTATAAATTGTGTAACAAGCTCATCAATTTGCTGAATATGCTGCTGTCAAATGCTCCTAAGTGTCAGGTGACGGTGTCACCATGCACATATTTCCCCCGGACCTCTCAGTTTGCGCTAAATATGTTGTTCGGGTGAGAAGTGGGCGTCGTGGAAGCCTGTATGTACTAAATTGGGTGGTTCGACATCTACCTTGCTTCCAAGACAGAAGATGCTATTAAGATTTGTTTTCATTGAGTTAAAAAAAAAATCAAAACTACTTATTAGTTGTAGTAAATGATTGATGACCAAAAGGATTTTGCATGACACAACTTAACATAACAATTTCTTCCTCGGAAACGAGGTTGTGGTCAAAGTGACAATAATACTGATACCCAACTCAGTTCTAAGAGTGAAATTGTTATGTTCTAAGCAAAGTCATGCAAAATCATTTCAAAAGCATATTTTCCTACCGGTACAAAGTAGTTCAGATTTTATAACTCAGTGAAAACAATCCCAACTAGCATTTATACTCTGACTGGTGAATGTTCACGACAGGGCGCAGTCTAAGTAAACTTATCCTCAGTACTTTTCGTTACACTCCACCACTGAGTCTAACAAAACCTTATGGGAGGTCGCGTCAGGTAACCTTTGAGATTGACCAATCAGAACACAGCTTATCAAATTGCAAAAGTGCACATTCACACATACCTTTTGAACTTTTTATCTTGAAAAGGTTCGTACCCGAACGATTCCGAATGCTATTTAGCGTACTATCGCTTCTGGGTGATGTACACGGCGTCTGTACAGCCATGAAAACAGTGAGTAAACAGTCGCTGAAAATAGTGTTTTTGACAATATTCAAGGATGTTATCTCGCGGAAATATTAGCTAATGGTAACCATGTCAACAGAAACCCCAAAGCGTATATACTGCAGGTCAAATAACTGTGTTATATGCTGATTTTTGTTTGTGGAGAGATCTGTGTCGGTGACCTGAATATTTTGAAAGTCCCTCCGATCACTAAATAGTAGCTGTTGTCTCATTGGTAAAATCTATTTAACCGTCTCGCATTTGATCGGACTGTCATTGGTTGCTCAAAGGTTACCTGACGCGACCTTCTACTAGGTTTTGTTAGACTCAGTGGTGGAGTGTAACAAAATACGCTGAGACGAAGTTTACTTAGACTGCGACAGGGCGCCACCATTTTTCATAAATGTGGTGTCACCGTGTACAGTCAGTTTGAGAATCAATTGGCTTATGGATTGTTTTCATCAAGTTAAATGATCAAAACTGATTCCTACTCATACTTAAATATGTTTTTGAATCATGACCAAAAAAATTTAGCAAAACCAGAACTACAAAACCATTTAAAAACATTACGACAAGCGATTTTGACAGAATCGTCTATGAAAACAAGTTGTATCTCAGAACATAAGCAAAGCAGGTGACAAGATTAAATATATTGCCTTTGCACATGGCGACTGAGCTAACATATATCTCTTGGAAATGAAAACTTGAAAAAAAGTTGCTTATATTATGATAATGTTAGGCCATTTATAAAAATAATTACTACAAAAAGAAGAATGTTCATTTATCAACGCTTTTCATCTAAATAAACAATGGAATTCGTATTGGGTTTACTTACAACATAAAGCACCTCTTATTCAGCAAGAAATGAACATAATGTGTCATACTTTTAAAAACCTCACTATACCTACCATATTAACTAATTTTGTAGTTCTGAGCAAATATTAGCTTTTCTCATAAGATACCTTTTGTTTAGTGTCAATCAGTAGAAATATTTAAAATGTTTTGATAGCAATTGCTATTCACTATCATAGGCTTACAAGTTTTTTCAAATTACAGAGGTAAGTGTCTGGCACTCTTCATTTGGAATGGATACTGAAAGTACTTCTTATGCACATTGACTGACTTAGATTGTAATGGTTTAGATGTTACTGAAGATTAAATTTTCTTCAACTTCCTAATAGATAGGAAACTATACAAAAATTTCAAAGCTATACAAAGAATCCAAATATGATAGAATAGTTGGAATTTACTTCTAAGGGAATATTATGTTTTCATGTTTCATATACTAGAACATAATGTATACACAGATAATCATACAATACATCAAAGCTAGAATAGATTACACTTAAATTAACTTACTATTTTAGAGTTTACTGATTTTAACAAGTTATTTTTCATAACATAAAGTTGATAATGTTACCTAATGTTGAACATAAAGTGATAAGTAGCGCGCCTTTGCATCGAATATATGTACATGTCGGTAATATTTCAACAACGACGTCTTTCACTACTTTTGTTACAAAACACAGTAAGTTGTTAATTAAAAACTTCTTTGACACAGGCAGTAGTAATATCATGCATAATAATAGTATATGTAAACCAAACAAAGGTATTTTTTTTTTGCTTAAGCCGTTGAAAGTCATGTTGATTTGAATTGTCAATTTTCAATGCAATTTACATAATCATTGTGTCAGACATTTGTGGTTGATCTCTGTAATTATAAAATATGATGTAATCATCCTATGTATCAATGAAGTCTCTATTTGTCCATCATCAGTGAAAGCTGGATAGTATATTAGTTAAAGGTCACATGCAACCAAAAAATCAAACATAATTAAAACACATTTATCACTTATTTCTGACATATAATATACATTGCTGCTTCTAAAAACACAAATAAACAACAATATAAGCGTACAATCGCAATTCAAAAGTGCAACATTTTGTACTTGGGCTTACTTCCTCCGAAACGAAGCCCTCGGGAGACCGAACCCAGTCATAGCGGGTGGATATGCACTCAAGTGTAACGACGGCTTCTGATTGGCTGTTTCATTGCTGATATGCTGAGGGTTCATTGTGTGTACAGAAAGATGATCTGTTTGATGGGCATTTTAGAAGTATAGCCAGTCACAAGAAAGTAAGATTCTTTATGGATAACAACTTCTTTTTGTGTACTTGATGCGTCGTTTCAGTATGGATTCATATACTGTTGTCAAACAAAATCATATACACTAAAAGAACTCGATATCCATGAAGAATTAATGTATATAGAGATGTTGGGTTTGGAAAATACATGTTCTTTGAATTTGCGCTCGATCCGATCAAAAATCCAAAAATCATGTCAGTAGAGAAGGTAAACTACTGCGTGGCTGGAAACTGTCATTCGTCCAAGTACAAAGCAGGACTTGAAACTGACAAGAGTTAGTACCAGTTTCCGTCAGATCCAGTCATCTGAAACAAATGTATGTAGTTTGTTTGCAACCCACAGACATAAAAACATGGCATGTGTATCACACGTGCCTAAGTACATAATGTTGCAGACACGAGACTTTCTTTTGTCGTATAGTCTGATAGGTGTTAAGTTCAAATTGCATGTGGTCAATGATTGAAGCTGTGTATTGCATGTTGTCTTTAGCAGACAGGCAGACAGACATATAGGTGTGAATAAACCAGACACTGAGCTTTCTCTGTGACAGAGACTGCTTACCACAATCAACAAGTTTTTTTACGTAACGAGTAGATTATTTACTTGTTTGTGTACACAACCAAGATTAGACTATTGCTCACGACCTCAGACTCTGGGCATGCATACTGTTTCAAGCTCCGCGAACCTATTCACTGCGCATGCGTTATGGACGCAGCGCAGCACAGCTGTTGAAACCAGTTTTCCCCCTAGCGCTGGGGTGAATTTAGTGAAACGTTTGAACTCCGGTTTCGTGGGCTTTTTTTCATCGTGTTTTTTCAACTTTATAGGTTGAATTGGCATTTTTTATGATTTGTTTCGGTAAGTGCATACCTAAAGGTACCAGAATCTGCAAAGTTGTGTTTTATGTTGCATGTGACCTTTAAGGTATTGATACACATGCATAAAATCATTCAATCAGTTTACAGTAATGAGAAATAACAGCCTCTCGTAGAATGCATATGTAGTTATGTCCTTGTTGAAAGGTTTGTCACATGACAAGTGCAAAATAAAAAGATGTGCTGTTATATCATTGGACACCTTGCTTTATGAAATCATGCCTCTCCTGTAAATTCGTGTAATGTTCATGCATACATGCACATCTGTAAACTTCTGAACCTCGTTTGCAATCAGTATAAATATAGGTATGCCCATCTTCATAAATATTACAGGGATTCAACTACAAGTTTATACAATACAACAAATAATTCAGCATCATGTATCACTTTGTGAATGCTGTAATATGTGTACTCTAGTTTGGATATTCATTTGTATCAAGGTCAAGAACATATTTTCATGTACAGCAAACCAGTGTTTTACGTACTAATTGTGTGCGTAAAATGTTTGTGAAAAATAAATACTCTCTCCACACAATGGTTGGATTTCAATTGCTTTGTTTTACTTATCTAAAAACACCAAAAATTGTTTTCAATCTCTGACATATAATAAACTCACCAAAGTGCCTATCAACTCCTATTTGTCTTGTGTGCATATTTAGTATATTGTTACAATTACATATGTTTACAATACATAAACTGTTACTTGATAGCTTGAGTCGACAAAGCCGAAAACCAAGCATACCGATTGGTCAAACATATAACCAATAATTATAAACCAGGTTTCTTTATTTATTTATTTATTTTTTTAAAACTGAATCTAGAGTACTAGTACTTTCCTTAAAAGAATCCATATACACTAGAAATATATTGCCAAAAATGCTAATCTCGTAAACGATAATGAAGTATGCAAGTAAGGTCTTCTTTACAATATATCGTTGTCAAAGATATTTCGTAAAATTAAACCTCACACAATGATAAAATCAGGTGTGATTAGCGCTAATTAGTCTCGACCCAGCAAGTCAGGCAATCAGCGAGAGGTTCTAGGTATTGAGGAGTGAAGTGTCTCTCACACATTAGGAGTTAACAAAACATTGTTCATGAACAAATTACCAGTTAAAATCCTGCATCTTCTAATATATCAAAACTAAAACACATTGTTTTACTGATTGACTGATTGATTGATTTTAACTGTTGCACTCGCCAATACTCCAGCTATACCAAGGTGGTTTGTAAATACCTGGGTCGGCATCAGACAATCTAGTGATCAACAGCACAAGCACTGTCCTACTCAATAGGGATACAATGACGTGTCAATCAAGTCAAGCACGCCTGACCACATTAATACCTAGCTGTGCAGGGAGTACAACAAAATGAAAGATAAAGGCAAGCTTCAATTTTTTTCTAAATACTACTTGGGCTGTTAGAATTTGGTTACATATTCAAAGAATCGATAAGTATACCAGCTTGAATTCACTTTGTTATCCATTCAAACAAGCAAAGAATATACACAAAGTGTTTGTTTATATATGTCTATTGTATAGTAAAACATGAAAAATAAGGAATATATCGAGTCCAGGCAGGATAATACTCCACACTTCATTATGTTTAATTGGGGAGTTATGTGATGTGACATTGCCATCATGTCAGAGAATTAATTTTTGTTATTGTTTCACTGAATTTTATTGAAAAAAACCCATAACAGCTGCTGACTTGCTATTGTATTTGTAAAAACACATTAGCATTAATTAGTCCATATTTGTGATATGTATCAGTTGCAGCCCTATATAATAAACAACAAAATATAACACATCATTGAGCATGGCACATGATTTTCACACTCAAATTCCATAACGACTCATTCATTCACAGAGGCATTGCGCTATATCTTTTCAGGCTGCCATGTTTTAAAAGATCAAGGTTTCAGCTCTATCCATAATGTAATTTGTAAAACTTCATGAAGGATAGACAGATAGAAAGTGAAGGTCAAAAAGAGGAACTCACTTCTTGCATAAAAGTATAATTGTATTTTCATGCACCTCACTGTTGCATTTGTGGTTTATGTATAGTCAAAAATATTCATGCAAAACCAAGCTAAAAGGCTTTCATCAGACTCCTCTCATATCCGAATCAGTTTGTTTACAATAAGCACCATCAGCATGTTTGAAATACAGCCCCACAACTAATTGTTAGGATTAGCAGTAGGTCACATGTCACTATGATACACAATAATATACATACATTGTATATCTTGTATATCAGTTCACATTAGCAATCTTTTTAGTGCCATGAAAGATTCTGAAATAATGTGACACAGAAGAACTTTCATGAACTTGCATTTGCCTTAAGATGCCACCACATGCTATATGTAGCCATAGTGAACAAATACTGAAAACCCTCAACATCACTTGATCTCTTCAATGACAATGCAAGCATGGGTGGCAGGCTGGGAAAGCCACATTTTAAAAATGGCTATTTGGGGACAGCCACATTTCCATTACAAGGTTGTAGCCGGTAAAGCCACATTTCCTATACGTTAATTAATTAATGGATTATCGTAACCGGTAAAATAGTGTCCACACAATTGACACTGAAATAATTTTTGTTTGTAACACATGTAAGTGACTTCTTGCACCACACAAAATGACTGTATATTACCCAAATTTACTAATGTTAGAAAATGCACGTCATCCGGCGGCCATGTGAACGTTTGAAATCTACGTATCACCTTGCTTTCAGATTTACATACATTTAAATTGTTAAAATAAACGAACCCCAAATAATGTCACAAGATATTAGTTAAACGTGTGCTGAATTCTAAAGGCAGGCTGGCAAAAGTCCTGTCAAATGATATACTAGTCAGTGCAACAGAAACTTCAATTGCACAGAAAAGAAAACAAAATAGCTTGCATAGTTGTGAATAATGTGATGACAAATCAAATGGACTAAATATCATGAGAAAGGTTTGACAGTCAAGGCATACCAGGCGGAGTTTCAGTAGAAAATGAACAAAAATCTTTTGCCAGCAAATAATCTTAAATGAGAGGGGTAAACTGTACTAGTCCGAAAATACATTCGGGGACTAAAATAAGATTTTACCAAATAAGTTTATGTAAATGAAGAATTAGCATATGGCCTATGGCCCTGCTATTGTGGTTTTTTTGTGTGTGTGTTTTGTAGGAAGTGGAGGACACTGTCAGCCATGAAACATAAACCATCAGATGACACTTTTGACAATGTGACATTGTGTCAGTGTCACTGTCAGTGACAGTTCTTGTGACAGATTCGACCTTCACATAATTAATTACTATTCCTATATGCACTTTAAGAGCGAAACTTACAGCTCGTTCATATACATGCTTTAGCTATCACATTTGTAAATATTTACCCCTCCACTCCAAGTGAAGACGGATTGTCATGCCTGTCTAGACTAGATGTGTGTTTCAAAATTCCCTTCACGGGCTTGCCATCGGTAGCCATTTTCAATGAATAGCCTGATAAGAAGTTGTTACAAGAACGCTCATTGGCTTTAGCATTTCCGCAACGAACGGTTATGAAATTTCCGGTCTGTATGTAACTATCTCTAAAATATCCTAAATGAAATAACAAATTGTAGGGAGACAAATAATCACGCAGACACTGTTTCAGATAGCCAATACATTTCTGTCAGTTTTTAATATAGTGCCATCCATCTAATTTCAACAAATCAAATTGCGCGTTACAAAGTAAACGATGTAAACACAGCTGAGAGACAAACATGGGTATTCTTCCAGTGAATGGAAATCGAAAGCTGGAATTAGCAGTATATGCGACATCACATCGTTGATCATAAACGTTAGTATTTATTCATATTTCTTTTAAATATATGGCTTGACAATATCGAATGCACGTCATTATTTTAATTCGCCCCTGTTGTCAGTCTTGAAAAAGATATATTTGTTTCCTCGTCAAAAAACGAAATTCCTGGGAATTTAATAATCATCCCTGGTGGTCTTATTACACATCCCGGATCCCTTTAGACAAGTTCTAATTACATTTACCCTTGTTAAAGCATGAGCTTCTAAAACCATCCAACACTAATGTTCACTCACAAATTATTAACTTCTTTGCGTGGAATCGTGAAATTGGTGTTATGTACAAAAGCCATACTTTTGTGGATATACAACTCCTTATTGCAGTATATGCGACGTTTTTTGTGTAGGTACCAACACCTTTGAAAAGTATATGCGTTATTATGAATTGTATACTAGATCAGTGTAAGTAATGTAGTTGTATATCTATACAACTATCACCCGTCATCACAGCAACTTAAACAATTCACTCAGAGAAGTATGTTATGTATCCTCTTCATGGAATGTAGTATTTTCAACCATCAACAAACTCAACAACCTACAGATGAGGTTCATACAACCATATGACCACCTCATTTACTTGATGAAGAAGGAAAAAACTACAACATCACATGATGATATTCACCATAACTAATTCTTAATTAGCAATACAAGGGTCCTGTGATTTGAATTTGTTGTAGTACAGTGTACCAAATCATTTCATTGCTCAACAGGATTCTCATATTTCCAGTACAGACACTTGAAATTAGTAACTATTAGTTCTCAGAACCCTTGGTTTTTTTGTTGACATGGTTACGGTAAACCCTGCATTAGGATCTGTTTTAAGGTATATCTATGTGTGTGCAATTATGAGCTGATATATTCAGTGAATTCAGCATAATAGGACATGTAATAATGCAGGTTATAATTTTTCTTCAGACAAACATGCTTGTGAGGTGTGATCAGTTCATTGGTTCAATGATTGGATTGTATGTCCAAGTCCACTATCAGATTGTAAATTGCTCAGTGAGACATTAAATAAAATACAAACAAACAGTAAATAGTTTAAGGTCCTTATTTACATTTGGCTGTACCAGTTGATAAAAAAATGGTTTATCTGTCTGCACCGTGTCTTGGTATATTTTTCATGTGGTCATACAGTGCCATTCAGATAATCTCTGACTCATTTGTATTACGTGGCATGAGTTACTTAAGTGTTTGATGACAGTCTTTCTGCCATATTATAGAATGTTTATGAAATCAATCAAAATCAGTCAGGTGTGAAAACAAAGCAAGGTAGTATTAACGCTCATAATGTAGCCATCTAAGTGCTTACTCTTGCTCAGTAGTTTTGGAATAGGAGAGAATTGTAGCATGAATTGATGGAATGAAAATAGATAAATGTCAAGGAACTGGTAAATTCAGTAATTTATTAGGAAAACCTTTCAATTACACTGCATATCTATGACTGCACCACCTGAACCTCCATGTCTACATTTAGTCTGAATGGAATTTCTTGATAACAGGCACTGAGATCTAACTTTCATTTTCACAGTGTTTAATTTAAAATAATTTTGCCAGTTGAAAGATCTAACACATTAACAGTTGATAAGTGTGTAAGTTTTTGAAATTGTGAGTAATTAATTTATTTGTATCATCTATGAAACAATAATTATTTTGTCTGCATATTTGGACGTGAACATTGTGTCAGATACACAGGACTTTCACATCAGGGCGAACTCTAATCAATGAAAATCTTCCTAATATCCAACACTTGTGAGCACACCATTTTGTGAAAGTTGGTATTGATATAAGAAAAAAAACATGATTTAAATGCACACCTCGCCTTAGCAGTATGCCACAGGTTAAAACTTGTTTGTTCTTGTTTGTTTTACCCTCGACCTAAATAATCTTTTTTTAAATTTTGGGACTACATTCTTAATTTAAAGGATTTTTATTAGGCTGTTATAGTTATTTCAAGAATTAGAGCAATTTCAGAACTTGAACTTAGAAAACAGTTGTTCAAACAATAACCCGAAAGGTATTGTTCAAATATTTGACACACAGAACAGCTTCTTTGAGGGAAAGATGCAGTGCAAAGTTGAGTTTCAGTTTTCTAAGTTTTAAAGAGTTGCTTCGATTTACAGATTTTAAAGGTAAAAAAGAAATCAACAGTACTTCTGTTCATCCAGTAACTTCAGTAAGTTTGAATGGATTCTTTCCAAATTTGGGAATCGGCCTTTGTATCTCTAGGAGTGGTTCAGTGCAAAGTTACAGTTTATGATAATGTAAGTCACAGACCCTGACAAAGTTTGTTTGCCGCTGTATTTTCAAGGCTGTTTTTGAAAAATATAAACTTCAGTTTCAGGCATCTGTAATGACTGGGGAAATCTGGACCTGATCTGTTCATCAACAATGTCCCGTACTAAGCTCAAGAGCGCTGACCAGTACAAGGTGCTCACCTGTATTTGCCCGGATGAAGAATGCCAAGCCAAGTTGTACTTCCCAGCTTTTGACAAAAGCATTGAGTGCACAAGTTGTGGACAGCGCCATGACAAAGCCTCTCTTCAGAATGTTGAGGAAGTCACAAATACCAATGTTGCGCTGCATAATCTTCTGAAGAACGTTCTCCTTGGCAATGTCAAACCACACAAAGGTCCGGAAAATATCAAGGTTTTAGGCTTGTCAAATTATGTGTGCAAACTTCTTTCACCAATTCTTACCAATTATGGCATGGATAAGCTGACTGGGAAAGCTAAGTTGTTGCAGAATGAATTTGACTGTGCTGTTTTGGGAGATCGTGCCTTTCTCATTGACCCCGAACATTTATCTGTAATGGGATATGGGTGTGACCGTTCAGGGAGTAAATTGTATCTTAGGGAAACGCTGAACATCGTTCAGGAGGTCAATGATCAGCAGGAATATCTCATTCCAATCCATGCAGATGGTGATGGGCATTGTTTGGTACATGCTGTGTCAAGAGCTCTGGTTGGTAGGGAGCTCTTTTGGCACCCTCTTCGAGTCAACCTCCAGCGTAATTTTCAGATGAATTTAACTAAATACAAAAACCTGTTTCAAGACTTTATCGATAAAGACGAATGGTCTGACATAATCAGTGAATGTCACCCAGACTTTATCCCCCCGGACAGTGAACCTCTTGGCTTAAGAAACATCCATATATTTGGACTTGCAAATGTCTTGAAGCGACCAATCATTCTCATTGATTCCATTGAAGGAATGCAAAGTTCTGGAGATTACTATGGTAAGTATGGCATGATTGTTATTGTTTCAGGTAACCATGGTAACTTTACTACTTGTGACAAAAAACATGATAATGCTTGAAAAAAATCCGTAAATCCAAATGAAACATCTGATGTTCCTTATGGGATAGTTTCAAGTTTTCCCTTTTGCCTACCAAGGATGCTTATTTTGCAATGCTTGATAAGTTCCTGAAATAGCGAGTGTGGTTTTACTTTTAGCAATATTCCAACATCATGGTGGAGACCCCACAAATGGGCTTCACTTAGTACCCATGTGCTGAATCGAACCCAGTTCTTCAGCATGACGAGCCATCACTTGAACCACTGGGGTATCCCACTGCCCCAGTTCCTAAAATAGCTACAAAAATGAGAACAGAAAAAACAACCATTTGCCATCCCAGATATATAATGTGAGTTCCCTAAAGACAATTTCTAACCATTTGTATGTTCACTTGAAACATTTGTCCAGATTACCATTCTTTTGTATCAGAACATTTATTGCTGGCAACAACAATAAACATCATCACGAGATAGCACAAAGGGTGAGGCCTCCTAGGCATGCAAGTAACAAGGGCTGCAACAATGCATCAAACTATTGATGGATTGCAATTGTTGAGTCTCTGATAAGAGTTAATCCATGGTAGAAAAGAAAGACTATCGATGCATCAGTGTCCCTATCAAAATACATTTAGTACCAGATTCGTTTGGTTTAATTTAGGGTTATCCTCCCCTGTTACTTGTAAACTGTATACTTGATCTGGGTTTCCAGTTTCTTGTCAGTTATTTTAAAAGAGACTGAAACAACTTCAACTTGTTTTTATTTCATATAAACCAGGCCCCCCTAAGTAATTGAAGGAATTACAGCATGTTTGAAGGAATTGCATCTCAAATGTAAACAAATGCAGTCCACTCGCGAAACAATTGCAGTGATATCGGTAGTTTAGCGGTAATAACAGAAACACATCGGCCCTATCGGAAGCAATGTCGGTAATACTGGAAACATGCTCGGCCATCTTCGGAGATTTTTCGGTCGCGAGCGGAAACTCACGCAGCTAAACATGGCGTCGTTGGAAGAAACACCTGTCTCGGTGAGTTGTGTTTTTAGTTCCTACTATTACATTTTTATACTTATCCATCTTTGACCACCCGTGTTGAATGCGTTTAGGTATGAAGTGTTGTCGGGACAATAGCTTATGTTTTTAGGAAAAGATTGTCAATGCAGAACAGTGTCACAAGTCATGCCCCTGGAGATTGTTTATACTTGAACATCGAAGTCGTGCCGATGATTACGAACATCATGAACGTGCGCCATGAAGAAGTTTTTGAGCCATAAGTATTCTTTCTATGAAGTGCAATTGACAAATTTAAACACATTTTACAAAAAAAAATGATGTTATATCTAGCGCACGTTCGTAATCATCGGCACGACTTCGATGTTCAGATGTAAACAACCTCCAGGGGCATGACTTGTGACACTGTTCTGCAGTGACAATCTTTTCCTAAAAACATAAGCTATTGCCACGACAACACCTCGTACCTAAATGCATTCAACATGGGTGGTCAAAGATGGATAAGTATAAAAATGTAATAGTAGGAACTAAAAACACAACTCACCGAGACGGGTACTTCTTCCAACGATGCCATGTTTTGCTGCGTGAGTTTCCGCTTGCGACCGAAAAACCTCCGAAGATGGCCGAGAGTGTTTCCAGTATTACCGACATTGCTTCCGATAGGGCCGATGTGTTTCTGTTATTACCGCTAAACTACCGATATCGCTGCAATTGTTTCGCGAGTGGGCTGTGTTTGTTTACATTTGAGATGCAATTCCTTCAAATTTGCTGTAATTCCTTCAATTACTTAGGGGGGCCTGTAAACTATACGTTCATTTGAGAAATGACTTCAAGTGAGACATGAAAAATAAAAGTATTTCAATAGTGTTGCAATAGTTGGTGGCACTAGACTATCACTATCACAGTAGTATGTTGCAATAGACTATTGCTATTGCAATAGTTGTTTCTGCCAGTAACCTTGGATCATGGGTTACTGATTGTATTTTTGGTTTGTTACTTTTACACTCATGTTTATGAATTTCATTAAGTTTGGCTAATTTGCCCCAGCATGAAGTTGACATTTTCTGATACACCCGCAACATTGTGATCAGTGTCATTCAAAATAACTCACTCACTCAAGATGGTCCTAAAGTCAAAAGCAATATGATTTGTTATGAACATGATGAAAAACATTTGTACTCTTCAACCTCAGGTGGTTCTTCATGCTGTGGACCATGTTGTGTGAAGCCCATTTCTGGTGTTTCCTGCCATGATATCATTGGAATATTGCTAAAAGTTGCGTAAAACCATACTCACTCTCACTCACTCACTCACGTTTTATATTAATATGTTTGGTAAATTAGCTATACCGGTTTCCTGAATCTTAAACTGCAATGTAAACGATATACTCACATGTACAATGTGTGAAACCCATTTCTGGCCCCTGCTGTGATAATGCTGGAATATTGCTGAGAGTAAAAGCAGCATAAAACTAAACTTACTAACTGGGCCCATTTTGTGTGCCAAGGCTGTTGGGCACAAACTCAAATTTGAGGTTAATTTTGTTGATGGCGATGTACTGATGGATGGTACAGCAATGGGACTAAACCAGATGAAGCCCTTGACCAAGTCTGTTCAGAGTCGTTTTTTGTGTAGAAGCTGTCTGAGAAGCCATTGCATGGAGTGCACATGCAGTGTGTGGAACAGAACAGCAATCCAACCAACTCCTTCGTCTGGATGAAGTCAACTGGTCTCAACTGTGAAACTGAGGGCTTCCTTTTTGCTCAGGACCAGTCACTTTCCAATCGCAATCATCAGAATGTGATTCTTAATTAAAATGTTAACATGAAATGTTGATTATGCAATGAATTTACAGAGGCTGTCCATCACTTTGTCAGTGGATGCCCTTCTTTGGCACATACAGCATATCTTTAAAGATATGATGGCATGTTTCGCTACTTTTACTATTGTCTTCACCATACTTGTAGCTTTGACTCTGAGGTCCATCCATGGTACGTACCTGAACATGTCCAAGGTATCCTGGAAAATGACAGTTTTATACTTCTATGGAATAGGCCCATATATAGCCTCAGAAAAATTCCTGCCAACAAACCTGATCTTGTCCTTTTTTGCCAGTGAATTTATTTATGTCATTGAATTTTCTGTCCCGTTTGATTGGCAAGATTCAGGAAAAGGATAACAAATATTCGGAACTCGCCTTTGCTTGCATCCCAAATACATTGTAGTCAGGCTCTCCATTGTTCTTGGTACCCTTGATATGGTACCTCCTGAACTCTTGGTACAGATCAGGAGAGTGCCCAGGTTCTCTACTGGAAGCAAAGCCCCTCTGACAATCTGGGTAATGCAGAAGGCTGCAGTGTTGAAGAACCTTCATATTCTCTGGAATGTTCTTGGTGGGTTGGACTAGGCAGTGTTACCAGGGAGAAGTCCCATTCGCTGTCTGGGCTGCGTGTAGAGGGGGTGAGGGCCCTGAGGTAATGATGAGCCTTTCCCGCCAGGATCACCCGAACCCTCTCTGCTGCATTTTCATCTTCAAACTGTAAAATATAATATATGTGAATTTATATTGCACCAGCTCCATTCACAAGGTAAATGCTCATAGCGCTAACAGTCAAAGCAGTCATATTATTACCCCGGATAACCCAGACTGTTAGGCGCTAGAAGGTTATAGTCACCCACTGTGTACCCATGATCACTCCTGTTAATCCAAAAGTTTATGGGTACTTCGAATGATGAGAGGGCGATGTGATAGTTGGGTGGAATAATATGAAGATGCTGTAAGGAAAAATTGTAATCATAAGATCCTAAGATAGTCTTATTTGCATTTGAGTTGTTATCACTATCAAAGGCACTATGTAAATATTGATATAATGTCATAAGGAAATTAACTCATATTGACTTGAGTTAGTCATGCAAGGTGTCTTCTGTTACATAGGGGTGGTGGGGTAGTTTAGTGATTAAAGCATTCGCTTTAATTTTGGGTTTGATTCCGCACTTGGGTACAATATGTAAAACACATTTCTGATGTCCACCACTGTGATACTGCTTGAATATTGTTAAAAGTGAGTTATAACTGAACTTACTCACTGCTGTTGCACAGGGTTGGTAGGGTAGCCCTGTGGTTGAGACGTTCGCTCGTCACATTAGAGTCCTGGGTTTGATTCCTCACACGGGTACAATGTGTTGAACCCATTTCTGGTGTCCACCACTGTCATATTGTTGGAATATTGCTGAAAGTGACATAAAACTGTACTTACTCTTGTTGCACAGGGTTGGTAGGGTAGCCCTGTGGTTGAGACGTTCGCTCGTCACATTAGAATCCTGCGTTTGATTCCTCACACGGGTACAATGTGTTAAACCCATTTCTGGTGTCCACCACTGTCATATTGTTGGAATATTGCTGAAAGTGACATAAAACTGTACTTACTCACTCTTGTTGCACAGGGTTGGTAGGGTAGCCCTGTGGTTAAAACGTTCGCTCGTCACATTAGAGTCCTGGGTTTGACTCCTCACTTGGGTACAATGTGTGAAACCTATTTCTGGTGTCCACTGCTGTGATATTGGTGGAATATTGGTAAACGTGTTGAAAAACTAAACTCACTCAGTCTTGTTCAACAGGGGTGTTCCTCCCAGTGTTGGTGGATCCAGAGGACTGCAAGAAGGATGGTGTGCTCAATAAGCCTCTGTGCATCGCCTGGAGCAGCAGTGGAAGAAACCACTTCATCCCTCTCGTAGGCATCAGAGGTAAGAAACTAACCACGACATTGATCTTAGGGATTTCTGTTTCCCATTTTGTTTATGAATGTGTAATAATTGGTATTTTTTCACTGACTGTCAGCTAACTTTATTTATGATATTATGGAAAATGCAATTAATTTCACCATTTCTAAGGGTTTATATCCTACTTTTGCACCCCATTAACATGATTAAACTATAATTGCAGGCTCTTTTGATCTCACAGCTTGACATGGGTGTAGCCATTTGAATGCCAGCATGCATGACAGAAAATCTACTTTTGGATAGCATAGTTTCTTGGAAGATGATATCTGTCAAATCATGTCTGCATGGATATATCTGTTTTAACCGAGGGATACCTAACTATCTGTTTTGTGCCCAACATTATTTCTATCCCTGTAAAAGAATAAATTTGAAAATGAGTAAAACGTGCTGACCCAGCATGATTGGGGTATGAGAAAAGGCACTAGATACTCTTGTGTGTCTGAAAAATGTTAATGTGGCAAATACCAACGTCAGGTAAACTTCTATGGACAAGCCAAAATCTGTACAACTTTCAGCTTTTTAGAAAAGCGTGAAATATTTTCATTTGACTTAACAAGATATGAGTCTGTATGTGGAGACCATTTGGACTGGAGAAGAGGTTCCAGGGCCTAGATTTTCAAGGTCTCTTAGAGCTAAGATAGTTGTAAGTTATGTAAATGAATAGCACTTATGACTATCGTAGCGCTAAGAGAGCCTTGAAAATCTAGACCCAGATATCAGTAGATCTGAGATGACAGAGTTTGAGATAACAAGTCATGGTTAGGCGGCCTGTCATTGTTTATGTATGTTATTAGAGAATGTTACAAAGTTGGGGCAGCTCATGAAAAAATTCAGTTTAGTCGGCACCGTAGTATTACAACTGTTGAAGTATTTAGTATAACAGTTGTCATCGTGTCATGATTACTCTACGAAATGGGATGCAAGCTTTTTAAGTAGAATCTTTTTTTATAAAAAATCCATCCATTGACAAAGTCATGGGAAAATACCAACAGGAAACAGTGAACAACGCCCAATGTGGTTCAACATTTGTCTCCATTTGTGATGACATGACAAATATGAGTGCTTATGTATTTCAATCAAATGAATGATTTAGTTGTTTTCATTGGTATTTTTTTTATCAAAAGTGGTGATGTGTTATGATATTGAATTACCTTTGCATGGCGTTGGCTACCAGCAAAGTAGTTTGTTATGTATTCTGTAACCAGGCAAGCCTGTGCCCAAACTGCCACGCTACATGATCCAGCGAGCATGGGGAATCCCAGACACCTACATTGACAAGTACATTGAGTTTGATGAGCAAGGAATGTGTCGCATTGGAGGAGATAAATCTTTGCAGGTGAAGTTCATGTCTGATTTGTTGTACAGAGGATGTGAGCTTAGTTGTTTCTGCACCAGAAATGGGTTTTAGACATTGTACCCATGTAGAGAATCGAACCTGGGTTTTTAGCCTAACGGGCAAACACTTAACCACTAGTACTGTTATCAATTCCCTTTGGAATGTATGGGCGAAAAAGAATCCTGTCAGTGGTTAGTCTTGGTTTGTTTGTTTGTTGTTTAATGCCAAAATGCAATATTTCAGCGATGTGGTGGTGGTCTGTAAATATTTGAGTATGGGCTAAACAATCCAGTGATCAGAAGCATGAGTATTGATCTATGCAGTTAGAATGCTTGTGTCAACCAAGTGAGCAGTCCTGACCAGCTGACCCTATAAGTCACTACTTATGAGAGACATATGTTACCTAACCCAGGTCTGTATTTGGACAAAAATGTGTTACAAACACTATTACAAATTTGCATATTGAATGGAAATGGATTTCTTGTCAGCAGTATTGCCATTATTTATTCTCTTTGGCGACCCTTTATGTGATATGATCTCAAATGATCCTCGAAATCAGCTTCATGCTATCATTGTACTAAGATGACCTCATGGAATGAGTCCCTCTCTCAAAAGACTTCTGAGATGCTGAATGTGGTGTAAAACATTAGCGTTTTAACTTGTTGCTTAAAATAACTGAACAATCATATTGCAATGTGGTTCTGAGTAATGTGTCTTTCCCCTCAGGATCGTTATATACAGAAACTGGTGCATGCCATGGAGGAAGTGTTCCAGGAGAAGTATGGTGTTCATCCCAGTGTCGTAGCAGATGTACATCAGTTCATGTACAAGCAATCAGGTATGTCATAGCAGAAGTACACCAGTTCATGTTGTAGCAGACGTACACCAGTTCATGTACAGATAGTCAGGTATGTTGTAGAAGACGTACAACGATTCATGTACAAGCAGTCAGGTATGTCATAGCAGTCAGATGCTGTTCATGTACAAGCAGTCAGGTATGTCATAGCAGTCAGATGCTGTTCATGTACAAGCAGTCAGGTATGTCATAGCAGTCAGATGCTGTTCATGTACAAGCAGTCAGGTATGTCATAGCAGTCAGATGCTGTTCATGTACAAGCAGTCAGGTATGTCATAGCAGTCAGATGCTGTTCATGTACAAGTAGTCAGGTATGTCATAGCAGTCAGATGCTGTTCATGTACAAGCAGTCAGGTATGTCATAGCAGTCAGATGCTGTTCATGTACAAGTAGTCAGGTATGTCATAGCAGTCAGATGCTGTTCATGTACAAGCAGTCAGGTATGTCATAGCAGTCAGATGCTGTTCATGTACAAGCAGTCAGGTATGTCATAGCAGTCAGATGCTGTTCATGTACAAGCAGTCAGGTATGTCATAGCAGTCAGATGCCTTTTCATGTACAAATAGTCAGGTATGTTGTATCAGACTAATTCATGTGCAAGAAGTCAGGTATTTCATAACAGTCAGACCCCAGTTCATATACAAGCCTTCAGGTATGTCATAGCAGACACAAACCAGTTTATGTACAAGCAGTGAGTTATCCTGAAGCAGATGTACTCCAGCTCATGTATAAGCAGACAGATATGGCATAGCAGATATGTAACAGCTCATCTACTTTTTCAGTAAAGTACTTCTAGTACTTTAGTTGGATGGAGTACCATTCGTGATTAGAACCCCTGCCCACAGCAACTGGGGGCTTTACCATGGGTATCTAATCCCAGTTATATAATAGGTATGTTTGACCACTTTCTAAATGGTATTGTGTATTTATAGCACTTTGGGTCATGGGAACCTTGACACTTTACACTTATCAGAGGGGTGCACAAAGTCTGCAGTCTTGACTACCAGTTGTCCAACTTCCATTTTTGTGGAAACTGCGATGACTGAGTGGGTTAAGTAGATGACTATGCATGCTGAGTGTGGATAGGACTCAATGGAACAGAAGTACTAGAATCTGTACTTTACTGATAAAGTATAATTGCAGGTATAACATGAGTTACATAAATGACATGATTGGCTAGGTAGTAAGCTGACAAGGCCAGACAGTTTACAGGAGAAATGTGAGGTAGCCTTTGTGTGTTTTGAAAGGTCTCTTTTGACTGACATTTTGTTTCTCAAGGGATTGTGGGAGTAAAGAGTGACACCGTCGTCCTGGCAACACAGAAAGCCATCCAAGAAAAACGTCTTTACCGCTGCCTGATGTGTGATGCCATCACTGAATACAGCATCCCCGCAGAGTGGTTCCAGCGTGGGGGCAGTCTGTACAATCTGGCAGTACAGACTTATGGGGAGCTTCGTCATGATACCAAGTACTCCTTCCCAATGCAAGGTGCAGTACTTAGTTGTTCTTGTACAGTATAGTGTTCTTTCATTAAAATTAGCTGCAGAAGGTTGCATCATGCCAGAAAGTTCTACTCCTAGATCGGAAGCCTTGTTTAACTTGTTTCTACTTCTAGATTTTTCTGCTCCATTTTTGTGCTGATGGGTTTCACCAGAGCGGTCTGAAACTTAGGCTGCTTATTCGCTTTCAAACCATGCATATGAAATAGTAGTTGTTTTTGTATCATAAACATGTTGAATGTGTCAGTGCTTCATGTCATATATCAACTGATTACTGGATTGTCTGGGCGAGGCTCAATTATTCATAGACTATTGCTGGAATATTGCTGAATGCACTGTAAAAGTGTATTGAAGCTGATCACAGGTAGATGGATTGAAAGTCCATATCAAATATATGGCCAGAATTGCTATATGCTATTCTGATTAATTGTTACTATATTTGGGTTTTTTTTCGAAAAAGCACTTTTCAAAACATTTTCTTTATGTTCTGCTTTTTACATTACCTAATTGAAAGGAATGGGTCATTTTGCGCCTGAAGCAAATGTATTTTATCTGTGGTAATGCCAAAAGTTATTTGACAGTAACACACTGGAAATTTCTTGTCTCTGTTAAGTTTACATCAACATCCAAATGTACAAAACAAGATGCTGTATCAGTTACAGTGGTTGTTGGTTTAAGAACAATAAGCATGACCCTTATCAGTTCTGATACTGACAAGGGTGATGTACATAACAACCACAGCACTACTACTGTCGTAGGTCTAATCCATGAAGATACAGGTTCTCGAAACGTTTGTAGCCCTACGAACTTCTTAAGTCCATTCTTAACACATAGACTACGGTCAAAGTTAAGAATTCTTAGGGCTACGAACGTTTCGAGAATAAGGGCCCTGGAACCCATGTTGGTCATGAAAGGCAGGAATCAAGTTTGATGACATGGTTGACATGTAATGTTATCCCAGTTGTGTAGATTGGTTCTCACGCTGTTGATCACTGGATTGTCTGATCCAAATTCGATTATTTATAGACCACTGCCATATAGCTGGAATATTGCTGAGTTTGGCGTAAAAGTAAACTCACTCACTCTTAGTTCTATGTGGGAGTGGTGATCTAGTTGACTAAAAGCACTGCTATGTGAATGTTTGGCTGAGTAGACTAAAGTGATACAATGTGTTTCCTGGGACACACTGGGTTTTCCCATGTGGTATGACTGAAAAGCAGTATCAGACTACTGACAGTCACCTAGCTGTATGAATCTCTTGCAGATACTTTTTGCCTTTTGGGAAAATGTGACAAAATAAATGCAATTTGACAGCATATGTTGAATCTGGCCAGTTGTGTATATTTCGTCATTTCATATGAGAAGAATCTGGTTAAGCATGAACTAATTCCTTTAACACAATTCATTTTAATCCCAATAAAGACTTGTTTGGAATTTACAAAAAGAAAATCATTTCAGGATTACATTTCTACTTTTAAATAGAATAATCAAATTTTCCGATGAAGCAGGGATTTATGGTATATTTTTGTCAAAATATAAAATGATAATTAATGTTATTTGCTCATTGTCTCTCATGTTGCCTTTGTGTGTCTTCATCCAGGTGCTGACTGTACCTACGACAAGTATAATGACCAGCTGATTTTGAATTCACAGTTGAGCAAGTTGTCCAAGTGTGCTTTCTGTCAAGGGTAGGTAAACAGGGCGCATTTGCTTACACCAGTTTGAGTGATGAAGTTTAACACCACTTTTAGCAATACTACAGCAGTATCATGAAGGGGACACCAAAAATGGGCTTCACACATTGTACTCAGTGTTTGCACTAGGAAAATGTAGGTGTCATCACATCTATGGTGTCATAAGAGAGAGTCATATACATATTTTTTGGATTCAACTTCAATTTGTCATGGAGACATCAATTGTGATTGTTTAATAATGACAAAAACAGGGTAAGGCAGGCCAGGTGTTTAATCAGCACTGAGCAGTTAACTGGCAAACAATAAATTAAGGTGTAAACAACAGAATATTACAAGCTTAGATTATCTGAACTTAGGGTCCAGTAGCACTGTGTCAACAGTGACGCAAACTTCTAAATTCACTGCGCACTTGAGATCATTTGCGTGTCAAATAAGCAGGTTTTCTACTGTGTGCCCATGTGGGGAATTGAACCTGGGTCTTGACATAAATATGGTAAAACTTTGCTAGACAGTGAACATGTCCTCTCTAAAAATTTGCATGTTTTGGCAGTTATGAATACAGTATCTTGGCAGGACATAACGAAACACATTTTGTATATGTGTATGTAAATTACAGTATGGTTTACTGACCTGGCTTTAATGCAGAAAAACTACTTCTAAAGATGTAATCTCCTCTGCATAATTGTGTCTGACTGTGATTTTGTATGCATGAAAGTGAAGAGACCAGTCAGATTACATAATCTGGCCTCAGTGGCTTGTGACTTGAGTGGCTTAGACAAAGAGAGTTTCTTCTGTCACGAGAGAGTAAAAGAGGACAACAGCTCAGGTTGAAAGCAGTCTTATTAATACTGACTTACACAACCTTATCTTTAACCATATACCACCACACATAAATAAAAGACTTACATACATGTATCCTCCCTTAACTGTCATTCTAGTCAAATCATGAAACCTGAATATATATTCCTTGTCTAATAAGGATGACTTTGAACATGTTTTTTAATTGTATCTGAACATACTGAAAGACATGTCCAACTTTAAAAAATGCTACTCAAAGACATTTTTCTTCATCATTAAGATTTAGAAGGGATATGGGCAGAAATCTTACACTTATTGCTTTCCACTCAAGCCCTGCATAGTGTGAGTGTGTGAAAGTATCTTTTTATGCCACTTTTAGCAATATACTTGAGCAATATCATGGCAGGTGACACCAGAAATAGACAAAGCCTCGCAATCATACCCATGTTACACGTGCCAGTGGTATTCCATCCTCGATATCCTCAGGGTATACGTTCCGATAAGTCTCCACTTTACCCTGGACGCATCTACGGCTCTGCCCGATAAATTTATAACCTCCCTTGACTGTCTTTTGATCCAGTCAGGTGTCTACGCTGGGAAGTTGAGCGAACCAATCACAACTCACTTTCGTTTTTTGAATTATCTAACCGATTATACTTGTCAACAGAAACCATGCAGAGGTTCTCTGGAAGAGGTAGAAGGCTTTCTTGCATATGTTGTTTTAAAGTTTCGGACCTGTCAATTTGTTTGTATGATTTCCCTAAAATCTGTGACGCACTGCGAGCAAACCTTTGCAGTTGCGACCGCTACCTTTGTTGACACTGGCAAGCTCAGTTATAATGGTGGCCTAGCTGATTGGCTACTGTGAGAAGGCGGAGTCAGCAAAGGGAGGTAATAAATTTATCTGGCAGAGCCGTAGATGCGTCCAGGGTATAGTGGAGACTTATCGGAACGTATACCCTGGAGATGTCGAGGATGGTGGTATTCTTGAGGTGCACTTAACTCAAGTGGCACTGACATGTTGTATAAGGTTTGGTAGCACCAGGATATGTTTGACACTACTCATGATACAGGAGACCCATGTCCAGTGAGGAGAGCCTTTAGCTTTGCTGTAAGCACTGTAAGTTGAATATACCTGAAAATGACATGAATGTGATACACATTCTCTGTTAAAACCTTTAATTACTTTAATAGCATATCATATCTCATTTTATTTTTGTGTCTGTTAACAGGGACAGAGTCCGCCATGTGACTGGTAACAACAGTATCCTATACCAGAACGGCGACCGCACGCTCACCCCGTCCACTTCCACACGCTGCACGTGTGGCTTCAAGCACTACTGGAACGGCAGGGAATATGACAACTTTCCAGAAATGTAAGGGACGGGCAAGTTAACGTAATTGTTTTCTCCAAAAAGAAAAGCCTGATAATTATTTTGATTGGTCCACATGATACTCTTCTCCTCGAGTATCCTTGCCTGCATTTGCTTGTTGGAAATCTGGTAATAACACCTTCTCCGGACATTAGTTCACCTCTTTATAAATACTTTCATTAAACTTCTATTACCACTGCATGTCTGAGTTGACCAATTGTACCTCTTTCATCGAAGAATTCATGATTTTGCTGTAGGGGTGAAACGGTACTCTCTCACCACGGTACAGTGCGTACTGTAGTACAAGGCCTTTGGTTTGGTCCGTTTCAGTTGTGTATTGTGAGATATGATCATAATTCAGAAAACTGACAACAGCGAAAGTAAACGGTACATTGTTTAATAACAACTTATCCATAAACTTTGTTAATTCGAATGAACAAAACAGTCATTTTATAAATTATGTTGAATAATAAATACATAAAATAGACAACAAATAAGAACTGGATAGCAAATGACAAGTGATCCTTCATGCAATCATCAGTATTTTTCATAATAGCATGCATTCCAGATCTCTTGTGAGATCACTCAGGTTGACAACAGTTTTAACAAATGATCACGTGCCTATAAGTAACACCTAATTTCAAGTCAAGTCATCACATTCATAACTGACCAGTTGTTAAAACATATCAAGGTATAATATGATGTGTGTTTTGTTATTTTAGTGTGAACAAATTATTCTCACTGATAATATTTTTAATTGATTGGATAAGAAAAATTGACACTGATACAAGCTGCAAAATTATACACTGATTTTTCAGTATATCAAATTGTAATTACATTTAGACTCAGAACTTGATCTTTATTCAGTGAGTTTATGTGTTGGACATTAACTCAATAAAAAGAATGAAATCTCAGACATGTATGAATTTGGAATAGTTGCAATACCAGTTTCTAGATTCTAAGATAGATTTACTGAAAACATTCGAGAGGTAAGTTTTGCCATGACACGTGACAAACTTAACCACTTGATATTATGTGTTCTCAGTAAATCCAGAGTTCATGTTCCGCTTGATACTTATTCATGAAACGTGTTTTTGTTGCAAGAAAATTAGGAAATTAGTTCTTTTAATGTGTCAGATCATTTTTTGCATTTTTTCTAAAGTCTAACATATTCTTCTAGTCGTATTTGGATAAATCCAGTGGGAATTTTAAACCTACGATGTGTAACAACTGGTCTTTAATGCAAATGATTTGTTTACATAATGCATGCAGTGACTGAAGGTATAACACAATTGGTAAATATTTTTGACATAACTGAAAAAGGAAATCAGGTACTGATATCTTGCTGACTTGTAGATCTAAGTGGACATCTAGGGCAATTCCAGATGGCGGTCCTCTGGGAATGCATAGAATTGGACAACATGATTCGATTTCTTGACATTTTAGAAGAGGTATGAAAAGGTTTTTAAAATTACCATAAGAAAGCCGAAAACACCCAATTTTTTTTACGGACCAAATACCGCAGTTCTACTATTACCGGGATATACCATTTCACCCCTATTTTGCTGTACAAGTGAAGTGGATGACATTTTATATGAAGAATTATAAGACATGCACAAAATGTCTGTACTGTTTTATTGGAAATGCTGACTTAAAACCTGATGTTGAATCAAACAGATCAGTAAATGTTTTAGCTTTTAATGTGATTTGTTGCTGTTTTGGCAGACTGCCTGTGAAATTGGAGTGGAATGATCGGACCGTCAAGGAAGAAGTGGCATGGTTCCAGTATGAGCAGGACCCATCTCTTAACAGCAACGTGTACAAGGTGGCACAAGACTTGGTGCAGAAACACTTCCCAGGTGACTCTCTCTGCAGAACACTCCAGGCTTGTAGGGAATCGAGTATATGAGGTCCCCATCAACCTATGGCAGGCACCTTTTCACCAGCACACAAAATCAGTTGCGTACCCCGTTGGTGGATGTGGGCCAGCGATTTGGTGCCTGACTTGGAGGGTTTGGGTGTATCCCAGATAGGTATCTACACAATGGAATGCGGTACAATTTATAACTTTGTAAATGGCATTGTGCATTCATAACAGGCCAGGTTGGTCAAGTTTGATGATGGTCAATTGTGATTGTATGTCTTGATATCTAGACAGCATGGGCATTTGCTCATGATATCACCCACTGAATTATCTGGTCCAGTGTGGATTAGTTACAGACTGTTGTCAGATTTTTCAGAGTGAATAAGCGAAACTTTCCAGATGGTATTAAGTTCCTATGGAATTCTGTTGTGGAATACAGACATGCTTGTTGTTTGGCTGTTCGGTGTGTGATGTGTCTGACAGTGTGTTTCATACTGAAATAGAGATGTCACACTCTCAGTCACATTATCCCTGCTTGATTATTTGCAGGTCTGCATAGCACAGTTTGAATGCTTTTGAGTGTGGTAAAATGAAAACAGCGTGAGACAGAATTGGGTTCAAATAATTTGTCTCAGAGCAGTTTACCGAAAGAAGAATTTAGCAGGACAGAAAATAGGCATCCTATAGACATAAACATTCAGATTAAGTGCATATGATATCCGCTTCAGGTCATTAAATAATATTGAAACTTAATCAATTCTGTCATCTAATTATTATGCTTGTATTGGCACAGGTGAATTTGGTAGTGAGCGTTTGGTGCAAAAGGTTGTAGACAAGCTTCTGAGACTGACTGCCATCCCAGATAGTAAGAAGGAGACATGTGATGGACCAAGCTCTCCAGCACCCACAACACCTGCAGACAGTGTGTGGAGTCCAGACTCACCATCAAAGATCATCCTCTCTGGACAACAGGTTGCCTGTTAATAAATCATATAAGTCATTGATTGTTTGCGAAAATAAAATCTTGACCACAGCTGCATCTGAATACAAATTAGCATCTTGAAATTGCAAGGTTTCATTTTCTTGCGGCATGGATCATTCTTACATCCAGTGCTTACACAAGTGACCCTTGAAGATCCAGGTTAGAACTGATCTTCAGTAACTCAAGCTTGTAGTAGGAGGCGACTAACGGGATTAGGGGTCATGCTTGCTGACATGGTTGACACATGTCACTGTATCCCATTTGTGTAGATAGATACTTATGCTCTTGATCACTGAATTGTCTGGTACAGACTCAATTATTTACAGACTGCTGTCATGTAGCTGGAATATTGCTAAACTCACTCATTCATGCCAACACAAGTTGTTGAAAAATTTCATTTGTCCAATATGATTAGTATCTTCAATATGTTAATGAATTGATTTACCAGCAAATACACAAGAGAAATATGACATTAAAACAAAACCCAAAATGTCAACACATTGCGTCCTCGTATAATCAGCAAAAAAGTCATATTGTTACTACTGGAGATATATGCTGTAACTGAATTAACATCCTTGTATCATATTCCCGTTCTGTCATGATTTTCCACCTGGTCCCACCTGCTGCCACAGATTAGTTTTGAATGGCATGAATAGACATCTGAACACTTTACACTTTGTTTCATGATTTAGTAACAAAACTGTATTACCAGTTACTACTGGAGATATATGCTGTAACTGAAATAACATCCTTGTATCATATTCCCATTCTGTCATGATTTTCCCCCTGGTCCCACCTGCCACCACAGATTAGTTTTGAATGACATGAATAGACATCAAATAGACAATAGACACTTTGTTTTATGATTTAGTAACAAAGCTGTATTACCAGTACTTGGATCCATATCTAAGTTTGGGTTGGTGGGGTAGCCCAGTGGTGAAAGTGTTTGCTCATCACGTCAAAGGTCTGAGTTTGGTACAGAGTGTGAAACCTATTGCTGGTGTCCCCTGCTGGCATGTTGCTGGAATATTGCTGTAACTGAACTCATTCACCATTAGGGCAATTGCATCGACAACTATTCGGTGTCTAGTAATGTAATGACTGCTTGTAATAAATTGCTTCTAGCAGTTGCATTTTCCCCTCAGTTGAAGTAAATGTAGTCTCAGTAGTATTTGTTTCATTCTTTCCTAGCAAAGGAGTATCCACAAAGAAGAGCTAACCATGAGTGAGACTGAACGAACTGTCAGGCACAGGATCGAGGCTAATGCACCCAAACAGCAGCAGCAGCAGAAGAAACCTACAGATTCCAAAAAGTCTGGAAGCCCCGCTCGAAGTCCTCGAAAAGTGAGCCCTGTCTGGTTCTGATTTGAGACCAACAAGTTTGTTGTTGTTTTGTCCTGAAATTAGATATATTTTGATCAGCTGTAAATTTTGGCCGGTGGGCTGTTGTTTAATTGAATCTAGACCTTATGATTGGTTAGTTATTGGATGTTTGTAAACATATGAAGTTGTGTGGTGCAGGTGTTCGTCAATGATTGTCTAGTTGAATAAGGAAAACTACATCACAGTTGTAGTACTTTGTACCAGGGTCAGGTTTATACAGGTTATGATAAAAATTTTTGTCACCCACATTTCTGATTGCATGGGATTCACTCAAATGGTGAACAAATATGGCCTGTACCATTTTGATCTTACCTTCCAGCTATGTCATCTGAAACAAAAAGGTGTCACATCAGAATTGCACTTCTTCTGAATTCATCAGTACAATATTAAACAAAAGCACATGCAAAACTATAATTACAGAGTACACCAGAGAAGAAACCACCTCCGAAGGAGCCCACTCCACCTCCATCCACTACATCAGCACCATCAACGTCCACGTCAACAGCAACAACATCTACCACTCAGACACCAGGAAAGAAGGTCAGGCTGGCAACATCAGATGGGAGGCAGGTGAGTAGTGTTAAGATGGCCATCAGCCCTATAGCAAAGTGCTAGTCGATTATGATTTGGACCAGTAATTATACAGCAATACGAAGTGATGTGAACATAAGTGAACATTTTCTCAGAAATTCTTGTGTCAAGAACTATGTCAGATTTAGTGCTCGCATGTTATTAAGATTCACAAGGTCTGTATAAACTTAATTTTCTTGTATCTGAATGAATGTTGAACAACCCAGGTAGAATTGACAGAAATACGCAAAATTGGTTTTGATCTTAAGCAGTTCTATAGTTTTAGAATTGAAGATTTTAGTATTGTAATACATTTCATATCACCACCCTTATATCAGGATTTGTATCATACCGCAGCTTAAGTGCACAATACTTTGGCATTACAGAGTATGACTACTATTTTACCATTGTGTTGTATCATATCGTACAGCTTTGATTATTGCCATGAAACATTGATATGAAAGAGACATTAATTCTCTAAACATTTTATTTTTAACTTACCTTACCATGCACATTACCTCAAGCTTCGCTAGTAGAGATCAGACAGACGTTGATTCACCATTCCCTGAATGGCTACCTCGTATAATCTACGGATGTAGTCACGGAAGTGACGTGATCTCCCTACTTGCGGGAAAGCAAGCCATCCCAAAATTCACTTTTACTTCTAGCGTTCGTCTGATCAGACGTGTTTGTTTCGCTCGGAGTTTTCTATTGTGTTGAATAAAGTTGTCGTTCAACAGGTAGGTATGTGTTGTTTCCCTAGGTGTGTGGTTAGTTAAATTGAATTTAACTTCACTTACCTTGCTACCTCGTGTTGTAAATGTTTCCTTTTTTCTCACTTCGATGTGGGTTTTCCTGCGTCGTTTGTGAGGTGTCATGGCGGGCTTGGAGGTTCTTTATTCCGTCAGGGATACTTCCTCCATCTGTTCTGCTATTTTGTATGGTATTTCCTCCCGGTTTTTGCCTTTTTTCATGTGTTTTTTGTCCCACGTGGCATGTTTCGCAGGTAGCCATGTTGTTTGCTAGCCATTGCTGTCACAAGCTTACAGGCGTACCCACTTTAGGTTGGGGGTGCAGTCTTGCTGCATTTTTTCTGTAGGGGTGTTTTTCGTTTCTACCTCTAGCGTTATTGTTTATTTCATGCTTCGGGTATGTTTTTATCTGTTGCAGTTAACTGTGTATGACTCAGCAGTTTTGTACTATCTGCAAGGGGCAGAAGTCAGCCAAGGATCCCCACCCCTGGTGTCCGGATTGTGCATCACAGACCTGTTCCCTTGACAGCCGCTGTCAGCATTGTACAAGTCTTTCCGTGGCGGATTTCAAGACCTTTTTAGCTGTCCGTAGAAAGAGGTTTACTCAGCGGAAGAGGAGAATGTCTTCCCCAGCTTCTTCATTAGGTTCCTTACAGGACGACCCGGAGCTGCCTACCTTTACAGCACCAACGCCGACGTCTGGTTTGGAGCGCTCATCTACGACGCCGGTTCGATCGTCTCCGGAGCCACTTCGCTCAGACGCCTTTGTCGACTTATCCCGTCCGGACGCCTTGGCGCACCCAGAAGTTCAGAGGCTTTTACGGTCTCTCCTGACGCCCAGCACTTCTACTAGAGAGCCAGCGCCGACCTCAGCTGCTGTGCCAGCACCGATGTCAGCACCTGCCTTGATTCCCGAACTTATTTCAACGTCAACGCCTACGCCTATGCCAGCACCGACGCCTATGCCAGCGCCTATGCCCACGACAGCGTCCACAGCCTTGATGGGGACACCTTCACTGGTTCCAATACCAGCACCTATACCTACGTCAGCGCTTGTTCAGACGCCGGCTCCTGTGCCTCCGCCAGCGCCTTACCGGATCCCCAGGATTTCTCACACGCTATCTAGAGAAGAGGTGCTACAACGTCAGCTAGACGAGGAGCGCGCTCGGCGCTTACAAGCGGAGCGCTCGAGACGCAGATCGCGGCCAGATCTCCGAGAAATCGGCGCTCCCGTTCTCCTCACCGTAGTCGGCGCCGCCGTTCGCGCTCATATTCACGCTCTCCTAGACGATCCATGGAGGATTCTTATTCCAACAGGAGTAGACGGCGCTTCCGTTCGCGATCCAGATCTCCTCGGCGCTCTTCCAGAACCCGGCGTTCACGTTCACCAGAGGCCCCGCGAGTTTCACTGAAGGATTCTTCTACTCGGATGCCTTCTACCTCTTCCACCCAGCGGCGGGAATCGACTTCAGTCTCTTGGGAAGATTTGGAGGAGCAACACTTCTGCCCTGACTGTGAAGAAGAGGCAGGTGTAGGCGAGGATGATGGCACCTATCTACCACTATCGGCAGTGTTTGAGTGGATTGCTGACAGGCTACCTGACTGTCCTTCTCCGTCAGTCGATCCTAATAATCCGGCGTCCATCCGTTTGTCCCCAGAACTACTCATTCCACCTCATCCTATGGTGGCGGATGCAGTGTCTCTGAATCCTACAATCAAGGCGTCTAAGTCAAGGAAGTCTGATTACAAGATCCACAGCCTAGACTTCACAGATAATGGTGCGGCTCAGGAGGACTCACTCAAGCGCTTGTCAAGTTCTTCACTCTCAGCTTATAAAGTGCAGGACTCCAAGTTAGCAGCTATTGAAACGGAACTCAAGCACATGCTTAAACCTATTTCGGCGTTAGCCTCGACTACTTCTACTACTCGGCGGCTGCAGCAGACCTATCAGAGGACAACGCCTCCAGGGTGGATCATCTCACAACGATCTTCCAGTGGCAGGGCAAAGTTCTTCATGACTTACTCGGTCACTTACGTGCAGCGTTGGCTATGACTACTTCGGTTCGCCGCTCCGCCTTCCTGGATGCATGTAATTGGCAGGAGGAATTTAAGCGCCAATTACTTCGGGCTCCCTTCACTTCCAAGTTTCTGTTCGCCGACAAGATTCCAGATGTTTACAAGTCGCAAGCGGAATTAACGAACACTGAAGTCGAGCTGTCTACCTTTGAGGCGCTTGGTTCTGCCTTTCGTGGCAGAGCCAGAGGAAGTGGAAAGAAGCGCTATATTCCCAGGAAGGAATCCATCCGCTCCTCCTTTGGGAGGGGACGTGGCCACACCATGGATAATGACACTCAGTGGAAGCCCCAGGAGCGCAGCCGGGACACCCCATCGACGCCAGGGCGAGGCAGAGGCAAGCGCCCCTACTCTGGTCGCTGAAGCCGTGGATGTCTACGACTGGGACCTCCCACCCCCAGTCGTACCTGTCCAACCGACTCCAGTAGGTGGGAGACTAGGGATCTTCTGGCCCAACTGGTCATTCCTAGAGGATCCGTTTGTAAGCAAGATTCTGAAGTCCGGCTACAAACTGCCATTGGTCGAGACTCCACCGCTGACATCTACTCCCCAGTCACGGATATATCCTCAACACCAACTAGCTCTCCTAGAGTCCAATATCGACATCCTGTTATCCAAGAGAGCCATAGAGACAGTGCTGGAACCCCACCGCTCCCCGGGGTTCTACTCACCCATCTTCCTGGTGCCAAAGAAAGATTCCGACAAGATGCGCATGATTCACAACATGGCGGTCTTCAACAGACAGTATCTGGCCGACCCTCCTCATTTCCGGATAACCTCCCTAGAGCAGATTCGAGCCAAATTGTCTCCCGGGGCTTGGCTAGCCAGTCTGGACCTACAGGACGCGTACCTACATGTTCCCATACTTCTCAACCACGGCAGTCCTCTACTGCTACGCAAACAGTTGGACTTCTCCACCCGCCTGCTGCATCAACTGGGTTGGATGGTCAACACCAACAAGTCACATCTGGAACCAACTCAAGAACTGGCCTTCATCGGGGGATTATTTTTAACAAGGGACAATCTTGTCAGGGTCCCTCCAGATCGATGGCTGAGGATTCTGGCGTTTGCGGATCGAGGTCTCTCTCAACCCATGACCCTCAGAGAGTGGCAGTCTCTGTTAGGTCTTTTGACATCGGCGCAGGATCTTACTCTCAGAGGGCACCTTATGCTACGGCCCTTACAGAAGTTTCTGTCACCATTCATCCAGATAAACGACCTCAAGTTTACAGGTTCTTCTACCTCCACATCTACATCAGTATCTCCGGTGGTGGATGGTAGAATCAAATGTCTGCGCCACCGTCTGTTTGGAAGACTCCAGTCACGACCACGAGTTGTTCGTGGATGGGTCCCTGCTAGGGTGGGGCGCCCATCTGGCGGGCCGAACGACCTCAGGGCTGTGGTCCGACGCCGAAAGGTTGTGGCACATCAACAACCTGGAATTGCAAGCCGTCATTCTAGCAGTTCGCCACTGGCTACCGATTTTGTCCAACACCAAGCTCCTGGTGGCGTCGGACAACTCCACAGTCGTCTGGGTTATCCGGAATCAGGGCACGACCAGGTCCAAGCAACTCCTAGACCAGATGTTCGTGTTAGCAGATCTGCTAGACAGCAACGGGATCACAATCAGGGTTCGGCACATACCCGGCTGCAAGAACATTCTGGCAGACGCATTGTCGCGCCCAGGCAGACCTTCACCGACGGAATGGATGCTTCATCCAGACGTGTTTCGTCAGATTTGCCTTCGCCACGGGAGAACCCTGGTGGACCTCTTCGCCACCAGCTTCAACCATCAGCTACCAACTTACGTGTCTCCCGTACCGGATCCACAGGCTTGGGCAGTCGACGCTCTATCTCTGTCGTGGGAGGGTCTAGACGCGTACGCTTTTCCACCACCCGTTCTTCTCCCGGAAGTGATTGGCAAGATCAAGCAGACACAGAACCTGAGACTGCTTTTGGTCGCGCCCTGGTGGCCAGCCAGACCATGGTTCCCCGATCTGCGACGCCTCGTCAGCGGAGATCCGGTTCAGCTTCCAGATTGGCCACACCTCCTTCGTCATCAACACAGCCAACAACTCCATCCAGATCCGCTGAGATTCCATCTGCACGGCTGGACCATTTACAGAAGGCATTAAGGGCGAAAGGCTATTCCTTGCGTGTGGGGAATGCCATAGCCCGAGCTCATCGGACATCCACCAGATCCCTCTATGATGACAAGTGGCGCTCATTTGAAAGCTTTTGTGCTCAGAGATCACAGGATCCCATGACAGCTTCCCCACAGTTCGTGGCGAATTTTTTTATGTTTCTACGTAATTCCAAGCATCTCAAAGGGAGTACATTGGGTACCTACTTGTCAGCGTTGAACTCCGTCTTGGCGGTCAAGACGGATCGTCAGATTTCTAAAGTTCCAGAACTGGTTGCCCTGCTGAAGGCGTTCAAGTTGGAGGACCAGAAGGTCAAGTTCCGCCCTCCAGCTTGGGATCTGAATGTTGTTTTGCAACACTTGAGAGGCCCCACAAGTGCATTTTGAACAAGCTAGGCATGGCCGAGTCCACTTGGGGTTGCTGTGGGACTTCATTGCCAAGAATCAGCTTCCCGGTCAACCGGATAGACGGTTCTCCATCCCGCCTTTATCGACCATCCTCGGACGACATGATACGGAGGAGGAGTTCCTGTGTCCAGTCAGGGCCCTTAGATATTACATCCAGAGGTCTGCCTTGAAGAGACATTCCCGAAAAAGACTGTTTATCCCTTTTTCTTCATCGTGCAAGGGGGAAGTTAATAGAAACACTATTGCTCTGTGGCTTCGTGCGACTATCCTGGCGGCGTATGATGCCAAGAAACTCCCCCATCCGACGGCGAACAACCCCCATGAAATTAGAGCTCTGGCGTCCACTATGGCCCTCCACAGGAACTGTACGGTGCCACAGATTATGGAGGGTTGTTTTTGGAAGTCGTCCACTGTTTTTGCCTCACACTACCTGAGGGACTTGGCTGTCGAGGACATGGAGGGGCTTCAGTCTTTTGGCCCGTTGGTGGTTGCACAGCAACTCACCCAGCCTTCCGCCCATTAGGTAATTATATTGTTCTTACCTTTGGTCTTAAGATTAACCTCACCCTCTGGGTGCGTCGGTTTCTCTTTGGGGTTCCCTTGGGTTATCCTTTGTCCTGTTTCCAGGTTTGCCCTGTGACGTTGGCATTGGTCTCCCGGGTCTCCTGTGCATGTGCTTGGTCTGCTGAAGAGTTGAAGGTCCTCCGGAGTCCACACCACCATCCTCTCTGTCGAAGCCATATGCATAAGACCTATGGTAAGGCAAGTTAAAAATTTATTAAAATCTAAATATTTTAGATATTTAAATACTTACCTTACCATAGGGTGGTGACTCCCTCCCAACACTGGATGCTCCTCCCCACTTTGGACTCTTCGGACCTTTCTTTCCTGCTGCCAGTAAAAGTGAATTTTGGGATGGCTCGCTTTCCCGCGAGTAGGGAGATCACGTCACTTCCGTGACTACATCCGTAGATTATACGAGGTAGCCATTCAGGGAATGGCAAATCAACGTCTGTCTGATCTCTACTAGCGAAGCTTGAGGTAATATGCATAAGACCTATGGTAAGGTAAGTATTTAAATATCTAAAATATTTAGATTTTAATAAATTTGCTGTGACACTGTCTCTTGATCAACTCCAATTTGAAACCTGGGTTCCTGCAATATTAATATAAAAGAGCAGGAGGAAAAATAATGTTATGATATATCCATGTGTACTCAAAAGTGTGTTTTCATTGGCTACATCTTAGTGTGTGTCCAATCAGCATGATTACAAAAAGTTACTAAAAACTTTATTGGTCGTGAAGGTTATTACGAATTAAATAAAAATGTTTGGAGAATAGGATGTAAATATTTTCTTAAGAATTCTTATCTTTTGGTGTCAGCAGTTAAGAAATCATAGTTCTCCCTCATCTTGGGAATAGGTTGGCTGGGGGTATACTGTTCTGGTAATGAAATGAAGAAACAGTTCACTGGATAATGGAGGATCTTTTCTGGTTGGCTGTTTTTGCAGGAAATGCTGCATCTGGTGTCTGATGTGACCTTTGCTGAACTACAAAAGTTGATATCAGATGTCCTTGACATTGCTCCACAACGACAACGTCTGCGTCTGGGTTTTCCACCTAGAGAACTGAAGGCAGGGACTGAGCCTGTTTCATTAAAACATGGAGATAAACTGTCAGTGGAAATCTTGCCCCTTCAGAACCAGGAGGCATCCAGGAGCAGACTGCATAGAGATGGTACAGACTGCTTACCTGAGAACTGCATTCACCATAATGATAATGATAGTAAAGTAAACCAAGTATCGCTGTTTATAAATAATGTGCTTTTGTAAGAGTGAGTGAGTGTAGTTTTACACTGCACTCAGCAATATTCCAGCTATATGTCAGCGGCCTGTATGCACATATATATAAATGTAAGTGCTTTATATTATAGTGTGAGTGAGTTTTATGCCACATTCAGTAATATTCCAGCTATATGGCGGCAGCCTGTAAATAATTGAGTCTGGACCAGACAATCCAGTGATTAACACCGTGAGCATGGATCTGTGCAATTGAGAATTGATGACATGTCAAGCAAGTTAGCGAACCTGATCACCTGACCCTGGTTGTTGCCTCTTAAGCATAGGTTACTGAAGATCAGTTCTAACCCAGATCTTCATGGGCCTTTTGTTGTATAGAGCATCCATAGGACTACTTTCATAAGCCCATGTTAAGGTATGGGAGTTAGTGTGATGATCACACTGCAACACAGCACTCTGGGAGTGACTATGACTAATAAATAATAAATTCTCATAAGAATAAAAAAACGAGTATGGCTCTGTGCTAATAAAGATGATAAACAGCTCGATAATTCCAAATATTTATTGATGTAAATAATCAAGGTGTCACTATGTGATAATGATGATGACACATGATAAATAAGAGCTGTTTGTTGATATACAGTGCTGATAATAATCGAAAACTGTTAGATAATGTTCAGTAATATTCATGTTTGGTAGATTCAAGAGAAACTTTGTCTCCAACCCAGAAGATGGCCTGGAATAAGTTTGATGAAAATACACCAGCGCCAACAGCAGAAGCTCTGCTGGAAAGTTTAAAGAACCAGCAGACTGGTAAGTTGTATGAACAGCAGCAATATATTGGGAGCCTGAAAGACGGGCTTAAAGAGATGACTTACTTGGTCTAAGTAAGACAACTCCAGAATGAGATCATCAGTGAGATATTTATCAATCTATATACACACTCACTCATACAGAGATGCCAACCCCAAAGTGTTGCAAATTGTAGTTTCAACGGTCAAAATTAGTAGTTTGACCATGAAATTAGTAGTCAACTAAATAAACAAAATTATGATGGATTCTGAGAAAAATTAATGATGTAAAGGTCACGTGGTTAAATTATTTCTGCCGGAACTAAGTGTGTCAAATCGCAAAGGTATTGAAATCAGCTTTACTAAAATTACGTTTGTTACTTGCAATCATTCCAGGTCAAATATGTCATTATATTTGATGAATGGAAGGTACATGAATTCCAAAAATGTATTTCATCATTGAAAATATGTGTTTTTGTCTATATACATGAATTTGGATGCATTTTATTCAAATTTCGTAGGATTTCTTGTGGAATCATATTGGCGTAGTTTGAAGTTAAAATTCGTAGTGACTACGATAAAATCACCCCACTACATCCACACACATTGTGAGCATGCAGTCACTTATGTTGCAATCACAGACAGTATTGGCAAGTACATCTCACATGTTACATCCACAGACATTGTGAGCATGTGGTCACATATGTTGCAATCATTGACAGTGTTGGTAAGTCTGTCTCACATGTTACATCCACAGACATTGTGAGCATGCAGTCACTTATGTTGCAATCACAGACAGTATTGGCAAGTACATCTCACATGTTACATCCACAGACATTGTGAGCATGTGGTCACATATGTTGCAATCATTGACAGTGTTGGCATGTCTATCTCACATGTTACATCCACAGACATTGTGAGCATGCTGTCACTTATGTTGCAGGCGCAGACAGTATTGGCATGTCTATCTCACATGTTACATCCACAGACATTGTGAGCATGCTGTCACTTATGTTGCAGGCGCAGACAGTATTGGCATGTCTATCTCACATGGTACATCCACAGACATTGTGAGCATGCTGTCACTTATGTTGCAGGCGCAGACAGTATTGGCATGTCTATCTCACATGGTACATCCACAGACATTGTGAGCATGCTGTCACTTATGTTGCAGGTGCAGACAGTATTGGCATGTCTATCTCACATGGTACATCCACAGACATTGTGAGCATGCTGTCACTTATGCTGCAGGCGCAGACAGTATTGGCATGTCTATCTCACATGGTACATCCACAGACATTGTGAGCATGCTGTCACTTATGTTGCAGGCGCAGACAGTATTGGCATGTCTATCTCACATGGTACATCCACAGACATTGTGAGCATGCTGTCACTTATGCTGCAGGCGCAGACAGTATTGGCATGTCTATCTCACATGTTACATCCACAGACATTGTGAGCATGCAGTCACTCATGTTGTATGCACAGACAGTATAGGTATACCATCTAGTATATTGCAGCCATACACACTATTGCTGTGTCCTGCTGCCACAAACATGTCACTTGTATTCCAGTCACAAACACTATCAACGTACAATCTCATATGTTACAGTCACTGACAACATTGACAAGTCTATCTCATATGTTACATCTACAGACACTACCAAGGTGCAATCTCACATGATACAGGGACAGACACTATTTGTCAAGACTGCCAAGTCTATCTCATGTATTACATCCACAGAGAGTATTGACATTCATTCTCATGTGTTGCAGGCTCAGACAGTATTGACATGTCTATCTCATCTATGGCCCTACTGGCCCAGCTGTCAGGCCGAGATCTGTGGACATATGTGTCTAGTCAGCCTCACCTCTTCTCAGTCGGAGGTTTGTTCTACAAGCAGGTGGAGAGGGATCTCGGCCTTGCCCCAGGGAAACACTGCACGCTGCCCTCTCTGCCTGGCAAGGTAAATAGGTTTTCCTTTAATTTGATTGCACATAGGTTAGAGATGATCCATTTAGGAGATAAACATCATGTGTTGGCCAATTTCCGGGTGTTATTGAGTAGTTGAAGCACGGGAATGCATTTGGAACCGACGGCGTTAACTGATGCTACGCTGCCTGGCATTCAACATTAAATGTCGATGTTAAGCTGTGGCCTGGCATTTTAGTGACCAAGCATTGTAAATCCGGGATTCGATTGGACTAGTGCCAGTGCTGTCACCCTTCTCCATTTACATTGCCAAATGAGTTCAATAATCATGAAAAAAATATTTAACACCATTCTCTCTTTTCCGTAAGGTAGTTTTATGGAAATTATCATCTGGTTACAGGTGTTTCGATACAATGCAGAGGATGACCGACTAGAACTCTGTCTTGAACCACATGGTCATTTTCAAGTTGAGCCAGACATTGAACGCAAGGTCAAGTCTGCAGCCTCTCTTGCTGAGGATGACACGGAAGTGAAGTTTGGGTCAAGTGGGGTCATCTCAAGAGGGGAGAAAAGTCATGTTGCTTTCTCAGGGCATGGTCACTCACTTCGTGCTTCAGAGGGAGACACTAGAATGCCAGGGGATCTTCCAGAGTCTCCCCGAAAGGCTCAAGCTAGGAAACTTACCAATTTTTGTGATCCTTCTCAGCCTCATGAACCCATCATTGAGGAACCAGAGGAGGCTTCATGTGACATGCAAGGTGGGACAGTCAGTGTTGAAGGTGCTAGCCAATCAGAGCCTACAGTTAAGGTTGACTATCAAAAGATTGGTCCAGGATTTAGTGTGATCGACCAGTCAGTTTCCAACACAACTAATGAGAATGTAGATGTTTTTCGCAAACTTGCCCAGGCAATAGAGCAGACTGTAGCAGACTGTAATGACTTTGATGAACCATCTGATGCTGAGGCTGCTCACAAAGATGAACATATGGAGGGACAAGATGAGAAGCTGACAGATGGACAGGTAGGAACATAAAGCATCAGAATCAGCTCCAGATGTGTATTTTGTTTTTCCAGGAGAGGTGGAGGAATGATAGAATGTTATGTTTTATCTCACCTGTACATATTTGAACTTTGTTGGTGAGTGAATATTGCTAAATTTCCATGTACTCATATAATTGTGTATAACTGGTGAAATCCACTGGTCATGGCAGGAGACAATTGCTATTCTCTGTAATTCAAGCTTCTCATAATGATGCAACTTGTAATGTGTCTTAAATTAACACTGAGTCTTAGGACCTGAAATATGCAAATTGTTATGTAGAGCCTGTCTGGCAACAAAACCTACAGAGTTGGCTAAATATTTTAGCTGGTTTCCACAGATATCTCTCGAATCATTTAGTCACAAAAATGTGATAGTGAATACATTGGCTTTGTACACACTAACCCTCTCATATTTAAATACCCGTGAAGATTTGGGATTAAATAGATCTTCAGCAATCCATGCTAGCCAAAAAAGGTGACTATGCTTGTAGTAATTAATCACTGGATTGCGTAAAACTGAAATCACTCACTTATATTTAAAATGTTTAGTCTATGTAAGAAACGTTAAAATTCTCTAAATGCAAACCAGCAGACATTCTTGAGTATGTTGTTTCAGGTGTCTGGGAGTGTAGATGACAACAAAGAAGAGAAGATGGACACGACGTAGTGACACCTTACAACAGATAACACAGCAACGCCAGTTTATGATTGATATAGTTGTGCCTATGGATGTAGTTGTCATGACAAAGTAAGACTTGCCAATGTAGCTGTCATGACTATTTAGCTGTCACCAAAGATACCATGGTTATGGCCTGGATTAGAGGTGTAGCCGGACCCATGGAGCTTCAGATTGTCAAAAACTCCTCTTGTTTGAATGGTGATTCTGAGGTGTACTTTTGAAGTAGGATAGGCTAATAAATTATCTCCCTTTCTTATGTCACATGGATGTCCCAGGATAATTTCCAAATACCTAACAATGATGTCACATACTTAAGGAGTGTGCAAATAATCAAAATTGTTACTAGGTTGTTGTTCTTGCATTATGTTCTCACTCTCAGTGAAATAATGCAGACTGGTACACCAGCAGTTAAAGATCCGGTCCTCGTCGTCGTATCTGCCAGATAGAGTACCATTCTGTAGTGCCATTCCGTCTAATCAGTATGATCTCTCCACAGTAATCGGGATGTCACAATGCTTTCTCACTTCAAGAGACTTTGAGGGGGCACTGTAAGATCTGTTAAGTTGCACATGGTATCTTAGCTGTGCATTAAGAGTATTAACAAAACATTCTTGTATTAGATGGACTGCTGCCTGTTATAGCAGTCCTGTTGTCTTTGTTCACGTCCATTATTATCTATTGTTTCAAATCCATTTCTATTATAGTAAATGCTCTCAACTAATTATTTATTTAAACTTCAAAGTTTGTCAGCTACAGCCATGCTTGTGGGTTTCACCAGATTTTTCTTATTAAAATGTAATACTCTAGATAGTCAAGAATGTTATAGAATAGACAAAACATTGCAGTGGCTAATACCTCTGTGCATATATATGTCAAGGTATGAAACAGACGACCATAGGGCTGGTCAGATGTAAACCTTGCCAGCCCTGACCAAAACTTAGTTGCCCTCAAAATATCTTCAAATACATTTCTAAACTTTAACCCGATCATTAAGCAGGTGAATTTGAGAATGTGGCAGTTGAAAATAACTCGTCCAGGGTGGTCGGACAGGCAGGTATTTTGAAAGGTGCATATGTCCAATTTGTTTTTGTCTGTTATTGCTGTGTTACAGCATTACTTTCAATTGCAACAACCACCACATTTATAAGATCCAGGCTTGAAAACCTTTGGGTCATTGTGACACACCTGCAATGTACTGACAAGGCCAAAAACACAAATTGTTTTCTTATTATTTTGTTGTAAATGGAGACTTAATTTTTACGTTCTCAATTATGGACAGTGATGGTTAGCTTGGTGCATAGTGCCACAATAAGGCCACAGTAGATTAATTATTGGTTTTAAACCAATCCTTTCAACATTGGGAGCAGGAAAGATTCTTTTTAAGTCATCAGGTCATTTGTGATTCATATTTGACAGAACTTAATAAGTGGTGCTTTTCATAATGTTGCGAAAGAAGGTAACACCAGGGTTTAATTTGACCAAGTACAGCATAAAACCTAGTAGCACCAACCAAATTCCTGTTGCACTGCTAGTATGTTATGCTATTCAGTATGTATTAAAAGACATGTGCTTTTGAATTATTCAGATATTTTATTCAGAAGTTTAACCACTCAAAAATTGACTTGCACCAGGTGCAAGACTAATAACTACCGATAGACTGCACTTTGTAGTATTGGGTTGCACCATTGCAAGTAACAAAGCACTAAATTAAGCCCTGAACACACATGAGAAATTTAAATGTGAAATAATGACAGATAGTGATGCTGAACCAGTGAAAAGTTGTTATTTGATTTACTATGGTCAAATATAATTATACTAAACATAATAAGTTAGGGATCATAAAATATTTTGTTGGATAATTATTTGAAATTGTGTCATCAGTCTTCCCTGCAAACAAAAAAACATAAGAAGTGTCCCCAGAATGCAGGCGCATAGCAAACTATTTTGTTTCGTAATGATTGGTTACAAGGCAATATATTTTGCTTGTCCAACCTTTGTAGCAAGAAGTCTTGTGTAAGCCGGGGCTTTTTTCTATAATCGTAACTACGCCCCTTGAATGTGTCTCTAATTTGTTTTAATCAGTGTATGTTTGTGCTCTTGGTGCAAGGAAATCGTTGAAGGAGATCATCATGCTTGTGAAACTAGGTAGAATAACATTCTGGTAAAGGTTGTATTGGAAACAAATTTGCATTGATATTACAATGACCATTTAATGTATCATTATTATGGTGTACTGTTAGGTATAAACTTGGACAAGTCTGGCTGATATCTCACCTGAACTGCTGCTGATACACACAGTCAAGTGTTATAGATTTTATATGTTGTTTGTGGTTATGTTGTCATAATATATCTGAGTTGTGTTATCATAATGTTGACCTCTGTATATACTGTTAGAGATATTCAGATTTTACACCTATGAGAACATTTCCAATGAGGACTTGGTTGATCGTGTGTATTTTGAAAGTGCTGAGTATGAACAAGCCACTGCTTCTGAAGAGAAAGTAGTTAGAAAGCTTCCTTTTTAAAATTTTACTATTAAAATGATTGCTAGTGAAAAATATAAATATATTTTGTACATCTTGTTTTCAAGATTCATTATTTAATCTGATGTATTAATGAAATGTAGTATACGACCAAAGGGTATTTTCATTTTATTTTTTATTTAAGCAATGTTTATCCAAAAAACAGATTTTACTCACAAACAGTACAGTTGTGGTGTTGAAGACTATTAGTCCTGATTACTAACAAAATACAGTAGAATACTTTTATAACGAACACGGATATAACGAACTGATGGCTATAGCGAACTGTTTTAAAAGTCCCGAATGAACCATTATGTGTTATCATATAAAAAGGTCGTGAGTAACGAATTCTCTATAACGAACTTACCGGCTATAGCGAACTGATTTGCAATCCCGTGAGTCCCAGGAAATACGTATTAACGGTGTGAATAACCAATTGAGCGAACTCAATCAGTGTCACTGCCAATTAGCGGTGCTCACTTTGAAATCAGTGTATGCCGAACCTAGTTACCAGTAATTAATGGTTTGAATAACCAACTGAGCAAACTCAATCAGTGGCAATTCAGATTTCTCATGTAACACAGCCTGGATTAACAAATTTAAGCAGCATCGAGGTATTGTTGCTAAATCATTTCACGGTGAAAGTTCATCAGTGAACCTTGACCTTGTCAGTGATTGGTTAACTTCCTAGCTGCCTGGTTACCTTGCTTCAAACATTGAAGAATTTACTGGTTTCTGAAAAGACAGCTGACATGTCTTCGTTTGATTCGCTAGCGGATTTGAACGAGGCTGTGGCACGCATGCAGTCGGCCAAGCTTGGACAAAGCAGGATAACTGACTTTGCAGTGGAACGTATATAATTGTCGTATGAATGAATGAATGCAGGAATAAACTGAGTACATCGTAGCTGTATCGTACTATATACATTGTAGTGTGTTTTTATTGTTCTTTCAATGGATTTTCGTGAATAACGAACTACAGATATAACGAACTAATTTCAGTGGTCCCTTGGAGTTCGTTATAAAGGTATTTTACTGTATGAAGTTCAAGATTGACAAACTTTATGGATGACAACTTCTTCATTACAATAATGCAAGGTTTCGGTACAGATTCTTGCACCCTTGTCAAGCAGGAATGTAACATACAGTGGTGGCAAAGTATATATAATGAGGCTAGCAAAGACAACAAGATAACAAGGTAATTAACACAATAGGGTGGGGACTGAGGTGATGAAACCAGTGGGTAGACAGTGGGGGTGGGAGTAGAAGCCAGTGATGTACAAATGTAAGGGATGGTTTAACAATGGCAGAGATGTTTATACAGCTGATTGGGGTTGGAGGATTGCATCATAAGCTCATGGAATGTAATATTCTTGATCTCGGTTGATGGTAGACTTTTGACGTTTGATATGAATGGCTTTGGTGAGTTTGTGTTTCGTGAAGTACTTTTGGTTGCTGGCCAGGATGGTGATGTCAGTCCAGTTAATTGAGGTGATTGGGGTTAACTGGATGTGATCAGCAGTGGCTGATTTGCTGTCGGACTTTGTGACTGATGTCTGGTGTTCTTTCACACGGGTGTTGATCGGTCGGGATGTTTCGCCTATATAGCTCTGTCCACAATCACAGTTTATTTTGTAAATCACACATTTCAGGTTTTTGTTGCTGACAGTTGCAGGTTTTCTTCCACTGGCATTGAGAACGTTGTCAGCTGGATGATGATGTAAAAGTGATATCGATGCCTGCTTGTTTCCAGATTCGGCTGATTTGGTGTGATGGACCGAAACGTCACACTATCGTAATAAAGAAGTTGTTTTCCAGAAAGTTTGTCAATCTTGTACTCCCCAACTTCTAAAATGCCACTCAAAGAAATATGAAGTTATCTGAAAGAGAAATTTGTCTTAATAAACAAGAAATTCCAGTGCCTCTTACACTTTTGGCTAAGAATATATAAGACAAAAAAAAGGAAACATTTCAACGTAATTTGTTTCTTAGTAGTATTTCATTTTGTGTAATCTGTTCTCTTAATAATATTCCTGAGACCTGTATCCCAAACCAGCTAAATATTCCATTTAGCTAATGAAACCTAGAAAGTGTTAAAAATCATTATTGGTAGTTACTGTGAGTTGATGTTTATGAACCAAGCTCCAATGAAGAACAGAATCACATCAAAAACCTCACAGTCTTGAACCAAGAACTTATGAAATGGTGCAGTTTTATTCTTTTGCATTCAGAACTTCCTAACTACATTTGCTTTTGAAAACAAAAATCGTACATTCTTGTCTGAATGCTTCACTCACTTGTATCGAGGATTTATGAAACTCAGTGTTGTTTGGCTGATAATAGAGATGTTCCTTATACTCCAGAGAGGTATTGTATCAGAGTTAAAGATATTTATAAGATTTTGAATCTGAGAAATTTTGACAAGAAATCTTTACACTCAGTATTTGTTCTAATAAGAAGCTGTTCTATTACATTTTTTGGAGGCTGGGGGAAGGTATGCCTTGATCATACAGGTTCCAGTAATATTTTCCAAATGCAAAATGATTTTTTGCGAAAGGTTACAAAGGTATTGTGGTAAGTTACCAAAGTATCGTTACATGTGAATGTCCACTTTATCAACAGATTAAAATGTTTGAGGATTTTTCGAATTTGAAGACATTTTGCATTTTTCAGACTTTTGTGGTTAACATTGCTGTAAATATTGTGCTAATTTCTCAGGATTTTATGAGATACGAATATATTCTACTTGTACAATTATATCTAGTATAGAACAACAACCATGTATTCCCACACTGGTCTGTGATATTTAGAGAGTTTGAATATCCTTGTTTGAAACATTAAATCATTTGGTTTTAGATTCTGTGGTACTAATATTGTTTGAAGTGTTTTAAACTAGATATGTTTATCAATCTGTCCTTGTATTCACTAAGCCTTACAGCGAACATATGGCAATGAGTTTGCATTGCTCTGTCTTCTCTGGCCTGTACATAAAAGTCTTCAAGCCATCATAGTGTCACAGAAGTTATAGTTGTCTTAGTGCTAAGTCTATTAGTGGAGGACCCGGGACAGTCTTAGCACTGCCGTTGTGGTAAGTCAGTGTTGATATATGAGAGTTTGTATCATCTTAGTACTAAGGTCACTTTGTGAAACACCCTCATGCCCTTACCACATATGCTCTTGAGCATATCAATGCAAGTTGACCTGTGAATAACTTTGAGATTCACAATGATAGACAATATCAAATCTGAGTAAATGCTACAACTGTCAAAGTACTGTATCCTATACATACAACTGAGAAGGTATATTAATGAAATGCGTTGCTATTCCTATGGGTGCATAAGATATGAGTGAATCAACAAGAATTTTTAAATTGTAGCTTGACTAAATTCATGTAATATTTCTATTATCATAGAAAATCTAATTTGAGTTCAGACTATCTGTTCTTCATCTCTGAATATGGTCTGTCAACATGCTGTGTAGTATTTATTGTGATGTATGTCTATTTTCAGTAAAGTGAATTGAATCCATGAATGAACACTATTTGGAGTAAACCCTAAATGGCTTAGATGTGATGCATTGCATGAGACATACTTATAATTGTACAGTATAACCCAACCACTCATTTGTTTCAGCATTTGCCAGATTCAAATGTTCTGGCTTGACTTGTTGGTGAAAAATAGTGACTACAGGCATCTGGCCTTAGATATCCATAGGCGATATAAGAACGTAATGTACATAAACATGTGAAGTATTAATGATGGGTGATTGGTTGTTTGTAACTGAGTGACTCACCTCTTTAAAGAGCCGTGAGGTGGCCCAATGGACAAACTTAACAGTTTCAGAGCCCATGAGGTTTGCTTCTATGGTGTTTAATCAATGTACCCACTATATATGTATTTTTTTACACCAGTGCTATGACGAGAACCCCTTGATGTTCAAATTTAATTTGAACACTGTAGTACCATGTGTTAGCTCATAAGGCTGAAACACCTGGCTTTGAGTCACATGATGTGTAAATGTGTGAAGTCTACTCTTGGCCTGACCTGTGATACTGCTGCAATACTACCAAGAGCCCCGTGGTGCATGTCAATGATGTCCAATTGTCGCTGTGGTGGCTAGTCAGGTTAGCGGAAAATATTCAAAAATTCTTTTCATGCAACAGCATGCATATAGTGCCATGTTCTGTTGCAGCTTCTAGGTAGTTGTATCTATAAACCACAGCGGAGATTTGTGTCTTCTTTGACCTTGGCCAAGGAGCAGGGCGGCGTTTCACAAAGCTTTCGCAAGCCTGTGATCTCGTATCTTTTCTTGTAGCATTCATACTTCATTTGTTACAGTGTAGGAGGTACGAATGCTGCAGAGGAAGTTTCAAGATCTTAGGCTTACAAGACCTTTGTGAAGCAGGGCCCAGGTGATATCATAGTTTTTTCTTCTAGTCTACCATGTTTTGAATCCTTCCATCTTGTGGCTTGTGATTGAAGTGATTGATTTTGTAAATGAGATGAAAACAATGATTCTTCGCCCTGAGAGAATTATAAAATGTTTCCCAATGTGCATGTCATTTCTGAAATCTTGTGTGAGAAGATTATTCATCGAGATTCATATTTTGGTTTTATCAGGTAAAAATGCAGTGTTACTATCAGTTCTGTGCTTGACATCATTGTCAAATAAGAGTTGTCCTCCCTTATCTCATAGAAGCTAAAGAGTTTATGAGAGAGCAATGCCATGGTCACCTTCACCTTTTCAAACTTTAGCTCAAATGGAAAACATTTTCCTTGTCTCTACCCTGTAACAATTTACTGTATTGTTATTGCACATTTTCTCCTTGATCAAGATCACAGGAGTTTGAGTTACTACACTCTCAGTCAAGCCAGTCTGTTTCAACCCTTTACATTCATTTGCTAGCCTAACACATACCTGCATGGACACTTCGTACCTTTATATATATAAATGAAATGTTCATTCCAAAAGATGATTATTATTTCATACATCTTATATGAATATAACATGTACATAATATGAAGTATTTAAAATGTCGAGGTAAACCAATTTCAGAAATGTCAGTAACAGCTGATTAAGTGTGCAATGAGGATATGATCACTCTTTACTTACAGAGCTATTTGGAATGCATGTTTCAGAGTTTTAACATTTTTTTCTGTCAAGCAATGCTTGAGGATAGATGTCAAGAATTGGACTGGTTTCAAAATTATAACTTTCAACAGTAAATCAAGGGCCATAGCTAGTTGTAGTAGGGGATGTAGTTGAAATACATCTGCTGCATCAGAGTCATGCAGCGGGTTTACAATTACAGTCTGTAATTTCAGGGGGGGATAATTTGCTTCCCATCCCCCAACCATAAGGTAATCCATTCAGTTAGGCCATGTGTTTTGAGCATATTGTCTCCCTGATTTTTAGTTTTACATACATGAACAGACTAACTGCTAGTCTCTGAAATGAACATATTTTACTGAAGAAAGTTCATTGTGAAAAAGCTAAGGGAATCTAGATTTGCCACATTTTCTAGACTTGCATGGACTTTCTTGGATATATTTGCTTCAGGGTCTGTACAGCTGACTAATAAATGAAGAAAGGTGAAATAAAGTAAGTGCACACAGTCTATGAGTTTAAATAAAGGGTATTAGATAGTTTTGTTTTCTATAATTCCAGGTATGAGGTCCAATGAACATCACAAAGTTGTGTATGTTCAGGCATGTGCTGTGAGCCTTGGCATCCAAGTACTTTAATGCTGCAGTAGTTAATAGTGCAGTGTAGCATCCTTGGGCAACCCCATTTGGGGTTTGAATCCCATTCTGCCAAGAATGTGGTTATACCCATATTTATGGGATATATATAGCACTCCAAAGTTAATGGATTACATTCTGTATGCATGCCTGTGGACTTCAGGGGTGGTGGTGGGCCTAGTGGTTAAAACATTAACTCATCACTCCCAAGACCTGGGTTCGATTCCTCACATCAGTGCACTGTGTAAAGCCCATTTCTGGTGTCCCCTGCCATGATATTGCTGGAATATTGCTAAATGTGGCGTGAAACTAAACTCGCGTACTTACTTTGGATTTCATGTAAGTAGTTTAAGTAGTAAATGTGTGAAACAGGCATGACTTTAGTGCTTGGCTATCACATTAAGTCAACATGTTGGTTAAAAAGAAGCTCTGTTCAAATCTCTGTTAGCCCAACTCGCTTGGTTACATTTTACAGTATTTGAAACTGGGTCCTGGAGGGGGCTGGTGCTATAGCATTTGAATCTTTGGGTTCCCTATGCATGTTACAGATCCCTAGCAACCTATACTTATATTAAGAGATTAAATAGATCACGTTTGAAGGCTCAATGATTGTGTTAATTGCCTTCCGTCGCATCCCAGATGGTCTTCAGTAACCCATGCTTATCAAAAAAAACAGCTTACGGGATCTGGTCAGACTCGCAGACATTTTTGGCATGTCATGAGATCTCACATTGCAAAGATCAGTGCTCATGCTGTTGATCACAGGATTATCTGGTCCAGACTTCATGTTTTTTACAGACTGCTACCCTATAGCTGGAATATTTCTGAGTGGGGCATAAAACTGAACTCACCCACTGATACACATGGATGTATGTATACTTGTGATGTCAGTCATGGGATTATCTGTCCCAGTCTTGATTATTTTCAGTCGACATCCGATATTCATTATTTTTTTAACATTAAGGCTATGGCACCTTTACAAATTCCAAATCGTGTATATCCTGACAACACTGATAACAGGATCATGCCACAACACATGGAATGGCCGAGTTGACTGTTATGATTTGGATTTCTAAAGTTGGTTTACCTATAACACATAAGCAATATTATTTTTAATGTTTCAGTGTGCCAGCGCTTGTATTCTTGTGTGATGTATGGGAAATATTTGCTTGTGATGATACATACCATGCTGCAAATGTCAAAATGTACATGATTCTGTAACCCTATGGATGTTATAAGTCATGAACATGATCCACTGTATAATGTGCCTGAATGTTTTTGTGACCTAAATATTGGAATAGTTAACGTATGTCTGTCACTCTCACATTGCTTAGTCTTTTTCAAAGAGCTTTGAATGACATATCAACATGTGGTTTGTCATGAAATTCATATAAAGGCCTCAACAAGAGTTCTATTTGTTTGTCAGAACTTGTAAAAATTAAGGAATATATGACCATGTGTTTCTGTTTTGGTGAAGGGAGTAGGTGTGCCACTTGACAACAATCTAAACTGATATTTTCAACACATGTTCTTATATGTTTTGGGGAAGTGGGAAGCCTAGTGGTTAAAGTGTTCGCTGGTCATGCCTAAGACGTAGGTTCGATTCCAAAAAAAGTGTGAAGCCCATTTCAGGTGTCCTCCATCATGATATTGCTGGAATACTGCTAAAAGTGGCATAAAACTACACTCACTCACTCACTCTTGTATGTTTTGGGGCTGTGGGGGACTCTAGTGGATAGAGCATGGTGAAGACACTGGTTCAATTTGCCACCTGGGCACAATAAATGAAGCCCTTTCTTGTGTGTATTGCTGGAATATTGCTAAAAGCAGTGTAAAGCTAAACTCACTCACTCTACACATTTGGATGTGATGACATGCATCTAAGTCGTGACTCTTGGTACATGTTTAAGACCTTACTTTAGCTGTACTGAAAAATTGATCTGATACATTTGGAATATTATTTGAAAAACTAACTCTTGAATACCCGACACTTTTCTTAAAGATAACAACTCCTTTATCCATGGCAATAATAATTTAGGGCTACAAGAGGTGGCGGGAAGATATCTTTAGGGCTGTATTCCCAAGGAAATATCTTAGGCTGCATAAAAAAATTAAATGTTTCTAGGGCACATTTTTTTCGAAAGTGATGTGTTAATGAGTTGTAGATTCAGTGGCACTCATTCTTACAGACACTCATTCTTGTAGTGGACAAATAGATGAACGGGACACGGTCAAGTCAAAATTATTTTTCTCAAATGGCAATAAAAACTGTCACACGCACAAATAAAAGTGACGCTGGAGAAACATTTCACTTTTTTTATTTAGCCTTAATATAAAAAAATGTAGGGGCCCAGTGGCTTAAGTATTTCCTCATCATGCCAAAGACCTGGGTTTGATTCCCTACAAACTGGCTGGTTAAACGTTACACTTGCCAGCCCTGACCAAAATGTACCTGCCCACATGTAATGTATGGTTGACAAGTGATGTAGTTTATCACCCAACTGGAATTCATCATTTATTTTCATGACGGAATTAAGAATTATATATTATCCTGACATATGATGAATATCTTTGTATACATGTCTGTAGTTTAATCTGACCTGTCTGGCAGGTGAATATGAGAATTTGGCAATCCAAGTTGAAAATATCCCATCCCTGGTATTTAGGCAGGCAGGTATTTTGAATGATGTTGCCTGTATCAACCCACAAGGCCTTAAAGCATCGTTTGTCATGAAGGCTTGTCATGAGGAAAGCTACTAATTATGTCTGGACATTTTCTGCATTCAAACAAATTATCTGATTGTTGTCATTCTGTCTTGTAAAAATTGCAATTCATTAATTAAACCACTTGTCATGAAGCATTTTTGATCTCATGTGTCTTAATGTATTTGTGGTTTTGAAAATTAGTTCAATGCTTTTAAACAAAGTGTTTGTAATTTGATACATGCTTCAAATCAAACTTGACATATTATCAAGATTATGAAAACATTTCCTATTTCAAGAAAGATACATGTACTTAACTTTGTCTCATCTTTGCTGTGACCTGAAAAATTCTTTCCTTTCTTCATGCGCCAAAGAAGACATGTCAGAGTGTCCTTTTCACTGCAGCAACAAGTAATTATGATCAGCTGATCAATTATTTAGTGCTGTGTAGAGAGAATCTTTTATACAGGTGTTTGATCTCAAATAACAACCAGTATTCAGTCCCCAGCAGCCTCCTCAATACTGGCACACTTCTGTATACTGGAATGTTTCTTCTCTGTCTGTCAAGTCATGCAGTTAGGTTGTTTGATATTAATTGTCAAGCACTCTGGTCTAGACTGAGGTTGTCTTTCAGCTTTGTTCTCATTTAACATAAGGTTAAATTATCAGCAAGATAGAAGCTAACAACTGCTCTGTTTTCATTTGTTGATATTTCTTGGTCGTTAACATGTGTCTATGAATACGTACTTCACTGTGTAACTTCAACATTTTGTTGACGAGTTGGCATCAGCTTTCAGGATACTGTTCAGTACACATTGAAATATATTTGATACATATTTTATAGATATTGAAGAAGAAACATTTCCCCTTCCATGCCATCTCCCAGCTTGGTATTACACCATCAAGATTTGATGGGTTTTGTTTGACATGAATTTTATTTTATGTGTATTGGCAGTCCTTGCAAGATTTTCAAATGCTCCTTTTTTTTCCATTAACTCAACGTACCATATTCTACTCAAAAGATTTCTTTCTAATTTCAGCAAATTGTGGGTCTGTGATGTAAATGAGTTTAAAGATATATATGTATCCAAAAGGCCAAAGAAAAATCTGTATTGCTTTGAGCAAAGATTTCAGCAGTATTTTCAGCAACATCCTACCCATGTGAAGGTTCAGGACATATGTACCTATTTACACATTTTTGTACTGGGAAATGCTTTGGGAATTAGCAATTAAAGATTCACAGCGTTGTATTACTGACTAACCAATATTGTATAGTGAAAATAGAGAAATGTATAGCTTCAATTTTGCAGGTACTTGTTTCCCCATGATTGTGTACATGTTCATGGTATAAAGAATTTGTTACCTTTCTTTGTTCTGGTGTTTACTTATGCTGCTATTGTTGATTATGCACCAAGTGCTAGCTCGATGTAAATAAAACTCTTTCTACCTTTGGAACTCTTCTGTTTTCTCTTTCGCAGTAATATGTTTGTTCACCAGTTTGTCAGTTTTGGCCTGCGTAGCATGAATTGCTAGCTTAGTCCAGACATATCTTATTTCTTGCTTTACGGATCCACTGGTCATATATTTTCAAGACAAAGAAAACAAAAACACAAAATCACAAAATCCTACATCCTAATGGTTTTTTGGGGTCCAAAAATGAAAACTTAAAAGAATATTTTTTAGATTGTATTTTGTTCAATATACACTTCATAAATTGCCAAAAATATAATACTTTCAGTATTGGGAAGGAATTTACTACTTTGACAGGTGATTTTATTGTACTTTTCCCCTCATGCCTTCAGGTTTTCTGAGGACAGTCATCTGTAAAACAAGAAATGTAATTGGTATGGCCAGCATATCACAATGTATGCAGTGGTCAGGGTATTCTGACCCGTGAAGGTCCAGGGTAGATTAGGCCTTCAGCAACCCATGCTATAAAAGGCGACTATGCTTGTAAGAGGCCATTAACAGGATCGGGTGGTCAGACTCGCTAACTTGGTTGACACGTCATCGTTTCCCAATTGTGCAGATCGATGCTCATGTTGATCACTGGATTTTCTTGTCCAGACTTGATTATTTCCGAACTGCCACCATATAGCTGGAATATTGCTGAGTGGAGCATGACATTCAACTCACTCCCTCATTCAGGGTATTCTCACATCTCACACCCTTCATGTTGCCTTCAAATGACAGTGCATCAACTGTCTCAGTTGTTAAACAGCACTGAGTGGCTATTTTAATAACAAAATCTTCACAATGCAGCAGTTCAAACTGTCAGTGACCAACCGTCCATGTACACATTATCAGCCAAGTCAGTCGTATTCTGCTTGATCCATATACGGCCTGTACCATCTAGCAGTGTGCAAGGGACTTCATGTTGAATCCCATGGGGCCTTATCTATTTTATTGTTCAGAATGTGTAGGTGTCCAAGTGTCAAATAAGCATCCTTTGGACATGTACCTTTTTACGTTATATTTAGGATTACATTGTACCCATGTGTGGAATTGAACCCGGGCCTTCGATGTGACAAGCAAATGCTTTAACCATAAGACCCCTCTGCCTATATTGGTATATCAGTTGAGTATAGAAGGGCACTTTCATAAAGGAGAACAGATTTTTATAATTTTTGTTGGGTTGAACTCCATGCTGGATTCGAACCTACACCTTCAGTGCCGGGCACCTAATCACCATGAACTAATTGAGACACCTAACCCCCACAGCCTCTGCGGCTTCAATGAAAGTACTGGAATCTGTATCTTACTAGGGAAGTGCTAAACCAAATATATCATGCTACCTTTGACCACTTTCTTTGTGGCATTGTATGTTCACCCTTTGGACAGTTTGAAGACCTGTCATCAGTTGTGAAGACTGTCCCCAGTTCACTCCTTTCCTTATGCACAGGCAAAGTGTAGCGCAAAACATTTTGCGCTACACTTTGCCTGTGCCTTATGAGACAACTTTTCTTTCTTCAACATTATACAAAGGAGCCATTATTTGTTCATAGTTGTAAAATACACCCAAATCACATGCTAAACTCATGCCCTCACATTTCAAGAGTTGTCTCAGCTTAAATCCATTTCAAATCCTACAGTTTTTGTTTCTCCCATAATACTGAACACCAGAGTTGCTGAATTAAAGTGAAAAGATTACAAGAGAACATCTGAAACATACAATTTTATTATCTTACAAAAGGTCACTAGAAATATCAAATTTGCTGTTCACTATTCAGGAGCTGACAATGTAAGTGCATGTCTACTGGATGCTAACAATGCTAAATGATATGCTAATTAGGCAATATGAAGAACTACAATATGGCAAGATGAAGAGCTGCACCAACGCAAGTTTCACATTCCTAAAGTCTATGGTTCTAGGAAGGAAATGAGATTACCCTATGGTGAAAAGCACTGCCTAGAACTTCTGACATAAAATCAAAAGTAAACAGACGACAAGCATTTATGATTGAGATGTTACAAATAAGTATGAAATAACACTTATTTGAACTTAAATTTCTTCCACAAAGTCCTCAGACGTGTAATCAAGTGTATAGAAAAACAAAATTTAATTAGAGTTCATATGTTTTATTCATATTTATACACTTCCTAATTTCAATTGTAGCATGAGAACTTTACTATTACAAACAAAAAGGACATGAATGGAACAATCTAGCTCAGCAAAAATGACTTTCTCCTCAAATTATTCGTAAAAGGTAGTTTTCTCTGCTGCAAATTCAGCAGTTTATAGTAAGGCAATAAGCAATGAAAAGCACAGACGGCATTGTATTCTTGCTGGTAAATTAGTGAGTGATTGAGTTTTTAACAATATTCCAGCAATATCATGGCGGTGGCCACCAGAAATGGGCTACCTACATTACACCCATGTTGGGAACAGAACCCAGGCCTTTGGCATGGCGAGCGAACGCTTTAACCACAAGGTTACAACACAGCCCCAGTTGGCATATTAAGTGAGTGCAGAAGAATGAAAAACTACATGTTTACCAATTTCATTTTCATATTTACAATGACAATACCACTGAGCAAGTAATCTCGTCAGAGTACTTTTGAACACCAAACTGCATTTGACTAGATACATTAGAAATTCAGTTCAAACAATAATTTCAACACAGCACAACTAAATTCATGCTTAACCAAAACTTAAAACAATTCTATTACACTTTTCTGAGAATTGTCTGCAGTCATGATGATCTAGATAAAATTATTCCTGGAAACAAAACCCAGGAAACAATTACTCATCTGGGAAACTTATATTAAATACAATAACTCTCCATTTACAAGAACAGACATCAGACATATCAAATACACGGTTCATTTTAATAAAGGTGGAATGTCTCCGAAGTCCCCGAATCTTTTAAATAATTTTTACCCCAAGACTGTTGTGCTGGGATGTGTGCCCTTTTCGAGGATGTGACATTTCCTCAATATTGGACATTTCAAAATCATTTGGGGAATTGTCAACTAATTGTTTGGGAAATCATAAGACTCGAGAACTTTTGAGACAACCCCTGTTTAATGTGGTATAAGAAATGAACTAGGTGTCACAATGACCTTTGTTTTAACTTTAAATATCAAATCTGAATCAAGGCAAACAAATATCCAAAGATATCCGAATGTCTGAAATAGTTGTCAGAAAAAAGTGTATTTGCTTGACTTGACTGAACACAGGTTTCGTGAGAATGACTGATACTGATCATCTCACATCTTTGGCAAACTGGACAAATTTTATTTCAGTCTTCCTAAAATTCAGTTCAAGGGCACTTTTACAAATAACAGCACTAGACTGAACCAGGGCACCATCTGAAAAAATACTGACAGTAAAACATTCGGGACAATGCCATTTCATAATGACCAAACACAGAGACAAAGCAGTGCCTCATAGTAATCATGGTTACCATGGTAACATTCTTCAACGAAGGGAACAATTTTCCTTTTGATAAAAATCAAAGCCTCCTGTTTCTTGAAAAGCAAAGACCAACATTTGTGTGTTACTAAAAAAAATATGTTCATATAAAAATTAACGGTGATTGAGGATTCTCCTTGAAAATTCATTAACAAGTAAACAGATTCCGCAATTACGATCTATGTGAGTGTTGACTCACATCTTTAATAAAAAGTGTTAAATCAGTCATATGACAACAATGATAAATTGATAAAAAATATTTGTTCGATTTCAGAACAAAGCTGTGACCTTGTGATAACAACACTTGGAAATGACATTGATTCAATGCTTAAATTTGACTTCGTATTCAAACATATAGGAGATTGTGCACAATATTGCTAAAGACATACCCTTACATCATGTACATTCCATAAATACAACTTCAAATTCAAAGCAACAGCTACCATTCATCCAACTGCTCAAATCCGGTCACATGATGCTATTTAGAAATCCTATTGGACAATGCAGGAAGTCAAAAGTCACAATCCCTGAGCAGCTATCTACTCGAGTTGAACTTTCCAAAGGTAAAACAAATGTCATGACAACTCTGGTATTTTGAAACCTGCCTTAACAAACAAGATCTCTGATAATTCTTTACGTTCATGTTTCTTGTGTTCACTGAGTGCTGGAAATGTTCTCATATTTATCACAATGCTTGACTTCAGAAGCAGTTATCCCTTCTCTCCATGTGATAACACTTGACTTAGTAGCACAATCCTGTTGTTATTCTGTTTAACTGGAGGGATTCTTTCCAAACTGAAACACCTAAATGATCTGTGTTTAAAACTCATCATGGCGAGTAAGAGCTTCCCCAAAGTCTGTAGCTTGACTGCCAACAAACAGATCATACTTTTCGAGAATTTCTTCTTTTGTGAGTTTGCCATCCTGAAAGACAAATGAGTAAACAAACATAAACACAACATATCAATAAACATAATAAATAAGAATAAAGGGTGACTGATACAAACATCAAACTTTCAGACACAATTAACTGATGACATGTATTATATCCTGTAACAAAGAGACTAATCATTTAGTATTCATCCTCGATATCTCCAGGGCATACATTCCGATAAGTCTCCACTATACCCTGGATGCATCTACGGCTCTGCCAGATAAATTTATTACCTCCCTTGACTGTCTTTTCATCCAGTCAGGTATCTACGCTGGGAAGTTGAGCGAACAAATCACAACTCACTTTCGTTTTTTTAATTATCTAACCGATTATACTTGTCAACAGAAACCATGCAGAGGTTCTCTGGAAGAGGTAGAAGGCATTCTTGCATATGTTGTTTTAAAGTTTCGGACCTGTCAATTTGTTTGTATGATTTCCCTAAAATCTGGGACGCACTGTGGGCAAAGTCGCAGTTGTGACCGCTACCTTTGTTGACACTGGCAAGCTCTGTTATAACGGCGGCCTAGCTGATTGGCTACTGTGAGAAGGCGGAGCCAGCAAAGGGAGGTAATAAATTTATCTGGCAGAGCCGAAGATGTGCCCAGGGTATAGTGGAGACTTATCGGAGCGTATACTCTGGAGATATCAAGGATGTTTAGTATTGGGAGGGTGATCTAATTCCAATATAATGTTTCTCATGTTAAATTCTAAAAGTTGAAAAGTAAACAAATTGTATCATCTGATAAAACAGAACTACTCCCACCCCACCCATAATTGGGATAAATTTTGGCAAATCTCTCTTTCACTGTGACAATCTTAATACCACTTCTCTGCACAATCTCTACAACAAAAATCATAAGACCTTGCTGAATATTTGATGTACATTGAGACCCCTCTTTACGCCACAGTCAAGTGAGCAAGTTTAGATTTACGCCGGACTCAGCAATATTCAAGCAATATGGTGGCGTTCTGTAAATAATCGAGTCTGGACCAGACAATCCAGGGATCAACAGCATGACCATTGATTTACACAACTGGGATACAATGACAAGTTAACCCAGTCAGCGAGCATGACAACCCGATCTTGTTAGTCGCCCCTTACGACAAGCATGGGTTACTGAAGATCAATTCTAACCTAGATGTTCACAGGTCGAAAACTTCAAGAAAGTTTACACATTTTTTTATAATATAGTTATGAATCTCAACAATCGCTTTATAGCATGATCTGTGATCTATGTCTTGCAGCTGTGACCTCACAGTATCATCACAAAATCCTCACTCAACCTATTCCCATTAGAAATCCTAACAGATGGTTTCACATTAAGCGTGAAATGAAAAAGGACACATATAAGTAAAGTTACAACTTGCACAAGACATGACTGATACAAAGTTTAGTCGAACATGCTACTGCAACTCGTAGTAATGTTTGTTACTTAATGCCACACTCAGCAATATTCCAGCTATATTCTGCAAATAATCGAATCTGGACCAGACAATCCAGTGATCAACAGAATGAGGATCAATCTACACATTGGGATGACATGCGTCTACCAAGTCAGCAGGCCTGACCACCCAATCCTGTTAGTCGCCTCTTATGACAAGCATGGGTTGCTAAGACCATTTCTAACCTGGTAGCAGCTAATAGTATCTAAGCAGAGCAAAGCAGTGATTACAAGACTAGCAGAGTGTCATGAAACAGCCAGTGTGGGGGAATATGAGTGCCTTAAAGGTAAGGTAAGGTACCTGTTGTGACATCACACAGATCAAGGAGAACAGGAAAGAGGGATAAAAGGCTACAAAGGGAGCAAAGCAGTGTGGAAGAAACAGAAGAGTGGAAGAGGCTGAAGATATGGGTGAGGGTATTTCAGACTATTCCCAAAAGATCAGATATCAGTACAAGAAACCTCATAAACCTCATCAAAAAAAGACCTGCTACATAAGCATACAATAATCTAACGGTAATCAACTGCAGATCTTGACCTTCTAGGAGGATGTGTTGTCTGTCCATAGACTGGTGTTTTTTTGATGGTCAGCGGAAATTTCAACTGCTCTGATAGCAGTTATTCAATCACTTGCAATGAAACTGTCATCAGCTCATACTTTTGTCTGATGTTTTGCAAAAAAACATGGGCGCTTGGTGCGAAAAAAATGAACCCTGCTGCACCAATGTGATTCTAAGTCTCAGCAGACTGTCACAACTCCCAGACTTGTAGAGTAACAGCACAGGTTCCGGTGCTGTTACTTCACTAAAGCTTTCATTACACTGTGACTCTTGTATTTTGCAAATGAACAAAATATGCATCCATATCAAAAACTACTTTCACGACAGACCATTCTAGAACTCAGTACCTCATCAGAAACAAAAACACATCATACTCAAATGTCTCGAGTAACACCCTGAAAGAAGTAATTTCTTTTATGTTATGAAAAAATAACATCAAATGAGAAATAAGCAAAAATGGACAAAAATCCACAAACACCCTCAAATAACAATCTGTGAAAAGGTATCATAAAAAGAGAAAAGCGAAAAAGAAAGATCCATGATCCAAACAAAAGTAAGCTCAAACAATGCTTACACCGAAGAATAGAAGGCTGCCTACGAAGCTGGCCAAGATATGCAAAGAGCCAACCTTATCTTGCAAAATTATATCCACAAAACAAACACACAAAATGGTGTCAACGGTTACACATAAAAACCAACTCAACTGTATTCAAGAATACCACCTTGACCAAATCTCCATCCATGGTTGCCACTTTTACAGAATCTGTATCCATGGTTACCAACCAAAAAACAGACCTAAACACATGCTGAAAGAAATTAAACACTGAGGCTACAAACCTTATCAGCATCAGCCTCATGAATAAGATGCTTCGTCTCGGCCCGCGAGTGATCGTAATCAGTTGGAAGGATCCACTCTCTCACTTCCTCCCCATCCATTTTTCCATCTTTGTTTTTATCACGGTACGTATTAAATTGTTCACGTTCACTTTTCACCCATTCAGGCTCCTCCTCACCCTTATCTTTATCAGGCCACATGTCACCTACAAAGGTTAAAGGTCAAACAAAAGATGAGTGAAAGCTTGCTGCTACTAGGAGGCATACACAGGTGGACAAACCTTATCTTTGTCTGAAGACTCCATTAAGTGAGAGGCCTCAGCTGAACTGTGGTCATAATCCTCAGGGATAATCCATTCCTTAATCTCAGCCTCATCTAGTTTACCATCCTTGTTTTTGTCTCGGAAACTGGAGAACTGCTCGCGTTCAGATGCCACCCAATCGGGTTCACCATCATGGTGGTCATCTTCCTCATCATCATCATCGTCATCCTCATCGTCCCAAATGTCCGCTAGAATCAGTTGTACATGGCATACATGTGCAAACATCAATTTGTTACCATGGTAACCTTTCTGAATGTTATGGTATCCTATATGAATGTCATGATAATCAACATAAATGTCATGGTAACCTATATGAATGCATGGTAACCTACATAAATGTCAGGGTAAATTATATGAATGTTATGGCAACCAGCATTAACATCATGGTAACCTATATGAATGTTATGGTAACCAATATGAATGTCATGGTAACCTACATGAATGTTACAGTAACCTATATGAGTGCATGGAACCTATATGAATGTCATGGTAACCTATATCATGTATATGATCATGGTAACCAATATGAATGTCATGGTTGTCATGGTAACAAAAAAACTAACATTTGAGTTGTCAACTGAATATGTAAGTGAATTCTTTTTTTGTGTGTGTCAAACAGCAATGTTTCAGCTGTCAATGGTGACTAACCAACACCAGGAAACACAGTCCATGGCCTGATAGCATGACAGTCCTGTCCTCGTATCTTGCTACCATGGTCATTTCCAGGGGTGCCCTTCCAAATGGATGTAAATGGAAAAACTGTAGAATCTAAGAGCATCATGTACTTACCAATATATTCTTCAATGCTGATAAATCCATCTTTATCTTTGTCAATATCTTCCAAAGTTTCCTGCAGAAATTAACACAGATACATTTGTCATTGCTGTTCATAGCTCTTCCTCTCTGGACCATCAAATCACATTTGGGGAAAAAGATACATAAATTCTTTTACTCTGCCACATCACTTCAGCACTCAGATGAGAGGACACCTCAAGTGATGACCATCTCAGATTATCATAACAATCTGCACTGAGGCTGCTACACCCTTGGAACAACTGGCACATTCAGGCTAACATCTGGTTTTGTTTTAGCTCTCAAAGACAATATGGTTGGAGAGTTGCAAATTAACATGGAGTTATTACATCACTGTAGATACAATATGAAAGGTCTCTTGCATCAAGAGCCTGTGCCTACTGAATAACAGTCACTGCTATAGAGTTCACAAACCAAGTCACTGGATTGGTTGGTTTGTTGTTTAATGCTGCACTCAGCAGTAAATAATCCTGCCTGGACAAGACAATCCACTGATTAACTGCATGAGCACTGACCTACACAGCTGAGATACAATGACGTGTCAACAAAATCAAAGAGCCAGACCACCACCTGGCCACAAATACACACCCACCTATTACTAGTCTGTCTGACAGTCCCTTCATTACTTTCCCTACTGCCCAGCCCTCCCTGCAGTGCTGAAGCCCGAAATGAAGTAACTAGAATTCCAATATTTCTCCCAATCCACTGGGGCTCCTTTTCAATATTTGTGTGCTTATGTGTTCAGGGACTAACCATTAGTCTCAGAATTTCAATAAATGCAGCTGTCAAATCAGAATTTCTTTCAAAAGTCAGAGAAATTCTGTACTTTGTTAGGGATAAGTTTGGTGGAGAATATGTCCCTTTCACACTGAATCACTGGCCAACAAGCCGAGAAATTCACTGGATATGCCAGTTAAAGCAGATTGTAAAACTGATCTTACATGTACAACAATCTCTCTCATATGTTCAGCATCTTCAGGATGTAAAAAGTCCATGAATTCCTCTTTCGAAAGTTTGCTGTCTCCATCTTTGTCAGCTTTATCCCAACGCCGCCTGTCTCTCTGAATCATGTCACGGTACTCATAAGTGGGGGAGCCTTCTTCTGGTTCTGCAAAGCACAGTGTTACAACCATCAGCAAGCTGACTAGTCGGTAGTCTATTTCACGACACTATCAATAGGGTCTTGGATAAAAGTGACATATTTTCAGTCATTTTTGCTAAGCATCATGTTTTTAGCTTCATACTGATTTGCTAGTGAGTTCAACTGTTCCATTTTCACTGTTCATGAACAGACACATACAAACATGATGTTATATTCACATAAGGTTGTACGTAATTGGAGATCATTTCATTCATTGCTCACAGTGTCATTTATGATTTTCCATTAACATGCCGACGAAGCTGTAAGAGTCAGGGAAACCTGTATTTTGTTACATTTTACCATAAATCAGCCATGGTTAAATCTTAAGCTGCCTTCTACTTGAAATTAATGATTCAAATATTTGTGCCTCTTACATCTGTTTTCATTCAATTCATGACGCCACTACAATGAGTTGAGTGAATCCACAACCTTTACAAAATCCTGAGCATGGTTCGTAGTGATTTACATCCCTATCATGCCTACTGTATCCAGCCATGAAGACTTACCATCAGGGTAGCCATATGTCCTCTTCTTGTAAGATGTCCACAGAAGCTTGTCATCCGTGTCAGGCTCATGGTCCTTCCACATCCTATCTGTATCTGTGACAATATATCGCTTCTGGACATACTGGATCCATTCCTTTAACTCCTCCTCTGTGACAAAACCATTTCCATCTTTGTCAATCTTGTCAACTATCAACCTGCAAAAATTACAACACAGATCAATTGACAGACAGACAGACAGACGCAGAGTTGAGGATGAAGACTTATGGATAAACAACTTCTTTCTTGGATGCGACGTTTCGGTGTAGATTCTAATACCATTATCAAGCAAAAGATGCAAAACATATGCACAAAGAAAATTTTATAGTTTAGTTTTACGCCGCTTTTTAGCAATATTCCAGCAATATCACGGTGGGGGACACCAGAAAATGGGCTTTGCACATTGTACCCACATGGGGAATCGAACCCGGGTCTTCAGCGTGACAAGCGAACACTTTAACCATTAGGCCACCCCACCGCCCGCCACTTAAAGATGAAGACTTAGAGCTGTAGTGAGAAAATCTTTATATTTGTTGTTTTGGGTCTCAGAAAGAAGCATTCAATATCGTAGCAGTAAGTACCAGTAAGAGTGTTAGCTATGATGAATAGCACCAAGTCATCAGGGTGCAATGACACAATATCAACCATGATCCCCTTTAGCACAGTTAATGTAGGTTTACTCTGTATAGTTCCATTCCAGAATCCGATCACTGGATGTACTTGGTGCGTCCAACAATCTCAAGGGAGACAATGATTCTTGTACCTTCAATGTTTGTTATGCTTACATTGACAGTAAGTCCAAAGTTAGCAAATATGTGGGCTGCCACCCAATGGACTGATGGATAACAAATTCACCTTATCACACACGGTTGCATGTTTCGGTCCAAAGACCATAGTTAAGAATTTATTCACTTGGTTGCAGCAGAAAAACAGTTATTAACATCCACCTATTTCTTTCAGAAAATAACTGAAAAAGGATGATAAGAACTGCATTTTATTTCATCCCAAAGGCTAGTGAGTCACATGTAAGCTTTGTACACAGACAACAAGTCATGGTCATCAATATCCCCTACCACAGTATTCTGTTCCTATTTTGACAGCTATTCATTCTTCCTACAAATACTTGCAATACCTGTCTATAACAGTTACTGAGAAAATCTGTTCCCATTGGGGATAACATGCACTGAGTCAAGAAACGCATGACAAGGGCCATAACTCTGTAGCGGTATATGTGTCCTGAAAAGACACAGCATATTTGGTTTCCCTATCTGTAACAGTTTTTGAGAAAATCTCTCCCAATCTGGGATACTATCTACTAAGAGAAGAAACGCATGGCAAGTGCCACAACTCTGGAAAGAAATGTAACATGGTTTCTGTTTCCAGTCCATCAAAACATTTGCGTCCTGAAAATGCGCAACACTTTTAGTTTCCCTACCTGCAACAGTTTCTGAGAAAATCTGTCCCGTTTGGGGACACAGTGCACGAAGCCAAGAAATGCAGGACAAGGGCCATAATTTGAGAAAAACCTGTCCCCATTATCTTGGACGGACAGAGTTCAAACACATATCTCCCTCCCACTCTTGGTGATAATGGAACACAAGTCTGACAACCAGAATCCAATATTAAAGTGTTACATAAATATTGTCAATCTTCTGAGAGACTTGACTACTCACGCAAGTCTCTGCTGACTTTCTTCCGGAGTGAGCTGGTCAAAGGTCTTGGCATCGTCCTTGCCAAGGAATGCATCATGGTCATAGTCGTTATTGTGTTCACCGTGATCATCGTGATCCTGATCACTCAGAGCCTGAGAGAAAAAGAAAACAGTCAAATACGTTTTTTGTTGAAACCAATTACTGGCAAACAAGGACAAGCTTGACCGGCATAGAAAACATGTTTTCTAGATGTGAGGGGTACACAGCAATGAGCAAACCTATTTGGTTAATGTAAGATAGAGCAGATTTAGGCTAGTGCACGTGCAGTGCATGACAATGAAACTTACTCTGCATGTAGTTGCACACACCTATCTCATAAGACTGTCAAATGGTTGGTGTATAATGTTCCCCCTAGGGTTCAGAAAGGGCAGGGTAAATTCATGGAAAAAGGCACTTCATAACCTCAAAGGGCATGTTGGTGAGGATTATTTAAAAAACAACAAAATGTATAAGAAGTCAAATTGTCTTATATTTCAATTCTAAAGTTCGTTTTTACTCTCCTCAGTTTGCATTTTAAGAATAGAATTTGAAAAAAGCATTTCAAATCTGGAAAGTACACACTCATCATGGTAAATGACTGCGATTGAGGCAAAAAAGGGCAGGGCACGCTAATACACGCTAATATGGGTCAACTGTCAGGTCAGTGCTCGACTTATCCTTGTTTGTCAGTAGGAAACAAGCAGTATGTCTTTTTCAGATTTGTCATTTATGATTCATGAGATCAGGCATTTAATGAATGATGTACTTTGTGCATAAATAACCAAATCTGAATCATGGAAACTAGAGGTTGATGGCATGAGCATCAACATTCTAAAGTGAGACATCACAGTCAGGTCACTGCATTCACCTAATATTTATAGTTATTAGCTTGTTTTGACAAGATGACATTGTCATTTTGTTGAAAGTATTTTAATTTTTTTAATTCAATGCTGGCATGGCTCTCTTAATATCCACGGCAAATCCTATCTTAACAAAATCATTTGAATTGCAAGAAAACTCCCTGGGGTATCTGTTTCGGAATTATCTTCTCTTTTTAATTCATGTGTTCTTTACCTCACTGAGTGAATTTTATCTGATCCCAGCCATGTTATATTTTCTGAATACCATCTTTTACCTTCAGTTCGTCGATACCAAATGCCCCGTTTTAAAACCAAAAGAGTTCAAATTTCTTTCATTTCCACAAGTATTTATCCTTTAAATGACTGTTACCTTTGTCTGTCTATTGTGTTTTGTGGTTTATTAACCTACATGTCATTTTTAAAATGTAACCATGTGACCACTTTCAAATATAAAAAGAATTCCAGCAATATCATGGCGGGGGACACCAGAAAATGGGCTTCACACTTTGTACCCATGTGGGGAATCAAAGACGGGTCTTCGGCATGACGAGAGAACGCTTTAACCACTAGGCTACCCCACCGCCCCCTTTGTTTGAGATGAGTTATCGTTTAAACATGTTCAAATTCTGAGATTCTGAAGGAACTAAAGATGTTACCTTTTCTTTTTTTCTGTCCTTCTTCTCTCCATCAGGTTTGGGTATTGCACTGCTGTAGGACACAGTTAACACTGCTAGCACCAGAAGTAGGGTGTATGCCCTCATTGCCTGACCGGACGATAGCACCTGCAACCACACAACTAATTAACAATTTGCCCATATCCTGACTACACCATCACAGCCATGCATAAACAACCAAATTCATTAAGTTCTTCATCAGTATATGGACAATACTGTTTTGTGTCATGCTCAAGAGGACTGCATTTCACCCGTTACATGCCCTTGAGGCTGTTTGGTCATGTTCAAGATTATACCAGTGTTAAAAGTACTAACCCACCCAGGTCCATGTCACATTTTAACATATCCAGTGTAAAAAAATAGCCCATCCTACCGCCTATTTTTGTGAAGGACAGTATATTAAATAAGTAAGGCTGTCATTTGGGGAAATATTTGGGAAAAAAATAGACCTAACTAGGTTTGAACTTCATCTTAACTATTATTTTTTCAATTGTTACACTTTTTTCAACTGGCTGTGTTTATTCAGTCACTTTTTAGGATAGCTAGGTACTGTTAAGACATAGGTGGGGGATCAAGCCACCAACTTTTTGTCTTTGGCTGTGACATATCCACCACTCATCAGAGATGATGGAACATTATTCTAATCAAAATTGGATTTTAATGAAATAGATGTTATCAAATGACAGGAAATATAATACAGGCAAGATCCCATTAAAGAATATTCACTGTATATTAAAGGATTTACAGTATTTACAGTTAGTGAAGGAGTACGGTTTTATGCCACTTTCAGCAATATTCCACCAATGTATCATCAGAAATGGGCTTCACACATTTAACGCATGTGGACAATCGAACCCGGATCTTCAGTGATATAAGCCAACACATTACCCATCTGACTACCCCACCATCCGAAAGGATTTAGATGTACAGCAAGTTCCCTAATCATAGGCAACCACTGACAGTTTAATTTATGAGTGAAATATGTCTACATAAAAGGGGACATATGAAATAGAATGTAAGAGAAGAAAGATATTTTACAAGCACTGCAGTGAGTAACATTCAAACCTCAATGCAGTCAGTAAATACTTCACCTGGACCATACAAGTGGCCACCAGATCAAGATCAAGGAAACGTCCTTTAATCAGTTGCTGAGACAGGCACAGACCATTTATCCTACTCCAGAGTTAGTGAGCTACTATTGTAAGTCTCAATGGCATTATTTCAGCCAAATAGTGACTGTTGAATCAATACAGCAAATTATCCATGTTGCAAATGTACACATTTTCACGATACACATTACAAATCTACTACAATGTATTTATTAACATGTTTACCTGTAGTAACCCTTCTAAGTAACCAAATGTAATACCTAAAAAGGCTCTAGAGATAAAACCTTATTTAGATACTAACATGATACAAAGTTACTAATCATAATACAAGAAAAATAAAGACCTCTTTCAGTCATGCTATAACCCTAACTTGAAATAAGATAACAATATTAGCATTGTTCAATTAAGCACAGTTTCAAACTGGAAGACTGTAGAGTGCTACAGTTGTTCTTGATATAATTGATAATACAAGCCTAATATAACAATATGATTGGGAAAATAACTGAATATTAGGGACCAGTCATAATTTATGGCTGTGTGTGTGTGTGATGATGATCTTTATGGAGTTGCATGTACAATGTGAACGACACCCACTCCCCACAAAATAAATGTACGAAGTAAGTGAATCCCCCCTACTTGTCAATGAAGCACCCGTCCCTGACCTCACCTCCTCGCCCCACCCCAAACTACTCCTCCCCCTCCCTACCCAGACACATACAAAATTGATTACACCCTAAACACCTCTCCCACCACCCCCAGAACAAAATGAGCAACCCTCATTAAAATCATCACCACCACCCCTGCCACAAAGGAAAGAGCACTTGCCGTTCCCCCATACTCCTTCTTCTGCTATTTAACTGATGTAACACTAACTAGTTCAACCCTGTACATTACACTTATTCTTCTGAGTCCCCCAGTAATTGTTGTGTTAGGTTTTGTTAATAATTCTAGGATATAACAAAGAATAAATATTATTTGATATGGGAGAACGGGAGGAACTCTTACCACTGATTTTGTTGTTCGTGCAGTTCATAAGGACTAAATGTTTCAGTAAATGAATCCAGTAATGGGTGATAAACATGTTAAGTCTGAATCAAGAGGCCATCTGACAAGATAAGATGGGAAACAACTGAACCAAAGCAAGAATCACCATCAGTAGCAATTTTCCATATTAATACATGCACAAAACAAAAATGTGTTATTAAACAATAAATTAATGGCACATACAATTAAACAGTGATAGCAAAAGCAACTGAGATTCTCTAACCAAAAGGAGTTGGCGTGATGTGCACGAGTTGGTTCCTTAACCTGAGGAGAGGTATTCGGATGCTGACGTGGCACCACCGATGCTAGCTGACTAAGCGTCCGGAGACCGCGGATTTCCAACACCCCTCTTCATTCGCTCGTTATTCTGTACGTCTCAAAAATAGTAAACCGCGGTTCCACACGCGAGTTATTACATCAAATAGTTTCGTTGTAAGAGTTTTTGGGTTCATTTTGGTTCACAAAGGCTGGGTACGTTGGAAAGTTTTTAAAAAACCGAATGACAACACTGCGGTCAGCTGGTGATGACCTGGCAACATGCCTTATTCCTGTGATTGCTGACTGTTTTGATAGATCGCGTCCTGAGATGTTTACTCAACCGTGAAGAGTTGTTCGCAATGGCACTTCCGTTGTTACTTACCTGTCAAACCGACTGTTGACATTTCTGACACATCGCATTTGAATAATTATAAAAGGCAGTGCTACTCAAACCAACACAAACACAAAACCGATTACCCACTTTACAATATATCAATATATCCGATTATTAAAACTGTTACGTGAAATCATTTAACGTGTTCAATAATCGAAACCCTTCATTCATGAGAAATGCACCGACATTGCTATTGCGATAAAAGTAGGTCAAGTTTGACAAGTGCGTGCTCACTTACCATGGTGATATGCGAACGCAGATAGCGTGGTTTATTTGTTGTGAAGCAGCTGTAACGCCTCACAATCCTCGATCGAACGGGGTCTTGCTGACAAAAGAAAATCAACACACCAAAATCACACTGCAGGCTTATATACTTACCTCACCACTGCTGAGGCAATTGACCTTTCTGACCCCAGAGCGGCAACTTGTATAGACCAATCAAATGATGGAACTGAACCCATGTGATCTACAATAACCAATCACATTTTGGCCAACGTGGCCGATGCAAAAACCAACCAATCACAATCGAGAACGGAAGCCCAGCGTGGCAAGTAATTTGATCTGTCAATTCGGATCCACGTGGAAATAGCAGTGGTCTAACGAAAAGGGAAATTCCAAGCTTGACAGCAACGTACTCTGGGAACGCCTTTTGTGTCAAATGAGGCGATATAGCCTGCACACGTGGGCAAATGAACATCACATGTACGATATGCTAAAAACACAGTATCTAATTGTTAATGAAATGGTCTTTTGCACTAGGACACTTAACATTGACTACTAAAGCACACTTTCAAGTAAATGTTTACACTGTAATGGATAGGATGGGTCCCTCTCCGATCAATAGTTAACAACTCCTAAAACCAGATTTAATCAAGCCTGGTAAACACTCCTACGTCATGGCAGGTCATGGAAGTTACTGAATAAAACATGTCGAATCCTGAAAGGATATACATGTACGCAATTCGGACAGTATTAAACTTAAATCCCATATCAACGATCACATACCAAGAACTACTATATATATGATGACCAGAGACTTGTGAGTGAGTTTAGTTTTACGCCACACTTAGCAATATTCCAGCTATTTGGCAGCAGTCTGTAAATAATTGTGACTGGACCAGACAATCCAGAGATGCGCATCGACCTATCGGAATACGATAGATGTGTGTGGACCACGTTACAATATACCCAGAGCTCCATAAAAAAAGCCCTTTAGATACAATGAGTAGTCACTAAAAACAAATGAGTGAGTGAGTTTAGTTTAGTTTTACGCCGCTTTCAGCAATATTCCAGCAATATCACGGCGGGGGACACCGGAAAATTGGCTTCACACATTGTACCCATGTGGGGAATCGAACCCGGGCCTTCGGCGTGACGAGCGAACGCTTTAACCACTAGGATACCCCACCGCCCCACTAAAAACAAAGTTATCATAATAATTTGATAAATGTTTACTCCGTTCGGTCCTGTATTGGTCTTTCTTACAGCAGTGATTAGACATTCTACTATAATCGTAAATGCTGTTTGAGATGACTTCCAGTTTTGTATCTGCCCTATGTCTGTATAAACTCATTACGATATGCATTTCTAATCATAACATTTAAGGAACGTCTTAATTGTTTATGCACTCTTCCTAAGTGTATGTGCGAGTAACTCCTACTTTGGACTAAATATAACATTTGCACTAACGTGAAAGTGATTTGTTAAAATTGTCTAATAAGAGAAGTCTATAGGACTATATATTTGTATTAACGGCTTTGGCATAATCACTTACACTTATGTGGGGTCTCTCTTTTTTTCTTTTTTTTTTTTAATTTGAAAACATTAACTTTCACTATTTCTGGATGCGATGTATTTACGAACATCAAACTTTTGGGGGTTAGGGTACTGATGACGAAACATTTCATCACTCTTTTCCAAGACAGCTTCCCTTGACAGAGATAAGGCGGGTTTAGTTACAGGAACTCAGCGTCATGGATACGGGAGGGGTTGGGGAGATGGGGCGGGGAGGCCTAGTCTCCCGTGAGCATAGCAACCAGCTGATGCAAGAAGTATTCCAGAAAGTTCTGGCGACAAAACGTCCCCTTTGTTTGAGGCAAGAGAAACTTGGAGACAGGTTTTTGTCGTAAAAGGTAAATTAGGACGTTGCTATTGCCTGCAGCAATCGGCCAGGAATTACAGATACACCTGTGTGAGCCGGCTCTCCTGGATGATAGGACCTGTGTAACGTGTTATACTTCAACCGACAAGACATAAAGTGACGTCAATACCATATGTTCCATGTAGTAGGTAAGTGTGCGCCGTTGCAGGGAAGGTACACCAACGCTTACTCTCTGAATAAGTGAGTGAGGATAGTTTTACGTCGCACTTAGCAATATTCCAGCTGTATGGCGGCGATCTATTAATAATCAAGTCTGGACCAGACAATCCAGTGATCAACAGTATGAGCATCGATCCATGCAGTTGGAATACAATGACAATGGGTCAACCAAATCAGCGAGCCTCACCACCCCATCCCGTTAGACGCCTGTAGGACAGGTGTGGGTTACTAAAGATCAATTCTTCAGCTTCTTCAGAACATATTCTCCCTGAAGATGCAATATTAAAGTAAATTTATGTAGGGGAAGAACTTTTACATTAACAAACAAACCTATTCAAATTGAAAAGGAGCCCCAGGAAGACTAGACCCTGAACCTGAGGAAAAGTAGACTTGCCTCTATTCGGACTTTTGTACTGTGGTGTATGGAAAGTATCATGGTTCAGGGACTGTGAGACAAACTAGGACATTCTTTGTCTTCAACTGTTGCTACAGAGAAGGGTTAACCCACGACCATGACCACGGCCACGCCCTACCTCAATATCTACACCTTCTCCATGCCCTCTCCCCTCAAACACATACACGTTGGAAGTGAGTGAGCGAGTGGGTTTAGTTTTTCGCCGCTTTTTAGCAGTATTCCAGCAATATCACGGCGAGGGACAATAGAAAATTGGCTTCACATGGTTTAAGGGCTCAACATTCACAATTGGAAGCATACTGTATACGAAGAAATGTGCATAAAACATAACCATTACAAACACACGGCAACAAAGGTAACTGAGTTATTTGTATCTTGATGGTTGAGTTACATATCCAGATTATTGACGTATTTTTCTCAAATAAAAGTTTACTGTTTTCATTACAGCCTGCTATGAACTTTGTTGTTGACCCTGACTCAGAAAAGCTTTTAAAATAACGTTGTTATGCCTATGTTGGGTTGTACGTGCTAATTTCGTCAAAACATATTAATATACTTATTATTTACTTTACCGCAGATGGTGGGTCTTCAACAGATCATTTCATTTGCAATTTAAATTTCATGTATATTGGTCTCGTCTTATAAACTGTAGTGTCTGTTATTGAAGCGCTCTTCGTAAATTTAGTTTTGTTTCAGTTCTGTTTCGTTTGTGCGCATGCCTGCGAATGTTTATATATGTGCGTGCGTGTGTAAGTGCATTTGCTAGAAATACTGATTCCAGTTGCATGTAAACATCTGGTACTTAACGTGGGCACTCAGACCGACCCGGCACAAAGGTTGACATTGCTGGTTACACATGCACAGATGATGGATATGAACCAGGTGTTTGTATGTGGCGAATTGCCATACCCACACTGTCACATGATTACATAATACGACTCGTCACTAACATATTACAGATGCAATAGTAACTTTTATTCGCCGGTACAATTCAGGACTAGGAAACAAAAGCAATACAATCGGAAGTGATTGGTTGTTCTTTTTCATCATCGAAATAAAATGAAAATGTTTTGATAGATTCATACCTATATTGACAAAACATATTACAGCTGCGTAAAACTCACTCACTCACTCACTCACTCTTAGTTAGATAAGCTCCTTGCCTCTGATAAGATAGTGACATCCATACCCTACTGATGAGTGGACAGAACCTATCTATCCTATGTTATTGTTAATGGGTTTTTGAACACGGTGGACTCGACTCCATGGCTTTCCTTCACTCAGCATTAACTGACCACCGTATCTGTTCGACCGTTCAGACCAGTGTGCGAAATAGGCACTAGCCCGGTAGATTTTGGCTAGTACAAATCCAGTCGGGCGAGTGCATCTCCACAGTCGTGCAAGACTGGCCTTACAAAAATGTTCATCAAATTAGCAGCTTATACCTTCGTCCAGTTTTTCACTTAGTTTCTATATGGAAACTTCGGGCTAGTGCATTGTTTTGTGGGTTAATAACTTTCTGGCGTAGCTAGCACGACTGTCTAGCGCAATACACAGTACTTCGGACACTGGTTGAGAGTAGCCACTTTGTATGTATAATTGTGAAATACTTTAGTTGGCCAACATCTTTTTACCCCAAAGAATCCAGGGAAAATTATTTAGGTATTCAGTCGCTCTCGGGATGCTGTCTGTCGGTGTCAGTTGACTCAAACAGGTCAATACAACTCTTTTTTTCAACGTACACGTGTAATATTAATTAAGTATCTCATAAAAAATAATATTCTAAGTCCGGTAGGTATTCTCGTGATAGAATGTGTGTGTGTGTGTGCGTGCGTGCGCGCGCGCGCAGTTGTAGCTATTACTCTGATGTCGTAATTTCGTAAGATCTTTTCATTAAAAAAAAACTGCGACCAAACCTTAGACTGCCTATCCAAGATACGGTTGTTTGGCACTGACCGTTATATAGAGCTGAAATATTGTTTAGCGTTCACGGCAACGCCGCAAAGCAGTTAAATGAAGTATAAACATATCAGATCAACGTAGCATTCCTATGAAACAAGGTATAGCAGTATTTTGCAATTCAAGAAAAGAGCATCCGTCATAACATTTTAGATTTTCTGCTCCACTTTGGCTTTTGAATACCCGTACTTCACAGTACAGTTCATTCAAGAGTTTTAGCTTTTAGTTTCCAAAACACATTTACAAGTATTTCATACATTTACAATTATTTTGAAATCCATACAATCATATATGACACAAAAACGACACTTGTTGTAGGATGCTTTTTAACCATATGAAAATGCAGTATGGTATTACTAAACCATTACTTAGTGTTGTTAAATGATTACTATCACCAGGGAACCTATAGGGGGAGGTGAAACTCCTCGAAAAGCCGCTGAACGTATGTCTCGGGTCGTTATGTAACCAGTGTAGCCAATATGGTGGCAGCGTAGTATTTAAGATTGAGCCCGGTTTATTTTCAACAGCTTAGTGTTGTAACAACTGAAATCCAACATGTAGAAGATAGGTAAACTATTTTGTCACTTCAGTTTAAGTTCAAATAATTGGTATTAGTGTCCGTATTAGGACAGTAGATTTGTAGAAAAGTTTCAAGTCGGTATGTTATAGCTCACTGGCTTCTATTCTCGATTCACCGCGAAGATAGACTAAACTGTGCCGATAAAAACTTCTTTCACACATTCGTTTAATTTTTAGAAGGAGAACATACCTTTAGTTGAAAGGTATTTGCAAGTAATAGTGACAGTTTCATGGCTTAATTGAGGTGTGTGAAAAATATGACATTTCGCCTATGAAATGCTATACGCCGTTGTTTGAGTATTCCTAGTTACTTCCTTAAAAGCATCTTTCACATACACCCTTAATTCATATGAGGGGAATATACTTGCAAGTAATTGTGATAGTTTCATAATCTAAAAAAAGAATGTTAGGGTATATTTGAGGTGTGTGGAAAATGTGACATATCGCAGATCTGCTCTGATCCTCCATTAAAATAATATACGCCGTTATTTGAGTGTTTCTAGTTATTACTTCAAAAACATCTTTCACATACACCTTTAATTTCATATGAGGGGAATATACTATCAGGTGAAATGTGTTTGCAAGTAATAGTGATAGTTCCATACTCTAAAACAAAATGTTAGGGTGTATTTGAGGTGTGAGAAAAATATTACATATTGCTGATCTGATCTGATTCGCCATTGATGCTTGAGGGATATAGTTCCATAACTTCTTTCTTTCTTGTTGATCTTATTATTCGACAAAACTGGAAAGGTGTTTTAGAACGCTTTGTGGGAGTTTTACACTTTATTTTTAAGGGCAGTGTGACAGTGTCAGTTAACATTTTGTTAATGTTCATTCCATCCCTCAGATGCAATAAGATATCTAAATTAATTATTAAAGTAAACAAAAATGTTTCAAAGTAGATTTTTTAAAAGGACAGCTGATGTTAACACGCGTTCTCGCGATACTTTTGCTTTCTTTAATATGTTTTGGGAAGGAAGGCCACGGTGTATCATTTATTCTTTCATTCATGCACATATGTACTTCTTTCTTTTATTCTTTTTTCTTTATTTCGTTCATTCATTCACATAATTCTTGCTCTTAATTCTTACTCTAAATCTTTCATTCATTGTAAAATTCCGACTGATACAACAAACCGGCTGAAGTTCTGTTAAACCAGGGATAATCTACAACGTATATACTCTATATAGTCTCCCTGGTTAAACACAACTGAAGTTGCACTGGGAACGAGCGAGGTCACTGTGTGCGTTGGAGCATGACGAGGCACACGTTAATTAGTACAAATGGTAAAGAAAGCAAGCGAGGGACCTATCCCTGTTGTAGAGTATCCCTGCTATCACCCAACATTGTATTCAAAATTGTTTTTAGTCAGAAGGAAGGGAGGTAACTCTAAAAACGAGTAACAAATTATATCCCCTTTGACGCAGATTGGTATGTCATGAACACAAACTCAGCTTTCATTTGAATGCAGATAAATTTCAAACTAACAAATATGTAAGACCGATGAAGTTGTTCAGGGTAAGTTATGTCCAAGTTGTTGATAATATGGCAGTGGTAAATATTTAAATATCAAGATGAAATTGACCGTTCAACATAACGACACACTGTAACATAGTCATGCATTCGCTCTTTATTTTCCTACATAGGAATGTTCTTACAGTCAGGTAAATAAATATTTTTGTGGTTTCTTTTTCGTTAAAGCGAATGTAAGTTCGCACAAGATGGGTAGAGTTCACTTGGTCGTGCTCAGGCCTGAGCGATGTCTGAAACGTACCGTCTGAAACATAGAATGGATACGGTGGTATTCCGTTCCACATAATGATTGTTCTGGTGAGGAAGCTTTAGAGGAAGAATTCCGATTTCCCTCATATTTGGGCATTGTTATTATTAGATGATCCCCTCGTACGGATGTCGACTCCATGAATATTCCCCGGTAGTTATGTAGGTCGGTAACAATGTTATTTAATATGACCTTGTAGAATAGGTGACTCTGGTTCTAGCTCTCCAGATTTGTTAGGGTTACCCATCCAAGGTGTTGTAACATTGCTGTAAAACAACCTTGATAGTAGTCAGTGTAGTTATTACACTGGCTGCTTGCCTACATGATATTGTTGGGATTAGCAACAAGTGGCTTAAAGCCATGCTTACTGAGCCTATAAAAATAATGATAATGATCATGAACGCAGAAAAAAAACGTTTAAAATCATAAAAGTCCTCGTTTGCCTTGCAGGTGAATGTACAGACAGAATGACATTGTTGTAGAAAAAAAGATGTTCCGACAAGTGTTGGGGAAATCAGCTGGTGTGTTGTTCTACTTTGTACAGTATGGAGCAATAGCCCACTGTGCTCTGGAGTTCGGTGGTGACTTTGTGGTGGTAAGCCTTAAACAATCTAATTATTATACTTATTATACTTATTATTAATCATTACACTTGAATCATTTGAATCTTGAAAGCATAAACACCGGTTTGGTTTAGACAGACTGAAGTCTCATGTACTGGACTCAGTACTTGATGAGGGGAGATCATGCACATTTTCACTTCTTTCATGCTTGTACATCATGGAACATTGTGGGTTCAGTGATTGTTGGACAGATGATACTGTGGAAAGAACAGTGTTGATTGTATGTCATATTTACATTGAAATAAGGCACTGAAGTGATGAGAGGGTTTTGAGACAAGAACCCCTGATTCTGTTTTCTTCTGGGGCAGTAGGGTAGCCAAGTGATTGAAATGTTTGCTCATCATGCCGACAACCTGGGTTTGTTTCCCAGTGTGGTACAAAGGCTGAAGCTCATTTCTGGTGTTCCCCCAACCTTGATATTGCTGGAATATTGCAAGATTACACTAGCCAGCTCACTCACTCACTGTTTATGATGGGCTACTTACAAGTCTATCTTGGGTTAACAGGCTTATAAAATTGTGTGGGAAAATGAGCTGAGAAATTAGCTGAGAAGTGAATTAGTTAGACTGACTTGAATTGAACACGAGCCAAGACACTGAAAGTCTGTCTCACAATCCCTGAACCACATTATTTTCCTTCTGCACAGCCCTTTCAGCAATGCTAAAGCCCTCATTGAAGTAATCCTATATCTCACAATGTTCAGTCTGACTCTCACTTTTCATTGGGGCTCCATTTCTGTTTATAAGGAATTATTTAATATTATTCAGTTGCTGTGTGTGCATCTTTTCAGTGTAGTGGACCATCCATGGAACCAACAATAGAGAGTGGGGATGTTGTCCTCACCGAGCACATCAGCACTTACAGGACCTTAATACAAAAGTAAGCACATTCTTATAAATCAAGAGGCACTGGGTTAGCCTAGTGGTTAAAGCATTTGTTCGTCACACCCGAGACCAAGTTCGACAACGTAAATAGGTAAATTTGATCCGAACAAGACTGACCAAGCCAGTTTGAACCTCAAATGACCTGTGTTCAAAGTATCAAGTGGGCAAGTATGGGCCCATGTTTTACATTATTCATGAAATTTTCAATTTTTTAATAGATGTTTTGCATTTTTTTTGTCTGTAAACATCTGTGAATACTGATTACTTTCAGTTACTATCAACATTGTTGTACATGTTGAGACTCAAATGTTTGTGTGTTTATTTGTTGCAAAGTGTAATTTTCACGTCAGTGAAGTATGAATGACAGTATAAAGATGGTGGTGTGTGGTCATGCACATAGAGCAGCGTTGGGCAGTCCTTGGATTGGGGACCATTCCTGGCGGCTTGACTCCTGAGAGTTTCTAGTCCATCCCCACAGTAAAGCTCCTGTGATACATGGGGTCTCACCTTGGGCAAGTTAGTTGGTTCAAACTTACCTCTGTTCACTGAGCATGAAATGGGTACCCAGTGGGTTAAGTCATGTGTCTGTTAATTTTCTAGTGCCTCACAGGCAGTTGGGTTATCAGGGGTTTGATTGTTTGTGCTATGAGCATGTAGTCTGTGTGGATTTAGTGCATCATAAATGGACTAGTTGTTATCACTAATTAAAGAAATATGAACAATGTGTTACAGAGGTGATGTGGTTATAACCCGTTCACCTGTGAACCCCCATTACTTCCTGTGCAAGAGAGTGGTTGGACTAGCAGGAGACAATGTATTCAATGGGACATCACAGACATTCAAGAGGGTTTGTATTATTTAACCCATCTAGGGTTACTCCATATGTTATTTGGGTCTCGATCATCGCTTAAAATGGCATGCTTTTTCAGTCAGTTTTTCTAGACATATTTTCCCAGGAAGGATGGGCCAAAGAACCTTTTTACTTAAAGATGTAATTCTCTAGAAAATATAGCTTTGGATGTGAAAACTATATTTTACAGAACCTGAAGACAAATTATTTGATCCAAGATTTTGGGGGACTTGTGATATTTTTAGAATTGTTATCCTTGTTGTCAATGAAAAGTCATCACCATTTTGGATTTTGAACATTGTGCAAGACCAGAATCCACTGAGACAGAAGGGTAGACTGAATGTTCACAAAACCATATTGCTTTTGGTCATGCATTTACATGCCATTCTGGAATATGTTATCATATTTTGTTTGAGTTTCAAGTTTAGTGCAATGAACAGTTTATGAAGCAAATCATTCTTTATCTTTAAGTTAAATCCCTTATAATCCTGATCACTGGCTGAAGGGGCCATGTTATAACAGAGGTTACGTAGGAAGATATGACTGGAGTAAACCCTGTGGGGAGAGAATGTGACTGACTTAGATTGTTGAAGTTTCTATCTTATATCCTGTTTGGTTAGTAATTAGTTTGTGTTTCTTTTGTTTTTTTCAAGAACCTGCCTGATCATGTGTGGTACCATTTAGTATTTAATTTAGATTCTATCTAATGAGTATTGTCTTTCAAGGACCTGCTTGGTAATGTGGGTTCCATGTAATTGCAAATTTTATGTCTTTACTGACAAAGGTGTCTTCCTTTGTTTGTTTGCACAAAGAGATACAATGTTGTTTTCTTAACCCGGAAAAACGTTGGACAAAAGTGTAATCTGTAGGTAAGCTGACCCCCTTCTGCAGACTGCTTTTTCCAAATTTGGTTTTCTATGGTAATATGTGGTAATATTTATCCTAGGTCCTGCCTGGTCATGTGTGATAACACTGAATGTTTATCCATTATCCTATCCAGTCATGCATGGCAATACATCTATCCTAAATCCTTCCTGGTCATTGTGATAACCCTAGATGTTTATCCATTATCCCACCCACCCAAGTGTGATAACATATTATCCAAGTTCCAAGTTCCTTCACACTGTGATGAGCGGCCTCGCTTTGATTTCACTCATGTTATCAGCCATTGGTTTGCCAGGTCTAACCTCTGCCTAGATTTTGGAGGCACTCATAGCACTTAGATAACTGTAGGTGCTGTATGTCATCATTACCTCACGTCATGTGTGATAACACTGAATGTTTATCCATTATCCTATCCAGTCATGCATGGCAATACATCTATCCTAAATCCTTCCTGGTCATGTGTGATAACCCTAAATGTTTATCCATTATCCTGCCCGGTCATGTGTGATAACATATTTATCCTAGATCCCACCTGGACATGTATGGTTGGAAGGAGATAACAAAGATAACTCCACAGACTCCCGGGAATACGGACCGGTTCCTTATGCTCTTATCAGGAGCAGGGTTTTCTTCAAGGTGAGTTGACAAGACAAGAATTCCACTGCTACAGTCAGGGACATGCATTTAAATCTGTATATTTTTCAAGAGCTGACTGATGACTATCCCTCATGTAAGTAGGTGGTTGGATAGCCAAGACAGTTTAGTGGTTAAGAAATATGCTTGTCAAAAGCTTGAGTTTCTGTTCCCCACAAGACTACAATGTGTGATGCCCAAATGCTGACCCTAAGGTCATACTTCTTGGATATAGGTAAAGCAGCATAAAATCTTTGCACATGTAATGCATTTTAGAAAGTGTCCAAATGTCTACAAACAGTTATATTTTGGGTCCCATTTTCTCAGCTGTGTACAGATTCTAATAATGTTTTGGTTGAATCCCTTCCAGAATGTCAAACCACTCACTCACTCACTGTGAGGTACCTAATCATCATCATCCAGATTCACACTGTGATGAGCGGCCTTGCTTTGATTTCACTCATGTTATCAGCCATTGGTTTGCCAGGTCTAACCTCTGCCTAGATTTTGGAGGCACTCATAGCACTTAGATAACTGTAGGTGCTGTATGTTATCATTACCTCACGACTCTCTAAATGCCAAGAGAGCTTTGAAAATCTGGGCCTTAGACTATTTTCCTTTAACCTTCATACAGCTAGCATATCTCTGAGGTTGTGTTGAAGTATAAACAATAGAACATGATATTAAGGTATCTGTTCTACTTTCACAGGTCCAATGTCAAGTCATGATGTATTGTTTCAGATCTGGCCGCCAAGGAAGATGGGAACGCTGGCCATGATGCTGGATCAGAACAGATGACCTCAGCCAATGTTTCCATCACATGCAGCCTTAGAAACTGTTTGGTTTAGGACTATTCCAGGGGATAAATGGAAACCTTATTTTTACTGGTCCTCAGGGACTATAGGAAGTCCTGCTTGTATGAGGCAAAATGTTTACTAATGTCAGATCAGTAAATTTGTTTATGGCAAAACTAAAACATTGTCTAGTTCAGAATTATGGCCTTCATGTGTTACCATATCCCTTTATCTATATGACTCATAATAAGTGATGAATAAACCTATATTCCCTTAACATCTTAGCGTGGCATACAGAAGACAAACAGGGAGAGTTCTATGGAAACATGTATACCATTTCTTTATTATTAATACCAGCTGATATTTATAATATAGAACCTGCATATCCACAGATCTCTCCATGTCTCCTGGATTTGTTAAGTTCTTTTCTTCTCAAAGAAGGTGCCTGTTGTTTTCATTTACCAACTGCACAACCTGCATTATTCTTTTCACAAGTTTTCATTGGTTGGTGAAATGTTTACTTATTTCTGTAATTTTGAGATTACCAGACCCATGGAAATAGATCAAGGGATTAGTACAGGTTTACCAGACTGTATTGAAATTTTTACACTTATCTCATGTCTAAGAGGCTGTACTGGAAGGAGAGAAGTGGGGAATGTTCAGGCAAATGGTACAAGAAAGGCCAAAATCGTAGTTTGCAGTTTGTTTCCCATAGATGGTCGAATTGAAGAGAGAGTACAAGACGTGAGATAGGATAAATATATACATGCACAATTTATTGTTAACATTTACAAACTGGATTTTCTACCAGTCAGAAAGAACAACTATCATTGGATTATATCTTCTTGTCAAGATCTGGTGTAATAGTGTGAGGGCTGACATATACAGTAGAAGTATGAATTACAAATGACTTTGTTATTTGGGTTTTGCTGTATATTTACCTAATGATTTGACATATATGACGTAAATGCTTGACTCATCATACCATATATTGCAATACTGAATATGGGTGGAGATTTGCCTGAGGCTCAGCTATTTGTTGTGCAGAGTTGCCTCCCTTGGATGTCCCAGAAACCTGTGATTGTGGGTTCAATTTCCAGTCTCCCTGATAATGTTTCTTGGATTGTCAGCAAATTTTCAGTGTAAATTTAATGTCTTGAACCAGCATTACCTTATACTTTACTCTATACCAACCTAACATGCTCTGACATGACTGAAATATTGTTCAATGTGGCATGACTTCAATCTCACCTGCTCCCTGTATTCCGAAATGTATTTGATTGTTGGGTGTAAAGTCTCCATGTTCCTTATGGACCAAACGTAACAGAGATTGTTGCTGTCAACAAATTATGTTCACTGTTCTCAGGGAATTTCGAGATTCAACCATTTCAAACATGAGTGACATTTATAATGAATAAAATCAAAACAATTTCTCAGCAGTTTGTTATCATTTGTATCCTGGTCATAGTTTAGAATGTTTCAAAACTTATAATTATTGAACACATCATTTTTAATGACTTTGAGCAAGGCACATAAGCACTTTTTTGTCAGGCTATAAATTTCAAGATTTCAAAAACAGTATGGCGATGGCTAGTACTTTGTGTGGTCCAAAGCTGTCTGTGACTCAGTTTTACCATTCAGCCGAATTTGTTTTTACACATTTCACAGGATCTCTCCCCGATAGATCATGTTTGGGACGAGATGGAATGATGTCTACGCTGTCTTCCTCATCCGCCAGTTAACATCCTTGACCTTGCAACAGAAATTGAGAGAATCTGGCTTGACATCCCACAAGGCTTACTTGCACGTTTGATAAGCACTATGCATTGTCGATGCATTGCAGTTCTCAATGCCGATGGAGGACATACATACGACATGGTCGTTTGATCCCTGTCCCCGCTTGTGGACTCTTGACATAATTGTGATAGACTTTTCAACTGAAATTCTCCTGACTTTTTATGGTCTCATGATCCTTCCATTAAAGTTTATATGTACCTTTGACATTGTTATCACACTTATCAACTGGGATAAAATTTTGACAGTGCACAGTTTCTTTATGTGGCTTGTATAAAATTTATCATATCAAGTCATAAACATGAAACAGCATAGACTTATCTTTACTATGTTATAAGTATGTGATTCATGAAAAATAGGTACTGACATCCCATCTAACCATATCAGAAAAACTAAATTTCATATGTGCACAAACTCAATTGAAAACGATACAAAAGCAGCCATTATTTTGTACAAAGTGTAGCTAAGATAATCTTCCCATTTCATGTAACCTGAGCATGAATTGTTGCTCATGATATCAATCATTGGATGGTATGCTCCAGATTTGAGTTTTCATAATGTAACTGTTGTTTTATCAATGAACAAAATATCAATGTGTAATTTCACCACTCATCTAAAGGCTCACATTTAACCTCCGTGTTCATTTGTAGATGCAGCATTTGATGCTCGAGACCAGTCTTTACCCGAGTGTTCATGAGATCAACTACTCATGAACAGTGCTTTAAATATTCAACTCTGATTGGTCATTTTACTTTACTAAGTATCTTTCAGGACCTTGTTCATTCTTTTGGTCAATATTTGAAACCACACCTGTCATTTATATGCCAACAATAAGGGAATGCTAACAGCGTCAATCTAATCAAAAGCTTCCTGGGGCAGTGGGGTAGCCTTGTGGTTAAAGTGTACACTGATCATGCTAATGACCCAGGTTCTACTCCCTACATGGGTGCACAATGCGTGAAGCCCATTTATGGTGTCCACTGCTATGATATTGCTCAAATATTGCTAAAAGCAACATAAAACTAAACTCACGCACCGAGAAGCTTCCTGTGAATTCAATCAAAGAGTCTTATGCACACCTTAAGGGCTCCAGGTAAGAAAATATACTCATAAAAACAAAGGGAACACATGAGACTACAAGCGTTCATTTATGTGTTTTCAGAATTTCACTCACAGTGCAACACATACCTTATGAAGAAACCAGGAAAAAGAATAAAGGAACACATGTACTATCATGTGTTCCCTTATTTGTATCCATGAGTATATGTCACGGAAATACCTGTGTGTGCTTGCGGTAAGACTGCACCAAATGGTTCAGGTGGTCACTTCTGTAAGTTGAATGAATTCCAGTTGATAATCACCGGATTGTCTTGCCCACATGAAACCTTCACCAGGCAGAACATTCATCACTTATAATCTGTATGACAGTTTATTTTGCAGAAAGTCTTCCATTTACCAGAAGTATTTGTTTGTTCTTTTTCTCCAGGGCTTTGTAAAAAGAATCCCTAAAGAAAACAAGCCTTGGTTTTGTGCCACTAATTTTTTCCTGATTTTGTTGTATGAGGGACCAAATGTCCCCAAATATGAAAGTTCTGGATTCATCACTGTATTTAACACCAGGATTTATGATTAATGTGGTAAAGTCTTATAATAATATAAACATAACGCTTCTATAATGGATAAAATACTTTATTCAAAGAAAACAAAATGCATAGTGGTCTCAAACGTTAATGTTAGAATATTGTAAGTTTGAACTATTCCCTTTGTGCAAAGTGCAATGTTACTTTGTTGATACACATCATATCAATGTAAAACCCTTGATATTTAGGTCATTTCTAATGTAAATAGATGAGGTAGTGTTTTGTCAACAGAATCTCTAACTCTCTGTGAACCACTTATGAATTCCACTCTGATAAACTGAAAGCAATCCTCAAGAGACAAAGAGGTCATCTAGTAGTTCTCCATGTCCATCCGTGGAACAATATTGACAAATGTATGGGCAACAACTTCTTTTATTTTGTCAATATTATTAATAAAATCCACAACACTGTACTTCTAAAACTCCTAAAAGCCGAAGAAGGCATGTGTGGACACCTGATGTTTGTCATTCCTGAAGACATTTAGGCTCCGCTGCGTTGAAGGCAGGTTGATGTGGGGAACATTCTGCTTCTTATGCTAGTCTACGGATATCACACTTTCTTGATGGTAGCATCTATTCAGAAACATTGCTTTGAAAGAAGTTGAAATCCCTGTCAACTCTGTCTTCATCAGAACTGCAGGTTCCTCATGTCTCACTGTTATTAATTATACTCATATGCATTTCAGCAAAATGTAATAATGTGCGTTCAACAGATGTATATATCTAAATCTGACTCTACGCCAGTCACACAAATATGGAGGATGAGATATCCTATGTCCACCACCACTATAAATACTACTTACATTTCCCCTACAGTAAAACATCTGCAAAATTTTGATTATAAGACATTTACAGTAAATACAGTTAGAATATTCTCATCTAATTCATTCATGTAATCCACCCATGTAACATGATCTAAAAGTAAAACATTCTAGTTTGTGTATGGTAGTTAAAATGTATGAGCTACCAGGTTCAAATACATGTTTAAAATCTATGCCTCATGACCACCTGCGATTCTCTGTGACCACTTAATGTTTTAGTAATAATACATGTAGATATAGTGTCTCAACAGTTCCTGCCACAGCTGTCATGGAGAAATGAATGTTTATAAAAATCACTACTCCATTATATAAATTTTAGAGACAAGGCCAACACACTGGCTTTGAAATGAGAAATATTTGATTTTGATAGTGTCAAAGATTTTCATATAAAAAAAATATGCTCTCTTTTTCCATGATAAAATGCTTTTATTCATTGCACTCAGCACATTATAATATATAGCAACGTTAAAATTTGAGGCAAATCTGCCATGTAGTACAATTCATCTGAAAGTTTCCACTTTGGAAGAACATTCCCTTTCTTCCAACACTCTTAAGCATAATCACTTTTTTCAAGAACTTCCTGGGATAATGTACTTTAACTTCAAAAACAATGGACACCCCACCACCCTTTTAACTACCCCTACCCTGGTCCTCCAACATCTGTAAATATAAAACAATTATTCGTCACTGTGATCTTGATTTTTAAAGGATAACAAAACAAAAATCCAACCTATAATCTTGATGTTTTTTAAGTGAAAACCTCAAACTATAAACACAAAATTCTATAGCCTTGAATGTAATTGTGACTGTTAACATCCCTTTGTGATTACTGAATGTATGCAAATTAATCTGTGGTCTCATCTGGCATGAGAAAAAAAAGATTCTCCACACGAAGGCGATGTGTGAACCACATTTCTGTGTCCCCTGCTCTCATATTGCTGGGACATTCATAGGTGGATCCAGAAATTGTGAAATTTTGTTAAGTGTGCACCCCCACTTTCTTGAAAAGCTGCATCCATCCCTGATAATTCTAAAAGTGGACTAAAAACTCAACTCACTTGAAGTAATTCCATCAAAATGTAAGTCCATGGCTCATAGATAATCAAAGGTTCATCCGGATAAATGCAACTATTCTCCAGTTATCTTGAGTATACAGATCTAAACTGGATACAAAGATCATTCCAAATATTACACATATTACATACTGGACAAAATAGTTAGGGACATATGCAAATTTTGAAATATTGAGCAATGATATATTTATTCACTAACTGATAAATATCAATCATAAAAATACCAATATCCCTATCTTATTTTGTCCAGTATATTACAAACATAATGGAAGTATCACTGAGTCATGATAATTGTTGTCCTGTTGAGCTAACATAGGAATAAGGACATGAAGAATAGCTGGTCCCAAAAACTGCTGATATATGAAAGCATCATCAGCCTGCTGCCTCATGAAATAAGGCCTGACCAATTTTGTTTCTTGTTCTATGGATCTGCTGGTCATATTTTCAAAGAAAAAGAAAAAAACAATAAAAATACATTTTTCCCACTCAAAAAATAAAATTCCTGTGTTTTTATGGGGCAAAAATGTAAACTTACCAGAAAAAAAATGTTTTGGATTCCTTCTTGTGCCATATACACATAGCAAAATGCCAGAAGTAAAATGCCTTTCATTTAGAAGGAATGTTACTGTATTGTTGATACTGGAACGATAAAATGTGTATTTTCTTTTCACTTTTCACAAGTGTACTCGAAGTTGATCTGTCCCTATAGATCAAATGACACCACTCACCAAAATTAATTAAACAATTTGAACACTGTAGGACTGCACAGTATTACAATAATTTTACTGAGAACCGATATACTGAGTAAAAGATCATACCAAAAATCTTCGTGGTTATCTTCATGGTTTACCATAAATTAGTACCTACTAATACTTTCATTCACAACAGGTTTTCCTTCATCATTAGAAAACAAAATGGGATACAGCAATACTTTGAAACTGCTGTTATCAGAACCATCACATATATGCTTAAGGACTTGTGATGTAGAAAATAGGATTGACACATGCATAATTAGTGTCACTCACTTAAAGGTCACATGCAAGCAAACAATCAAACATAGTTAAAACACAGTTATCGCTTGTTCATGATTGGTGAAAGAACAAATAAACTTATAAGCATATAAATCAAAAGGGCAATAATGTGTACTTGTGTTTACCTCCCTCAAAATGAAGCGATACTGTACCCAGACAGAGCCAGTATGTGTGCACTCTAGTGTAACAAAGTCTTTTCATTGGCCACTGGTTAATTTGCAGATACACTCAGCCGGCTTTTTGTTTATGGCTCATAAGCCCGATAGGTGTTAATTTCAAATTGCATGTGGTCAAAGATTGAAGTTGTGCACTGCAATATTGTCTTTAGCAGACAGGCAGGCAGACATACAGGTGTGAATAAACCAGCCATGGAGTTTCTTCTGTGACAGAGTCTGCTTGTCACAATCAACATGTTTTTTTATGTAACATGTAGATTATTTACTTGCTTGTGTACACAACTGAGATTAGGCTACTGCTCATGACCTCATACTCCAGGCAAGTATACTGTTTCAAGCTCTGCGAACCCATTCACTGTGCATGCGTTATGAGTGCAGCATAGCTTTTGAAACCTTTTTGTTTGAATTGTTTGAACTCCACTTTCACAGGCTTTTTTCCATCATGTTTTTTTTTCAACTTTATAGGTTGAACTGGCATTTTTGAGGATTTGTTTCAGTAAATGCACACCGAAGGTATCAGAATCTGCAAAGTTGTGTTTTACGTTGCATGTGACCTTTAAATTCCTAATATATTGCAATATGTATTGCAATGCAGGTACCTGAACATCAGTATCTTGCACTACAATTTATATTTCAATATACAGCTCTAGATACCACATACCCAAATAAATTATGTGATGATAATTTGGAGATTACAGTATTTGAACAGTAATTGAATTTGTACAATTTTTCCCTTTTCCTCTGTTTGGCAGATATCCTGTACCATGTATACATGTTTACTGACATGTTATATTCGCCATTATTCAGAATTACACTTTCTCAGTGAAGGACTGATTCTGGTATTTCCACATCCAAGGGGGCTGAGTGGGTTAGGTGACTGACTGTGTGCTGGCTATTAGGAGCCTGACTCTGTCATACCATACAGCAGTACTAGAATCTATTCCATTCCACAAATGGCATTGTATATTCCAATCAGTACAGTGCATCAGCATGAGCTTTGATCTAAACAATTAGGATACAATGACATGAGTCCACCTGGGCTTAGATTTTCGAAGCTCTCTTAGCGCTAAGAGAGTTACCAAAATCTAGACCCAGATCAGCAAGCCTGCCCACCCGATCCCATTGTACAAGCATATGTTACTGAAGACCAGTTCTAACCCGGATCTTCACAGGTTGCACACAGGGCTCACCTTGATGTGGAAAACCTGCATATATGACACAGTGTAAAGTGAAATACACATAAAAAACAAAACACTGCATCCTTCTGATGCAATAAAACCACTGATCAAAACCACAAAATTCAATGCTATAGATAATAAATTAATAAAATTGATTTCTGATTTCAAACTGATTCGAAATTACACATGATAATTCAGACTTCGAAGCTTATTCCTGAAAAAAATATTAGTCAAATTGGACTCTGGTACACACAGAGTCAACCTGACCCCCAAACATTAATATCTTGGGCGAACCCTGTGCCCATTACCAAGGCAAAAGCTTAATTTTGGTCATGCCAATGTAGTTAAATTCAAGTAAGTACCCCTTAAGATACAACTTCTCGCAAGAGTATGAAGTAAATAACAGCATTGTTATATCATTTCTTTTCATACCAACAAAAGGCCACGGCACACATGCTTTAGGTTTTGTTACATACTCTGGGAGAATCTATTTTTTTTAAATAATTATCTTCACATATTGCTAGCTGTATCTCTGAAGGACACCTACTTGGCTGTAATGTCCATCATTTATAAACTGGACCTAACACTAACATGACGAAAATGTCGGGTGTAAAAGAACTGACCTCAACATTTATCAGCACTATCTTCTCTTCAGGGCTTGTTACAAAAAACAAAATAAATGCATAAAATATATCAATGCATGTATAAATTACCACCACGGTAATCAAACCGACAGCTTATTTTAACTCCCATCTTAAAACACTAATTTAAGACGTGAGACATGTAAAAACACTAATTTAAGACGTAAGACATGTAAAACAAAGTTGCAAAATGCATAGATTTGACTTAGCTAAAACATCTTGTGAATAGGAAGTCTACTGTTAAAGAGATTCTCACAAACAAAAAACTACAGCAGTGCCAGGTATATATCCCAGGGTTAATATATCCACTTCTTCCAAAGAATCATTATATGCCTATTCAATGTATTTATACATACTGTGTTATACTACACATGAAATGCACATGAAATTTTGTTTTGTCCTACTTGCTCTCACTCTGGCAATACATAACTTTGCAGCAGTTTCATATAAGTAATGGCACACTTGCTTATCCATTTTTTTCATGTACACTTGTGCAGTATACCACTGTAAGCAAGTGTAATGGCCCAATTCATTGACATCATGTTCATCTGTTTAATGATTTCACAAATTATGATACACAGAAACAACGGTTGCTCAGCAAAAGAGGACACAAGCTATGATACATGACACTGGTTATGTTTCACCACATGGGTGATAATTATATATAAATATATAGTGCTGACAACTACTTTACATCTAACTCAAAAGACTAGCTATACTCTTTAAAACATGAGTCATCAGAAGATGACATATCCCCCCGGCCCCCACATATTTGAAAGGACAAATCATCTGACAGTTATTTGATGTTTTCTTAGACTAAGTTTGAATCGTTTCCATTGGAGTCATGAAAAATATAAATGCCATATATCTGTAAACAGCAAAAGGCACCACTTCAAGATCCGTCTCATATATCTGCCAAGATCTGTTGAAAGATATAAAATGGTTCTTGAGTTGTGCTCTGGAAACGAAGCCTATCCGTCCATTTTGAGACTAAGTCAGAATTGTTTCCATGGAAACCAGGAAAAATAAAAATGCCAAAACATTGTAAATAGCAAAAGGCACCACTTTGTGGTCTGCTTGAAATATCTGCCAAGTTTTGCTGTAAGATATTGAATACTTTTCGACTTGTGCCCCGGAAACAAAGCCCATCCCTCAATTTTGAGACTAAGTCAGAATCGTTTCCATTGAAACTGGGAAAATGATAAATCTCAATACTCCGTAAATAGCAAAAGGCACCACTTTAGGGTCTCCCCTACATATCTGCCAAGTTTTGCAGAAAGATATTTAGAAGTTTTTGAGTTCCGCTCCAGAAACAAAGCCCATCCCTCCATTTTGAGACTAAGTCCGAAACATTTCCATGGAAACCGAGAAATTAATAAATCACAAAAACCTGTAAAGAGCAAAAGGCACCATTTTGGGGTCTGCCACACATATCTACCAACTTTTGCTAACAGATATTACAAAGTTTTTGAGATTTGCTCCAGAAACGAAACACACCTCTCACTTTTGAGACTATGTCCGAAACGTTTCCATGGACACCGAGAAAATAATAAATCCCCAAAACCTGTAAATAGCAAAAGGCACTACTTCAGGTTCTGATTGATATATCTCCTACGTTTTGCACAAAAATATTGAAAGTTTTTGAGTTCTGCTCCGGAAACAAAGCCCACCCCACCCCACCATTAGACTAACACCAAATGTTCCATGGAAAAACAAAAAAAATATAAATGCCAAAACTGTGTAAATAGCAAAAGGCACAACTATAGGTTGAGATTATTATATCTATCAAGTTTAGTCTAAAAGTATTGAACGGTTTCTGAGTTATGCTACGGAAACAAAATAATTATGGACGGACGGATGGATGTGTCGACTATATCGCCATGCATTACATGCCGAGGGGATAAAAAAGTAGGGGAACATGAAGTTTCTATTTGGAAAGGAAGTATATTTATGCATGAACAAACTTTTCTAAGACAGACATCTTATAAACACACCACCATTTCTCTTTATCACCACCCCTAAACACAACGCATGTGATGCACATGCACAACGCAGTAGCCCCATACACATGCATGGGGTGTCATTCTTGATATTGACAGTTTGCAAGAAGGTCAATAATCACTGTAGACCATCAGTTCTGACAATCATCATGGGTCATTGTTTGTATGTGCTTGTTCCTAGCTGTTTTTATCTGTTTGAAAACGAAAATAGTACATATGCAAATTTCACATCATACTCCAATCATCTGTCAAGAGTGATCACTGTACAAACCACTAAGGTGATAAGGAAGAGTATGTGGTGATGCATTTTCACAACATTTATTATTATCATATCAACACTGACTAACTATGACATATCTCCCAATTTTTTCAATAGTAAAATAAAAATGAAGTTCCCCTATTTTTTAAAGAGCACTACAGTGGAAGCTGTCGAAACCAGCATCTGTCCAATACGGCAAATACAACACCGGCACAAAATTTCTGTCCTATCTGTGGCTTGTGCATTTATCATCAGCTCTACAATCCAGCACATTGTCTAAACTAGATTAATTCTTCAGTCCCAATGAGTACTGGTTTCTACAGCTTCCGCTGTGTGTAGAATTAGAGCAATATCTCTTTCATACATATGCCCTCTATGCATTGCAAAATATGCATACAATATTTCCCGGCATTACTAAACCCTAATTAAATGAGTTTTTGGATACTGATGCCTTTGAATATTTGACTGAAAGTAAATTTCACTGTGGTTGACGGTTTACATTTGAGGCTCCTTCAAAGACAAGAACTCATCCCGTCTTCGGAAATATTCCTTAAATCTTGTAACTGAGTATCTGAAAGACAAATTGGATATCAAGATTAACATGGTAAATAAATAGTTCTGATGCTAAAAGCCATCGCATTATCAGAGCACGTTGCTTATACAAATTACTACTGAACGTTAAGATTTCAACAACTTTCAGGGGCGGTGGGGTAGCCTAGTGGTTAAAGCGTTCGCTCGTCATGGGTACAATGTGTGAAGCCCATTTTCTGGTGTCCCCCGCTGTGATATTGCTGGAATATTGCTAAAAGCAGCGTAAAACTAAACTCACTCACTCACTCACTCAACAACTTTTAAGCACAAGGCTACCTCACTACCCCTTCAGTTAGGTGACACAATTCAACCATGTGGCCAATTTTGACTGAGAATCCCAAATAACGACACACTTTTCATTACTAGCGGCAAACATACTTACGCAAGGAAGTCAAAGTCAATCTTGGAGTTTTGTGCTTGTATAAGAGCCCAGACTCCCCAGAAGAAATGAGAACCCTGCAATAGAAGGACAAGGACATCATGTTGGATTGATGCAGAAACAAACATATAATTTCCCTGTATTCTTTTCAGCCAATTGACAGGTCTTACTGGAATTTAATGCTACAAGTGGTATCTTGATGCATGGTAAAACTATAACACCACTGACATTAGGTCCCTATGGTGAGCTGAGAATGAGATACTTGTAAACTACATGATATATACAGGTCAGCCCATGAAGATCTGGATTAGAATTGGGTCATCGGTAACCCATGTTTGTTGCAAGAGGTGACTAACAAATGGGATCAGGTGTCCCCATGGTCAGACTCGCTGACTTGGTTGACACGTCACTGGTGTAGAATGATGTTCATGATGTTCATGACTTGACTGTTTGGTCCAAACTTTATTATTTACCCCACTTTTAGCAATATTCCAGCAATATCATGAGGGTGGACAACACAAATGGGTTTGACACATCACATTTTTGTTGGGAATTAAACCTGGGTCTTCAGTGTGATGAGGAAACACCTAACCACTTGACTACCCCACCACCACATTGCTGAGTGTGGTGTTAAACAACGAACTAGCCCTGAATATGCTGACAGTAAGTTGTGATGCAATGATCATCATACATCCCCATAAAATAGTGTCAACTTTGGCCAGACATGGATTGTACCTACAAGTATACTTATGGTAGCAATCAATGTTTTAAAACCGATCTTAACTTTAAACATTTAATGCAGTCACTTTCATCACAATGACTAAGGCCTAATGTGTGTTCAGGTAGGTGATATTTCATGTGGCACTGGGGTTGAAGTGTTCAGATTGCTGTGATGGGAAAATATACAGGATAAAAGAGTCGGAATTTGTACTTTTATTGTAGTTTAAAGGAAAGACTGTACCCAAACATGACTGTTGACAGCCTCGATGATTTTGAAAAACAGTATAACAGTCTTGCAGAAGTCTGAGTGAAAACATTTCGTTTTGTGTAACGGGTTTATAATCTAAGGGAGACTACTCACTAAGGCACACTTGTTGACCTGTACATAAAGTCTCTCCACATCAGTATCCCTGACAGTTGAATGTCTCCCGATAAGTGAATAATACTCCTCCAGGTAAATACGTATCCAAGACAACTGATAGTCGCGGTCAGGAAAACGACTGTAATCTACTTCATCTACACCTGAAAATAAAAGAAATCTCTGTTAAGTCTATAGCAATTCAAAAAGGAACAGCTTCCTTTTTGGTTCTGATTTCAATACTTTTAAGTGAATCCTGGCACTCAGTCAAAACAGCAATTATACAAATAGATGTATCAAGGTCTGAAACATGCTGTGTGAACATTCACTTAATTGAAACTGGCTCTCTAAGTGTCATCCATCCATTCACCATGAAGTGACTTCATGCAACTCCAGTCTTCTCAATAACAGTGTATTACATCTCAATTATAATAGTCTGTTCTAATTTACTTGTTTAGGATGTGATCATAGTGACATCACATTCATCTCATTGTTTCAGGATTTCAAGTCAAACCAATTCCAAACAAAACACAATAGAATGGAGAGTGAGTTTAAATTTACACTGTTTTTTTTTTAAATTTCAGCAATATTACATCGAGGCACACAAGAAATGGGCTCCATACATTTCACCCATGTGGGCATCAAACCAGGTTCTTTGGCCTGATGATAGAATGCTTTAACCACTGGGCTACCTCACTTCCCCTCACAACATGGAGATATAATCAAGAAATTACACACTGAATATCTAAGACTGGTAAAACGTTCTCTTTATCACACTATACAACCCATGAAGACAACTTGTATGGTCTTCTACCATGTCTTTTTTGTTTGTTTTTGAATTGTTAAAAGAAGAATAGATCCTCCTTACTCTAAATATTTGTGTTATATGTTTCAATTGGACATATCAAAATAAATCTTCACTCACCAGCATACTCGTTGAAATGATTAGCAATGTCAAATGCTTGGAAGTTGTAAAAGCCATACTCGTAGTCTATAAACCCAATTCTATCTGAAACAAAAACTTTGAAACTGATTTGACACATTGTAAAGGGCTGATATATTTTCATTAACTAAGTCAAAACTTGACTGCATCTAACTGCACTAAGGCTCCAGCTTATCATGCTCATAGTGTTTCTGTTATCTGTTAATCCTACACAGATAACATGCCGAAAATTGTTAACTGACTGTTGATCATAAGTTGGACACAACAAAATAGATAATTAAAAAGAACCAAATACTAGTAACAAAAGAAAAGAGCTGATGAGAGAGAGAGAGAGAGAGGGAGGGAAGATATGGAGAGAGAGAGAGAGAGAGAGAGAGAGAGAGAGAGGGGGGGAGGGAAGATATGGAGGGAGATTAATGTAATTTTCTGATTAAAATTGATATTTTATACTATCCTGACTCATGCTTAATTGCTTATCTCCTCTTCTGGGCGAAGGTAGTGGAACACCTGAAATCCTTTGAAGTTAACTTCTGAAAGAAGCAGACATAAAATTCACACTCACCCATGAATTACCTCACCTCCTGCGCACATGGTCCTGCGCTGATCGGCCATGATACTCACTCTCTCCTCACACAAGAATATGAGAATTCAGCGTGTCTGTGAGGGGCGGCTGTGAGGGCTTTCGTCATGACTCAGGATAAGTATAAAATATCAATTTTATTCAGAAAATTACATATTTTCCCCTATCCTGACTCATGCTTAATTGCTTACAGAATCTGACGGAAACGGCAGTGAGTCAGACCAAGATGGATTCTGCTGGCTGTTCCAAATTACATCCAATAATTTCCCCCTAACGGGAACTTATAACAGCAATAATTCAGTCCTATTCTTCTCATATTCATTGTAGATTTGGGGGGGATCACATCCAGCCGAACTTGTCTTCCGTAGAAGGCCTCGTTGACTGGCACGTGATGACATCAAAAGTAACTAGCGTCCTGCTAGTTTCTGATGCAACTAAATGTGAAGATATAGCAATCGAGACTAGATGCAACTCTCCTTCATGTACAAATATCTTCATAATGAGTACAGGGTCCTAATCACTCATGCTAGTCTATTCAAGATGTGCGCATGGACTTTCCACCAATATACTCCGGAGAGTGTCTGGCTTCCACAAGTCACGTGATAAATCGGGTGAGTAAAGTCAGTGCCTTTGGGGAACTGTTAGTTGCTGAGCAATGACAAGTGGCCCAAACTGATGAATGCCAGTGATGAATTCTGCTTCAGACAAATTTATACAAAATTTACGAGTATGAGCAAAGCATAAGGGCTTACATGCCAGACAAAGTAAATGCGGGTCAACCGCTGACAGTCAGAATCTGCACTGCAAACACGATTTCATCAACTGAAACTTAGTCTCATTTGATGGAATACTTGCTAGATAAAGCCACAATAATAACAAATTTGAATAATAATAATACATATATACAATCCAAATACCGCATACAACACAAATTTAGTTTGAAAGAGCAAAAGAATGAAAAACTTATCGTCGTATACGGGACCCCAGGTGCCTCCAGCCGCCCTGGTCAGGCGATAGGGAGAGAGTGAGTATCATGGCCGATCAGCTGACCATGTGCGCGGGAGGTGAGGTAATTCATGTGTGAGTGTGAATTTTACGTCCGCTTCCTTTAGACGGGAACTTCAAAGGATTTCAGGTGTTCCACTACCTTCGCCAGGAAGAGGAGATAAGCATTTAAAGCATGAGTCAGGATAAGGAAAAATCATACATATGTATCAGTTGCCATCTTAAGCATGTTAAGTGCTGTGGAGGTGAGCTGCAAGAGATGACTGCAACTCACTTGACTGACTGTCAAACACAATGTTCTGCAGCAGCAAGTCATTGTGGGAGAAGACCACGTCACAGGTGAGAGACTCCATGTGCCCCTTCAACATGTTGAACTCTTCTTGAATTGCTGCCTTGGACTTTAACTCACTCTCAAACCTGAATTTCAACAGGATGAATCACAGGATGAAATACCACCATCTTTGCGAGAACAATATACTTATGACATTGTTATATGTAAAACCAGAGGAAACTACTGACCCTACTTTTGGAGCAAACTAAACTTATTGCCATGAAAACCACATAATAACTAAATCATATTTAAATTTACTGGCAAACAAGGATAAGCTGAACACCAACCTGACAAATGACCCATTTTAGCATGTATGAGTGCTGCCTACTGGCGCTTGCAGTTGAGAGCGAAGGGTACAATATTACTGACTTGCTACATCAATGATGTGAATCTTATGAGCAAGGTGTGTGCAGCTACCTGTTGAATCAATTTCATTATCATGCACTGCACGTGCACTAACCTGCATCTGCTTTACCTTTCACAAACCAGATGGGTTTGCTCACTGCCGTACACCACCTACTAGTACTTTACATAAACACGTTGCCTGCACAGGTCCAACTTATCCTTGTTTGCCACTAAAATGTAATACATACATGAGGAGGAAAGAGTGTGTAAATGATGCCGTCCTGAGATCAATCACACCTACCCTTATATTGAATGTAATTTCCTGACAGAGCAGTTTGGTAAAGGTGGGGTTCAATTTTTTAAATTATTCAAAGTAAACGGTAATGAAACATAATCATTAAATAATTTATAAAATCAGAATCCTTACATCTTCTGTCTCTCTTGCTCGGGGAAACTGTCAGGTGCTAAGTTGATAAAGTTCTGTATTTTTGTGAAGACATAGGGTACAGGATTAGAGGAACCTTCATCTGATTTCTTAAGTGAATGCAGTTTGGCAACTTCCTTGGCTATAAGACTGAAACAAAAGAAAACAATTATTAATTTCCATTTTATAATACAGAGTGTGTGAGTGAGTTTAGTTTTATTCCAGGTATATATAATGGAATCTGAACAATACAGTTTTTAGCAACATTTGAGCAATATAGTGGTGAGGGACCCAAGAAATAGGCTTTATCTATTGTACCCATGTGGGGAAATGATCCCAGCCCTCCAATGTGACAACTGAACGCTTTAACCACTAAACAACTCAATCTTCTTGGTAACAAAGATGTAATGAGTGCATGACCTGTGTGACTGTGTATTGCTTTGAGACAACTGTACTAACAACTGCTATGGTATCGATCTGTAGTTTGCAATGTGTCTGATAACCATTCACTGATGCACTGACTCACCTAGTTAACAACAATCACAAAAATGCACACAAATAATATCTCAAACAGGTTGATCTATAAATATTGGTGACAGATGCCATCTGTGCATGAAACGACATATTAGATAGTTCTTCCTTTCAGTAGATCACACAACACTCACAAGCCATTGTTGTTATGCTACACTCCAGTTAATCCCTTCTCCTCCTTACATCACCCCCTGATCCTGGTTAGAATTGATCTTCAGTAACTCAAATGTATAAATGTGCATGAGAATTGAACGCTCACATTTAGACTCGTGATGTGTGGAATATTTACTTAACCCATGAAAGCCCAGTTAGAATATTAGTCTTCAATAACCCATGCTTGTGGTAAGAGATGACTAATGGGTACAAGTGGTAATGGGTACAAGTGGTAAGGCTCACAGACTTCGTTGATTCATGTCATTGGTTCCCAACTGTGTCGATAGATACTCATGCTGTCGATCACTGGATTGTCTCATCCGACTCGATTATTTACACACTGTCACCATAGAGCTGTAATATGGCTGACTGCAGTGTAAAACTAGTCTCAATCACTTACTCACTTTTCCTTGGAACAATGAAATACTACTCATCAGCCATTGTGGTTATGCATTGTAAATTATGTAATTCACATGGAAACACAGCAGGTACTACCTCTTTAAGTAAATGGCTACCAATATAATACCAGTACATAGTATTTACACTCAAAACATGTGAAAGGAGTACATTAAGGAATTAATTGTGGTCTGTATGCGTTTTCCTTGGTTAAAATACAACAAATTTGAACTGGAAAAAAAATGAAGGTGCACCACTATTGAAAGATGGCAACAAACTTGCTCCAGAATGAAATTTAAAAGACCATTTTTGATTTGCCTTCATCATTTGTGCATGACAATCTTCAGAAGGAGAAGAAAAATGTCTCGTCATGGTGTCTGAATTACCATTGTTACAGCCAATATTCTTATCATATGACCTTCCGAACAAAAAGTCACAAGACAAGTTGATGCTGTTCAGAAAAATGTTGTTTGTCTATTAACTATACCAGTACCCTCTGCCCCACTAATTGACTAGATTTGCTTAATTACCGTGGAAATTTTTCTTTATTCCCATACTACAAAAACAAACTATTGAATCTTTTACAGTTACGTCTTCTGTCAAGTTCAGACAAACTATTAAAGTAAATAAAACAGGGATTGGGAAAAAGAACTTTGACAATTGGCCATTTTCAGGATTATTAGCCATTTCCTGAATTTTGAATGGGCCACTGCCCTTGTATCAATAGTAAACTTTAATGGGCCATTTTTTATTCTAATGTGAAAAATGTGCCATGACTCCTGCCTTTCCCAATCCCTGATAATACATCAAAAATGGCGTTTGTTGTTTCGTCTGTTAATTAGTGACAGCGAGGTGAATGTCAGCTTTAGCAATCTGTCAATAGGTTCAGGTAGGCGTGAAATGGTATGCTCTTACCATGTTATGGTAATTACTGGGATGCAGGGCTGCGGTTCAGTATATGAGATATGATCATAATGCAGAAAATTGACAATAAAAGCCAAACTCTGATTCATTTTGACACAATCATTGGATTTGTAGACATTTTATTAAAGTTTTGAAAAGCTAATAAAATGATTATATGAAAGACGAAAAGACAAAACTTTGAGACAGTGTTATGGTATATCGTACTGAAGGCAAAATATAGCAGTTCTACCAATGCCGTGATGCACCATTTCACCCATAGGCTCAGGTAATATCATGTTTTAAACACCTACAGAAATGAAGCTAGAAGGCAAGTTCGAGTTAGCATAGTAAGCAGACTAAAACATTTTTGGCAAACTGTATCAAAACAACAATTTGATAGTTGTAACCATATCACATATATAAGCGTTGGTGTGAGATCTGTATTACACTAAACAGTATAAAAGCTATCATATAATAAATCAATACACATCATGTAAATATGGAATAAATCACTGATGTATCTGAGAAGGCTGATAATTCGATATCATGGCATGGGAACCAACACTGAAGTCATGTGCAATAACAGCAGATATTTTATGCACTGCAAAATGTTTGGCATATTGCAGCATCTAAATATGACTCAGTCATATTACAAAGTAGGCTTGTTATACATTCACGTATTCAGTGAGTTGAACCACATTCCTTCGTGAATTCTATTTGATATTCGAGATCACAAGAATTAATATTCATGAATTTGTTTAAAGTAGAATTTTTTTACTTGAGTTTGGGTTTTATTTTTCAAATCAACATATGCACGTGGCATACATCAAAGACAGGCAGGATAAGAATCAGCATTTCTTACATAAATTTATTTCTAAAATGAGCTCAGTGGTCATCATCACTTTCAGCATCATGAAATTTGTCAAAGGACATACTGTATATATGAACAAGTTCCAAAAGAAAAGCTTGCAGAAAATGTGTCATATCATCACGTTGAAAACACTGTTGCACCATTTCACCAATGGCAACTTTTCTCCCAAATTAAGATAAACAAAGCAAGCAATGGGGCAAGTCTGATGACATTGATTTATATTCACATGTCATTATCAATGTTTACTGACATTAATTTTATTTACAAACATTCACTTACGTCCTTATATTAGCATCTTTCACCATTTTCTCGTCAAGAGGCACCCCTTTCACAAAGCCATAAGCCATGCCATTGGTAAAGGTGCAATAGAGGGGTGGGGAACATCCTGCCCCACTCAGCAGGATGAAGGTATCCTTTTCTGCCTGTCTGTCAATGATCAACTCTGTCTTCTCCCCATAGATCCGTACAAGAACCATGTCATCTTTGTTGTCTGGCTGGTATCCTCCAACAAGAGCATTGGTAATTCCCTCTGTGAAATGCTGTAAGTACACATTTACTGATTTAGCATGACCATTGGCTCAGACTGTGGTGCTTTTCACAAGTGTGTATGTGCATACACACATGTGTGTATGTGTGTGTGCATGCATGCTTGAGCGTGATAGTGTGTATATGCGTGTGGGGTTTTACATGACATACAAATGTGCATCCAATACACACAAAATTCGAGACTGGACAGAGAAAACTACGAAAATACCATAAAATCCTTAAAATGTATGTATATATGGGGTTTCCAGGTCCCGCACATTCGTAAGTCAAGATAAAACCCTGTGTTTTTATGTGCTTAGTATGCTCATGTGCATGTTGCACATGAAAGCCAATATGTAAATGTGAAGCAAATGTTTTATCATAAAGGAACCCTTAAAAGAACTTGGTGTAGAGTACTGCATCAAATGAAATTTTACAGTAACTTTCTGTGTTACAGTTTACTCATCTGTCAACCGTCAAGTGCTGATCACACTCTCCAATAAAAGGAATCTACATTCACTTAAAGGAATATTTAAAAGGCATTGCAGGTTCTACTTAGTTTAGAGCCCTCTGGTTCAAAATTCATTATCAGTTATCTGTTGTTATTACTAATAACATCAACCAGAATGATGAAAAAGTAAAGAGTGCAGTCTATTTTCCACAAGTCTCCTGTAGACACTCAGTGCAAGCTTGATCAAATGATCTGTGATAAACATATGATGAAAAGCTTGATTATTAAACCAGACTTGTGGTAGTTGATATCTGTGTAGAATATATGACAGAAACTTACAGTATTTTGTTCTCTCACACAACATGCTTCAGTACAGTAGATGGTTAATGTGGTAAATAATACTACAGAATCAACATAATGTCACATGATCATGTGACAACATTTTGATGTGGGCTTAGGATGCACAAATGGCAGAATGTCTTATAAATAATGATACATAATTCTTTCATGCTATAATTTACTACAGACTTATGCATACATGACGTAACATTTTAACTTGTGTGTATATAGTTTTCCACCACAGCAATTTCACTATTTGAGATCGTAGGTTTAGGGTTAGGTTAAAGTAACTTCCTCTGGATAAATTGTGGTGCTGTATTCTAAAGTTGCATCCACATTTTTCCTTTACACTTCCCTATAAACTTTTTCCAGTGATGAGTGAAAATAACAAACAGCATACATACTTGAGTACACAGTATTCAAATGCATGTGCTGTACTGACATTTTCCTGACTATGTCCGATTTTGAGTTATTTCGCAATTTCAATCTCATATGGAGACAAACGGAACATAACCTACCAGGAAGGGCAAAAACTTCCACAAAAGTTGGTTATATTCCACTTCTGCATACTTGGATTGGCTTGACCTTCTTATGCCGTTGACATATGAGAGTATACAGATATAGACTTTTTTGCCATTACGTATCTGTTTGTACTTTATTTTACATTTACCATTAAGGTTCTATCACAAGAATTTATTATGATATCGGTGATAACTAAAAGGGTTAATCTCCCGATCACTTTCACGATTTTGAAATTTAAGTCTCAAGGCCAAAATGAACATAGACAACTAAAAGCAAAACAACAAATCATTGTAAGAAATGAAGATAGAATGTATGCAAACGTTGTGAAAACAAACATCGTAAACGACAGTGTTTTCCTGACTTATGTCACAAAGTTGTGACTGTGACTGTGAGGCCACTCACCGAGCTATCCCCAAACGTTTCAGCGACAGTTATAAGCACTTGAATATTACAATTACCTTAAATTTAAGATTATGTATATCCCATGCAGGTTTAACACGTCTGATGATTTCCCTCGCGCCATCCTGGATCTTTGATGTGTCCACTGAAAACTCGTAGTGAGGAATAGAGGCAGCCATGTTGGGAGAACTGTCTGCTACACTCTCACAATCGGAGCGTTCCAGTGAACACAGAGCGAACTGCACTGTATCACGGAAGATCTAGCTTTCCTCATGGCATTCGTCACCATTCGCCCCTTTCCGTAACCTCCTAAAAGTTTCCTTTCGGCTTGTCCCGGAATAACACGAATTGGTCACAAATGTCTATATTAGCCGAGATAAACGGAGATCAACAGTATTAAGGTCGCCAGTTTCCATGGCAACAGCTCGTTCATTTTTCTTATATGACGTTGAAATCGTGATTGAAATTAATATTTATTGCCATACATGTTTATGCAAATATAGAACGAATATATAACCTATAATATCAAGACAAAATTGAAATGAATATGTAAACATGATAAGGTATCTCGATCAAAGTTGTTTCACCACGAACTAAAATCATGTCATCGATAAAGTCGTGTGGGCAGTTCCCTCTAAGTGGATTAAGAGTGCGTCACTCATATTAATTCATTCATACATGGAACGTGGTCAACACGCTGTTGCAAAACATGGATATGATATACATATATATGCACGAAGACGAATCTTCACCTACATGTTTCACTGTAACCTTATATGTAGGAAGATATAAGTGAAACCCGAAGGAGGAGACCCGTTCCGTGTGATTATTTCATAAACTTCTTCTTATCTTCTTATACATGTACACACACACACGCACACACACACACACACACACACCACATCACACACACAAAACACACACACATATACACACACACATACATTCACACACACACACACACACATACACACACATACATACATACATGTTTTAAACACGAATTTTAGTAATGCTCCAAAACATCATTCAAGTAAGTAATCAAAGGGAAATCCCCTTTTCTCTGATTGGTCAAATCTGAACGCACTTGTCGAATGTTCCAAATAAACATGGTAAACTGGGTAAACGCAGTGTTTCCACCAGTGATGTTAGCTGAGCGACGCTACTGTCACCCAAGAGACGGGATGCAACGGTGTAGTTTACTATAACAGACCATGGAAACTGACATGTACCGTGACGTTGTGTCATTGTGACGTAATGAAAAAAATGTTCCATTACGAGAGGATAGACTAGAATGGCGCCAATGTTAAACCACTGTAAGTTTTGACCTTGTTACGCAAGAACTTTGACCCTATTGTGACGACAATAAAATATACTAAACGACCTTCCGCGTATAATACCATTTTTATCAAACGAGTGAATGATTTGGTATCAAACGAGTGAAATCGAGTTTGATACTAACTCTTTCACGAGTTTACTAAAATGGTTTTTAACGGAAGCGAGTTAAGTATTCTGTTTATTACTCGCCAGCAACTGCTTGATAGCAACTGCCCGAAATTGCCTACAGTGTGATGACTCTCAATTTTCAGCGAGTCAAGCAAGGTCTAATACCATTATGACAGCGGCATTAGCATTGTGACGTCATAGCTGTGAACCATTATGTTGTTATATGTCTAGCGGAATTACACTAGTGTCATACTGCCGTAAAAATAATACACTGCAGTATCTTCCACGGGCGATTAATAAATATTAATATGTAATGACGTATACTATACCTGCTACAATGCCCTGAAGATAAAAGTAAAGTACCTCCCACATGGGTCCAATGTGTGAAGCCCATTTTCTGGTGTCCCCAACTGTGATATCGCTGGAATATTGCTAAAAGCGGCGTAAAACCAAACCAAACTCACTCACTCACTCTATGTACCTTTTACATGACGAAATGTGCCTCCTGGAGGCAGATTTGCCCCAGGGGGTAAACGGTGCATGTAAACGCGGCTTGCTATGTCATCAGACAGATAGTGACAATAACGTAAAACGTAGTCATGAGTAACAGTAGGGTTGCGTTTGTGACTGTTGATGAGATAGTGCCGGATCTCGCTGTCAGATTAGTCCCATTGATATCTGCCAAGGTGTTTGACAGCTGACATAGATGACAGCCCCAACTCATTTCGTCATGCCACAAGTAAGCAAGCTTGCGGGTACGTCCCCGAGGTCGTGACTGCCCACTCATATACTGAACATGACGGACCCTTGCCTGTGTCGACGGGTTCATATGGTTGGTGTGTCGACTAGGGATTAACAACTTTGTTCAGTTGCTTACACAAGACCGGTCGTCCCTACACAGACAGAGGAGAGAGAGAGAGAGAGAGAGAGAGAGAGAGAGAGAGAGAGAGAGAGAGAGAGAGAGGAGAGAGAGAGAGAGAGAGAGAGAGAGAGAGAGAGAGAGAGAGAGAGAGAGAGAGAGAGAGAGAGAGAGAGAGAGAGAGAGATGTGTGTGTGTGTCTGTCTGTGTGTCTGTCTCTGTGTGTGTGTCGGTCTGTCGATCTGTCGGGCTGTGTGTGTCTGTGTGTGTCTGTGTGTGTCTGTGTCTGTGTGTGTCACAGACACTGACAGACATTCCGACTCTCTGTGTAGGGACACAGGAGATATCGCTTGTATGAGATCAGACGATCTGGGAGATATCGCTTTGACAGTAGATTCTGCGCAATACCCCGACAATGTTGTGACGTCATGAACTTGATGGCGTCACAATGCTATGATACCGTTGCACTGCAAATTTAATGCCCCTGTGCTGTGTTCAGAGATGTACATTCTTCAGCTATTGAAGAACGATTTTGGATGATAAATCTCACCCTCGAGTCTACTGATATCATTTTTAGTCAACAGATAGATAAACAATAGCACTTCCTTCTACAGTTGATGTGATCACAGTCACAACCAAGGGGATGGGTAACCTCCCAGTATGGCCCGTCTCACCATGGCCCGCATGTTTTCACACCTTTTTAATTGTATTCAGTCAGCCGTAACGGGTTGCGGGCCATAGTGGCACTAAACCAGGGGATGACCATTAAAGGCCATAAATGTCATATGGGAAGTGACAAAGAGGAACAAGGTAGCTGACAAGACACTACACGCTGAGGCAGTGATAAAAATTAAGAATGCAGATTAAAGAATAACAAATAAGTCTCATATGGCTTCGTTACATAGTTTGGGGAGTTTAGAAATATTTTGACGATGACTGTCCTGGATTAGACACTATAACACCTGCAAACGATGACCAAGAATTCCTCGATATGCTCAGATCAAGGATTCTTGCTTGCCAATCGAGGTTCTCATATCTCACAACAAAATATATTTGATTTAAACAAATTTTATTCATTAGGAATGATGGAAAGGATTCACAAAGAAGCCAAAGTTTTATCTTATGCAGTGTCAATACAACAGCATATGTATGATATTTCAAGGGTATATACGGCATTAAGTGACACTGAATCTAATCAATGAAATAAATTTGTTTACCTTAAGTTTATAGTTATGTATTTCACTATGTTTCAATACATTACGTCTTAAACCTTAAAACAATGAGCAGATGTAACAATTTCCAAATTTTCAATTTCCGATGCTTCAGTATTTCCATATATAGAACCAATTTGAGGTTGTAGTCATTTCTATGAAAATGCATATCATTTTCTCAAATTATCACAATTTGGACACAGGAAGAAATAATGTGAATTGCCTTCACAAAATGCGACACAAGAACAAGTTGGGTCATTAGATATAAAACGAGTAACTTTGTGCGAGTTTAGATCACTTCATCCTAATCGAAATCTACAGTGCATAATTTGACAGAATCTGAATCCAAAATTGGGATCATAGACAAATCTTAGATGTGGTTTATGTGAAATTATATCTGTTAAAGATTTAAAAGCTTGATTTTTTTAATATCGCCTGGTAAACGGTTCCAAAGTTCTACAGTGCGTGCAATGATAAGAAAGAGTGGCCGTAAAGGGTTGTTCTTGAAGGAACGTTTAGTAAATTTGTTGAATTTCTCAAATCAAATTTTTCTAACTTGTTTATATGACTCATACAATTGTAGCTGCAGTAAACAAACAAGGGTAATATGAAAAATTTATACATGACGAGTACACATCAAGAGTATGTCTTGATAAACGATATTTAACACAGCGGTTTGTTGTCGGCGAAACCATATTTATAATGTTATTTATTTGTGATGTCCAATTTCTATCTGATTGAAGACCGAGCCCTAAACGTTCGTGATCATTTATCGCCTTAACAAGGATACCTTGCACTGATATCTGGGGATTTAAACACGATAGAAGTTTCTTGCTAAACTGTACACTTTTTTCGAGATTAAATTAAACTTTCAAATTTTCAACCCATTGAGATATTCTGTCAAAGCCGTCGTTTTAGCACATAACTGATACACTTGCATCATCTATGAGAATATAAAGTGACGTATCATCAGCAAATAGTCTAATATGACAGTCGATATCATCTACAATATCATTAATGTATAACAGAAATATCATGATCAGTGGTCCTAACACTGATCCCTGAGGGACACCTGCTAGTACAGGCTTATATCCTGAATTTAACCCATTTATGACAACTTTATGTACTTTGTCATGAAGATAACTATCGAATCGTCTTAGTAGAGTACCACATATTCCAACAGAACGTAATTTATTCAAAATTCCCTTATGTCATACCTTATCAAAGGCTTTGAAGAAAACAGGCCCCACCTCCTTGCCCTTATCAGCTGAACATGAAATAAAATAAATCTATTACCGATAACTAGTCGAATCTCCAGGAGTGACACCAGGCTGCATCTTACTTATTGTATCTATGTCCTTGAAGAAATTATAAACATATGTATATACACGTTATTCAAATACTTTTGATACACAACTTGTCAGTGCTATGGTCTACTGTCGTCAATATTACCTCTTCTGTGGGTAGGAATCGGTGATGTTGTCCAAAACTTCTAAGAAAAATGTCCTCACTCCCTTCACTAAATATAAACATGTAGTTAACTATATTTCGATATCTACTTTGAAAGAAATCACAGAGTGTATAGCCTCTTGGGTTTGTCCGGCAAGACAGGTTTCATCTTTAGGCCAAGCATAACACTGATATAACCCAAGAGTGAAACTGTGTCTATTTGTTCCCTAAGAATGATCTACGCTGCAAGGTAAATGTGGTTCTCAATCAAACAAGTAACCGAGTGCTCTTAGCAACATTCCAACATTAGCAAGGTGAAGACACATTGTACCCATGTGGGGATTCTAAAATCTGAAAATATATGCTTACACCTGTACCTTTAGTCAGTCTTGTAAACCGACTGGTTTTATAAGGACGACCACTGTCAGGATGTGCCGCTCGTGAGAAACGCCCTGAGGTTGATCTAAAGCTCCTTATTTACGCGGTTCGCTTCCAAAAGGCAGACCACCCGTAAGACAGACTCAGTGAGTTTACTAATTATCTTATCCGTGCTGTTCACCTCTATCTAATTAACGAGTCAATACAGAGTATACTAACAACACACTCCTATCTTCTTTGCCCTTCTCAAAATATATTACTAATCCTTTTACTGACTCATCGCTACCAGAGTCACTACAGAATAAAGTGTATACATTTATCTGCAAACATGGATGTAAAAACATTAAACAGCTTCCAAAATAACAAATTATAGCATTTTCAAAAATCCATCTCTCACTCTTGAACAATACCTGAATTTTCATTTTATCTGGACCGAACTGAACTTTTATTTTTTCACTCAGGCTGCAAGTTCTTAGCTTATTGGTGTTAAAAAGGACATTCATTATATATGTATATATATATATTTGGTTTAATATAATAATACTTTTGAATATATTTTTCTCTTTCTAATTCTAGTTTGGGACATATATATAAATAATGAAATTCATCAAATTCATACCATTTAGGTTACACAAAGTACACTCTCTATCATTTGCTGAGATTCGTCGCCATCTACCTGTGTCGGTTGGAAGGAAATGATTGGAAGTTCCAGTCCAAGTAAACTTAGTCTCAGTGTATTTCGTTGCACTCACCCACTGAGTAGTAGTAGTGGAGTGTAACGAAAAGTACTGAGGATAAGTTTACTTAGACTGTGGAAGTTCGGAATTCTAACAAGCTATTATAATGCAGAAAATTGAGGTATGGTTTAAATTTGAGAGATGGATTTTTGAAAATGCTATTAAATGTTTCCTTTGGAGGAGGTTTCAATTATTGAAATCCATGTTTGCTGATATATATCTCTTAATTTACTTTTGATTAACAGTTTTAAGCCAAGATAGACTTTCAAACTTTTGGGATTTCCAGATGAAACTCAGTCCAAGATCGTCGAAAATGCTTTTGAGATACATTATCCATTTATGTTCACATTTGCCAAACATACAATCGTTGAATATTAATGTACATATTAGGAGGTACACTTTGACGATTTTCCGATTAAAAGTTTAGCCCGAAAGCATACTAGTCTGCTTTTAATCACATTTACAAGGGGGAATCTGCCAAACTCGCCATATAACATAAAGTTAGGTGTACTTTTCTTGAGTGATATTAAATATTTGAGAAAGATGAACACTTTCAAAGCAAGAGATATTTTCAAATCCCCAGACCTCACATAATATAATAGGAGTGACCATAGAATCAAAATGTTTCAAATGACAAGCAATGATAAGTTTCAGTTTTCTACCTTGGTTTAATACGAAAAACATTGCCTTTGTTGCCTTTTCCACCAGTATACGTTTGGTTTTAGTAAATTTGCTATTCTTTTGTAGTGTAATGCCAAATAGGCATAACAGTCCACATTTTCCAGGATATTATCTCCAATATTGAAACGTCTTTTGTATTCTTTTAAGCCTGGGTTTCGGAAAGAATTTCGTTAGATTCGATGGATTTATTTAATCGGTTGTTTAAAACAGATGTGAAAAGTTTTCCAAAACAGCTTAATAGTGTTATTGGTCTATCATTTTCAGGGTTTTTAGGATCGCCTTTATTTTCATAAATTGGTAGCCACTTATCTGGGAAGATACCAGTGTCAACTACAATGTTAAAAACTTCAACATAAATATCTAGGAATATATCAATCGTAGAGGAGATATATTCATTTACAACATAATCAATTCCTGGGGCGTTATTATTTTTAAGATTTTTAACACATGACTTTATTTAATCAGTAGTAATTTCAGAGTTAAGTATAGTGCTATTCCCACTGTCGACATGGGGCAGGTCATCATCATCGTTATAATCTAATGGTGGCTCTTCATTTTGCGATTTAAAGAAATATAAAAAAAATCAATTTGTGGAGAACGTTCTGAGTCCTTTTCTGTTTTACATGTTTTCAGTATTTTTCATTTTTCTGAAGTTTTGATAGTTTTTCCTGAATTGATTTAGTATGTTTATTAGAAAACTTTAAAAGACATTTTTGTAATGTTTACTGGTATTTTACAATCGAGATTTATTCTGGGATGTTTTACAGTATTGGTAGTTGTTTTTCGCACTTAAATCCAAAAATGTTACCCGCTGTAGTGACAAGCACATTGCTTATGGCATCATTAACATGAGTGATTACACGGAGTGGGTTATCAGAACCCTCACTGAGAACATCCACAGTAGATTGTATAACTAAATCTGAGTTATGAACAGATTCAACGTATCTCCCTATTATTTTTACAAAAATCAAGAAGTTTATCACCATGTGAATTTACTCTAACCTTGTCTTCACTACATCTATGGGTTGGAATACCGTATGATTGAAGTTTATCAACATCATTCATAAAATCACACTTCTTTCTGTTGGAAGTATTTCCTCATTTACAATATCATAGTCACATGATACATAATCTTCCAATATTCCCGTACGGGCATTTATATCCCCGATTAAGAATAAACGTTCACATACATCAGATAAAACAGTATTCAAGTCAACGAATGTATCATCAGCATAATTCCTAGATCCCTCAGGGGGTATATAGGTAACTCCAATATAAACATGGTATTTGGTGATATTAAGACATTTAAAGTGAAGATAATCACTTGAGGTTTCAAAGATAAACACGTAGTCCGAATTTAGTACAACTTAATTAAGCCTTTTGCAGCCAACCATAAAAATGTGTTGTTTCAAGCGGTCTGTCTTCTGGGAGGTCTTATGGGAAGATAGCATTTACACCTGAGCTTGAAACTCCGCTCATTCCTGTCCTTGTGTTTTCTGTGTGTACTGCTCACTTTGTCACGTGAGTAGCTACCATTAAAAAAAGCCGGGCTTACACATGACTGGTGCTAAAAAGGTTGCGAAATGCTTCAATACTATCAAAATATAAAGCTCTGCAATATATTTGGATTACACGAAAAAGGTTGATTGATACACGCCTGTGTGATATAGCACCTGCCTAATAACTAATGTTTAATGTTCCGGAACAGCGAAGGCAATTGAATCCTTGTTTCCCCAATTTAAGAGTAGCTTCTCCCGTCGTCAAACAATTAACGAATAATCAGTTGCAAGCAACATCCTTGGAACCAGTTCAGTACACACGTATAGGCAGATGTTATGTAAACTTGAATGTGTCTGGTGTAAATGAAACACACTTATGCAACAGAATGTGAGTGGCGTTCAACCCAACTTTATTTATACGGCATTGAAACAGGTGGCACGCACATAAAACCAAGAGGAGGGGAAGTCGTGATGATTCTGAGGCTTTATGTCGAATCAACAAACGAATGTGTTAGAAATGCAGTTGGGTTATGACATGTCAGCGTAGTGTGAGAACGTTAAACTATACGAACACTGGCGTAGTATTGACAATCCGAGGTTCATAATTATGCGAATCGGTGATCGACCCGCGATCGTGGGATTTTGGATGACAGGCTCATTGACTTTGCACGTGTGTGTGTGCGTGTGCGTGCTTGAAGGATGAGACTAAAAATGGATTCTGGAAAGAATATTACACAGGTCAAACCCAAGCACACACAACCAAACACACACACGAACGCACGTACGTACCCATACACGCACGCATGTGTGCTTTTAGGTGTAAATGAGATTCAAGCACGTGTCTTCTAAGAACTTTAAAAGTTGTATATTCGGGTTAGAATTGATCTTCAGCAACCCATGCTTGTCGAAAAAAGCGACTAACGGGATCGGGGGATCAGGCTCGCTGACTTGGTTGACACGTCATCGGTTCCCAACTGTGTAGACCGATACCCATGCTTTTGATCACTGGATTGCATGGTCCAGAATCGATTATTTTCAGACTGGATTGTGTTGTCCAGACTTCATTATTTTCAGACCGTTGCCATATATCTGGAATATTGGCGAGTGCGGGGTGAAACTAAACTCACTCACACACTCACTCATTTCAACAATTTTAACATTTCGGAGAATGCCATGAATCACTTCACATATAAACGCCTATAGTGTGGAGACTACTCTTTAATCACAAGGCTAACCCATGGTCCCTATTCCATTGATGAATATAATCAATATCTGGATGAAGGTTTGGTCCTTAAATATTTAATGATTTAGTAAATCATGCATACAGAAAGAGAACAGATGTCACTAAAAGTGTTGTTTTTTTTCGAGATGGATGGCCCTTTAGTTAAACGTTCACTCGACACTCAGAAGGTCGGAGTTTGATTTTCCTAATGGGTAAAATATATGAAGCATATTTTTGGTTTCCTGCCGTCATGTTCCCCTAAATCGGCGTAAAAGCCTCCTTAATCAGCGTCAACATGCAAGATAAAGACGACGTTGCTTAACAGTCTCAATTTGGAGAACATATGTTTCAAATGACATGCTTAAATCAACAAAGCGTTATCAAATGTAACGTTATGAGTGTTGAGTTGCACTCTCTGACGGCTGCCATCTACACGAGTATTCAAGCGTTATTGATTACAGGTAACTTCCCAAGCGGATGTGTCGATACTTTCATCATATCGCTTTCATTAAAACGAGCATACTCCGACATAGCTGATCCAGCCTATCGTGGTATTTTATGGATATCAACATTCATATAAACAGAGCGACACACGAAAATCAATACTGACGTCACCGCCCGTGCAGCAGGTGTCCGCTACCTGTTGCTCACATGACCGCTGCTGAACAGCCCTAAAGCTAGTATCAAAATAAGGATATATTGAATGTTGGGGATGTGGAATGGTAAGTAACATGTTGACTAGCAATTGATACTTTTGGGTGTATTAATCATTTTTATAGATCTGACACATGTTTTTGTTTATTTCGTTCGTCATGCTGTGGCCTTTATGGTGATATTAGCTTCACGTATGCACACGGGCTTCGATACTGACCTATTTCATGGTGTCGGTATGACATGTCGTTTTATCAGAAACCATTTCTCAGGAAGATTAGGGAGGTTTGAGGTTTGGTACTTCAGTGAATTCTTACTCTGCGTCAGTCTTTCGGCTTAGAGTATTTTGTGGATGCTCGAACAGTTCTGGTATGAGTTGTACCGTCTAGATCTTGTAAGGTAAGTACCAACCTCATCATATCTTCATCAAACAGTCATACAGTAAGCTTCAAGGATGCTACAAATATTGAGTGCCCTGTGAGAGGAATACAAGCAGCGTTCAGAGGGCTCTTTCACGTGGTGCTAACAGTTTTGTCATTGTAAGAGTGAGATGTATTCTAAAACAAGACTACATATGTACAACCTCATCATATGTTCGTCAAACAGTCATATGGTAAGCTTCAAGAACGTTACAAATAATAAGTGTTCAAAGTGAGAAATACAAGCAGTGTATTTTACGTGGAGTTAATACTTTTGTTATTGTAAGTGTGAGATGGATTGGATAAATCATATTGTGATTTAGCTGTTTTTGTAATCTGGTTTCCATCCCCCTGGATTATCCACTGTGTCATATTACCGTCATATTATTGATAAGTTTCCTTGACTCATTCGCCAACATAGTTTCGTTTCGGAAATGACGCAACGGCTTCTAGTTTTCTTTTCTCTCTCTCAGAATAGCATCTTTATCGCTAGTGTAAATCATTAGTTTAGAAGGCTATTTTTAGCATTTTGACGTTGAATAGGACGGAACAAGGAGATGTTGTTGCGAACTGGTATTTGTAATAATATAATGTAGATTTGACACAGAATAATAGAAGATGGGATTTCATATATGTGCATTCTACGTTTTACATTGGAGAAATATACGAGTGTTAATTTTGTAGGAATTTTGTCCTTTCCTCAGAAAGCTGTTATTGGGAACCTTAATGTGTAGTGTTCTGGTGTAGATCCTGTGACAGTAAGTGCAGCGAACAGAAGACAAGCTGCTTGAAATGATGCATGACATGAATTTACTGTGAGAAATTAAAATATAGTACAAATTGATTTATGCTGTGCAGATACGTACTGTTGTTTTTTCTTGTGTTGTTAAAAAAAACACGTTTTTTCTTTTGTTGTTTGATGCCGCACTTAGCAATTTGACTGGGTTCCTACATAGTCGAGGGTGAACCACACAACCAGTGATTAACATCATGACAATCGCTCTTTACAGTTGGGATCCAATGTCTTCATATACCAAAACAGCGAACCTGACTACCCAACGTATACAGCAACCTCTTATGACAACTATCTATACGTGGTGCCAGGTATTTCTGTTTTTAAAGGAAAGGAAAGAGATCTTGTCGTGCAGTGACTGATTTATATATCCCCAGATTTGCCCCCTTATAACTTGTAAACTTGTCGCCTAAAACTGGAGAATATTGTCCTAGTCTGTGGTCCTAGTCCTTTGCTTTTAAAGGATAGGGAGGAGATCTAGTCATGTTGTGGCTGATTAATATATCCCCAGATTTGCCCCTTTATAACATGTAAACTTGTCGCCTAAAACTGGAGAATGTTGTCCTAGTCTGTGGTCCTAGTCCTTTGCTTTTAAAGGATAGGAGTGAGTGAGTTAATATTTAACGTCACATCGGCATTAAAGGATAGGAAGGAGATCTAGTCATGTAGTGGCTGATTTATATATCCCTAGATCTGCCCACTTATAACATGTAAACATGTCGCCTAGGACTGCAGAGTTCGAGTCATAGAGTTATGTTCATTTATCTTGTCCATCTATAGCGACTCTTCACTGATCTTATGGTTAGCCGATTAGGGTATTCATACAGGTATCATAGTTGTTTTGAACATATGTAACTCAGCTATCTAGACACAAATAATTATGTAGACAATAATAACTCAATTATCTAGACAATAAATAGCTCAATTATCTAGATAAAAATAACTCAATTGTGTAGATGAGAATAACTCAATTATCTAGGCAAATAATAGCTCAGTTACCTCGGTAATAATAACTCAATTATGCAGTTATGTATAACTCAATTATCGAGGCAAATAATAGCTCAATTATCTAGGCAAAACATACCTCAATTATTTAGAAATTAATCAATCAATTATCTTTTTGGATGTGTATTTTTTATGATTATGACTTTATGCACATCTGGATAGTATGCGTGTCATGTGCTTGTGTCAGGAGGCAGAGAAAGGCGTGTAAAAGGAGGTATATATTCAGACACTAAGCATTAGTTTTCTGCATGTAGCGACGTTCTCTTAATTAACGTCAAAGGGGCGGTGAGGTAGCCCAATAGTTAAAGCGGTCGCTCATTACGCGAAAGACCAGGGTTTGATTCCCAACATTGGCGGTGAATGACAGTGTTATGAACTCTGTGTACCGATTTGACCCGTGGACTGATATTCTCTCACTGTCACAATCAATTATCAGCCGACTTACTGAATCCCAACGCCGTTTCAAATTACCTACTCCGAAGGGATCATACGAGGTTTTAACTGTGTTTTTTTTTATATGGTAGGGCCCGAGGTGAGTGGAATCTGGTAGAAACTGTAGTTGGCGATGCTAGTTTGGTGAGGGCATGATTTGGATCTATACTGCCATATGGTTTGTCATGGCAGGGTAACATGTTTGTCAAGAGTGACCCCGTTTAGCAGAACCGTGATGTAAATGTTCCGGCTAGTGAGTGAGTTAGTTTTACGCCGCACTCAGCAATATTTGACCTCTGTGGCGGCGGTCTGTAAATAAGCGTGATCAACAGCATGAGCATCTACATGCAGAATTGGGAACCAATGACCCGCGTCAACCAAGTCAGCGAGTCTGACCACTCGATCCCGTTAGTCTCTTTTTACGACAAGCATGGGTTACTGAAGGCCAATATTCTAACCCGGGCCTTTACGGATAAAGTAAATGTTCCACACAGTGTGACTATAGCTGTGAGAGTTCCATTCTCATGCACATTTATAACATCTAATGAGATTACCAGGTGCTCGCAGCGATATGCTTTCCGTGTCAATTTGACATGATCACAGATAATATGTATGGCTCTGGTATTTTCTTACGCAGGCAATAGAGCGGCAGCGTTAATTCCTTTGTTCAAATATACGAATGAATGAATGAATACACTGTATTTACTTATTTAATGAATTAAGTATTTACTAAATCAAATAAGTAAATACCCACCAACCCCCACCCCCAAGAAAATTAAAAGAAAAAAAACCCATCTAAATATACATAATCATAGCACATGTATTTAATATTTTCTTATTCATAATTTATACCTTCTTGGAAACTTACCACACTATGTTATGATATTAATTTCTGGTTTACGTTATAGGGGGAAGGGAAGACGGGAAAGTATACACTTGGAAATTGGATTTAACTACACAGCTATCAATACTTTTGCTTGGCTGAAAACAGGATTCAATAACCGTATCAAACATAGGTCAACTGAATAACCATGTTTGTGTCATTCATTTTCAGCAAACATGAGTGTGTACTATTTCGCCCTCTAGTTTATGAGTACAGATTAGAGAAGAGAAAGGTATTGAAGGACAAGACGTCTTGTGTGCCTCTGTTTACACATGTTATGTTGATTACTGTATGGTCAAAACGAGAGAAACCAGCCTGACAGAAGATATGTCTCAGAGCATTAGTCTCAGGTTTGACTTCTGTTGAAGTACTCTTTCTCCTGTGTTGCAATTTTATGCAGAATTTTGACTGATTTGAAGGAATGATCCGACATTTGCTATTGTTGTGCACGCGCGCACGCTCGCACACAAGCTCACACCACAACAGGAAATATTGTTTAGACAGGTTTTAAATAGTGGAAATACAAACAGTGGCTACAAAAGATGAATAGCTACCATATAAATGAAATAAGTCCCGCTCTCAGGCGCTAATAGACTAGTCTAGCCTTCTACCCATATCGCTTACGTCACGTCAGACGGGATGTATTTCAGGGTTCGGGAGTCCGTGTATTAGTATACATAGATGTGCGTCACACTCATACACCAGTTGCTTAAACCAGGGACTCATCTAAAGTGAAACGTGAAGATTCGGACTGGAACTGATCTTCAGTAACCCATGCTTGTCGTAAATTGCGACTAACGAGAACGAGTGGTCAGACTCGCTGACTTGGTGGACACACGTCATTGTATCCTAAATGTTTAGATCGATGCTCATGATGTTGATCACTGGATTGTGTGGTCCTGCCTGGATTATTTACAGATAGCGGGAATGTTTCTGACTGCAGCGTTAAACAGCAAACACAGATCTATACTAAAATGAATGCTTAAAAGAACTGCAGCGTAAGAGAATTGATAGTTTGCACTGACCGTGATCAAACACAATGGGTCCACTTCCGTGATTTTTCCTTCCTTGTATTATAATCATACAAACCCGCACTGACCCCTTCCTATTGTTTCTACACAGATTTTATACTTCCAGAGGTATAACCTACTTTAAATATACTTTTTCAATAAACTGAAGTATAAAAGAAGGTGTTTTGAGATTTTTTAAAGAACAACTAAATATTAACATGTTTGAAAAGTGTTTTCATTGTGACTTACAAGTCAGAGCAGCACTGCACTGAGCAGATTCAAGCAACAGGGGACAGCAAATCGAGTCCCGACAAGACAATCCAGTGATCAACATCATGAGCATCGTTCTACACAACTGGGATATCATACGATGACCAAGTCAACCAGGTCAGCAACCTGGCTACCCGATCCCATTAGTCACCTTTTACGACAAGCATGGGTTACTGAAGGTCATTCTAACTCGGATCTTCACGTGTGTGTGTCTGATGAAGCCGAGTTGGTGAGTTAAGATGTTACTTCGTATCGGTATTATTTCAGCCAAACTCGGACATGACCAGGCTTTGTGATGAAGTAGAGGTTATCTAAACACCTGGGCCTTTATTCTCGAAACGTTCGTAGCCCTAAGAATTCTTAACTTTGGTCGTAGCCAATGTGTTAAGAATGGGCTTAAGAACTTCGTAGGGCTACGAACGTTTCGAGAATAGCTAGCCTGGTTTGTGTCAGGTTGTGACCGGCTGGTGCATGCAACATACTGTTCCGGCACATTTCTGACGCCATTCTAATCGAAGGAATAGATATAAAATAAATACAATATATTTGATCAATACTTGGACCAGTCACAGAATATAGGTCGGTTCACGACCTAGAAAATGGAGCAGTCGGTCGTGAATGTTCTTTTCGAGATAAGAAAAAACACTATTTATTCTCAAGATAAATGGTCATACACCCTTAGGCTTAAACATGGATGTTTAGGTAGTTTTTAATTAACTCTTTCATTGTGAATAAAACGTAAAACGACACAATTAGATGAATAAAATTTTCAGCTTGAAGGAGAGAGGAATGTATGGTCGATTATTTGAATGAGTTAGTTTGAAACATTTCATTAGTTTGGCATATATATCCGACTGCATGTGGGCGGATGGGTGGAACGGGTGGGCGGATGGGTGAAACGGGTGGGCGGATGGGTGCTGTGCATCCTAAAGTAAACGCCATTTCAAAAGAAGTTACATTAGAAACATTTTGCAGCTGTTCTTTTATAAGTGAGAAACAACTATTTTTGGCTCTGGAATAATGACGGTGAACAACAGAATGGGAAGTAACAACGTAACAACAATATGAATACCTTCTTTCGTTACATTCTTGCATCTGTTCATTATTACAATGAACCGGTGAAGATCCGGGTTTGAATTGCTCTTCAGCAACCCCGCTTTTCGTAAGAGGCGACTAACGGGATCGGGTGGTCAGCCTTGCGGACGTGGTTGCCATATGTCACCGTAACCCAATTACGTAAGCCGATTCTCATGCTGTTGATCACTGGCTTGTCTGGTTCAAACTCGATTATTTACTAATCGCCTCACTATAGTTTAATATTGCTGAGCTGGGCGTTAACCAACCAACCAATCATTATTACAACAGCAGAAAATATACACCAGTGGGTTGATATTGTTCAAGACGATGCATCTGCTACTGGTTATACTGATGTCAGATAATGGGCTATATATAACTACAGGACTCACTCCATTGTTTTCCTCCACCAGACTAAGCGATGACACAACCTAGACTTCAAGTACCAGAGACGTTGCTGGAGAGAGGTGCCGCCATATTGTCAGGTAAAACTCCGTTATTTCATCTGGTTACGTGAAGAATCATCTCGTGCAACGTTGATCATATAACACTATACATAACGCATGTACTTCAAGAGCATCGACAGACACCATATGGGCTATCTAGTATTAGTGCAGGATTGTTTGTAAATAAACATGTCACAATAGTGGATCTATTTAAATCTTAAATCCTTTAAGAATAGGTTTTATAGGAGTGTGAGTGCTTGCTAGCTACCCTTATTCAAATTTACTTAATCCATTTTTCCAAAAAGTTGCAGTTACTTACTCACTCATTCGTTCACTCAACCACCCATTCACTACCATATTCAAACACCCGCACGAACCACTCGTCAATTCATTGATTCACAATGGGCGATGGTAAATCCCCACAAGGGTACAATGTTTGAAGCCCACCTCTGGTGTTACCTGCAGTCATGGTGCTTGAATAATGCCAAAATAAAAAATATTGCGGCGTAAAACCAAACTCACTCACTTACTCATGCCATTACTCACTCAGTCATTCATCCCTGCAGGCGGCACTGATGGCCTCGGCGTACCCCTGGTCAGCGTTAAGTGTGGCGAGCTGGAACACTGTGAACTGGTGGCGCTTCTCCTCCACTACCTCAGCATGGTGTCGTCGCAGACATCCCCCTGTGTAGCCTGCCTCATAGATTTGTACAACGCCACTAAAGGGGATGTCACCAATTTTGTCGAGTCCATACAGACAGTTGAGGTAGGATGACTCAGTGTATATGACCTTTTCCAGCTATTTCTACGAACAGTCAGCCCTGTGTATATCCACCGTACGCAGTGGATAAACAAACGAATTCCTACAAGACTTAGTGATAACCAACTGTCTGAGGTACCGTAATTTCCGTCCTATAGTATACAGAAATCAGTCCGGAGTGATTACCTGTAATCCCGGGGGGTTCTCGAAAGTGGCAAACGTCTAAGATCTAGTGACTATGTCCGCATGGTTAACCCAAAAGAAGGACATCCTATAGACTAACAACTAGTCTCTGAAATGAACATATTTTACTGAAAAAAAGTTCATAGTAAAAAAAATAAATAATAATATAATGAAATAGAGCCCTTAGACTTCCTTCATTTCCTGAAGCTAGGGAAATCTAGCCTTGCCACATTTTCTAGACTTGCATGGGCTTTCTTGGATATATTTGCTCCAGGGTCTGTACTGCAGACTAGATATCACATTGCAAAAAGCAGTTTTTAGTTGAGCTTCATTTTGTTACTTGATAAGAACTGAAGTTCAGATCAAGTCCGAATGTCTTCTGCATACAACCTCTGAAGAAGCACGAGGAGGATGAAGGGTAGTTTATGAGTGATAGGCCATAAACAACTGATTGAACGATCACAACACGTAACCATCACTAACCTCTGTTGTTAGGGAACTATTGATTTAGCGTTATCTACAGATATGTGAACTATTGTTTTAGGTATATGAATAGTATAACATCAACTGAAGGTATAGGAACTATTGTTATAGCATCATCTACAGGTGTGAATAAGTGTGTAGCATCAACTGAAGGTATGTGAACTACTGGTATACCATTGTCTACATGTATATTGACTATTGTTGTAGCACCGTCTACATGTATGTGGGACTATTGTTATACCAGTCTACATGTATATGAACTATTTTTATAGCACCGTCTACATGTACATGGGCTATTGTTTTACCACCGTCTACACGTATATAAACTATTGTTATAGCACCGTCTACTTGTATATGGACTATTACTATAGCACCGTCTACATGTATATGAGCTATTGTTATAGCACCGTCTACATGTATATGAGCTATTGTTATACCAGTCTACATGTATATGGGCTATTGTTATACCAGTCTACATGTATATGGACTATTGTTATACTACCGTCTACATGTATATGGGCTATTGTTATACCAGTCTACATGTATATGGACTATTGTTATACTACCGTCTACATGTATATGGGTTATTGTTACACCAGTCTACATGTATATGGACTACTGTTATAGCATCGGAAGAGGGGACGAATTGCTGCCGTGTACTGTGTGAAACCCAAGTCCAAGGACAGGTCACGACAGCTGAAGAAGCTCCTGGGACTGAAACCCAGCAAAAAGTTTATTAATGTGTCTATATTTAAGGTGAGTTTAAACTCGTGTGCTCTTCATGGTGACTTCACTATCTTTTTTGTACGAAAACGTGAGACGTCTGAATCAGACAGGCTTCTTCCTTTCTGAGTGTTTCTGTGACTTGGGTAATGCTGAAACGAAGGATCTACTGTGGCGTGTTGCAGGTGATCCTGGTGAAGACGGTGCGTGAGCTCATCACCTACATCGACCCAAGTAACCTAACTGCCGAGTTTGGGGGGTCACTGCACTACAACCACAAGGCATGGCTGTATTTCCACAATGTAAGAGTAATTCTAATGGTTATAATACACGGACTATACGTTCCCCGTGTTATGACTCATTTCCGGTCAAATGTTCATTTCCAGTCAAATTATTGATGCCTATACAATTACCAGTCACGGAGTTAATTTCCACATTTCACAAACATATTTTCTGTCAGCTTATCACTTTCGGTTCATTTTTCAATGAATCCTAATGTAAACAAAACCGTTTTTTTTAAAACAACGGCCCATTTCATATCTAACGCATGTTCCTGGTCTTGGGCTCATGTCCACACTATATCTAATAAGAATTCTTGGAGACAAAGAATGTTTCCTCAGAAAAATTCCAATTTCAGGAGTGAGTGAGTTTAGCTTTATGATGCACTCATCAGTTGTCCAGCTATATGGATGCGCCAATTTCGGGAAGCCCCTTCAGTCACATGGGAAGGGTCATATCCAGATTACATTCAGGAAAACCGCGTGATCTTGTATACGCATGTGTTACAGCTGATCTATTTCTTACCATTGTTCCAGTGTGTGGGGATTAAGCTCATGCAAGCAGCAGCTGGTGATTGGTATATATTATATATTAACCCCGGGCCTCTAACAGAAATATCGTATGATTGGCACGTCATGCTGATATTGCTTAGAATGGCAGCATGATATCTTGTATGCTTCATAGCCGTCACACACTTGCTTGCTGTCGTGCTTTAGATCCGTGAACCCGGCAAATTGGGTCTTTAGGCTGGATTTTGATCCAGATAAGAGAAATTTAATGTACCAGTTTCCTAAGGATCATCCCTTTAAAGGTAATACATCGAATTATGTACATCAGTTGAAATAGCCAAAGACAGTATTGTGTTTCGATATGTATATAATGAGCTAAAACTCTATGTGCTATTGTCCATTATGATTAAATTCGTCAGACTGCAAAAGCATATCCAGGTTTTGCACAGCTGCCATTAGGCTAGATGGCATGGAGATCGGTTCTTCCAGTTCTACTGATTCCACCTCTCAATTTACTGAGCTCCGTCTTCAGCGGTCATGTTATGTCGAGTTGAAATTCTGGGCTTGGGCCCTGTAATTGTGAAGTCGAAACAGTGTCTCGATTCAGTAGTGAAAATACTGAAGTCCATTCCTGGTCTGTACAACGGGCACGATCCTCAGTCCAATCCAAACGTCCCTGCCATTTACCTGGAGTCTGGAGTGGGATGCGAATGGTCGTCCTACAGCACAGGAGACAATCCTCACAGAGAATATGCAATGCCTAATTCGGAGAAACCACAACAAACCTGGCGCTCTGCGGACCATTTCTGAGTTTGGTGAAAGAAAGGATGTCTTGGTGCAGTTTGAGAAATCTTCAAGGAAATGTTCCTTCTGTGTGGAGGAAATCTGTCGTCATATACATGTCGCTGAGCTGTTGATCCATGCCCTGCCTATCACAACGTGCATAACGCCAAAGACCATATAATGTGTTTGCAACATGAGGGTGAGTGAGTGAGTTTAATTGTACGCCGCACTCAAAAATATTCAACTATAGGGCGGTGGTCTGTGAAATACCGAGTCTGGATCTGCGCAATCGAGAATCGATGACATGTTTCAACCAAGTCAGGAGCCTGACCACCCGATCCAGTTAGTCGCCTCTTACGATAAGCATAGTCACCTGCTATGGCATGGGTTGCTGATGGCCCTTTCTACCCCGGACCTTCACCGGTCTGCAGCGTGAGGCTGATCAAGTTCAAACTTGCCTACATGCCTGACCAACTGTCTTTGATACTGAGGAGCCAAGCGTAACAGGTGTTCATTGGTTACAATGTGAAACGATTCCAGCAATATGCCTCGAACACAGGCTGTAAGCCACCTCGTGCAAATCGTGTACGTGAGTGTATTTAAAGTCTTCCCAATAATTGTATACTTGGATAATTCACTCTTTATGTATTTGATGATTTCGATGTTGTGAAAACTTTATCCTTAGCAAACGCTGAGTAGTATGCTATGGTAAGTACATATATACAGACATGACACTAATAAATGTGACTGAACATCGTGTCCATGAGTGTATGCCTTTGTCCGTTTATCATCATACTGACGTCGTTTACAGGTTTCCCAATAGCTGTATACTTGGATAATTGACTCTTTACAATGATAACTGTGGCGAAACTCATACACAATATAAAAGACCTGGTTAGGATCTGTTCCAGATTAATGTCGATAATTTCGACTGTTAATTACTAAATATCCATTCCATCCTCAGTCTGTGTAATGTTTTGCTGAATGTCGCAGTTTATCATGAAAGCCATTATTGATGTCTATTTTCGTCTCAGGAGAGTGGCACATAGAGGTGAACACCCTTCACGTGATATACATAATTAAATATCGTTAATTCTCGCCTCTATACTTGATTCACTGAATTAAATCTCATTTAATCTTTATTCTCGGCCCGAATAACATACATTCAGCTGAATGTTCGCCAGATCACTCAGGATGTGATGAACTGATTTGAATGTCGTCCAATCTCGCCTTCAGATCATAATGCCAAGCCTGCAGGCCAGCGATGATCTGCTCCGGAAGCTTCCGGCAATGAGGGACCGGATGGAGCTGTTACAGGACTACGACCTGGCAGACAAACCTTCCGACCAGCTGCTGCGTCTCAGGCAGGAACAACTACAGCAGTATCAAGCTATGCTCAAGTGAGGCGACAACTGTTACAGATATCAGTCGTGCATGCCTTTGTTATGTCACCTTTGCATTGTACACACTCAGTTGTTTCCGTATCTATATGGATCGCCATAACGCGTGAAAATATACTGAACAGCAAAAGAAACGCAACTCTGACTTTTTTGGTCAGGTTTTTAAACAGAAGACATAAACATGAACGTTTACTTTTATGAAAGTTATTTTTTTCCAAATTGGCGTTTCTTTTGCTGTTCAGTACAACTGAATACGGTGTTAAAACATACATATCCATTCTGAAATGAGTGAGTGAATGTTGACGTCACCAAATCAAATAACTGGTGTTTTACAGGGAGATTCGCCTTGAGGACACAATCGAGCAGTGCAAGCAGGCTTTGTACCTTCTGGAGAACCCTGAGTCGCATGGGCTGCTCGCTCAGGTGCATGCGACCACACTACGTAGTGCTGAGATTCGTTTGCGTGACAGTTATCGTCTGCTGACAGACGATCAGAAGGAACTTGCGGAACTGTGGGCAGCAGCAGAAAACAGGATAGACGTCACCCACAAGGTCCAGAAGTGTCGGGAGAGATCTTCGAAGGTAAGAGGGATTGTAGCTACACTAATCGGTTGACATAGTGACTTCAGCCCCGCCTCGAGCAGTATCTCAGGATTACACTCCAACCTACGAGTTCGCCAAATTGGTATATGACCGCATCCTATATATAAAAATGCAGAGTGAGTGAGTATGGTTTTACACTGCGTTTAGCAGTTTGCCTGAGGGGAATGTCAGATATAGGTTTCACACGTTGTACTTATGTTGGGAATCAAAACCGGGTCTTCGGAGTGGCGAGCGAACGTCTTAACCACTAGACTACCCCATCATCCCTTATAAAAAGACCTGCAGTTATGTAACTGAAATATTATGAAAGTCGATATTCAACCAATATTCACTCGCTCACAACGTGTGATAGGCGGAACGTTCAAGCCTGTCTACCCAGTGTTCAGATCTGCCCAACTCAGAAACTACAAATCATATCAGAATTGTATCAGTACGTCCGACGAATGATGTGAATAGTCACGTCTGGGTACTTTTTTCCCACTGGCCTTTCAGATATATGTGTATCCACCGAATTCATTCACTTACTCGTACATTCTGAAAGAAACATAATACCTTTGACAAATGTCTGATGTGACTGTGCAGATCCACACCTCAATCGTGAAGAAGTATCAGCCACAGCTCCAGGACCATCCAGCCATCGGGAAGACCCTTAGCCAGGCTGAGCTGTACAGGACCCACTTCACAACATCACTGTATGAACCCGCCAAGGTGCGTCAGAGATGTTTTTTAATGATTGCTGTGCCTACTGGCATGACGCTAGTTATTTGTTATTTGCCGTGCCTACTGACATGACGCTAATTATATATTATTTGCCGTACCTACTAGCGTGACGGTAGTGAGTGAACATTGTTAGGAATCATTCTTGTAATTTACTCTTGTCGAGAGTGTCGAACTATCGAACTACCCTGTATAACAAATTAAACACCAACAACAACCAAACAACAACAAAAAACAAAACAAAACACAAAAAACCCTAAGCAACAATGATGCTGTGTCTGGCTGTATGGTCTGGTCATGCAACACCGTCATATGCAAATTTCTACCATTGCAGAACTAGGTTCGAATGGCCTGGCTGGACGGTAGCGCCATACACAGCTATTATAAGTTATGGCCCTTTTCTTCAGATCCCATCTTCCATTTCACTAGCATTAATTTTGGCTAAACTAGGATGGCATCCGGAGGAGAGGATCTGATCGGAAATGAAGAATTCAGTCGTTATAGAAACAGTTCTTGCCTCATTTTAGAACCTTGATTAAAAACGTGGAATGATATAGAAAGTTCTGTCATCACTCGGTTGACGGTATGCTATACAGGGTTTTCACAAACCCGATGTTCATTTCGTTCCCTGATTATGACTTGACTATGCTGTCAAAATATGACCATGTACACAGTTCCTCCATAGTTGGACAAGGGTGACTTTTGTATCATGTTGCACTAATGTCAAGGAAGATGTATAATTACTGCTACTCTGCAATACGATTTATTAAAGGCCTTTGTTGAGATGTTGTCATGTGCCAAGAAGAAATTAAGGGGCCGTTCATAATTTATGACTTGGGTGTGATGATGATTTTAAGGATGGGTCACTCCTTTCCTGATCAGGATATATATTACATGTATATCCATTGTAGGTTTGTATGAATCCACATAGAAATTACTATGTGCTGATTTGCTTGGGCGTTTTTTTCCTAGTGTATTTTCCCCATTCACATTGGTGAGAGCATTGTGAGTTCCATGTGGGTTTTGGCATAGGCTTGTACAAGCCTGCCAATATACAAACAGGCCAATGAACAGTGGGGGGCATTTGTTGTCAATAAACTGTGGTCTGTTTTTGCTATCTTACCATTTTGGAAATTCTATCTTTACATAATATGAAACACTAGTTCTGTAGTTTGAATATATGTTTGCCTGTCTGTCTGAGATCTTTATGAACAAATGCTTGTCCTGCTTGCCCCTAGGACCTCTTAACCCAGGCCACTGAGACCCTTCAGAAACTGCGACGTCTGGCGGAAGAAAATCCGGAAGTCGTCTGCGATATTAGTGACGTCACACAACAACTGACTGATGTCATGAGCCCATTCGCAGAGGATCTGCAAAGACTCCAGGATATTTACATGTCTGTCCACGTCTTTCTCCTTCTGTATGAGAAGGTACGCATAAACCTGGCCATACCCTTTTCATGGGTTTCCCTGTACGTTGATGAAAATGTTTTTGGCATGCCCAATCAATACCGGCACCGGTCTTTGAATCGATCAGAATTAACCCATACTTGTTGAAAGAGGCAACTAATACGATGGTCAGGCATGCTAACATAGGATCCAAATTGCGTAGATCGATGCTCACGTTGTCAGTCAGTGGATTGTCTGGTCCAGGCTCGATTATTTACAGATCGCCGTGATACAGATGGAACATTGCCGAGTCCGTTAAACAAAATACTGAAAGAAGCCCAAACTTAATTATCCGATCTGGTGCATGTCCCCATTACAGAAGATGATGATATCATATTGCGATATGGATTATATTTTTAATTGATAGTTTTTGTAGCTGTGAGAAAAAAATGTTAATTTACTTGCACAAATATCTGATATGGGTTCATTCGTCAAATCCATTGGTATTTTTCGTATATTGCATGCTCCCTGCACCGTTTTCTAGATGTTCTCATAATACATCTGGACAAGATGAGTTAACGATGAAAATTTCACGTTTGTTGTCGACGGAGTCACAGTGCCACTTACATGAGGCATGGGCTTCACACAATGTATCTCCTGAGCATGTATGTATGAGAAGCGAATTCTGGAACTACAAGACTGTTTAATAATTGCCAGGTGTCTGTTTTGTATTCTAGTCAGTCCACTGGTACAAGAAGGTCCTGAAGTTCCTCCCTGACAGTCTCAAGGAGAGAGTTGATCCTATGTCGCCCAACAGACTGATCCACACCCCACCAGAGTGGAGACAGGCCGTCATCAGCTTTCTCAACAAACATCCTCCTCCCCGCGAAGAGCACATCCTCAAGATGGATTCGGACATACCACATCGGATGGATAGGGCTATCAAGCAGCAGGCTCACTCCCTGGCCCTCAGGTGAGCCAATCATCCTGTCTTTCGGTGGCCAATTTTGCGTCATTTTCCCAGATGTAGAGTCTAGTAATAAGGCTATTTTGATTACGGGTCACATTGACATATCAAGGGTATAACTCCAAATGACGTTCAGCAAATCCATTCATTCTCTAGGAAATCCAGTTCTAGATTTCTCTGGATAGATCCTTTAAAGTACTAGCTTGTGAACTGAAAGCAGGAAACATCGACAGTTTGCCAGACCTGGTAATAACTCATTACATTATATGAACCAGGGTTTAACCTGTGAAGTTCAAGGTTAGATTTACTATTCAGCAACTTCTTGTATGGAGAGGCAAATAACACGAATATAATCTCGAATTGTGTAATTGGTTCCAAATTGTGACTTGTAAGCAAGTTTGAATACAAGGCATTATATAGCTTACAGACTAAAGCAGCCGAAACGCTCGATCATTAGAAGCCCAACGAGGTTCCTACCAATGCATGTCTTTCTCGCTAGTTGTTATAACATACCCGCGAAGATCCGGGTTAGATCTTCAGAAAGTCACGCTTGTTGTAAGAGGCGACAAACGGGATCGGGTGATCACACTTGGTTGAAACTTGTCATCGTACCCCAGTTACTTAGATGACATGCTGGTGCATGGACAGTTGATTTTCTGGTCCAGCTTCGATTATTGTACAGCCACCCTATAGCTGAAATATTGCTAAGTGGGGCGTAAAACAACATATCAAACATAAACCATTTTAACAAGCAAATCAGCCATTTAACTAAATGCTCTGTGAAGTCACCCTGAACCGATATTTCCATCGTGGACACAGGCCATATTTATTTATTTACTTGATGTGTACTTAGTATTGTCGGCTCGTGGTGAGGATTGAGTTCCCGTACCTTCCGCCTTGTAGCAATTATCAGTTATGTCGAGACATCTACTACAAGGTATTTGAAAGAGATATGTGTTGCAAAACGAACATGTTTCTAAAGTGTTTCTCTGTATTAGAAAGCAGTCGTGGGATTAAGGGCAAATAAATATTTGCTGCCGTATCTATTGTGCCCCGCTGTACCGGGAAGGTATATACTGTTCATCGAGGCGTTAACCCCTTATGTCTGGCTACCAAATAGCTCGAATATTGCTGATTCCAACTAAGTACGCCACGTCGTCCACCTCGCGATGCCAAAATTCCTAAATAAAACATCGTTTCATTTTGAACCTATGGATGATTTTTTTTTTATGATTTCAGGGTAAGGTTTCTTCAACGTCTACTAAAAAGCAGACGACTTCCTACCAAACTGGTAACAGCCGCTTTTAACTGGAAAGAAGAAACCCTGGGCCCAGGCAGTCCGGTGAGCAAACAACGCCAAGCCAAGCCTAAAATGTACACGAAAAACACCAGCAAACACAACAGTATGCCCAGGGCCTCATCCAGTGGGAAACCAGTTAAACCGAAAAGGTATCGATCTGAACATTCGAAAGCGCTGTCAGGCGTAACACACGACAAAACACAGGAAAGAGAGCACAAGAAAAATGGTCCGAAAGACGACATTGCTACCAGTTCAGCCGTGCATTCGGAAAATTTCATTCTCCGTAAACCGGGATTTGAGCAAACCAAGACGTTACGGGATGATGGTAAAGAGTTCTTTGTGCGCGTTACATTTACACCGGATAATCCGAATGATAAAGCGGTGAACCATTTTACCTTTGATCAAACAGATGTGACATCTAGTCAGTATGTGCCAGAGGACCAAGCTAAGCCCGTACAGGACATGACAGGTTCTGAGTCGGGCATAGACGTGGTGGAGAATGACGATCCGTATGATTCCATAGTGAACCGAATTCGGGAGGTATCAGTCAGTAAACTCCCCAGTGAGCTTAAGTTAAAGTACGTCACAGATCTTCTCCATGTTAGTTTAAAAAGGGCATCAGCTAATGGAACCAAATCACCAGTGCTAGATTTTCAGAAGAAAGATAGCATCTTTCCTTCGAGCCCTGGGAGACATCTATCCAGATCCATGGGGAATTTAACAGATCCGGTGTTTTTTTCTTCGCGGGATAAATCTCTGTTCAGTTTTGATGACAATACGACAGAGCAGAGGCATTTCGAGGAACGTTATCGAGACTTGAGGAACACCTTAGATTTGAAAGATATCGGTGTAGTGCTGGGCGCTATGAGCGATGATGAATACCAACGTGGTAAACTAAGGAGTGCAAGGTCAATGAATGACCTTTACGGTTCCCGTTTGGATTTAAGACAGTCCGTGACTGACCTCAGTTGCCATCTCGATTCGATGACGTCGCTTACAGATTTGGACGACTCGGCGGACGACGGTGGATCCGAGTCAACGAGTCTGCAGTTTGATTTTGTGAGGCTGAAACGATGTCAGGAAGATAGGTGAGATGCTGAAATAAATGTTATATTATATACCGCCACGTTTGAAAGCATAACGTATAATTTCAAAGCTAAAAAGCTTGCATGTTAATAAAAACATATTTCTACCAGTTGTTACCAGCATGGATGTTAATGTTCTGACACTATTTACAGCTAACTTACTCCGCTAAAAACGTTCAGAAAATCATTTTTCAAACAGGTTAATCTTGCCTATATATTTACGTTTCTGCAAGTCTGTAACATGGAAGTGTTGAAATTATCGTTCAAACTACTTAAAGCTTTGACACCGATGTCTGAAGGGGGTTGGGTTATGTCTTATTGTTCTAGATTGTCACTTGCAAACTGGAATCCCGAGAAACAAGATGTTTAAAACACTTTCGGTGGTGATAATGCATGCATATCCTAATCGCGCAGTTGTTTTGAGATGAAGGAATGTGAATTTTGGATACATCTGTAATGCCATACAATAAATTAAGGAAGTCTGTATGCGCTACAAAGATGTCAGTGTTATTTTTCAAACAGCAAGTAATCAAATGTTGCGGCACAAAGTTTGGCGTATGACAAACTAATACATATACGATGCATTTTATATGATGCATAATGGTTTCCAGATAAGTTATTTTCTCCGCGTCCAAAAGTTCACTCAAACGGAAATCGCTCCCAACAGAAAGTTCCATGCTGAAACATATAAGTATATAAATTTATATGTACAAGACGTTTGGTCTAACCTTTGCCTGTATGTAGAAGGTACATATCCTTGGCCCTCAGAAATATTGCTCTTAGTAGTGGTCAAGTGTAATTTGTTATCAGCAATATCTGACCACATTCTAAAAATTTTGATTTTGACCGTGAAGAAAAATAAAGTTGAAGACACTCCCAAATATCCCCTAAATGTGTACTCTTGGAAATGAGTAAGGGAACACATGAAAGTGCTCCTTTATTTATTTACAGAATTTCACCCTCACCACAATACAAAACTTGTGGGTAAACCTGGAAAAGAATATAGGAACATCGGTACTTTGATTTGTTCCCGTATTCGTTTCCATGAGTACTAGTATATGTTATATCTGTGGTTGCTGCAGGGTTGCAGAGGAAAGTCAGCTGATCAAAGAACAGGGTCGTTATGAAGATATTCAGTTGGAAGCGGAAGCCTTGGCCCAAGACGAGGTGGAGGCCAGTCTCAGGAGGTCGGCATTGATCCTTAATGAGGTACTATCTCAGAAGATAATGAAATCCCACAGGAAATGTGGATTTGAAGTGTGTGTGTGGTGTCAGCAACATTTGGATGTGATGACCCTTTTTTCCTGGTGATGGAGGGGTCATAATGACATGATATCTCGGATTCGAGCCAGTGAATAGCGTATCTAAGTTGTTTACATTTGTATCTCCACGGGTTTAATCTACATTATAGACATGTCCATTGTAAAGAGTTAGTGATTTAAGACTGTTGAATAATACAGACTGTTTTACAAATTTAAGTTTCTGTTACATGTAATTTACAGGAGGAAGTTGCCCTTTCTCTGAAAGACCCTCCTCATCGAAACCACATCGAGAAACATACTTCTACCGACCTCGGCTACGATAGCACCGTCACCACCAGCCAATGGTCCACCACCTCCACCTTGCAAGACCATGGGAGGCGGGATACGCCGCCCCTTCGACATGGTGGGACATTTGCGGCATCATCATAAGACCCTGTCGTTTCTTTCCTGTTGACACATTGAACATTAACCATTTTAATGTCTTCAGTTTGACAGGAAGGGTATTTGCTTTGGCCAGAACTGATCACTTGTTAGAAATGTTTCATTAATTCTTTTGGTACATATGTATAACATGTATTAGCCTGATTGAACTTATGTTTGAACTTTTCTAAAGGAAGAAATTGCAAGAGCGATGATGGTGCTGATGGATATAAAAATCCATTAGTTTAGGGCTTATCCATGTGCTTCAACAAAAGTGTTTACTTTTACAGGTCCATTCAATGGTCCTGAATATTTCTGATCAATTTCCTACCTACATGAGATGTTTCTGAGGACCAAATGTACAAAGATCTTCCCAAAGTTGCTGAAAATCATCAAGTTCTTCCCTGCATCTGATTTTCCCGAGGACCAACTATACATGTCTTGGTAATGATGCTGAAGTTATAATGAAGTTCTTCCCTACATCTCAGTCTTGTTGAAGTCATCACATTCTTCCCTGCAGTAATATTAAAGACATCACCAGGTTCTTCCCCACATCTGATGTTGCCAAGGACCAACTACTATCGAATTCAAAGTTCCTCAAAACATTGAAGTTATCAAGTTCCTCTCCACATCTGATGTTGCTATGGACTACCAATTCAAAGTTCTTCAAAATGATGTCGAAGTCATCAAGTTCTTCCCTGCATCTAAATCCTCTTGAAGTGAACAGTTTCAATGTCTTCCAGTTCGTCCTTAAATTAAAGTCCTGTTCCACAAGCCTTGGGTCTGCACACAAACTTAATGTGTTAAAGAATGTTACAACTGAAGTCGCTCAGAGACTGCTCACCGGATCTGCATCTTTATGTACCAAAGTCTTCCCTTCACTAACTGATGCTTGCATAATGATTTCCGGATTTCATTGACCACGTGCCCACTGTTACTAGGCTGGTCCTAGGGTAGAGTTTGAGCTACAGGTCTCTTGCTCTGGGAAATCAATGAATTTTAATTCATTTGTTGATGTGATATAAGATATTGAAATGTTTCCAAGGCAGCAACTATGTATAGAAATATAAGCATTATTTAAGTTTATTGTTGACAATGGTCTACTGTTAGTGCTTTATGTGACTGTTCAACTATATGCAAATATATTCTTTCTGAGGTGAAGGTTTTTCAGATTTCAGTTTGGTCCTGCTTATTACTGACTATGACAACTGTACAACCATTGAATGTAAAACTACTGACTTTATTGCTATGTTTTATCTTATTACGAATGAAACAAGTTTGAAATACAAGAAATTCCTGTTATTGCAGACAAATAATCATCCATGCATGTTTTAGAATTGTTCTTCAGTAATGCATGGTTGTGGATAGAAGCTGCTTAAGGAATTGGTTGGTAAACATCCTGGAATTGTCATCATGTCCTTGAAGTGTGGTACTGAGTGAGTGAGTTTTATGCCGCTTTTAGTAATATTCAAGCAGTATCATGATGGAGATACCAGAAATGGGTTTCACACACTGCATCCATATGGGAATTGAACACAGGTCTTTGGTGTGATGAGCAAACGTCTTTATCACTGGGCTACCCCATTCCCACCACCCAGAAGTGTAGACTGATGCTCATGACAGAGATTACTAATTGTTTTGTACAGACTTGAGTGCAGTGATAAATACACTGAGCATCCAGAGCTAGGGCTTTGGTTAGTCATTGGTGACTAGGTTGTGTTACATGGCTAGTTACTGCCTAAAAGGTCTGTCAGACTTCGCTTCAGACTTGTAATTTAGTTAAAGCCCTCCTCTCAAGCTGGAGATTGAAAGTTTCTCATGAGGACGTAAGGTTTAGGTTAACATAACCCTAATCCTAACACAACCCCAGCCCTAATCCTTATCACGTAAAAGAGTATTTTGACGTGTTTCTAACGTTTGTGGTGCTGTATTCTAAAGGTAGGCCCAAACCAAAGGTTTTACAATGTACAACATGCAGTATCCTTTGTGCTATTGGCTGAACTATTTCTGTTACCACAAACCTACTCCCAAAAAGTTTGCTGTTTTGGATAAACTCCATGGACAGACAAGACATTTTAAACATCTCTAAAAGATTAATGATGAGGTCACCTTATTGAGTGAAGACTGTTTTACACTTCAACAAGTTAACAAGGCGACTAAGTCATCAATACTCCCTGCAAAGGCAAAATACTCTTCATGAATATGTTATGATGATGTCAAATGTTTCGGCAAAGTGGAAGGAGAGTACTGAAAATATTTTATTCAGAATTCAAAAACTACCAAAAGGCACCAGTACACCAGCAGACCAATCTATGTGCTAAGTTTGGAGATGAAATATTGAAATGTTTTACAGTTCTGCTCTGGAAAAGAACACTACCACCAAATTCAGTCAAAGTAAAACTTATAGCTATGGAGACACAGAAATATACATGTATTTTATTCAGAATTCCAAAAGGAGCAAAAGGCATCAGTACACCACCAGATCTATTCATGTGCCAAGTTTGGTGAAGAAATAGTACATAGTATTGAAGTTCTGGTCCTGAAAAGAGCACACATGCAAAACTCAAAGTCAAACTTTTTGCCATGAAACGCAAAATGTATTTTATTCAGAATTCCAAAACTAGCGAAAGGCACCAGTACACCACCAGATCTATCCATGTGCCAAGTTTGGTGAAGAATTAGTGAACGGTTTTGAAGTTCTGGTCTGGAAAAGACAAATGTGCATGAACAACTACATCATTAATCAGCACCATTCCAACTTTTTGAGTGAGTGAGTCATTGTGGTTTCACACTGCTTTTAACAATATTCCAACATTATCACAGCATAACTCAGGATTTCACACACTGTACCTATGTGGGGAAATGAACAAAGGTCTTCGGTGTGATGAGCAAACACATTAACCACTAGGCCACCCCATCTCAGCTTACAGTTTGGGAGTATGACAGACAACCACCCAGGTTTTGCCTTCAATCCCATTTCAGTTCTTATGATTCGGTCCTTATATTTGTGAAACATTTCAAGAACATTATGTGCAGTCATGTTTAGGAACACCTATAGAAAAATCTCATCTCACTTAAGAAGCAAAATCGATCAACTGATTAACCCAAGAACATCTGAAACACAATCAATCATCAAACATTTCTGGCTGTACATTGATCTTTAAACATTCTAATCCAGTGCAGATCAGCGCTAGAACTGATCTTCAGCATCCCATGCTTGTTGTAAGACGAGACTAACAGAATCGGGTGGTCAGGCTCGCTGACTTGGTTATGATCTTATCCCAATTGTGTAGACTGATGCTCATGCTGTTGATCACTGAATTGTCTGACGCAAACTCGAATATTTGAAGATTGCCACCAAATAGCTAGAATATTGCTGGGTGCAGCGTAAAACAATGAACTGAACATTCTGAATGAATTTTTGTAAACTCAACATGGTCATCGAGTCATAACACCCAGTTGACCAGAATATGTTGCTCGAAACTAATGTGATTTTAAGAATAACCATACCCTCGAATTGAACAGACAACACAGTCTTTCAGATAGCATGGGTTGAAGTGAAATAAAAATACTCAGTGACTCAGTAAGGCAATGTATTTTTAATAGCATGGCTCCACAGTAAACAATATACTACTACACAATGAAATGACATGAATGCAAAATGAACAACCTGTATGACTAAATCATTGCATTACTTACATATCACAAAACAACAATAGGAAATGCATTGAAAACGTACGTTTGCCATGTTCATGCAGTAATGACATTCAAAAACATTTCATTAAAGCAGACTTTCAAACATGATAATGAACTTCATATTCTAATTAGATGAAGTCATTGACTATTGACACAACAAAGCTGATATGTTAAACAACAGCAAGGCCGCAGCTGGCTGAGCTAGTCATCACAACAACAAAACAACACCCTTGTTTTCTTAAAACTTCACTGAGTAAGTTATTCTTTGTTATTTGTGTCAGTTCATATGAGTCAATGTGGTACAACTTGGGATCAGGCCAAGCTAAGAGCAAGTGAATGACCTATGAGGAGATGTGGAGTAGTGTGTTATTCTTTAAGGTGAGCAGGGTGCTATTCTTAACACTGGGTATAATTGGCAGTTTCAAGGTAATACAATGCTCTATAAAACAAAAACGTGTTAAACAGTAATACCACAGATACTCAATAAATATAACACAGCATTTTGTATCATAGCAAACTTGTTGCCAGACACAAAAACACATGAACAGACAACACAGTATCGACACTGATGCATTGTTAGATGATACGTGTCTCAAATACACATTCAGCAACATTTCATTCACTCACACTACGGTAACTAATAACAAAGGAAGAAATGAAACATACCACTCAGATGTGATTTCTGATAGTACAAAAAATGTGTAAGGGACAGTGGTAACTAGGGAAAAAATCTACAAAGTGAATATAGAGACCAAAACAGAACAGATTCAACAGAATCAGTGTAATCTGTAAACCAAACATTAGAGTAATGCTAATTCATCTAAATTTTTTCTACAAAGGCACTGTTCACTGATATCCTAAGACTACAGAAAAGTTTATCTACACCACTTTTGAAAGGTATTCTCACACCCACTGTCATAAAATCTGTACATACAAATAGTCATTTCATGTATGTTTCACCCCTATCATAAACATACACATTTTAAGTCACAGATTCAGCTCAAAGAGCAAATCCTTTTCACATCAGACAACAAACAACCAACCATGAACCATGGACCCATTTCTCAAAGCTATTGTAATGCTAAGGTCATCGTAACTCCCATACTTTAACATAGACTGTCGACAGTCTTAGCGCCATGACAGCTTTGTGAAACAGGGCCCGCTTTTGTCACTGCATCAGTTACGTCTCTTCCGGCCTCCACCCCAACCAACATCTACTTCAGTTGGCTTGTTCCTCCAAGACATCTTCTCCTTCTTCCGGCCACCATTACTGCCAGTGCTTCCAGCAGAATTGGACTTTATTGGGGGCAGGAATGTAGTTTGACCTGGAGTAGACAGGCAGATACCAGTAAGACAGTTTCGGGCGTATGTCGTATTATATAACAGTCTGTTTCACTGTGGATACTGCTCTGGTGCCTTTCTGAATTTTTACAAATTTGCAAGTTCAATATAATGAGGCTAAATAATTTCACAAAACCTAAAATCACAGAAAAGTAATAATAAAACATACTGAAACCAATAATATAATGCCAAAAATATATCCAGGGTTACAAGGAAGATATATTCATTCCTGTTATCACAGATCTGCGTAATTAAGAACCAGAGGTCAGTTTTTGTGTGCAGACTCTTTCAGTGTTGTCACAACCCCTAGTGTACAGTACATGACCCTGTGCACTTAAAAGAACCCACGAATCCGTTGGCATATGACCAGATGGTGGACACATGAATAATTGTGCCAACACCTAGTACTGTCACCATGTGTCCCAGTCCACCCAGCTGTGAATGGGTACCTCGTTAAGATGAGAAAGCCATAATAACTTGGTGCACCTTAATAAGTGGCTGCAACTTAGTACAAGAGTTGTAAGATCCCCGGGGAGATGAGATTGATAATATGATGTGCCACTGAGACTGACATCCAATGATAGAAGAAAAAAACCCAGTGCCTTGAGCATGTACTAGTAGCGTGGATATGTGCACGAAATGAATATGCAATAACTGTAATAAAAACAATTTACCATGTCAAATGAATACCCTGCACCATTATCCCCTCTGAAACCTTCCAAAAAACCCTTTCTGACATCTAACATATTTCAGCATCAACAATGAAGTATATAAGTTTTAAGTGAGCAAATTAATGAACACGAGTGAAAGTTCATGTTTATCTTCTTCAACTGACCTGTCCAAGTTTTCAAATCACGACCTGTGACCTACCTGAACCTTCACCTGATGAGAACCTTCTGCCTCTCCGTTCCTCCACACTGTGAGAATCATCATACCCAGAAGTCTGTGTGTACAGGAGAAAGTATGGATTGGAACATTATCATAGATCCTGATATTCTTGTTACCTCATTTCAAGATTTTTCTCTAAACAAAGCAAGAGATGTCAGAAAAGTTTGTTTCTGCAGTAATCACTATATGATATCGTAGGTCAGGTACGAAATTTAAACATGAGCAAATTTACAACTATATAAGCAATGTTATCCCAGAACCAATAAACACTGATGATAATTATTACAAACATGTTATCATGTTCATAACTTTAACACTACAGGAGTTGAACATGAGCAGAATATTACTTTAAATATGTAGAAATAAAGAATTTCATGGGAACAGAAAATAACCCCTCTTAACCAAATACTCCCATTCAGGACAAAGAGTCTTTATCTGGAACCAAATTTCAAAATAAAATTAATTTTAATGCATCTAACTTACATGTATCTATGCATAAACCTTTCATTCTTTTCTTTCACAAAAATAAGGAACAAGATAACAGAAACAAAACACAGTATCAATTTTAACAATGTTGGTGACTAGTTCTAAAGGCAGAAGAAAACAGAGACTCACCATGTGAGTGTGTCGAGCTGCAGGATTACCTCCTTCCCAGTCACTGTTCTGCTCTGCAGATCTGGATCAGTCAATCACACATTATGTTACCTCACACATAAATATTGTTTTCTGATTGGCTGCATGCTCTTCTTCCGGCCTATTTTTGATGTACCCCGCTTACATGCGAGGTACATTGCAATATACCCCGCTGCCAGTAGCAACTCATTTGGGACTTTGTGGTTGTTACTTTTCTTAATCTTGAATAACATTAAATGATGCACGATGCATGAAAATTACCAATGTTTTGCGAATGGAAATCAATGAAAGGGAGACAACTCTAAATCTGTTTTTCTTGTGTCATCCATAAAATCTAGTGATGGCTACAAAAACATTTGACTCTCTTTCCAGTAAATACATTTTGACAAAACGTTCAAATGTACTCCCTGTAAATATTAAGAAGGGGAATAACATCGCAGTGACTTGACTAAGACAATATCTGCGGGAAAAAAAGGCAAGATTCGAATAGTTTGATTCACACAGGTTGGCTGAAGTGCATGATCTGACATCCATGCTTCAAACAGTTCAGAATAAGCACTGAGGTGTTCAGTAAAATAAATACGTTGTTCACTGGTCCCTCAGGGACCATGTGTTGAGGTAACCTCGATGTTAATGTTTATGTTCCCTGAGCCCTTCTCAACCCATGCACCCTGAAGGACCAGTGAACAACTTATATTATGCTACATTTTGTTTTAGGTTTCTCTGCTGAATGATGCTTAGCATTGCCCCCAGCAAGATGACATGCCGTAGGAAGAAGTGGACCAGGAACTCATCTGCTGGCAGGACGACTGACAAGAAGACATCCTGCCACCAGCAGTATTATGGCTGCATGACAGAATCCTTCAAATGATCAAGCCCAGTCTGATATTAAGAACATCCCACTCTATCAGGGTAGGCAGAAGAGTGCATGTAATAAACCAAGTCATCGCCCAATCCATGAGGTTATCTCATGTGACAAACAACAGAGTTGCATGAGACTTAGTATTCTAATCCAAATACCTGCCATGGTCATGTAAGATAAATTACTGTGAGTTCCCAAGACTCATGCACAGTGTCACAACAAATGTGTAGAAAAGGACCAAGCTTACCGTGACTTCACCAAGATGCTTCATCTAACTAAATGCCAGGATCACTGAGGTCCGCGCTAAGGCTATCAAAGCCTTTGCAATTGTATGTCCATTATTTGATACTGACGGAATGGCCTTCAGCCAATGCACTTTTTATGTTTTCATTTATTTATTTTAGATAATGTCTAAATACCAGAATCTTCATACTGTTTCAGCTTCTCAGTATTTATGTACTTTGGGAACAGGGGTCTTCTTCTTGTGTGAGGAGTTACAACATAGCTTCCATATTAAATAGAGTTTTATATTTGATATAAGTTGAGACCCCCCAAAAACTGATGGAGCTTTGTTTTCAGAGTGTAGACTAGAACACTTTTCACAGGATGTCTATTATAGCTGGTTAACATTCACAGCATGCAGATCAATAATCAGAGCTCAGTAATCGATTAATAATTGATTGTAAAACACCCCAAAAAACTAATGCAGGCAATTATGATCAAGATAACTGAGGTTATTTCCTGATGCATATCTAAGTTAGTGTTGTAAACTCCCGAAAATTTCAGCCAGACATCTGGTCTGGTAACTCTCAAAAGTTACCAGACTGGTTGAAAAGTTGCCAGTCCAGAATTTTCTGGATTAAAAAAAAAAATAAGAAGGTAAATAAAAGGAGGGAAACTGCTTAATGTTTTGAATTCTGTTTCAATCAAGGCTTTAATCATTACACTGAAAGTTAGATTTGCCCAAGACCATCAGCTGAGGCATGCAACTTTTTGAAACTGACCGTCTGGATGCCAAACAGACCGTCACAGACGGTCGGGCAGGTAGGAGTTGGCAACGCTGTCTAAGTGCTCACAGTGTATCTTTGTCTTGTGACTTCTTGGACACTCAAGACCAATTGTTAATTACATGGATGACTATAAAACATGTCACTAACTTATAAAAGACAACTCTATCTCAAAATCGACTCATAATCTAAATGAATAATCTGACAATGTTTCAAAAGTTGAGTTTGATCAACTGACTGATTATTCCATCAAAAGCTCCACCATTAATGTCTTATGATGCAAGCTAAGTGTCCTACCCCTCCTGGAAGTTGGCCACCTGTGTGTGCAGCCACTCATATGTCCGCACGCTGCGTGTCTTAGCCTCCTGTCTTTTCAGGAACTCCTGACGTTGGATCTCTTCCTCTCGAGCTGAACCCAAGAAAGCAAACACATAGTTAAGAAGCGAAAAGCATTATTAGTAAAAAACATTGATTGCCTAGACTAGATTAAGTCTTTTCCCCTAAACTGAATGTTAAACCAAATCTACTCTAGAGTTGATTCATCAAGCTCAGAATTGTCCTAGTGAATGACACCTGTGGTTACCTCCACAGTGCGAGAGGCTGTTTCAAGAATTTTGAACATCTTCCCTCAAAATCCAAATGTGGTGATGAGTATATTTTTATGCTTCTCTTGGTGAATAACATCTGAATAAAATGTTAATTCCTGATTAATTTTCGTTTTGCCATACATTCTCAATATAACGCAATTAGATAAATGACATACACCAAATCACAAAACAAAATGAAATATATCTGGCTGGAGTTTATTTGGTGTCATTAAAATTATTCCTTGCTTGTAATCATAACAGTCTGATGGCTGCCAAATAAATTCAATGCTTTGTCAGAGCTGAGCATAAACACAATAGAGATTTCTGACTGGATGAAAGAGAGAGGTTCATGTGGGAAGGGAGGTAACTCTGCAACCCAAACAATGCAAGTTATGCTAACAAGGTGAAATTAATATGAGATTTATAGGAGCTAAAAGCATGCTGGCTGCAAATAGGCCTATATTTGGTACAAAATTGCCCTAAATCATACTTCCCCCATGTTCTTTCTGCATGTCATTTCCATGTCTCCATATCAACCAAACTAAATTCCTTCAGATAAATACTAGTTTGTTTTAGCCATTATTTTTCATCACAAGCAGCAAGTCATTTCCACACAACTAATGTAAGCATTCCTCTGAAAACCTTAAAAACTTTACATGGTTATTGATATTACAATATTATCAACAAGCACCATGGTGTGCGGATCCAAAATGGTTCCTCAGTGATGCATATGTATCGACACATTTAAGTTTGACAAAGAGAAAAACAGAACATGATCTTCTTAAAATAATTAAGAAGCTGTTAAGTGACCTTGTGAATTTAAATGTGTTCAAGCTAAAGGTGATCAAGCTAAATATAGCTGTGCAGACTACAGTTAGTGAGTGATTGGTTTGGCCAGTATTTTTGAGTCACACTGGCCAGTAACTTCTGTCCCCACTGTATTCTGTTTTGTTCACTGTTGTGTAATGTCACACCCATCTAGCTAAATATTCAAGTATGGATCAAACAATCTAGAGACCATAAATCCACACAATGTGGACACAATGACATGCCAGAGAAGAATAGTTTCCTGGGGACGTATATTTTGACCAACAGGTCATATTGTTCTGCTCTGTGTAGTGAGTGAGTTCAGTTTTAGTTATTTTTCAACAATATCCAGACAGGGAACACCATGCATAGGCTTCATATAATTTTGCCCATATGGCTACCCCACTGCCCCTTGCCATGTGTAGGCTTCATTTAGGAGGAAAGTTCAAAGTCAACAACACTAAGACTTTGACCACTATGGTCAAACCAAGGAGCAAGTGACAGCTACTGGTCAGTTTGTGACAGTGACATATCAGATCCTACACTAACACTTTCTACAAGCAGACACCATATCTGGAGACACAACACAGAGATACCACATATAGATACTAATCATACCATGTTTTCCAGTTTGGGCTAAAAATGGAAATAATCTAGGATAAGTATCTAGGATAAGTATCTAGGATAAGTATCTAGGATAAGTATCTTATATAAAACCAAATCCTCATTTACTAACTTAGAGTGAGTGCAGTCTTTGATCTTATAATGGTGATTTACTCTGATTTATTCTGATATAGCTCTGAATGTAGAGCTGAGTAATCCGTCAATCAGCAGAGAGACTTCCAACTTGTTCGTGTAAGGTAGCATTCAGACGAAAATATCTGATTCCTGTATCATCAAAATGGAAAACAATGCATGGGGTCTACTGTGCAGATTAGTTCTGAGTGTTTCTGAGACGTAGCCTTATGTTGAGATCTTAATTAAGCGTCAGCTAAATTATATTATTATCCTACCTTGAAAATATTCCTTCCTTGGTAGTGTTCGCCTTACAACTGCTCTTATTGGAGACAGCTTTGTTGTTTCTTCCAGTTTGCGAAACAAAGCTAGTCGTTGTTTAGGATCTGTAAAAAAAGAAATCATTACGATTTTCGTTTTGCCTTTGTAGTGAAATAGCATCCCATTCTTCAAAACATTTCAGATCAAAATTGGATTGGATATCTGTTTGGATTATTGTTTTTCTAAATAAACCTTAATAATCTGCATTATTTATTCAAGCAAATAATTTCCATGTTATGAATGTTTCTGATCTCCCAATGTGGAATGCAAACAACCAGTCACACATCAAAAATACATAAGTGATTGTGACACAAGGCAGGACTATATGCGCCCACCACTTAACAAACTGTTATATTTTTGTTCAGTTAAATTAAGTCGTACTTATCCATTTTAACAAGGAAGTCTAACATAGCTCTTTGTAGGCAGCCACACATTAAAAAATTATCACCAAGTTTTGCATTAATTGTAGATGTATTTTTGGCTTTGTTAGGCATGGTTTCTTTAAGAGCCTTACATTTTTTTTCATGGGCTGGACATTCAATGAGGTAGTGCTGAATTGTTTCTCCGCAGTTACACCTCTCACACAGAGGAGATAGGTCTTTATGTAAACTACTTATATATGCCTTTAATCCGCAATGTTCTAGCCTGAGTTATAACAACTTCATCTCTGCAACAACGCTGATGAATGTTAAAATGTTTTTTTACTACAGGAGAAGCAGTCAGTACTTAAGTCTACTTGTAGTTTCGTTGTCCCAATTATTCTGCCGAGAGGCATTTATTGACAATGTAATGATAAACCAGTAATCTCTTGGAATGAGCATAAGTGACTGAATATCTGGCCTTGGGCTGTTGCAAGCCATCTTATGACAGGTGTCAACTACTTCGTTTCCAACTACACTAACATGTGCAGGAATCCAAGCAATATCATAGCTGATGTACATGGAGTTTAGAACAGTATCAAGATGAAAGATGTGTTATAGAATGTCACTGCAAGGGCCTTGCACGCCTGACTGAATTGCTTGTATACCTGACAACAAATCAGTAAAAATTATTGCTGCATGTTCATTATCTCTTACCCATTTTAAAGCTTGAAGTATGGCTGTCAATTCTGCTGCAAATTACGGATCAGTCAATCTAAATCTTTTGGATAAACCAAGATCAGGAACAAGTTCCACCAACATGACCAGTTCTGGAAGACTGCGACTCAAAACTGTACTAAGAGTATGAGTTATATCCCCTATCATGATCTTTTATGTCCTGCTTTTCAAAATGAAATAAAGTGACCTATATCATGTAAAAGCCGCTCAAGAATGATGAAATAGACCAGGGATTGGGAAAGACAAGGGCTATGGGCCATTTTGCTTATTAGAAACAAAAATGGCCTATTAAGATTTTGAAGTTTACCATTGATACAAGGGTAGTGGCCCATTTTAAATTTAGAAAATGGCTAATAATCTTGAAAAAAATATTGTCAAAGTTGTCAATCCCCGTAGACATAATGTTTTTTAAACATTTCTGAATTGATAATTGCATCCATACCAAGTTTACTCAGTTTCTTTTTCTTCTCTGAGTTCAGCTTCATTTTCTTGGCTCTCTGTATCATCAGCTCTGCAGTCCGAGAGCTATGGAACCCCCTGAAGTAGAGTGAGTGAGTACTGGTTTTACGCGGTCTAAATAAACTTTGTCTCAGTATATTTCATTACACTCCATTACTGAGTCTAACAAACCCTAGTAGAAGGTCGTGTCAGGTAACTTTTGAGTGACCTATGACAGTCCAATCAATAGCAAGACGGTTAAATAGATTTAACCAATCAGACAACGGCTACTACTTGGGGATCGGAAGGACTTACAAAATATTCAGGTCACTGACACAGATCTCTCCACAAACAAAAATCTGCATAAAACACAGTTATTTGACCTGCAGTACATACGCTTTGGGGTTTCTGTTGACATGGTTACCATTAGCTAATATTTCTGCAAGATGACATCTTTGAATATTGCCAAAAAACACTATCTTTAGCGACTGTTTACTCACTTTTGTCATGGTTGTAACATGCACCGTGTGCATCACCTGGAAGCGATCGTACGCTAAATAGCATTCGGAATCGTTTGGGTACGAACCATTTTGAGATAAAAAGTTCAAAAGGTATGTGAGAATGTCCACTTTTGTGATTTGGTTAGCTGTGTTCTGATTGGTCAATCTCAAAAGTTACCTGACTCGACCTACCATAAGGTTTTGCTACACTCCGTAGTGGAGAGTAACAAAAAGTTTATTTAGACTGGCTTTTAGCAATTTAGCTTTTAGCAATATTCCAGCAATATCACAGCACCATAAATGGGCTTCACACATGTGGCGATTTGAACTCGGGTCTTTGTTGAGACAAGTGAAAGCTTTAACCACTAGGTTAACCCCCCCCACTGTCCCCCTGAAGTATAAGGTAGGAAGTTGAATACAGAATACAATACAACATACACAGTGAACTATGTTTTTACAACATGCAAACTGAAGCAAATAATCACCCATTGGTTATTTTTCCTGGCAGCCTGGAGTATATTCACGTTAAAATGCATACAACAACAACGGTTATATAGAATTAAAATTGGAGGTCTGTTTCATGCAACCACATTTTACTGTTTTTCTGTATATATATAAAGGGGAAATTTATTAAAATCTAAATATTTTAGATATTTAAATACTTACCTTACCATAGGTCTTATGCATATTACCTCAAGCTTCGCTAGTAGAGATCAGACAGACGTTGATTCGCCATTCCCTGAATGGCTACCTCGTATAATCTACGGATGTAGTCACGGAAGTGACGTGATCTCCCTACTCGCGGGAAAGCGAGCCATCCCAAAATTCACTTTTACTGGCAGCAGGAAAGAAAGGTCCGATGAGTCCAAAGTGGGGAGGAGCATCCAGCGTTGGGAGGGAGTCACCGCCCTATGGTAAGGTAAGTATTTAAATATCTAAAATATTTAGATTTTAATAAATTTTTAACTTACCTTACCATAGGTCTTATGCATATGGCTTCGACAGAGAGGACGGTGGTGTGGACTCCGGAGGACCTTCACATCTTCAGCAGACCAAGCACATGCACAGGAGACCCGGGAGACCAATGCCAACGTCACAGGGCAAACCTGGAAACAGGACAAAGGATAACCCAAGGGAACTCCAAAGAGAAACCGACGCACCCAGAGGGTGAGGTTAATCTTAAGACCAAAGGTAAGAACAACACAATTACCTAATGGGCGGAAGGCTGGGTAAGTTGCTGTGCAACCACCAACGGGCCAAAAGACTGAAGCCCCTCCATGTCCTCGACAGCCAAGTCCCTCAGGTAGTGTGAGGCAAAAACGGTGGACGACTTCCAAAAACAACCCTCCATAATCCGTGGCACCGTACAGTTCCTGTGGAGGGCCATAGTGGACGCCAGGGCTCTAATTTCATGGGGGTTGTTCGCCGTCGGATGGGGGAGTTTCTTGGCATCGTACGCCGCCAGGATAGTCGCACGAAGCCACAGAGCAATAGTGTTTCTATTAACTTCCCCCTTGCACGATGAAGAAAAAGGGATAAACAGTCTCTTTCGGGAATGTCTCTTCAAGGCAGACCTCTGGATGTAATATCTAAGGGCCCTGACTGGACACAGGAACTCCTCCTCCGTATCATGTCATCCGAGGATGGTCGATAAAGGCGGGATGGAGAACCGTCTATCTGGTTGCCCGGGAAGCTGATTCTTGGCAATGAAGTCCCACAGCAATCCCAAGTGGACTCGACCATGCCTAGCTTGTTCAAAACGCACTTGTGTGACATCCAGGGCATGAATCTCACTAACTCTAGCTGCCGTAGCTAGGGCAAGTAAGAAGACCGTCTTCCTGGACAACAGCTCGAAGGAAGCATCCTCTAGGGGCTCATATGGGGAGCCTCTCAAGTGTTGCAAAACAACATTCAGATCCCAAGCTGGAGGGCGGAACTTGACCTTCTGGTCCTCCAACTTGAACGCCTTCAGCAGGGCAACCAGTTCTGGAACTTTAGAAATCTGACGATCCGTCTTGACCGCCAAGACGGAGTTCAACGCTGACAAGTAGGTACCCAACGTACTCCCTTTGAGATGCTTGGAATTACGTAGAAACATCAAAAAATTCGCCACGAACTGTGGGGAAGCTGTCATGGGATCCTGTGATCTCTGAGCACAAAAGCTTTCAAATGAGCGCCACTTGTCATCATAGAGGGATCTGGTGGATGTCCGATGAGCTCGGGTTATGGCATTCGCCACATGCAAGGAATAGCCTTTCGCCCTTAATGCCTTCTGTAAATGGTCCAGCCGTGCAGATGGAATCTCAGCGGATCTGGATGGAGTTGTTGGCTGTGCGGATGACGAAGGAGGTGTGGCCAATCTGGAAGCTGAACCGGATCTCCGCTGACGAGGCGTCGCAGATCGGGGAACCACGGTCTGGCTGGCCACCAGGGCGCGACCAAAAGCAGTCTCAGGTTCTGTGTCTGCTTGATCTTGCCAATCACTTCTGGGAGAAGAACGGGTGGTGGAAAAGCGTACGCGTCTAGACCCTCCCACGACAGAGATAGAGCGTCGACTGCCCAAGCCTGTGGATCCGGTACGGGAGACACGTAAGTTGGTAGCTGATGATTGAAGCTGGTGGCGAAGAGGTCCACCAAGGGTCTCCCGTGGCGAAGGCAAATCTGACGAAACACGTCTGGATGAAGCATCCATTCCGTCGGTGAAGGTCTGCCTGGGCGCGACAACGCGTCTGCCAGAATGTTCTTGCAGCCGGGTATGTGTCGAACCCTGATTGTGATCCTGTTGCTGTCTAGCAGATCTGCTAACACGAACATCTGGTCTAGAAGTTGCTTGGACCTGGTCGTGCCCTGATTCCGGATAACCCAGACGACTGTGGAGTTGTCCGACGCCACCAGGAGCTTGGTGTTGGACAAAATCGGTAGCCAGCGGCGAACTGCTAGAATGACGGCTTGCAATTCCAGGTTGTTGATGTGCCACAACCTTTCGGCGTCGGACCACAGCCCTGAGGTCGTTCGGCCCGCCAGATGGGCGCCCCACCCTAGTAGAGACGCATCCACGAACAACTCGTGGTCGTGACTGGAGTCTTCCAAACAGACGCCGACGCAGACATTCGATTCTACCATCCACCACCGGAGATACTGATGTAGATGTGGAGGTAGAAGAACCCGTGACTTGAGGTCGTTCATCTGGATGAATGGTGACAGAAACCTCTGTAAGGGCCGTAGCATAAGGCGCCCTCTGAGAGTAAGATCCTGCGCCGATGTCAAAAGACCCAACAGAGACTGCCACTCTCTGAGGGTCATGGGTTGAGAGAGACCTCGATCCGCAAACGCCAGAATCTTTAGCCATCGATCTGGAGGGACCCTGACAAGATTGTCTTTTGTTAAAAATAATCCCCCGATGAAGGTCAGTTCTTGAGTTGGTTCCAGATGTGACTTGTTGGTGTTGACCATCCAACCCAGTTGATGCAGCAGGCGGGTGGAGAAGTCCAAGTGTTTGCGTAGCAGTAGAGGACTGCCGTGGTTGAGAAGGCAGTCGTCTATGTATGGATCGAAGTCCACTCCCCTTAGATGAAGAAACCTGGTAACCGGAAGCGTGATGCGTGTGAAAAGCCACGGGGCCGTAGAAATGCCAAACGGAAGCACCCTCCACTGGTAATGTATTCCGTTGAAGACGAACCTCAGGTACTTCCTGTGACGCGGATGTATGGGAACATGTAGGTAAGCGTCCTGTAGGTCCAGACTGGCTAGCCAAGCCCCGGGAGACAATTTGGCTCGAATCTGCTCTAGGGACGTCATTCGGAAATGAGGAGGGTCGGCCAGATACTGTCTGTTGAAGACCGCCATGTTGTGAATCATGCGCATCTTGTCGGAATCTTTCTTTGGCACCAGGAAGATGGGTGAGTAGAACCCCGGGGAGCGGTGGGGTTCCAGCACTGTCTCTATGGCTCTCTTGGATAACAGAATGTCGATATTGGACTCTAGGAGAGCTAGTTGGTGTTGAGGATATATCCGCGACTGGGGAGTAGATGTCAGCGGTGGAGTCTCGACCAATGGTAGTTTGTAGCCGGACTTCAGAATCTTGCTTACAAACGGATCCTCTAGGAATGACCAGTTGGGCCAGAAGATCCCTAGTCTCCCACCTACTGGAGTCGGATGGACAGGTACGACTGGGGGTGGGAGGTCCCAGTCGGAGACATCCACGGCTTCAGCGACCAGAGTAGGGGCGCTTGCCTCTGCCTCGCCCTGGCATCGAGGGGGTGTCCCGGCTGCGCTCCTGGGGCTTCCGCTGAGTGTCATTATCCTTGGTGCGGCCCCGTCCCCTCCCAAAGGAGGAGCGGATGGATTCCCTCCTGGGAATATAGCGCTTCTTTCCACTTCCTCTGGCTCTGCCACGAAAGGCAGAACCAAGCGCCTCAAAGGTAGACAGCGCGACTTCAGTGTTCGTTAATTCCGCGTGCGACTTGTAAATATCTGGAATCTTGTCGGCGAACAGAAACTTGGAAGTGAAGGGAGCCCGAAGTAATTGGTGCTTAAATTCCTCCTGCCAATTACATGTATCCAGGAAGCCGGAACGGCGAACCGAAGTTGTCATAGCCAACGCTGCACGTAAGTGACCGAGTAAGTCATGAAGAACTTTGCCCTGCCACTGGAAGATCGTCGTGAGATGATCCACCCTGGAGGCGTTGTCTTCTGATAGGTCTGCTGCAGCCGCTGAAGTAGCTGAGGCTAACGCCGAAATGGGTTTAAGCATACGCTTGAGTTCCGTGTCAATAGCTGCTAATTTGGAGTCCTGCACTTTATAAGCTGAGAGTGAAGAACTTGACAAGCGCTTGAGTGAGTCGTCCTGGGCTGCACCATTATCTGTGAAGTCTAGGCTGTGGATCTTGTAATCCGACTTCCTTGACTTAGACGCCTTGATCGTAGGATTCAGAGACAGCTTGGCAAAATCCTCGTCCAGGAGAGACACTGCCTCCGCCACCATAGGATGAGGTGGAATTAGTAGTTCCGGGGACAAACGGATGGACGCCGGATTATTAGGATCGACTGACGGAGAAGGACAGTCAGGTAGCCTGTCAGCAATCCACTCAAACACTGCCGATAGTGGTAGATAGGTGCCATCATCCTCGCCTACACCTGCCTCTTCTTCATAGTCAGGGCAGAAGTGTTGCTCCTCCAAATCTTCCCAAGAGACTGAAGTCGATTCCCGCCGCTGGGTGGAAGAGGTAGAAGGCGTCCGAGTAGAAGAATCCTTCAGTGAAACTCGCGAGGCCTCTGGTGAACGTGAACGCCGGGTTCTGGAAGAGCGCCGAGGAGATCTGGATCGCGAACGGAAGCGCCGTCGTCTAGGAGAGCGTGAGCATGAGCGCGAGCGCCGGCGCCGACTACGGTGAGGAGAACGGGAGCGCCGATTCCTTGGAGATCTGGACCATGATCTGCGTCTCGAGCGCTCAGCTTCTAAGCGCCGAGCGCGCTCCTCGTCTAGCTGACGTTGTAGCACCTCTTCTCTAGATAGCGTGTGAGAGATCCTGGGGATCCGGTAAGGCGCTGGCGGAGGCACAGGAGCCGGCGTCTGAACAAGCGCTGGCGTAGGTATAGGTGCTGGTATTGGAACCAGTGAAGGTGTCCCCATCAAGGCTGTAGACGCTGACGTGAGCATAGGCGCTGACGTAGGTGTCGGTGCTGGCATAGGCGTAGGCGTTGACGTTGAAATTAGTTCGGGAATCAAGGCAGGCGCTGACATGGGCGCTGGCACAGTAGCTGAGGTCGGCGCTGGCTCTCTAGTAGAAGTGCTGGGCGTCAGGAGAGACCGTAATAGCCTCTGAACTTCTGGGTGCGCTAAGGCGTCCGGACGGGATAAGTCAACAAAGGCGTCCGAGCGAAGTGGCTCCGGAGACGATCGAACCGGCGTCGTAGATGAGCGCTCCAAACCAGACGTCGGCGTTGGTGCTGTAAAGGTAGGCAGCTCCGGGTCGTCCTGTAAAGAACCTAAAGAAGAAGCTGGGGAAGACATTCTCCTCTTCCGCTGAGTAAACCTCTTTCTACGGACAGCTAAAAAGGTCTTGAAATCCGCCACAGAAAGACTAGTACAATGCTGACAGCGGCTGACAAGGGAACAGGTCTGCGATGCACAATCCGGACACCAGGGGTGGGGATCCTTGGCTGACTTCTGCCCCTTGCAGACAGTACAAAACTGCCGAGTCATACACAGTTAACTGCAACAGATAAAAACATACCCGAAGCGTGAAATAAAACAATAACGCTAGAGGTAGAAACGAAAAACACCCCTACATAAAAAATGCAGCAAAAGCGCACCCCCAACCTAAAGTGGGTACGCCTGTAAGCTCGCGACAGCGACGGCTAGCAACCAACATGGCTACCTGTGAAACATGCCACGTGGGACAAAAAAAACACATGAAAACGGCAAAAATCGGGAGGAAATACCATACAAAATAGCAGAACAGATGGAGGAAGTATTCCTGACGGAATAAAGAACCTCCAAGGCCGCCATGACACCTCACAAACAACGCAGGAAAACCCACATCGAAGTGAGAAAAAGAAAGAAACATTTACAACACGAGGTAGCAAGGTAAGTGAAGTTAAATTCAATTTAACTAACCACACACCTAGGGAAACAAGACATACCTACCTGTTGAACGACAACTTTATTCAACACAATAGAAAACTCCGAGCGAAACAAACACGTCTGATCAGACGAACGCTAGAAGTAAAAGTGAATTTTGGGATGGCTCGCTTTCCCGCGAGTAGGGAGATCACGTCACTTCCGTGACTACATCCGTAGATTATACGAGGTAGCCATTCAGGGAATGGCGAATCAACGTCTGTCTGATCTCTACTAGCGAAGCTTGAGGTAATATGCATAAGACCTATGGTAAGGTAAGTTAAAAATATATGGTTGTCAAATTGTGTAATACATTGAACATGATAATGAAGAATGATGGCAGAGCAAGCATAGTCTCTGTAATGTTAGACCTGTGAAGGCCTCGGGGTAGAATAGGCCTTAAGCAACCCATGCTTGCCATAAAAGGTGACTATGCTTGTCGTAAGAGTCGACTAACGGGATCGGGTGGTCAGACTCGCTGACTTGGTTGACACATGTCATCGATTCCCAATTGTGTAGATCGATACTAATGTTGTTGATCACTGGATTTTCTGGTCCAGACTCGATTATTTACAGACCACCGCCATATAGATGGGATATTGCTGAGTGCTGCATAAAAATAGACTCACTCACTCTGAAATGTTATGGTCCTCACATTACAGGAGTGCATGTGTATCACTTCAAAATGCTATTCAAAGTAGTTTTAGAAAAATGTTCATTATTTCATTTCATTTCATTATTCTGTTTTCGGACTCTGACTGATTGGTTTGCAACCAGATTTTAATCTGTTTCTGCCACCTTGAAGAGTTACAAATAAAAGACAGCTGCCATACTATATAGCTGGAATATTGCTGAGTGAAGCATAAAACAAAACACTGGTCAGCGAGCCTGACCATGCGATCCCAACTGTCATCTCTTATGACAAGCAACGGTTGTGGAAGATCAACCTGTTTAAATGTAATACAATAGCACAGCATCTACCATTCCTCTGCCAACTTCTCCTCCTTCTTTGAGAGGCCTGTACGATGAGTGTCAGTGAGACTTCTGATTGAAGATGGAGGACGTGGTGGGTGGGGACCCAAGTCAGACAGGGGTGAGTCAGCATTCCTCCAGGCCTGGCGAGGACGGTTGGGAGGGTTGACAGGGGCCAGCTCCAGCTTGAGTACATCTGGTGTGCCCCGACATCCAATTGGTGGTTTGCCCAGCACAGGATGGCTGTAATGCCAGTTTTTCAATGACCAAAAACTACAATCAGCAAAAATGCACCCAAAACATAGATGGAATATATTTAACTTTACATGGCCACACTATCCTAGTAAATGTGAACATTTTCGAGAAATATACAACAAAATGTTTCTGGGCAATTCCTTGTCCCTTCATCATCAGTCACCCAGAAATGTTGTGAAAACAATAAAGAAGAAGTTGACATCCATGACATTTTGTCGTATATTAGAATACCGACTTATAAATGCCTCTCAAGAACCTCATTTTCAAGAAAACTCCATATTTTTAACAAATTTATCACTTATTCTCTTGAGCTACATGAACATAAACTTGCACAGTTTGCAATATAAGGTGGTCATGACAAGTCTTTATGCTGTTATCAAGAATGTGATCATCCATTACTTACATCTTATAGAATGCTTTGGAAATAGTTTAACGTAAGTGGCCTAAAAATAGTATTTGGAAAGGACAAATACAACGGTACCCTTCACTGAGTTACAACAATATGCTCTCACAGAGTCACTGATCATAAGGCTAGCTGGTTCTTATTGCAGTTATGAGACTCCAGTCCCTACAGTGATAACACTCCATGCCATCTAAAAGCTGCTTTCTTACCTCTGTGGAATCTGGGGTGTTTCTGTTGGTCGCCAGCCCCTCTCTAGAGATTCCTTCAAGTATAGAAATGGTAATCATTAAACATGAAGGAAAACTTGAAAATGTAATCTTGATAGTCTTCCCTGAAATGATTGAAATGATGGGACAAATTGCTTTGAGTGCTCAGGCTGTTACCTCATCAAAGGTTAGATCATCCATATTGAAGTCATCCAAATCGGAGTCATCATCACCTCCTTCCCTCCTGGCATACTCCAGCGCAGCCGACAACTTCATCCGCAGGTTGTGTCCCCGCCATGTGGCCTGCAGGTGAAGATAGCATCATATATCTCAATGTTGCTAGGTACCACTTCACTTGATAATATGTTGGTGTAGGCATTAATGATGAAATGTTCATAATTACCTACTTCATAACATCTTGTAAATCTATGGCTAATAGAAGTGCCAATACACACTTTGTTGGAAATATTTTTTACTTTTTCAACTTGCTCTGTTCCCCTAGCATACTTGAAGTTGTCAGTTAAAATGGCAAAAGCACTTTCTATTATAAATCTGTTGCTGCCTTCTGGATTTGTATAATTTTGAAATAGAGGGTCATTTAGTTAGCCCCTTTTCATGTACATTTTCCCCCTCTTCCCTAACCAGTCCATGTTGCACTTATCACAACCCGGCCAAGAAAGTTAGCAAACATGGGATAGCTACAACTATTTGGACAGACAATCTGACTGTAAAGGCTTTTAATTTATAGAACTGATTGCTAGTATATATCCATGTATTTGAATGATAACATAACATGTATTCCAAGTTATCTTTGGTGTTATATCAGAATTTCTATAATGTTCTGGAATGGTAATTATATGGCTACAGTGATAATTAAAGTAAACATTTTAAACACTTCTCATATTCAACTGTAAACTTGTGCTAAAGAATGGTGACACGTAAAGATTATCTTAGTACTACATTGAACAGAACACTGGCTGCAGAGTCTCCTTGCTGTAGTTCACCTGTATTCTTGTGGCTGCTGTGTGCAGTTCCTCCAAAATAGCCAATTCGTCTGGAGGCAGATTCTGTAGTGAGGCTCGAAGGTTCAGGTGATTTTGAGCAGCATCAGCAGGCCAAGCTGTGGTCTGTGGACCAGTTCTAAAGCAAAGACAAAGTAACTCAATGAAGTAGAACTCTCCAGTCAGCATACTTATTTATGCACAACATTACTGGTTGATGTAAAAACTGACAAGCCAAATTAAAAAAAAAAAGTCTCATATGTTATACAGAGAATTTACTCAAGTGACAACCAATGTCAATTGCATTAACACAAGTTGATAATGTTAAAGAATATCTGAGGCTTGCCTAGGATAATTTTTCTTTTACCAGAAAGTCTTGACAGATTTAATATACAATTCTGACCATTAGTGTTGTAGTGTAGCAGTGCCATTGCTATGTCATGTAATTGATGATATGAAAACATTGTGATCTCCTGTAATTGATGATGTCAGGCCATTGTACAAAATATACTGTCAAAACAATATCTCGTAGAAGACATTTAATCTCACCCAAGCAAAATCTACTGTGGGAGCACAGTTTTGGATCATTAATGAATCATATCAAAACGTTAATATAACTGAGAAGATGTTTCTGGATAACTGCAGGGTGTGTCTCTAGATGCTACCAGTTGCTTGGAAGTTATTGGTCAATAGCATGATGTTAGTATGGCATGTGTGTCTGTGGCACACCCTGTTGAATTGGCTTTAATACATGGAACAACTAATTTCTCAGGTTTGCTATATTTCAGCATCTCTGTGGTTATTTAACAGGTATGCAGCCCTGCGGACCTTGTGAATGCTATCTGTAACAGTGAAGTTCCTGCACAGATGGTTTGGCTCCTGATGAAGATGATGAAGACAACAGACACATGATCAAACAAAAGCTAGATACCTTTACATACTATCTATCTGTCTTACCTGTGTTCTGTTTTCTGATTTCCACTGTCCATGACCTGTGATGTATCACATTTGAGACTGCTTTCAAACAATTTCTTGGCATCATCACGTCCTCCATGAGCTTCAGCAGCAGCAGCACCACCACCATTGCCAGACACAGTTCTGGCCTTCAAGGCATTCTCAAACAAGTCTCTGGGATTATCAGATACATGGACAACATCTTTGTTGGTCTTCTCATCCTTCTTGCTGCTTGAGGTCAGAGCCTTTTCAAACATTTCTTTCGGGCTTAGATAGGAATCTGTGTCTTTTGGAAGGACTTTAGCCCTGGCAGATCGTGGTCGACCAGACTTGGGTGTTGTTGGAGCAGTGGGTATTGTCACAGACACCTCACCATATTCGTGCGCATAGCGGTGTTCTACCGCCATTTTGAATGACTTGTCACAGTAGCGGAAATACACATCACATAATGCCAAGTCATCGACTTGAGACTTGGATTCAACAGTCCTAAAAACAAAGTCAAATTTTATGTAAGTGCCTCTCTGCCGCAATTAGTGCCTTACTGTAGATTACGTGAATAACTATAACAAAATCATACTTTATAATACCAGCAAATGTTTCCTATAGCATTTACTACTGAATCGAAAACTGTCTTATTGTAGAAACTAGTGCTCTACTTTAGCAAGAACTGTCTTATTGTAGAAACTAGTGCTCTACTTTAGCAAGAACTGTCTTATTGTAGAAACTAGTGCTCTACTTTAGCAAGAACTGTCTTATTGTAGAAACTAGTGCTCTACTTTAGCAAGAACTGTCTTATTGTAGAAACTAGTGCTCTACTTTAGCAAGAACTGTCTTATTGTAGAAACTAGTGCTCTACTTTAGCAAGAACTGTCTTATTGTAGAAACTAGTGCTCTACTTTAGCAAGAACTGTCTTATTGTAGAAAATAGTGCTCTACTTTAGCAAGAACTGTCTTATTGTAGAAACTAGTGCTCTACTTTAGCAAGAACTGTCTTATTGTAGAAAATAGTGCTCTACTTTAGCAAGAACTGTCTTATTGTAGAAAATAGTGCTCTACTTTAGCAAGAACTGTCTTATTGTATAAATAATGCTCTATTTTAGCAAGAACTGTCTTATTGTAGAAAACAGTGCTCTACTTTAGCAAGAACTGTCTTATTGTATAAATAATGCTCTAATATAGCAAGAACTACCTTACTGTATAAATAATGCTCTGATGCAGCAAGAACTGCCCTATTATAGAAAATGGTGCTCTAATGTAGCGACAATGAGTGAATTTCTGTAGCAAGATATGCCACATTATCATGTGGTAACAAAGGTGCCCTACTAAATCAGTCAGTACTGTACATTTAGAGTAAATGGTTGGTTGTTTTGTTGTTTAACACCACACTCAGCAATATTCCAGCTATATGGCAGCGGTCTGTAAACCTGACAATCCAGTGATCAACAGCATGAGCATCATTCTGTGCAACTGGGTTAGATTGCATCAACCAAGTCACAAGCCTGACCACCCAATCCTGTTAGTTGCCTGTAACAACAAACACGGGTTACTGAAGATCAATTGTAACCTGAATCTTCATGGGCTGTTGGGTTAAATAACCTACTGTAGCAATGTACTTACTGTAGCTCCAGTAAGAAGGCATTTCGAACACTGGTGTGGAACTGACACTGTGTCATACACATGACCTCAAAGTCAGTGTTAGGTTGAAGGACAGTTGTACTGCTAGGAAAGGTTACTGCTGTACCATCTAGAGTCTTCAGTCTAGGAAAAACCTTCATAAACGTTTCACTGAAAAGTGGAAATTCACCCAAAGTGATATATATTGGTGAAGAGCTTGCATATTGACATATGTGTAAAGCGATTAAGATGAGATATTTTGGTTTATGGATAAACATATAAGAAACAATAGAACCGAGCATAAAATTCAATAAAGAGTGAATCCATTCATCCATCCATCTGTGCATCCAAATGTCAGTCCGTTAGTTTGTTTGTTTATGTTTGAGAATAGTCTGATATTACTGACTACTGACGCAGATAAACAAAATATTACTGGCTGTTGATTCTAATATCAACAGCTTATCAGACATAACGTATCCATGGTATGGCTGTACCCAGTCTATCTCTTTAGTTTCAGTATTATTTGTTACACTTGTCTAACAAACCACAGTAGGAGGTCACGTCAGGTAACCCTTGAGCGACCTATGACCATCCAATTAAACATGAGACGGTCAAATAGATTTATCCAATCAGACAATGGCTACTGTTCAGGGATTGTTGGGACTTACAAAATTCCCTGTCACTGACACTGATCCCTTAACCAATGAAAATCCACATAAAACACAGATATTCGACCTGTAGTATAAATGCTTTCTGATGACGTGCTTACCATTAGCCAATAATTCTGTAAGCTGACATCCTTGAATATTGACAAAAACATTATTGTCAGCGAATGATTACTCACTGCTGATAGCACTGTAACGTGCTCCATGTGTTTCACCCAGAAGCGATTGTACGGAAAATAGCATTCAGAGATCATACAGGTACAAACTTTTTCGATGTAAAAGTTCAAAAGGTATGTGTGAATGTCCACTTTTGCAATTTGGTAAGCTGTGTACTGACTGGTCAGTCTCAAAGGTTACCTGATGCAACCTCCAAGTAAGGTTTGTTTGACTCGGCAGGGGAGTGTAACAAATAATACTAAGACTAGATTTACTAGGACTGGGCTGTACCTGGCCACGCAGATATTGAATACTTCTCTTACAAAAAGACATACATGGAAAACTGTGAAACAACCTACATTTAATCAATGTAAACCATTCCTTTTTCCCAGTTAACTATCTTGACCAACCCCCATACATAACATAGGCAAATAAATGGAAAATACAGATCAAATCATATTGATAACTGTACATTCCATAAAATATATTTAGGCATGCTCTATAAATTTAGTGAAAGACTTTCTAATTAAATTGAAGAGCTGCATTCTTTTTAACTGACTGAATGGGTTCAACAAACACTCACTTGTATGTGACCCCATCAGTGGCTGGGTTGTCATGAACACTGAGGTCCTCAACATAAGGGAGATGACTGAATGCTGAACACAGTCCTTCCAGATCTGAAAGAAACAGAGACTGGTATAAATTCTTGTAGGTTCATCGATGCTACTATGTTTGTTGCTGTTTTTTCTTTCAATAAAACCTCAGAGGACATTGTAGTAGTCTTTGGATTAAGGTTTCTATCCACCCCCTAGAAATGGCAAATTCCAACCTTTGGACAACTTTGAAAAATTATAGAGGAAAGTTAACAGACTTGCTCATTAGGTGACCTATGACTAGCCATACATTTGGGTCTTAATAAATCTGGTACCTGAACTGAATGCTTCAATGCATATACTACTCAAAAGCAGTAAATCCCTAATTTTTAAATTATGACCATAGTTAATCTGTACAGTAATGACATGTTGAGTGACAGCTTGTTAAAACTCCTTTTTAGTAAAATGTATCTGCACCTCTTAAGAATATAAAAATTTGTGTTAAAGCTTTAGAATTTCCTTCTAAAAATTTTAGAATTAGATTTAGACAGAATTTAGTCACATCAACACATTTTGTTCTGCTGTAAATCCAGTATAACGTACTAAATTAAAAAACACTTTTATCCTCTTCATACAAGCTTAATTAATTAACAAATGTTTCTTGGCATCAAGAACATTTGATATGAAAGTATGATGAGTGAGTGAATATGATTTTACGCCACTTTTAGTTATAGTCCTGCAAGATTATGATGGGGACACCAGAAATACGTTGCCCATGTGGGGAATAGAACCCGGGTCTTCAGTGTGACAAGTGGATGCTCTAGCCATGAGGCTACCCCACCACCCCCAAAGTCAGATGAAATTGTGCAAAAGATCACTGATGACAACTGACCCAACAGCTGGTTGTTGCTGATGTCCAGGTTCCGAAGTAGGAGCAGATTGTCCACTACATCCACCTCAGTCAGGCTGAAAATACAACACCTACTTAGCAGGCAGTCAGCATTTTGTTTTTATAATGTATGATTGTGTTCATTATTGATGTACTTCTGATGGTGGATTAGCAAGTAGTCATGGTTGCTGGGATCATTCATATACTATAACAAATGTAGGGGATACTGGATTCATTGATTCAATTGATGAAATGTAAATGATGATGCAAAGGAGGAAAGACATGATGAAGATCAATTAAGGGAAAATGTGACAATATATTCCATTCATTTAGAAATGTTTAATCTGTATGGATATATATTACTTTTTCTCATTTGCATTGGCATTGGCTAATGCAATGCTTGCAAAAAGGAAACGGGTTAGTGTTGTTGTACAGTCCATATATGGCCAACAAAGCCTTTGGAAGATTTGGAACTGCGTAATGCATTGAAATAGACATGGTGTTACAATTAGAATGGGGTATCTCGGTTTTGACTGAGACATGCTGGCTTAGCTATATAATTGATGATATACATTTAAGGACATAATGCCAGTTGTCTGTCGTTGCGTCAGTTTTCTTCTCATCTTTTGAAAAATATTTAGGGAGCAGACAGTCACTTTTTCAGTAGAGAAAGTTTCCCTTTCATGCCATGCACATAAAAGTTGCTGTTGCCAATTGGCAACTTGAGAAAACAATACGGAAATGGAATTTTGTTCGGTAACAGCAGCTTGTTTGGTAAAACCCGACACTGGTCTATCCCCTAACTTTTTTTTGACTGGTATTGCTACAAGAAATGCTGATAATGGTGCACTGACTGACCTGTTTTTGGCGAGGCTGAGTGTAGTGAGGAGAGGCAGCCAGCCGGAAGTGAGTCCTTCCAGGGAACTGATGCTGTTGTCTGACACATCACACTCCTCCAGCAACACTTGGTTCCTTACATCAGGGAACTACACATGGAAGAAGTGACTGCATTGGTTTTGTTAGTTAGCAATGTGTTGTACCTGTACTATGTACATGGGATTCAAACCTGGACTCAGGCCTGACAAGCCAGGGGTTTACCAAGAAGGCTTTGATGCAGCCTCTTACACAGAAGCAACATCTTGATGGGAGACACCAGAAATGGGCTTTACACATTCTACCCATGTGTTGAATTCAACCTGGACTTTCAGCGTGATGAGAAAACACCTTAACCACTAGGCTATCACACCACCCTTATTTTTAAGATTTGATGAATACTTATTAGATGTGCTGTAGAGAGAATAAGTTTTGATAAGCTCCATACATTCAGCACAATAGCCAACAAATTTAGTGGGTGTTACCTGCAGTAGGTTGTTAGCGGACACGTCCAGCCTCTGCAACAGGCACAGCTTGTGGAGACCATCAAGTCCCTGTAGGTGGTTGTAGGAGAGGTTGAGATGCTGCAGTGTTGGGACATCACTGATACCACTACAACTGATGAGCTGGTTGCTGGACAATATAAGGGTGTGCAGCCGACGAAGGGGATCTAGACAACCTGGTTCAGGGGAAAACAGACAGTGAACGAGTGAGTGAACGAGTGAGTGTGTGAGTGTAACTTTAGCTGTTCAGTAAATGCCAGGAATAATCTATGCTCGATATCTCCAGTGTATACTTTCCCGTAAGTCTCCACTATACCCTGGATGCATCTACGGGTCACCCCATAATTTTTATCCCTTTGCTGACTCTGCATTCTCACAGTAGCCAATCAGCTAAGCCGGTGTTACAATTGAGTTTGTCAGTTTCAACAAAGATAAGGGTCACAGCTGCAAATGTTTGCTTGCAGTGTGACTCAGATATGGGGGAAATCATACAGACAAATTGACACGTCCAAAACTTTTTAAAAAATAATAAGAACTCCTTCTACCACTTTCAGAGAACCTCTGCATAGTTTTTATCTTTAAGCTTAATCAGTTAGATAATGTAAAAGCCAAAGTGAGTTGTGATTGCTACGCTCAACTTCCCAGCGTGGACACCTGATTGGCTGAAAAACCATCCAAGCTGTAGATGCATCTAGGGCATAGTGGAGACTTATCGGAACGTATGCGCAGGAGATATCGAGGATGGGAATAATCAAATTCACAACTATCTTTGGAGTTGACAAACCAGTGGCTAAAATCATGAGCAACAGTTCATGGTAAATGGTACAGAGCACACCTAATTAACCTGAAAGAAACTTGATATTCAGCACACCAAGCTTACCATAAGAAATGACTAATGAGATTTACATGGTCTCGCTGATCAGGATGGCACATGACATCTTATCTCAACTGCATTGATATATGCTCATGATGTCAATCACTGTATTATATGGTCTCAGGTATTAACCGTCTTATACGTGGAGTGTGGTATTGAACTACAAACAAACAAAAAACCAAATCACCTAATCTTGTTATCCTGTTACAAGACAGGTCAAGCCAGCGGATGTTGGTGCAGCCGTCGAGCCCATGTACGAGGGACAGGTTATTGTTGGAGAGGTTAACGATCTGTAGATTCCCCAGGTCTTTCAGGTCAACATACTCCAGCTTGTTATTCTGAAAGAAGCAGTCATTGAACTGGATGTTAGGCCACTTTGGATACTATGTAATCAACTTCACAGCTTGTTAGCGTGATCTTGGGGGAATGCTCAACCTGATGGAACAGCAACACTTGCTATATTTGGGGTTACGCTTTCACAGTAAAGTACAGATTCTAGTACTTTTGATGGGTTGCGTCCCATCCAGGATTCAAACCCATACCTTCAGAGTCAAGTCACCACCAGCACATGTCACCTACTAAGCCATCACAGCTTCCACAAACATAGAAGTCGGACAACTGGAAGTCTGGACCCCAGACTTTGTGTACCCCTCTGATAAGTGTAACCTGAAATTTATGTGTGGTATCTGAACACTCTCCTGATGGTATTGTGTATTCACTGACGGAACAGATTCTGTATAGTAACTGCTCGGCTGAAGCCCACTGATATGAGCATAGTGGAGAAAAACCGACAAGCACAACTGAGGAACTAAACTCAGAACAAAGTGACTCATTAGACCACAAGGCAAACCATGCTCAAAATGAAGGCATTAGAAGATCCATGTTATGAATGTGTGATAGGACACTCTCAAATACTGAAAATGAAACACCCCAATATACCTTGTCCACATGTCAAGAAACATTGTTACGCCACTAGTGCTGTGTTTTGTTCATTTCAAATATCTACAAGAATAGAAACAAGTTAATGAAAGAGCTTGTATTTTAGTCAGTAATAAGGAAGATGCTTGGGTCCTCTTCAGTCATTTCCTTTTAATAAGATCCCTCTAGAAGTTTTAATACTGAACATATTTCAGATATAACAAAGTAATTTTTTCTATCATCATTTTTTGACCATACAAACTCATATCTTGTCATAACTGACCTTCATGTTCAGATACTGCAGCTGCCTACATTCATGAAGACTGTCCAGGGCAACCAGATTACAGTTAGTCAATGTCAGGGACTTGAGACCCCAGCATTGACTGAGGGTGGACAATGTGCAGCCTGGAAGATCACTCAGTTGGACAGTGGTCACCTGAAACAAACAGTAAGATATCTGAGGTACAACCAACTGATGGTTTACCCATGGTGTGTCACTGTAGTTCAAACATGATGAGTAACTCCTGTTTGGTCAAATCCGCAGAATTATGCATCTGCACAGAAAATGCTCATCCCTGAAGCATGGTATGGATTAAAAATGTTTAAGGTCAATAAGGTAATCTTGGTGAGGGTGAATCCCTAAGATGAATGTTTTGCGTTTCCTCACTTGTTTCAGTGTAGCAACTCGGGCTGCTGCTGTAATGACATCCTCAGACAGGGGAGGTAACTTCTTAGCTGACGAGGGTCGTCTTGGCGGCTTCTTGGACACACCTCCTTTGAGTTTCCATGGCTCATTGCTTACTTTACTGAAAAATCATTTTAAATGTAAGGACAGTCTAAGCACATGTGTCGCCTGGATTCTTTTCTAGGGACCAGCTCTATCTCATAATTACCAAAAGGGACCATGAAAGTGTATAAGATATTGCTAGCATGCTATTCTTCCAGTCTATTGAGCAATCTATGACTAAGACATTGAAGTCTTAGTTACGTTCTCAGCATCATTTTCATATTTTGTGATAATTATTATACAAGCTTACAAGCCTAAACAAAATAATATCAGATTCCTGTTTGTAACTAATGGCTAAAGTCACAGACTGCTATTGCTAATTTTTATCATGACAATGCATATATGTTGTTATAATGAGTCAGCTATCATTCCATGTTGAGAAAAACCACATAAATGTACCCTCAGTACCCAGTCAAATTCACAATAATAAGTCAATGTTATTTTCCAATACTTGATGAATACAGTATATATACAGCTGCTAACAGATAGACATGATAACCTGTGTTTCATTGTGTGTATATTTTCCAAGACAAACCTACCTCCAAGGCAGACACTCTTTGATCCATTCCAGCCGCCTTGCCTCTAAGTGGGAGGGCAGGGTGCTCCCTAGAGTGTCAACACTCCCGCTCTGGCACGTACTCTGCTGCTTACTCTCCTCAAATTTCTCACGCTTTTCTTCCAGAGATTTGCGAACTTCACTAGATGTATCTTTACTTTTGACATGTAATTTTTCTCCATCTTTCCTTGGTTCTGCTACCACTATGTTCTTGACTTGCTCCACAAAAGGTGTTTCAGAAGGTTGTTTTTTATGATCTTCCTGATTCTCTCCTCTTACTTTTCTTAGTTCTTCTCGTAGCCTTTCATTCTCTTCTCTCAATCTGTTTTCCTCATTTAAATCTTTATCTTCTTTATCTTTATCGTCCTGAAACATTCCTTCTGCTTCTTGTTTCAATTGTTCTTCCTCCTTTTGCAGTCTTTCTTTTTCCTGTTCTTTCTTCTTATTTTCCTCTTTGAGTCTCTCCTTTTCTTTCCTTTCCTCTTCAAGTCTCTCCTTTTCTTTCCTTTCCTCTTCGAGTCTCTCCTTTTCTTTCCTTTCTTCTTCAAGTCTCTCCTTTTCTTTCCTTTCTTTTTCAAGTCTCTCTTTTTCCTTTCTTTCCTTTTCTAACTTCCTGCTTTCTTCTTTTCTCCTTTCCTCTTCTGCTATCTTTAATTCCAGTTGTCTTTTCTCCTCTTCTTCTTGCCTTTTTTCCTCTTCCCGTTTCTTCTTCTCCTCTTCTAATCTTTCTCTCTCTTCCTCCTTTTTTATTTCTTCCTGCCTTTGCTTTTCCTCCTTTTCTCTCTTAATCCTTTCTTCTTCTTGTCTTTTTGCTTCTTCAAGTTCCTCTATCTTCTTCTTTTCTTCTTCTTCCTTCTTCTTGATTTCTTCCTTTCTCTGTCGTATTTCCTCTTCAACTTCTTGAATCCTTTTCTCCTCTCTAAGTTTAGCTCTTTCTTCTCGTTTTTGCTTCAGTGTAGAATTTGATGTCTTTCGAACTCTAAAGAATGAAATACCGGTCATTCTTACTGTGAGAAGTGAGTGAGTTTAGTTTTACACCACTTTTAGAAATATTCCAGCAATATTACAGCAGAGGACACCAGAAATGGGCTTCATACATGGTACCCATATGTGGAATCAAACCTGGGCCTTTGGCATAAGTGAATGCTTTAACCATTAGGTTACCCCTTCGCCCCTTAATGTGATGAATCTACAACAGTATACAATACTGCTTTAAAACCATCATCTAGATCCTCTGTGACAAAAAGGGCCTCGCTCATTATCCCTGTTTTTTTTTCAGTATAAGCTATGCAACCACTTAGGAACCATTCATAATTAATAATGCCTGATGCGAAACATGTACAATGTGAAGGATCCCAAAAATATTTATGCACAAAGCAAGTGACTCCCCGCCACCACCAACCATCTCATTTTATGTACAAAATCAATGACAATCCCCCTAGTATATGTGTACACAACTGATGACACCTGTACCTCCCCAGAAAAAAAAAATCCTCCCTTAAAACCATCATCACCCCTAGCCACAAATAATGAATGTCATGTTACCTGTATCCTCTGTATCCAGCCTGAATAGCAGTGGCGGCCATCTTCTCTCTATGATCCCTCTTTTCTTGCTGTAGCTGTACAGATCTCTCCAGTTCATGTTGTTCCCGACGAGTCTCTGCCTCTAGCAGAGTTATCTGCTCCTGGATACACATACAAATAGGAGCTACTTCAGTCTAAGTAAACTTAGTCTCAGTGTACTTTGTTACACTCCACCACTGAGTCTAACAAAACCTGGCAGAAGGTCGCGTCAGGTAACCTTAGAGCGACCAATGACTGTCCAACCAAACGCGAAATGGTTAAATAGATTTAACCAATCAGACAACGGCTACTATTTAGGGATCGGAGGAACTTTCAGAATATTCAGGTCACTGACACAGATCTCTCCACAAACAAAACTCAGCATATAACACAATTATTTGACCTGCAGTATATACGCTTTGGGGTTTCTGTTGACGTGGTTACCAATAACTAATATTTCCACAAGATGACATCCTTGAATATTGCTAAAAACACCATTTTCAGCGACTGTTCACTCACCGTTGTCATGGTTGTACCCACGCCGTGTGCATCACCCGGAGGCGATCGAACGCTAAATAGCATTTGGAATCGTTCGGGTACAAAACTTTTCGAGATAAAAAGTTCATAAAGCATGTGCAAATGTTCACTTTCGCGATTTGGTAAGCTGTGTTCTGATTGGTCAATCTCAAAGGTTACCTGACGCGACCTCCCATAAGGTTTTGTTAGACTCAGTGGTGAAGTGTAACGAAAAGTACTGAGGATAAGTTTACTTAGACTGGGAACTACTTCTATCCAATACCAGTGAAACAATCCCTCATGCTATGAGACTGCTTATTTTTTCAGACAAACAAGAAAGCATATTTCAAAACATATGTGCAGGCAATCCATCTACAGTGAGAGGGATTTAATTTAATGTCAGGACTGAATGGTACTGCCAGTAGATATTTTCTTAGAACCAGTATATCATGCAAAATACTGTATATTACCATAGAAAAGCCGAATTTTGAGGAAAAATAAAGCTGAGTATGGCATAAAACTAAAGTCATCCACCCATGTATTACAATACAATATATTTGCCAACAAAGCCCTATTTAAGGTCAAATCCACCCATTGTCAGACACCTGTTCCCGTGGTAACAGCTGTTGCTTGTCCATGTCTGGGGATTAACATATTTTCAGATGAAATGTTATGCCTACTGATATAAATTCACCTCTAACATGTCAAAGGACATTGTTACAGATCATAGCTATTACCACCATAGAAAAGTGAAAAATGAAAAAATAAAAGACTAAAAACAATTTTCACATACTTCAAATGTTTTAACTTCTTCACTGATGATTTTCTGTTTCTCTTCAATTTCTGCCTCAAGTTTTTCTGCAGCAACCTGAAACATATCAAAGAAGTGTAAAGAATATCTTGATTGACCCATCTTGATCATCAGGGACTGGTGGGTTAGCCTGGCAGTTAAAGCATTTGTTTGTGATGCCAAAGAACTGGCTTTGATTCCCCACATGGTTACAAGGGGAAACTTAAACAGGACTGTTGGGTAAGGAGAGGTGATATGTTTAACTCTACATTCCAGTCTTTTTGATGAAGACAAGAATTTATCGATGTCAACAATGTTTCTGATTTTATGATCTAGCTGTATGCATATATTAATTATAGATTAATGCATAGATTAAAGTGTAAATCCAATTTCTGGTGTTCCATGCCACGATATTGTTGGAATATCACTAAACGTGGCATAAAACTAAACTCACTCATGTACTGCAAACTGGGTACAGTCTTCAGCAGCCAATGCAACAACTTAACTCAGGAGGTAAGGCCTGTTGACTTGGTACAAGCATGTCATCATATCCAAACCATGTACCTATGTAGATGTATACTAATGACATCAGTCACTAGATTATCAGCTCAGGACATAATTATTTATCTATGCATAGCTGAGTGAGTGAAGCATTAAACAAGGAAAAGTAAAAACCAGATGAAAAAGCACATACATGAACCTTTTTCAATCCCTTCAACAATAAATGCAGTGAGATATAACAAATGAAGACTCTAAAATCCATGTTTCACACCTTTTTCTGTTGAGCCAAAGTCTCTTCTTCCTGTTGATATTGTATCATTATCTCTCGCCTTCTTTCATTCTCCACATTCTCTCGCTCTTCCTCTTTTCTTCTTCTTGTCTCTGTGTCCTAGATGAGAAAAATTAACAGTCAATAGGCACAGTAGACAATTCTGCTGGTGATATTTATCCTACTGATAGATTGGACTACCACAGTGTCAGTGAAATAATACAAGTTCCGACCTGTTTCCATTTTGCCTCCCTCTGTCTGTACTTCATGTCCAACTCTTGCAGCTGTTGCTTGAAGAACTGTTCCTGAGTTTGAATCTCATCAACCACTGCCACCACACCCTCACCTAGTCATGACAAGAGAAAGAATATTCATTCAAATACTGAACATGTCATGCACAGTCATGTAATTTTGCAGGCACCAGACAATCCTCCATCACATTTAAACTTCCACAAAAACACAAGAGTGAGTGAGTGAGTGAGTGAGTGAGTGAGTGAGTGAGTGAGTGAGTGAGTGAGTGAGTATGGTTTTATGCTACTCTCAGCAATATTCCAGCTATATGGCAGCGGTCTGTAAATAATGGAGTCAGACAATCCAGTGATCAACAGCATGAGTATCGATCAGTGCAATTGGGAACCTATGACATGTTTCAACCAAGTCAGTGAGTCTGGCCACCCAAATCCGTTAGTCACCTCTTACAACAAGCAGAGTTACCTTTCATGGCAAGCATGGGCAAAAGCACAAGAGGACAAATATGAAATTTCTACTGTTAATGAAGGTTCACATAAAAAGCAGGTCTGGGATGAGTCCAGATGTACAACCTGATTACCTGATCTCCCTATTACACAAATGTAGTAAAGTGAGTGAGTGGTTTTACCCCACCTTTAGCAATATTTCAACCATATCATGGCAAGGGACACCAGAAATGGGCTTCACACACTGTACCAGAGTCTTTGGTGTGACACTTTAACAGCCAGGCTATCCAGCTGACCTGAATGAACAGGACCAGCATTGTCATCTTGGATTTCAGTTCTTATTGTTCTTGAACAATCAATCACATGACTAACAATGAAAATGAATGAGAAATTCCCGAGTTACCAGTCCCAATTTCACATACCTGGTTTAAGAGTCCTTTGTTCGTCAAACTCCTCAACTCTGTCTGTCCCCTCATCCTGTTTCCCTCGGAGGAGCTCAACTTCACTTGTGACGAATAAAGGGGCATCACTCTGTCCTGTTTCCTGTGTACTATCCTCATCTGTTTCAGCCACCTTTTCATCTTCCCTTTCTATCTCCTCCAGAATCTGATGAGAGATACAGTTAAATTAACTACTGAAATCTCAAACATTTTCAGTATATTCCTCTGTGAATGCACCCTCTCTATTTAGGGCTCTCATTTCGTAAACACTACCCCAGGGCTCCAGATAAGGGCCGTATCGGCATATGTACGGATAAAAAATATGCACGATACTATAGGAACACGTAGCAAAAACGCACCATAGCAATGGTGTGTGGTCTTAGAACCATTTGCAGACATATTTATCTGAAAAGGTTTTGCTTTACTGTTTATTGACTTGTTTAAACAAGAGTAGCAATGTTGTGGCACACATATGAAATGAAACACGAGATTACTTACACGCCATTCAATTCCTTTCAGTACTCTAACTTTTCCCAGTACTCTTATATTGAAAAAATAAGGTGTACAAAGTCCTCATGTTGAAAAATTATCTTGAGCCCAGCTACCCCTTGATCCATTCAAATAGTTCTCTGGATCTTAAATTACCAACCTCTGTCATAAACATGCTACCTGACCAGTGAAAGAGAGTTACATTCTGTGCCCACCTTCCTCCTGAGTTCAGCTGGATCTACCCCCAGTCTACTGGCTTCCTCCTCCAGGTCACCAAGGTCCACCTCCTTCACAGCAACATTATCTGCAACAAATTGTCAACAAATTCTGTGAGAACATCTCTTGATTTACTACTGGTAACACATCCTCAATCCTTGATTTTTTAACCCCGTTATAAATGGCACATTTTTTTATTATTACCAAATTAGAAAAATCCATCTTCTGTTTATTCTGGAAAACAATCAATAGAAAAGGCATGAACTGATCTGAAATCTGAAGGTCCATGGTAATAATATAAGAGTCAGTTCTTGGTGAAATAATTTTATCATTTCCTATCAGTACATCCTAATGAAACATGGGTAAATAATCGAAATGAGAAATAAATGAAACAAATGAAAAATGCTGTCTAGAGTCTGACTGTTATGTCTGAGAGTTACTTCCCTTGGCATTACCTTGGTTGTGGTAGGACATGAGGTTATCACACTCTGTCAGTTCCCTCTCAAAGTTTTCAGTCTGCTGCTGGAGTAGACTCAGATATTTGTAAGCTTCATCCAGTGCAAGCTGTAGGAGGATATATCGAACATTAGCATAATCTATATGGTTTGATGGTCTGGTAGTTTTTGTGTTTGTTTGTTGTTTAATTCTATACTCAGCACTATTCCAGCTATGTAGTATAATATAAATGATATATTCCGGTTATCGACATCATGAACATCTATATACGAAATTGGGTTATGATGACATGTATCAAGCAAATCAGTAAGTCTGGCCAATTTTTAACACGGTCCTGACATGTAAAAACAAAATCAATCCCTGTTAAAAAAGGAACAGTATTTTTTTTTTATCAGTTACATCATGTACATGTACGTCACAAAATGGTGAACCTTATCTCCATTGTTGTCCTCCAAGTCCTGCACAGGTCTCTCAATGCTGTTGTTGTCATCAATGTTGTTGTTAGGATCATCACTGTCAAGGTCGATGACTTCCAACTGTTGACGGATCTCTGCCTCAATGAGAGCCTCCTCATCCATTTCACGCTTTACACCTGATGGTGACATGGTCATTGCTCACACAGACTGGTCAAGCACCTCAACATACACCAGGCCACACTTTGCACTGAACTACTGGGCAGGCTCAGTAAACCTGAAAATAATATAGACTGAAAACAAAAAATATATTCAAAGAGTGCTATTTCTGTTCTGACATATACAAAAATATGTGTTAACCAAGGAGAAGGTTGTTTACGAAAATGATTATATACTAAATTGCAACAGATCAGAAGATGATAGATGACAAAACAAACTCACAAGCTACATGACTTCAGTATCACTGAACACATGGCAATATATCATGGTTTCAAAAAACAGAGAAAAAATCGCAATATCTCCCCCCATGCTACTAACAATGTTTTTCTGATGTAACAATGTTTCTGATATTAATGAGATGGCCTTTTCTTTACTCGTGAAATTGAAATAAATCAATATATTCATCACATAACTGTATCGAAAAGCATTCAACAAGGTTCATCACATCTGGATTTGGGTTTGACTTCAAGTTAGAATTCCCACCCATAGCATACAGAATCTGACAAGAGTTTACATTTTCTGTGGTGGCCAAATCAATAGTTTGATATGATGAACTAAATGTCTTCTCAGCCTTCATATTGCTTGCATGTAACTATGGTTATGATAACAAAGACCTGACACATGTTTATTGATTATTTTGAAAATGAACTGATCAATGAGCTGATCAGGCAGAAGAGCAGTATATACCCACTCGAGACACAAAACCAAGCAAAATAAGCATATCCTAGCAAGATTCAACCGAAATCATCCATCACAATCTGCACAAGAGTTATGAATGTTGTGTTCTCTCTGTAATGTTGGGTCATCTGTTCATGCTTCACAGTTTTTATCATGTTTATTACTGTCCCACCATGTCACTGTTGCCCCCTGCCTCGAACTACAAGCATGTCACATTTGAGTGCTTATCATGCTCATGTATATATAAAAATAAACAATACTGGCTAATTTAATCATCTGGGGACACACTGGCCATGTCACAAACGTACATGAAATGAAAACAGCTTGATCATTCAGCGCAACAATCTGTCTGTATTTTCGGTACATTTCATTTGTCTTATCAGAATTTATAGCTTCGTGTAGTGAAGTCTGTATCACAGTAACATCCATTTCCTTAATACACAACACTTACGCTTTCACAGGGTAGATCATTTTACCGGCAGTCACGATAACAGGTGCTCAACGTTGTTTACATCCGCCATTGCGTTGGTATGTTACCCACAATGCATCACGAACTGGGTTTTAGCTCAGTCTGCGACTGAAACGTTGCGACTTCACTGGCAAAACCTAGCCGTGATGTGAAAGCTATTTTGAAAAACCTATTTTGACAAGAAATGAGTTTCAAACAGAAACAAAACCAACTATGTCCATTGTTATTTGATAATGTTGCTTAGATGTACTTTGTGCATATAGGATCAGTAAACCTACCAGCATCCATTTTTCTAACTGCAGATGAATAATATATCGCCAATGGATTGAGATGTAGTAAAAAGAATCAGTTAAAAATAGACGCATGGAGGAAGACACTTTACAGATTGTAGAAGTTGTGAAGATGAAGGAAAAACAAGTTCTATGGATAATCAACGTCTTTACTGCAACGAGTGCGATGTTTCTGTGTCGCTACTAACACGGGTACCAAACAAAGGATGATGTGGTTTTTTAATGCTATCTACATTTATTTAGAGTATGAAACACCATACGTGAGGATCGTTTATTTTAATCCCCCTTCCCCTCCCCGCCGATATAATGCTGGAATATTGCTAAAAGCGGCGTAAGACTAATCTCACTCACTATATTTTAATTATTTACTTACGAGTGAAAAACTTAATTTGAGGTATTCTGCACGTAAGTGAACGTTATTTTGAAGCATTTACACATATATTAACAATTTTCATTCTGGAAGCATTGAAAACTTCAGCCGAAGCATAAAGTATATAAAAGATCCACGCAGAGTTGGGGTATATTTACCAAATACACCGAGTAGACACCTTCGGTTTGGAAGCATCGTGCACATAAGTGAATAAAGTTGTGCTTGTTTTTCTAAGGTAGGTGAACACCGTTATTGTGAAGAATTTAAAGGGGCACTGATGCGGAGCAATTTCCGTGGACTTGTTAAAACTTTTTTATTGTTCTTCTCCCGTGAGTACCCGGATGATATCCCAGAATTCGTGACTGTTCCGTGACCTCTGCTGCTATCAGGGCGGAAAAATAACGAAGGCAATGTACGTCTTTATATTTTGTCTCATAACCCTAATTAGTTTATTGTCATATTTGTATGATTTTAAAAATTAATAAAAGAACACACTGTCTGCTTATACATGTAATAAATTTGTAACAAGACTGTAACATTTAGACATTGTATAGACTGCCAATGTGAATCCTGTTTCACACACGCCCTATGCGCGATCTAATGTGTGTTTTCTGTCACATAGATTCTGTTGAATGCTATACAACAAATAAATAAAAACAACATACAAATAATGAATTTAAAACAGACTAATGTTATAGCAACAATGCCAGGCTACTACCTTGTTCAGGAATGTATCCATCAATATCCACATAAAAGAACGATATTTTATTCATCTGCAGCTGGTAAATAATCCTGTTCTATGTCGTGTGTCTTACAACAGTTTAATTTGCGAAAAAGTGGCACATCGTTTCAGGTCTTTCACACTGGTGAAAACCTGATAAACCTCTCATTGGTCACCCAAGATAGCACCCCTGGCAACTAATTGTATTATGTCCGTCATTCAAAGTAATTTAGTTAACCAATAATGAGCAATCAGTCAACGCAATGGTGGTTAATTCTTTGAAGGGAGGATGTTGTCTTTACACTCATTTCATTTTACAATACATTTGCCACTACAGCCCTTAATTTTTAATGTTGAGTACATGTATTTACTCCAGACAGGAGAAATGCCAATTGGGAACCTTTGTTGAGTAATCTGAGTGGTGTTATTACTAATTATACTTGTTATATATTCATTAACTGACCATCAAGTGAATGATGACAAATAACACGTGTAGGTGTAAACCATCAAACGCGAGTTACAGCAAGGAAGATGTAATCTCTGTGTCGCATGCAGCCTGAAAACACTTACGGGCCGAAACTGTTTTGAGGATACCAACGGAACTTCGTTACATAAGAAATACATACAGGCATTTGTTCTGTACTTGAGTTAATAGGTGTAATCAGTTTTTTCTTATTATAGATAATAAACCAGGTTAAATACCATAGCTACCCAAATTTACGTATGATTTTTGCCATGACAGCTGGGTCAAACCTGAAAACTATCTAAATATAATGCTTTGCAATCTTTCGGACTTATATGAAACAAATGGCTTGCTACGTGCCTGTAGACATCGTATTTCCACAAGACATGAGTTGACTGTCTGGTCCAGACCTCATTGTTTATCGACCACCGCCATATAGCTAGAATACTGCCGAGTGTGGTGTTAAACAACAAACCAACAAGCAGGCGAGGCATGACACATCGCCATCTTGACAAATCAAAATGTAGACGAAAAAGAACAAAGGTGTAGTTTTTTCTGGTAAGTTTTAATAATGTTGTATACATCGAGAATACAACAACAACGCTGATATTGCTACGGCTAATGTTGAAGAGGATATATATATAAAGAGCCAAGTTTATAATTAACATTCCAAGCTACCCGTGGCTGAAAATTTTAAGCAGATGGACAATCAAATTGTAGGGCAAACTCACATTTCAAACAGAACATTTATACACTTTTTACAAAAGCTCTCAGCCCCCTTTCACCGTCTGCGTAGGTTTTAAGAAGCGAGGCAGCTGTATGGATGGGTACTGCCACATTTCTGACAGCGTCATGTCAATAACATTTATGGGTGCTCATTGCGTCAAGCATCGGTTTGCCCGGTTTTGCTTCTTGTGCAGATTACTTATAGGCCGCCATCATATTTTGGCTTTAACAAATAATAATAATAATGATAAAGAAACCAAAGTAATTATATCATTATATGCCGCCCCAATCCACATTGTATGTCCGTGCACAGGAACTATGATGGCTACATCTGTGACGGCGGTAACGGTCAGTACGCACGGTGTTCCCCAACGACTTTGACAGCGTCGATCTCCGGCCAGGAATCACATACCGTACCGTCGATAGTGATACGGATAACATCTGTTTTGAAATATGGCTTCTGAAAATACATATATACACGTGTAAGCAATGACTCATTTAAAGATTAATGTCCTAGAGGTGTTCACAACATCAGAAAGTTGGCATTAATCTCGGTCAACTGCTTTATTGGCCATGTTAATAGTCAGCAGTGTTTATTCGCGTTATATAACGGGTCATAGTGTAACTGGTGTTCGGTGGTTGGCGGCTGGCGACTGGCGACTGGGGTCAGATGGTTGGCTATTGGTTATTAATTTACATACTTTTACTTTGCTTTCAACAACTATTTAGAGATCATTTGATAGCCAGTCTGATACCACAGTTAGAGGGTCAGCTAGCAGTAAGGAGGTCTGAAACGGGTTACCTGTTAATTGACCCCAGATGGCAGAGAACTGGTGTGATACAGAAAGTACAAGTAAACTTGTAAAATATATACGTGATGAAAACAAAACCAAAAACGACGAACGATTTTGCTTCGCATTTAGACGCCGTTTGATCATTACTGAATATACGTTCTACACCACCACCAGAAGAAACGAATTGTAGACATGTTGTAAAGAATGTATTCCTGCCACACTGTTTAATGAGACAGATGTTTGGGAAAATGGCAAATGTGGATCGGCCATTCCTAATGATACGTGTCAGACTGCGCTGGAAATATTCGAGCTGGGTGCATTTGTTATGCCTACTGATTCCAACTGTTTCCTCCGTATGAGAAATTGTAAATGCTCATACCACAGGAAATTAACAATGTATCTTAAGAGTGATGGTTAACTATCAAATCTTAAAACATGAAGTGAACTATGCATTAACGTGTGTTGTTTATATCATGTCTTATATGTACACATATGTAAAACGTTCCCCAAAGGAGAAAATCCATTCCTTGGTGCATTGATCCAAGCGCCATGGGCAAAATGTATCATTCAAACATTTATGAACAGATCTGAAAAATAGGTGATGTCTTCAGTTGTTTCGCACAGCATAAAAAACGTAATATTTTTGGTGTTGACAATACTGCACAACATGCACCACTTGATGACAGCCTGGAAACCGACTAGACAATGCATAAAAGTGATTTACCATATAATAAACACAACAGTACATTTAGAAATGTTGTCAAAACAATGCTATGATTTTCAATATTAGATATTTCTGTAATAGTATTACCTTTGTTATATTTGGTATATATACCAGACTATATGAATGGAATTGCAGATGGTTTATGTCAGTTGAGATGTTTTGTTTGTTTGTTGTTGTTTTTTTGTTTTTGTTGAACATTGCTTTAGCGGGGTGCTCCCAACATATGCCTTCTTTAAAAACGTAGCTATGAGGATCGATATTGTAAGTATCACTGGAGTATACTGGATGCCAATCGCATCATTATTTGAAGTAGCACATTCTGATTCTGAAGAAGTTTGGACGCTTGACCATGACATTTCTGTATTATGGGCAGTTGAGTGGATGTGTCAAGCAAAGCATTTCAAGTAATGTAAACCCGGTCCCAAGCCATGCGAAAACCGACACAGCATATTTGGGATGGATGACTGGGTGCAAAAACGTACCACGAAAAGAAACATGGTCAAAGGGAGACAACTTGCATCGTGGTTTCATGCGCGTTTCCCAAAATATGTTAATTGAACACATTCTAAGTGGATATGGGTGAGATTTCGTTAACTACGTGCTGGTGATCTCAGTTTCATTTGGATGCAACCGTTTAATCTGTTACTCACATACGACATCGACACAACATACATTTTGAACACCCGTGCCGTTGACGGTTAGAGGGAGGTAACTGTATGTCATGTTTACCATTTTTTGACAGACTTACTTCCCTTAGTCCCTTAGTATAAACTGGTACTCTGCCTATGCTACGCTCAGCGATAGCGCAGCGCGGAATAGGGCATGGGAACCAGTCTATCCCTTAGTACTGCCATCGATTACTTCCCTTTGACCACAAACAACCCATATGTTCGTTTGCGACAATCTCCCTTTTCTAAAAGGAAAGGACTAACACAAAGGAGTACCAATATCACAGTGCGCGTGATGTGTGATAATTTACGTGACTTAACCAGATTGTAACATTGATAATATTCGAAGAGTAAACAACAATATTACTGGGATGCCGTGCTATTGATAATCAAAGGGAAGTAACTGTAAATAAGGTGAATTGTAAACAGACTTAGCTCCCTTTAAACATAAGGGATGTAACTTTTGATTTGCTTGTAGCAGTTAGCTCCCTTGATACAGAGCAGTATGTGAAGTTTAAGGAAACACCGTGCGGAGTTCTATCAAGGGCGTTAACTCGTGATAACAGACGGCATTACCTCCCTTTGACCATAAACAAAACCACTCCAGACTTCCAACTTCTCCTTTACCGTGTTGTCTTCCTGTGTCATTTCAAAGAGGTCACAAAGAATATCGAACTGTCATGACGAGTTGTAATTAATATTACTTGACAGAACCAGCTCAATGCCAGCAATGAAATGGAGTTAGAAAGGGGACGCTTCTGGGTTAAGGGACAAAATATTCGTGCACTCATTTCAGTGTTTTGTAGTTAGCAGAATGTATGCTGAGAGGACGCCCGTGTCATTTCACGGGCTGTACATTGATGATTTAGTCTACCCGGATAGTGAAAGAATATATTTACATTATCAAATTATTATTAAATAATTACATTATTTTAGTACAAAAGTATCATCCTTTTGTTTGCAACTCGTGATTTGTTGAACGTAGTTAGACCCCTTTGCTGGACGGCAGTGTGTGAAGATTATTGAGAAAAATGATATTGTGCGGAATTAAGGCAAGGGAGTCAACTCCTATCCAAAGAAATACGATTGCCTCCCTTTGCCCAGAAACAAATGACGATAACAAAGTTGTTTGATGTGACTTTTTTTGCCATGCCGAATCATTGTTTTAGACAAGAACAGCATTGTGGACCAGGGGTGAAGTAAGAAAATAAGACATAATGTTCTAACTGACGGAGCTTCTTGTGTCTTGAAACTGACGGCATGTTTTAAAAGTTAGGGTCCAAGTAAACTGTTTCAACTTAGGGCTTGCTGTACGCACCGGTAGCGTGGATGTGAGAGACGGGTTGGGTCCAGGGTTCAGCATGGAGCCCCATGGGAGCATTTTTGGGGAAAGCCTACACAGAATTGAGTGCAAATTTTTAATTTATCTTGTATTCATGCTCCCAGAACCCCAGCAGGATCGTTTCATGAACTTTCCTCCCTTATACTCCCAGCTGTATACGTTTACGTGCTACTATTCAGCAAGCGACGCGAGACTGAATGTAAGTTGCTTTATCCTTCATTCAACTTTATTTCAGAAACAACATTGTGCCTTTGAAGTACATGTTTTGGACTGGCAGGTCATTAATGGACAATATGAACAACATTTCACAGTCACACCCTGTCAGCTTGTAGTTGGTTGGTTGTTTAACCCCTCATTTACCAATATTTCATCTATATCATGACAGTCTGTAAATAATCGGATCTTGACCACACAATCCAGTGATCAACAGCATGAGCATCAACCTACCCAAATGGGATACCATGACCCCTTAGTCGTCTCTTATGTTAAGCATAGGTTAGTGAAGGTCATTCTCACAGTCCCAGACCTTCAGGGGTGTTCTACCTTGTTTCAACCATCCTTGCTAGTGGAGAATGCTGGAAAGGTGCTGGAGAACAATTTCTGCTACAGAACCTTGCATTCTTTGAATATAAGGTATTCATTGCATTATATATTGATCTGATACAAATACATTTATCAACTGATATTGGTAAAATGTTACCTTTAAGGTTGGCTTAAAGATCCTACTTTTCTCCATGTCAGTAGGCTTGTCCGTGTACCACAAGATGTACCAACCCATATCAGGCCTCCTGCCAGCCACCTCCATGATCCCACCAGCATGGTATGTTTCATAGATTCTGATCTCCTTAATGTATAGCTTCTCCGGAAATCCCAACTGAAATGGTGATATACATCATATCATATATATAACAACACAAGCATATATGTGTCAGCTCATCATCTCGCTTATCTTCTCTCAATCTATCACATTATTTTTCTCATTCATTTGAGTACTGTGATTGGTTGGCAATGGTGTTAGATTCTAAGACTGAGTATAAATCCAGGGTATTTTCTACAAACAGTATGCAAATGTAATAGCCAGGATTCAGAGAAGAACTACATAAACGGCCAACATTGCCATATTTCATGCCCCATTTTACTTCCCAAAGATATGTATGTAAAGTAAGGGACCGTTCATAATTTCTCACTGGAGGCAGGGTTGTGTTGGGTTGATGATTTTTATGGAGAGACATGTAAAATGTGTCTTACAGATTAGGGTACACATGCCAGGAAGTTCATGATAATTACAGTCACTTTGTTATAAATGATGGCTAAAATACATATTAGTTTCATTATTTCAAAATATTTTATTCCAGGACCTACCTGAATCCACTCATTTGCAGAACCCCTGTCACTAGATGCCCAGGCCAGCTTGTTGTCTTTGTATTGTGGGTATACATCTGGCTTGCCAAGTGCTTGGGCGCCATTCCATCTAAATAGGTAGGTAAGACATGTTAGAGCTGCAAGGCTTTCTTCATGAAGGTGTCTACAGTGCAACTAAATTCAATTCCAGCGCCACTACCACTTTACTGTTCAGTAACCTCATGCGTTTTGTTCAGAATTTGTTTTAAATATTGTCGTAATTGCAAAGAATGTTCCTGATTGATACATACAAGTACTGTAACATTTGTGAAATTATTCATTCAATAACTTCTTATTGTCTTCACAAAACCATACACATGGAATAAGATTTTTTCCTTAGTATAAATATGTTACCAGCAACCATAGCAAATGAATGTAATCAAACCTCAGTCTTAAACAAAATATATCAACAAGTGTAGTCTTCCCCATCACATACACTTTAAGTGACACTGATTTTGGCCCCAAGCTAGTAAGGTGCTTTGTGCTCTGGGGATAACAATGGACATCAGATTGGTTGTTTGACTCCTATAGCCCGCCATTTTCAGTGATTTCGGACAGTGCTGTTGGACAAATGATTAATATAAAGATGTTTGTTTTTAACACGACTTGATGTAAACAGATGAAAATGAATGATTTTGGTGATCATCAAAAGGGCACTATCCTCCCTTAGAGTTGTCATTCATTGTTGACCTCAATACTAACAGTCTTTAACGTCAGTAGTTTTCTGATGTTTTCTGATCAGTCAGCTGATAACTGATATCAATCAACATCTCTTGCAAGAGGCTGTCCCTCGATGACATGCGAATATTCTGCATACCAACAGCGTCATTGTGCCATCACACAAACAAACATAACATTTATAGGAATTATAACATAAGTGGCTATATGGGCAGTTAGAAATCACGAGGTGTTGCAATACTTTTTACTTTGTATTTTTACTGATAATGAAGATGCTCAATACAAACGAAGTCATATGACACAATGTTGCACGCTTTGCCAAAACGTTTGCAGTCATCTGGTTTTCATGGATGGAATAAAGAATGACCCCTAATTACTTATCTCCCCGGTAATTTGTGATAACATTGTAAATGTCTAGGGGGCTCTCAAGGACAAACCTGCATCAGTCATTTTATGTCGAACTTAATGGTGTTGAACAAATCTACAATACCAATCAGTACTAATATTTTCAATGGCAGTATAATCCTTCTCCTCCTCCTACTGCTATTGTTACTGCTAATCCTTCTTCTTTTTCTCCTCCTTTTTCTTCTTCTTCTTCTCCTCCTCCTCTTATTCTTGTGCTGCTGCTGCTGCTACATGCCTCAATACAGCTGCCACTGCGCCCAATACCAAGAGTCCAATGCTACGACAGGTCCACCACATGCCACTACACTCACAATTAGTCAAACGTAAAACCTGTGCACCTGATACCTCAAACAGTACGCTACACTACTTAGTAACCAATTCGATCACATGTTGCACGTGGCACTACTTTAACTCCTGCCACTACTGCCAACAGTACTGCTTTAACTACACTCCCAACAAGTAACATTTTCCGAAATTTGAAAATGAATTATTTCCCATTTTTATTGGCAACAAAGCATTGCCCTTAAAGTACAAGTATAAACAGATAACAATGCCTTATATAGGACTTACTTGATCAAGTTAACTGTCCTGGCAAGTTTGCTAAATGCTTTGAAAAGCCTCTTGTCAGCACAGACAATATAAAGGTCCAAAGGGTTTGGTCACCCGTTTTGAATCATGCTGTAATCTCATTGGTGCTTCAGTATCAGGTAAGTTGCTAAAACCTTGATGCTATGTACCTGCAGTGTTTGAGGCTATGTACCCTCCACATCGCTTCTGTATCAGGCAAGGTGCTACAACCTTGAGGCTATGTACCCTGCATAGTGCTTGAGGCTATGTACCCCCCACATCGCTTCTGTATCAGGCAAGTTGCTACAACCTTGAGGCTATGCACCCTGCATAGTGCTTGACGCTATGTACCCCCCACATCGCTTCTGTATCAGGCAAGTTGCTACAACCTTGAGGCTATGTACCCTGCATAGTGCTTGAGGCTATGTACCCCCACATCGCTTCTGTATCAGGCAAGTCGCTACAACCTTGAGGCTATGTACCCTACATTGTGCTTGAGGCTATGTACCCCTACAATGCTTCTGTATCAGGCAAGTTGCTACAACCTTGAGGCTATGTACCCCCCACAATGCTTCAGTATCAGGCAAGTTGCAGCTAGCTCTAGGCTACGTACTCTCCACGGTGCTTCAGTATCATTAACGTTGCTACAATCTTGGGGCTATACACTCCTCACAGTGCTTCAGTGTCAAGCAGGTTGCCAAATCCTTGAGGCTACGTACCCTCCACAGTGCTCCGATATCAACTGGGGGTTGTACACATCTAATCTCCCCACTGCTTCAAGATTATGCAACAAAGTGTTTGCCCAAAATACATTCGAAGTACAATATATTTAAGCTGAACACATACTTACTCTGTGTCGCCATATTCAGAAGAAACACCCACCAACTCTGTGGCCCAACTGGCTATTTCACCTGAAAAGTAACTTATTCATTTACACACAATATGACAATTATTCATTTACACACAATATGACAAACAACAAAAAAAAAATCATTTTTCAGACGTGGCGCTACTACAACTAACACGCTGTTAAAATTTTCACTGAACCAGACTCGCCTCCAGTTTCTAATGTTCCAGATCCGTACTCTAAGACGCCACCTCAAGTGATTGCGCCGATGGAAGTTTCTCAAAACAGGAGCGACAACTGACCTTCTTTGTCGAATTTCCCTTTTCACACAATCAAATCGACAATTTGGTCGGAATTTCGGAAACTCTTCTCAAACCAGGAATGAATTTTGCAGTCTCCACGCCTGTGGCAAGATGCTGCCGCAAGTGAGCAACCCCGATTGAGCAGGCCTGGGCTTGGGTTGTAACTCTGGGGCGATCTTGTGCGGAGCTGGTTCGCACGAAACGATCCTAAAGGCGAATTATGGTGCTTTGATAAACGTTGAAATGCCTGACAACTGCAGACTGCGACTCTCCAGCTTCTAGGCGGCCAATTTCGATTGGCGACTCTTTCCATGATGATCCAGGCTCGGGGCAGAACAGGCCTTCAGCAACCCATGCTTGCCCATTAAAGGCGACTCAACTTGTCGTAAGGACGACTAACGGGATCGGGTGGTCAGGCTTGCTGACTTGGTTGACACATGTCATCGGTTCCCAATAGCGCAGATAGATGCTCATGCTGTTGATCACAGGATTGTCTGGTCCAGACTCGATTATTTACAGACGGCCGCCGTATAGCTGGAATATTGCCGAGTGTAAAACTCAACTCTCTCACTCACTCACTCACTCACTCACTCCATGATGATCCTCTCAGTTCCAGGCCAAAACGAATGACTGCTCCTATCTGTAGTTCGTTATACTCGGAACGGGCAGTGGGGTAGCCTTGTGGTTAAAGCGTTCCCGAAGATTCCCACCTGGGTACAATGTATGAAACCCATATCTGGTGTTTTCTACTTCAGCTCTCTTTATCTCTTTTATTTCTTGCTTGTTTTCAGCCAGTGCTATTAGTTATTTAGAATGTCCGATCAGGTGCGTACCAAGCCAGTGTTGTCGTGTAAGCCTTAAAGGTTGCAGAACTTTGTATTTAGATAGTATTCAGGGTTTGTCCAACCTTTTCAGCAAGATCTATCCGTAACCCGGATAATGTTAGCTACGCCCCTGCCGACGATAATGTTGTTTCGCAGGTAATTCAGAGTTCTGACACGGTGACACTGACTGGCACATCTATTTATGCTACTCATCGGTGGTATTTGATTCTGATGCGGATAAAGCATCAGTCTATATGTGTTACTTCTCTTCGCTTCGTTACTTGCTTTATACACATGGTGGCTAGAACACGATATATTGATCTGTAGTCGGAATATCTAAATGTCCATAAATGACTCGATAGCAGTGATGTGCTAAAATGATACCAGTAACTTAAAAATATAGAGTATCAGTTTATGGAACATTATCTTAACATATTGTGTCGACGGATTCGTAACTCATCCATCTTTTAAAGATGATAATTCAATGAGTCCATGTCTGTTCATACTTTACCATTGCAACAAGTGCAAGTGCGTGTTCGATATGAACCGTAAGATTAAAAACTTCACTTTTATAAATGATAACGCACACCCACGCACGGTACGACCACTGTGAATTAATTCCCCATGTTCAATATGGGTTCAGAAATGACATTTCTGTGGGAGTTAATGTTCGCATCATCAAGATCCAGTCAGTCAAACTATACAGTGTTATTAAGATGTCTGTAATGTTTCTAGAGATCCCTCAAAAGCATTTGACAAGCTTAAGAGAATGGCAAAACACCCACTATGTTCTGAGCATATGTTTAACTGAACACTCTGAATTATGACATTTGGATGACAGCGATATTTAAATAATTTGGTCTGGATCAGGCAGTCTAGTGATTGACCTCATGATAGTACATGTGTTTATGAAGTAATGTAAAATAGTGATGACACCAGGTGTTCGCGACATGTGAGCGTATCCTGCCTCATGAATAAACAAATGCAACAGTTCACCCGACAAAGGGAACGTGCAGTACAAGTCAAAGCATGGAATTACATCGGATATAATGTTTGTCATGGATACATACATCAGAAGTTTGAAATGCACTCCACGCGTCTCCAACAAAATATTTGAAAGCTTGTTGCATGCATGTTGAATGTCATACTTGGATCGAACAACGTGTAATCAACTAATAATACGCTCTTGGTGAAAACAGCATGCCCAAGTGTTCCTCAAAAGTTTTGAAATGTAAACGCCAAGGGCTAGTACTGTTGGAATATTGCTTCACATGATCTGTTTTGTTTGTTTGTTCTTAACTCAGCGCTATAATGTTGTTTTTGGTGGCGGTCTTTAAATAATCGAGTCTGGACCAGACAATCTTGTAATCAACAATCGGGATCAGACAACCCGATCCCGTTTGTCTCCTTTTACAGCATGGGTTGCTGAAGATTAATTCTCACTAATGTTTGGATGTTGCCCTAATTAGTCACTAGTTCACTGTCTGACATATGGTATGTCTAGCAAATGGGATGTATAAGAAATGGGATGTCTAACAAATGGCAGTAAACTTCACGGATGTGCTCGACATGAAAGTGAAGTTGACTGTTGGAAAGTTGTCGTTGATAGCCACGTTGATAGCTTCTGCATGGATCTAAATCTGAAACGGTCTCACGTGTCTCCTTAATTTCATGCTCCGGCGGGTAAACTAGTGGAAGGGAACTGGCTATTAAACGATATTAGGTCATCAGTATACTCAACGTTAAACGTCTTCTGGAGCTTACGTGAAACGTCTTTGAAAAATTAGTGTTTTTTTTTTCAGTTTTCTTTTTGACAAACTGATCCGAAATTCTGATTCAAATGCATGAAGAAACTGATCGACAAGAAGGGGAGCACAACTGGAGTCCATGGGGATGGGGATATTTTTACTCAAATAGTTTTACAAAGATGTTATCAATTGTCACGGTGCCACCTACCGGCAAGGGAGTCTGGACGGAAAGCTAGGGGTCCAGTAAACGTACCAAGAACAAAAGCCCGACTGTGAGTTTAAAACAATTATTGAATGCGGGAACCATACCAGCATAACAACAAGCCGCTAGAAACCAAAAATAAAACTAACTGACCAGGACAGCTCGCCTTAACAGACAAGGCGAGGGGTCGGTCCATAAAATGCTTAGTGCCCCCTACTGAGTGAGGAAGAGTGATAAGGGTCGTATTGTAGTCTAACAGGGCACGCGATGGCCTAATAAAACAGTAAATAATAGTATCTTGGTGACCAATAGAAATAACAGATGAATACAGGTAGAAATGCCATCACGGGATCCTGCCTTGGGCTCCCAAGATCAGCCTTCGGTTGTCCCCCGATACAGCACTTGGCAGCAAGGTTGCCGGTCAACCAGCGCGCAACAGTCTAGTCTTCCCCAAGGTGCCGAATGTCTGTCCATGTCCGGCTATATCTCAGCCACGCGGACGTCGGGAGTGGGCAGTACCCAGTGCGAGGTGAAAGATGTCCATTCTCCTCTGGCCGGCTCAGCGGTGTGCAAATAGTTAGGTATATAACAGGCTATGAGTGAGTGAGTGAGTTTAGTTTTACGCCGCACTCGGCAATATTCCAGCTATATGGCGGCCGTCTGTAAATAATCGAGTCTGGACCAGACAGTCCAGTGATCAGTAACATGAGCATCGATCTGTGCAATTGGGAACCGATGACAGGTGTCAACCAAGTCAGCGAGCCTGACCACCCGATCCCGTTAGTCGCCTCTTACAACAAGTTGAGTCGCCTTTTATGGGCAAGCATGGGTTGCTGAAGGCCTATTCTACCCCGGGACCTTCACGGGTCACAGACTATGACGATGTACTAAGAGAAGGCATAGAGAAAAGGGGCACTGGATCAGGTAGAGCGAGAGTCCTACTACAAACTGATGTAGGAGACTATAGCTGGACAATGGGTTCTTCATTTGTGTAGACAGCTTAACTCTGATAAACGGTATACCAAAGAGGTTGAGCGGCATAAATAGTTTTGTCTTCGTTATGTTAACAAATATAAGGACAGAAGTTACATGTACTGAAGACTCGTGGACTCCTGTACAAGAGGGTACATCGATGTATGGGATGTTAATCGCATGGTATTTTAAGTACGAAAATCGGGGTAATCTGATGCGCCGGCACCATTGGCCATGTTGCGTGACATCAATGGAAGCGTGTCACATATTGTTTTCTCATTAAATTTTAAATGGCATTAACATTGAACTTTGACAAATTGTCCTGTCAGAAGAAAGATATGTTGGTATATGTGTATTTATCCCCCTACGTCACCTGAGATCGTGCTGGACAACGTTAAAAAATCAAATGTTTTTTTAGAACAGAACTCTGTCCGTTTCTGAGACTATAAAGATTCAAGTTTTTTTAGAACCCACACTGTATTAATTTCGCAAATACTTTCTGTTAAAATAAGTCCCTTCATAGTATTAGGGATTATGGCTAATCTTTGATCCAGGGATTTAGTGTTCCATTTTCTTTGCCCAGCAATCTCTCAAGTGAGTTTAGGTTTAGGTTTTCAACATTCTTAGTAATGTTCCAGCAATATGACGGCGGGGGACATCAGAAATGGGCTTCACACATTTTACCCATTTGAAGAATTGAACTTGAGTCTTCGGCTTGACGAGCTCATTTCAGTCTGAAAACAACCCTATGAAGTTCTCTTTTCGTGCTTTGCCAAGCATTCAGTTTTGTTGAAGTAATAAATCTGTTATGTTTGTAATTGTCCAGAGCAATTCTCTTGGCTTGAAAGATATACTATTCGTCAGGAACAGTGGAGTCATAAAAATATCTGTACACAGGATTAATCAAGCTCCATCTGAATCAAATTTATATAATTTTGGTCTATAAAAGGAGTCATATCCTACCACACGGGTAGAGCACATGCTTCACACAATATTGTAAAAGCTATTGTTATCATGTTCACATACGAAGGTGAAATGCACATGGCGTATACATATCACGATTGTAGTATCTGCGCTACGGTATTCCTAATCGTACTAAAATAACTTTCCTTAACATGGCCAGATGTAGGTAGAAATTGCAGGATGGCAAGTTACTGGCATACATGTCACAGCGATGGACTGTTGCAACGTTGCTGCTACCTTGAACACGAGACAGATAAGGCACTTTTCTGAAGAGGAAACAGGTGGCCAAAGGACGAAGTGAAGGATCGTCCAATACCCAGAAAACCAAAGGAGACCGAGCAAGACACTTGGAGACGAATTCCCGTAATGACTGAGTCCTACAAACACACAATTCCATGACTCGCGTCCACGAACTGCGCCAGCATTAGAGAGGAGTTCGAATCTCCACCAGTACCATCAAATGGAGGCTGCTGGTCTGAAGGAACGTCTCCCGATCAGACGGTCTTTCTTTACAGGTCTGCGCAGACATGAACTCCTGGCGTGGTTCAGGCACCGAGAAAAGAAGACATGGTGAAGAGTTCACCTCACAATCGACCACATATTCATCGAAGTCATCGCCCATTTGCAGTAGACCGTCATTGGTCCATAGAAAAAGCCAGGACATGAACACACATCGTACAATGTTGGAATTATATACGACGAATATCTGCAGTAATTGAGATTCACGACGAATAGCTGAGTATTCCGATGCTGAGGCTGGCATGAGGAGTGAGTGAGTGAGTATGGTTTCACGCCACTGTTAGCAATATTCCAGCAATATCACTGCCAGGGACACCAGGAATGGGCTTCACACTATGTGCCTGTGCCAGAAATGGGTCTTACACATTGTACTCGTGAGGAATCGATCCTGGGACTTCGGCATGACATGCGAATGCTTTAATCACTAGGCTACACCCACACCCCCGGCGTGAGGAAGAGACTGGCATATGTTACCTGTGGCTACTTAGCACACTATCCTGTCTACACCAGGTACTGATGTAGTCGCCAGTGGTGGTTCATGCAATTACAAGATTTAAGAGCAGTGTGACAATTAAGTTGACAATTAAGTTGACAAATTGATTGTGACCAGACTTTCCGGCTTTGTTGATGTTCACGTTTGGTGCAAATCTGTTCCAAGTTCCATCAGACTGGATGTAGTATTTTTGTGAAATCTCTATTTCTATTTTAATCAGAATAAGCTATGTTACAGTTTCTATTTTGATACACGGAATTTGGTCTCAAAGCATTCACAACACAGTGTGCGCCACTTCAACATTCGTTCACAAGTGACTTGTAAGATTGATCTCAAGGTACATATTATATGTATATATTTGAGTTGCCCTCTTTCAAAAACATTTACTTTTCAAGTAGAAACATTTTGCTAAAATAAAGGAGAAAGGCAGATCGTTTAACCTGCACACGCGTGAGTGCGTGACCCAAAGCACTTTCTTGTCCTGAGAGTTTTTGTAGTGTTCTATAATGTAGACTTCCTGTGAAAATGAGATCGTGTTCTTAAATATTTCTAAGACGCTACGTGACACTTTAAAGTCACCTTTTTGACAAATTTAAACCTCGCTTATGCATTTTGTGTGCAAAGTACGCTCAGCCTCTTTCGCATATGTGTCAGAAAGTTTGCTCACTTTCCCGCAATAGTTATAAATTTGGAAATTGGGCCAAGAAGTTTAAATTCAGTGTCCAGTATATTGATCTTATATAGTTCCACGACAATCATATAGTCAGTTCCAAACTGACTGGTCATTGCATGTCTTTATGATGGGTACCGCCTGTGGGACAGGGGACGATCACTTATTCGCGAAATCGTACAATCGACTCTACTCTTTGATTGTCACTATTTTCTTCAAATCGAATACATTTTGATTACGCAATGCCATTTAGACAGTGGTCAAATGTAACATCTGTGTTATTTGGCATTACACGTTCTTTGTCAAGTCCAAAATTCTAGTACTTCTTGAGTTGAGTCCGATCCGGGATTCGAACCCACACCCTCAGGCACTTAATCGCCAACACTGCCTGAGTCTTACTAAGAAAATGTGTCCCAAATGTAACATGTTATATTTGACCATTTTCTAAATGGCATAGTGTGATCATAGCTTTAGGTCGTGGGAGTCCTGCCACTTAATACATTTCAGAATGGTACAAAAAGTCGGCAGATTAGACTACCAGTTGACGACTTTTTGTAGAAGTCGCGGCCGCTGAACGGTATAGGCATCTGAGGGTGTGGGTTCTCATCCCGGTTGGAACCCAACTAAACATAGTACTATAACATTAAGTAAGTGTAATCCCAAATATAACACCTGTTGCACATGTTAATTGAAGTATTCACCATACTTACAACCACTGGTTTGTTATCCAAGCTACGTTGTAGCTAAACTCAAACCTCACACTCACCTTCAAGATGGCGGACGGTCCAGCCATGTTGTTTGTTAAGTTTCATCTCAAACGGTCTCAGCTGGTATAACCGACATTCGTTGCTTGTGTAACTGTAGTATATGCTGACACATTTCATAGAGCAACAAAAAAGAGTGCACTCAGTTAACGAAATCTTATCCTTTGCAAATATGCCATCAGTATTTGGAAGCGTGTCGCCATATTTGGATGATGTTGCAAAAAATACACCTTTTGCAATAGTCATCTGAGCACAGTAACTGATGAACAGAAACAAGCTTGTCATATTATGAGTACTGTTAGTGTGTCAAACATTCGCCTCTTTGCGGCCTGCGCTGCTTAAGCAGTTACTTGGAATCGTTTTCGCCGTGCTGGGATCTTTAAATATTAAACACATACTTTCCATATGGATACACGAGGAACTGTTGCCATTCACGTGTCAATAGATAGTTGTGATTTAGTATAACAGCAAGCAGTTGAAATACGGGTATGTACACATATCCATCTGAATATAACTTATCTGATTTGGAATAAATCTTAATATGCATTATCAGGTTTGTCTGAATGAGGAAGCTGACATTCATAAATCCTTTCTCATATGTGTTCCAGTTCTAAATGGTATTCAAAGACTTGATACGGAAAATCAGCTGAGCAGTTTACCTTAAGCTTCAGTACAGTTATAATCTAGTAATAAGTAGTTAAACAAGAAGTCAAAGTCATCAATATCCCCGCAACGGCAAAATAGCCTTCAAGAATATGTCTAGTAATTGTGATTACAGCATGTGAATGTTTTGGTGTACATATTTCAGAGTGGAAGGAGAGTATTGTAAGGTTTTACAGTACTGCTCCTGAAAAGAACACTACCACCAAACTCAGTCGAGGCTGCCCGGCGGTTCGCCGAGGAACACTTGACAAGCGTGGACTTTGTCGACAGGTCTGCCAGGATGACTCCTAACGCCCTTGAATTCTGACACCACCTCTAACCTCGCGTTTTGCCACCACCACTGCTGACTGGCACTTTGATGAATCTGTTAATTTTGTTTTTCAGTTGCAAGGAGAAGAATTTGCAGTCAGTGACGTGACTGTTGAATCGGCGCGTGTCTGTGAGGTCAGAGATCGCTATCTTGGCGCATTTTCTGTCACATGGTTCCTGGACCCAAAGCTTCAGTGATTGCTTAACATACAGCATGATGCCGAGGTATTCTATACAGATGGGTTGGTGTTTTATGTCTAAAATCGATATCTTTAATTCCACGATGTTGCCTCTCGTTAATTTCTTGTACTGCCACGATGAAAATGATTTTCACCAGCACGGATCTCAGCTGGGTGTAGGGATCGCTCATGTGATTGCATGTGACCAAGGTGTCCGCCGACGTTCCTTCGTCGTCGTCCAGCAGAGGCTGCACGTCGGAATCATCCATCAGAATGTCATCCATTTCTGCTTTAAATATATGGGGTTTGTTGTGTAACATGAACAATGCACAGACGAAAGCTCGATCCTCTCGGCATCAATGCCATGGGTCAGTCTGTGACTGTCATTAACAATCCCAGCAGGATCAGAACCAAATGCTGCACGTTAGGTTTCCCAACTTGGGTGAGAACGACAGTCGACATCTCTTTGACTTCGAACAATAACAAGCATGAAGTCATGCAGAATCTCGGTCATGGCATCGTCAAGAAAACCACCCAAATCAGTAGGAACACGGTGCTGAGCATCGACGACAGCTACGTGTTTTACTGCTAGATCTCTGGAGAATGGAGAAGGAATGCATGACAAAGCGTATCAAGGCACCTGTGACTTTAAAGTGACTCGGTTGTGCGTTGGGTACGGTTTCGCGCCTTACCAGCTCGAAAAGATTATGCTGGCCAAACAAGCGATTGCCTGTCACAGAAATTCAAATCGGTGCTCGAATAGTTGAGGGAACAGAGGCGATGGGTGGCCCTGTTTCACTGCAAGGATCGTTTGAGGAATGCTTCCGAGCACAAGAGAATGCAACTGCATGAAAAAACAGTTCGCCGAACTGAAACACGCCGAACTTGAAAACCGACCAACCTGTAGGGTACAAAGTCTGATAGCTTAAGTAATCTCATATAAAATTTATGGCAAAATTATAGCAAAATGTTCGAACTTCTCATCGTGTTCAACGTGACTTAGGTTCGGTCCTGACAGAGATGTACGCCGGCATCACGCTGTACTGCTTTACCTGTGGGAGGATCTCGAGAAAGATCTGTTCATTGAAACATGCTTTGAGCACCGTGGAAGTCGCAGTGTTATGGCATGTATAATTATGATATAAATATGGCATGTTGCTAGCTACAGTGACTGCGGCGATCATCACGGCAAAGCATTGTCGATTTCAAGAAAAAGAAAACAAGGATGATATCAACACTGCACAAGATGTTGGAGGAGGAGCAGAATGCTGTCAAACAGACGTCATCACCGGAGGAGGAGGAGGAACAACGAGTGATTGATACTGTAACCCAAACAAAGAAGAATCCCAAGAGAGTAGCTGCTGGTCGCAACTCTCGTCAGTTAAACAGCAGAAGAATAAGAAAAACACTCATCATCAATGGATCCCGCACTTGGTAACCACCTCTGTGATGTGTGGCGTTATTGAATCAACCACATTTCTGTACAAATTCACAACGGCAGCACCGGCTTTGTGCGAGTCTCAGCGGAGAAAGCCAAAGCATGGCTTAAAAAGCAAGCCATCTGGCAAGTCTACCTCCTGCTGCTGAAGACTTGACGATGAATCGCTTTCACCAAACCGACCTCCTGTCCCTCCCACATGCAAAACCTAATGGGACCCATCGAAGTCATCAAAATGAAATCCGTCAAGTCATCACCGGTGGCACAACTTCGCGATAAAAGGAAGAGAAACCATCACCAGACAATGTCAGCATTAGGTACTTATACCAGCCCTTGTATATGAGGGTGACTGCAGAAAATTGATTTGATGTGGTACATGAAAACGTACAACGTTGACCTGCTTGACATCAAAGACGACGAACCCATCTTGTACCACTTGAAAGACACCGTCGAGAGCTTTTGTCAGAAAGGAGTTGATGATCCTACCTTACGCAATGGCAATGGTCCCTTACGTATCACCCACCATACGTTCAACCTGGCACTGTCTCGTGCGCGACTCGTCCTGATGCCGAATCTTTCTGTTTTTCTTCCAACATTGTCTTCATTTCTAACAATCATTAGACCAACCACATGCTCACTTAAAAGTCCACAGCTAAAAAACTATTGGACCTATTTTATTTTGCATGCACATCGGTGTGCAGTATACATAATGGGGGCACGGGATAAGGGACCACCAGGGCCTTAATGTGCAAAGGCTTTCAGCTAAATACTGAATGGTCACACAAGTGTCAGCTCCCAACCCATTGTAAAAAATGCCTGCTTGAATATCTGGACACAATATTTGTGAAAGATTGTAAATTGTAATAAGAAAAAGAAATGTAATAAGAATTACAATGAATGAGAATCAAGAGCATTATTCGGATAATTTGGTCTTAATTAATTTTCCCCCCAGAATTTAATGGCTGCACGAAACACGAAACTGTTTCCACTTAGATGTCATAATTTTGAGTGTGGAATTAAAGATGCAATCGGAATTATACAATCGACTCTGCTGTGAGCAGATATTTCTCATAGATGTGAAAGGGATCTGTCACTTTAATGTACTGCTTGAACTGCTGAAGATTGAAAAAGGTTGGAGTCTTACTGAAATACGTTGACCGGTCATGTTAAGTGATCCTTTGGCTCAGTACTGGTGTTACTCATGGCAGGCGAAATTATTGACGAGTAACTTGTTAAAACTCTATCTGTGTCAATAGAAAGATTATATTTATCACACCTGAGGTGATGTTTGGCGGTTTGTTGAAATTCAAAACCGTCATGACATCGTAAGTGGCGTCATTCAAATTGGTTATATCAATCTCGCCAAGGTATCTTTTTACATTCATGTGTTGTCTTCGGTGTCACGATGGCGTCAGTATTCACACATGCACAAAACCGGTTCATCCACAGAAGACGTAGAGCACTTGTCATGCTTTGAAAAGCTTCCGTTCGTCAGGCCGAAGACTCTGGTTCTATTCCCCATAGGGATATAATGTATGAAGCCTATTTCTGGTGTCCCCCTGTCATGATACAGCAGGAGTATTGTTAAAAAGCGGCGTTAAACTAAACTGATTCACCTACCTTTTACAAGGCACAAACACGTTTAACGTTTACATTTTTCAGCCAGGGGAAGTTGTTAGTCACTTTACTTCGTTACATAATCAAGACATTGAGGATGCAATAAGACACAAATCGTCAGTCAGTCTGTTGTGTCGTCGGTGGTTTTATATCTGTCAAAATATCACAGGTCTGTTTGAAGTGAGCCCTTGAATGATCGTTAGGCGATACAATTATTACAGCTTATATCTGACACTTGATACCGACAGTATCAGTGAATAAAACAGAAAGAGCTGAACACTCTCAATCCGAAAACCTTGGCAAATGAAGTACCGATGAGCATTGAAAACACACGCAATTACGTCAACGTGATTCAACCAATCATCAGTTAGTTTTATGTGTTTTCACGGACGTTATTAGCATCAGGTGCTTCATGTTTCGAAACCCTTGAAGATCCGGGTAAGCAGTGCTCTTCAGCAGCTCACACTTGTTGTAAGAGGTGATTTACTCTGTTTGGGTCGTTGGTGGCACGGGTACAACAAACGTGCACCCCAGGTATGAGGTAGGACTCTGTATACAGGAACGTTAACACACCTTAACCTAAATCAGAATCCGGAAACATGCCATAGGACGAGTCCACCTCGCACCGTTTTCTTGATCGGATTTCTTGATTTTAGATGCATTCCATCTGGTTATGTTAGAAACGAACATACACAGTAATTCACAGATATTGGCTAGGTACTTGCACATATCTGCAGTGCCTGTGTCGAAAAAGGCCTCTTCAGCACGACCAACAGGATCGAATGGTCCGACTCGCTGACTGCGAGGATCGATGTTCATGCTCTTATGTCTGTGATTGATTATTGTATATGAGTTAGGTCCATTCCGTTTTTAGCAATATTCCATCAATATCACAGCATTGGGCACCAGAAAAGGGGCTCACACATTGTACCCATATGGGGAATCGAACCCGGGACTTCGGCACGAAGAGCGAACACATTAACGGTTATAGAGTACAACTGAAGAAATTGATAATCGGTCTATTTGAATATACACAGATTGCTGCGTGCAGTATCTGTACATACAGGTAACTTAAATTCATGATTAAAAACACGTAAGAACAAGATAAAAATGGTTTTATTTTGGAATGTTGCAGATCATGCTGAATAATCGCTTGATAAGCACAAACTATATCCATAAAGAGTAGCTCCTAAGACCATAATGACACAAACAATTAAAGAACCATGTCCCTAAGTTTTAACGATAATTACATTCGATATTAATGCTGATGACGTCCATCGAATAAAGAGAGTGATAATTAAGAACTTTGGTTTTCAGGATATTTTGCGTGTCAGTGAAAAAAATGCTATTTTGATATTATACAAGATCTTAGCAAACGTTTACCAAACTTGGGGGTAATTGTTCCGAAATCGTGCGTCCTTCCCCAGTCATATCGGGTGCATGTTATACAAGATCAAATCGGGTTTATGGGTATCTGTCGTTAAATGTTTAAACCAAAGAGTTGAAATAATGTATTCCTTTCACTGACTTAGTTAATCAGCGAAACCAAATAACTACCAAACAATGTCTTCTTCAATAAAGGATAGGATGTAACGTGCGATCAGAAGACTCATTTGCATCTTTGTTGCGTATTTCAGTGATACAAGCAACAAATGAATTTAGAATAACGCGATGAAACTTTGTCCGCAAGGTACTTCCATAATCACAATTATTTTTTTTCGTTTGTTATTATTGAATCGTTTTTCTAAAGAATCATGAAACATCGATTTAAAAAGATTTCAAATCAACTTCATCTGTTTCATATTTTGCGTTATGTGTATCTCATAAGATTCGTAAACGTGACTGTTTCAGTCCCTGTTTCAGTTCCTGTTTCAGTTCCCAGACAGAGATAAAGGATAATGGATCGTGCGATAGTTAATAAATAAAAGCCACAAACATATTCATTACGCTACATCAAAAGCGTGTGTTAAAAATGAAGTGGAGAAATGTCTATGTGTCCATTATCGGAATGCTCAAGTACAAAGTGAATGAAAGAATATAGAAGATAATGAGTGTACTGTTGAAATTCAAAACCTTCATGACATCGTAAATGGCGCCATACAAATTGGTTATATCACTGGCGCCAAGGTAGTAGTTAGGTTCAGGACAGAGGCATGGTTTATAAATCCACAGTTTAGCGGAGATCGGACAAGACTAAGTGGATGGAGTGTTTATCACTAGACACGAGCGTACAGAAGAGTTGACATGTGGTATCCTGCACACCGTCTTTACGGAACCGTTGACACAGGCTCGAACACAGCGGCCGAGTGGTATATGGCGACATCGGTTGTCAAGGGAACCGCAGTGAGCCTGGAAGCGAGAAGCAATACATGTTGTAATTATTACATACACTTTGAAAAAGTAGGGTAACAGAACTTTCAATCTGGATAGGAAGTATAAGCGTTGACAAACTGAATCAGATGTCATTCTTGATTTTGATGGTTTTTGAATTACTTTTGACAATCATCTTCCACTGTAGAAAAGTACTTTTGACAATCATCTTCCACTGTAGAAAAGTACTTTTGACAATCATATCATCTTCCATCAAACAACTGTTAGTGTTTGTTTCTAGCCGTTTTTGTGTTGAAAATGAAAATCGTATACATTCAAATTTCACGTCATACACCAACCATCATGGTTGCGTTTATTGTAAAACAAACATTGGTTATAAAGAAGTGGTGATGCACTCTCAGAACATTCATTATTATCATATCAACATTGATTGACCGATATACCTTAGTCGTAAATTAGATTAAAGTTACCTTGCTATTCTTGGAAGAGGTACGTCAAAACCTTTATTTACTCTTTTATACCAGATGCATATGCAACACGAATCACTCTTAGTCTAATATTGATAATACAAAGTGATGGATGTTTTACAGGCTCCCGTAATGTGACAGGATAATTTGCTGATAGACATATTCTGACCTGCCGTTAATAATTTTATCATTGTGTTGAACGTTTCATTAAAACCGCTTAGATGTGTTGTAATATGATCTATCCAACATGGCCTTTTTGTGATGTAGACTGATATTCGATTTATGCGTTAGTGTGGAATGACGGAATAACCAGGGATAAAGTCTAAATCAAATATGCTATACTTTAATTGTATATTTTTAGTCTCTAAATACGCACAAGATCCACGCCTTTGAATAGTCAGTCTCGAATATCCACTCAGAACTGCCACACTCTCTGACGTACTTAAGTAATTGTGAAATGTGAAGGTCATGTAAGTGGGAGGTGATGGTACATTTCTTGACATATGAAGCAGTATCTATTCCTACACAACTTGGTACATTACTTGCAGTCATTTTTAATGCCTGCGAACAGATTCAGACTTAACTCTGGAGTCTTTGTTATTTTAGAATCAGCGAAAGAAGGGTAGGGTATCATAAATGGCCTATATACCTACCTTATATACGTATAATAATAATATGAGAGTTGAATTCACATTTCCTTAAGTTTCCATCAATAACACGGTAACATATCTTCAGAAAACTACTGCTAGTCTGGTAAAACCATTAATTGAAATCAATATTTTTTTTTAATGAATAATCGGTATATTGAGATCAATGACCCCATAAAGAAGTCAGTGCAAACATATTACCAAGCGTTCCAATTAGGGTTTACCCCTTTCATCCTGAAGCATGGGTTGTTTCTTCGTCGAAATAAAACTTTACGTATGAATTCCCTTGACCTGATCGACTGTCACAGAAACTTTGTGATTATGAAATTAATGTAATGGAAAATTCATTCACTGTCACTGATAATTCCCAATCACAGAATGGAGTTGTAAGAATTGTGACCGTTTCAAGGGGGGTGGGGTGGGGTGGGCGGTGAGGGGGAATTTGTGGTAATTAATGAAGCATTGATAAAATAATTAGGACCTTTTTCATGGGAGGTAAATCCGTGTGGTCTATGAAAGAAATTGGGTCAGGTCACCCATGCATGGGATTTACCACAATTAATATGAGGAACATCTGTACCTCTGTTCTTTACAATGTGTTTGTGTATAATGCATAGAGAACAAAGAGCAAAACTGGCACTTTAAATTCTTATATTCCTGTAACATAAGTAAATAGGTGTGTTTAGTGACATAACAAAACTTCAGAAATACCTTTCAACCAGGGCTGAGATTCATCAAACACGCACATACACATAACGTAAAATGCCTTTCTGATACATGAAAATACAATGTATGAAAGTACGCTCATTTGGGTGCACCGCATCAAATTTATCTAGTAATAAATATCTACAATACATTTTCAACTTTTTTCCAACAAAATCTTTCTGCTCTTTGATTTAGAATGAATACCACTACACACGTTGTGTAGACGGTTGATCGTGTATTTCTGTCAGGATCTTAGCCCTTTTGGCCTGTCTTGCCTCTGCAAGTTCTTCCGACCAATACTCAAGGCGCCTTTTGCAGTAGGGCCGCTTTTATCTAGCTAAATGACTGTTGTCTTCCATTGTCTTCACAATGGACAGCGCGCCAACTGTGGCATCCCATTTCTGAGATTTTCTCGGATGAATCTTTTTTTTATTTCATCATTGATTTTCTCCACAACTTGGCAGCTGAATGGCCTAAGAGATCCAAACCTGTCAATCATGTTGAGTGAGACACAAGAAACCAAATACGATATAATGTATATAACAATGGCCTAGGGTGATCAAGAAGTGTTCTATATTTGTTTGAAATTATATACATAGTAACAAATTATTTCTATACTATTGGGTTGGTCATTTCTAAACATGAGGTTAATTTTTCTGTTGTAGAAAGACTTTGAAATTTATTATTTTGAGTCGAAACGGACTAAAATAAGCGGCACCTTGAATCGAATATTTCGAGCAATACACGAAGTGGTGCTCTTCATCTTCAAGGAATAACAGATGTCGCCCAAGTTTGTGGAAGTGACCACGGTTCAGTAGATCATTGAAGAGCTGTACTAAGTGGTCAATGGTAGGGTAAACTATAGCCTTAATGAATTCATTAGACATGTTGTCTTCACCTGTACTCCTATTGTTTTCAGTTGTTTGCTACATGCAATAATTTCTTCAGCTGAAACGGTATTATTAAGGAGGGGATTCATACGTTGTTCATTATTGTTAAGTCTGGTTTGCTGGGTGACTTTCTTACTATTGTATATTGATTTGAAATGATTGAGAGTTTCATTTGGTGTTGGCTGGTCAAGATTTAATGGGTTTGTCTCGTGTAATTGACCTAAATGTTTCCAAAATTTACGATTCGAGTTTGCATAGCTGGTCTGTTTCGTAACTGCGGCGTTTTCTCCTGATTGTTCTTTTGTAGCAGTTTTTGACTGAAAGTGCGAAGTGTTTGTCAAGATCACTGGAGGTTTTAGCAAAGGTGGCATAATACCTATCATTAGATGTCCTAGGTTAAAGTATTTTGTAATTTCTGTTAGAATACATTCAAAAGGGTAATTTTTGTATTAACTCCAAAAGGATGATCCGTCTGGAGGAAGATAAATAATGGCCATGTAAATATCACTTTTAGAATTAAACAACTGCCTATCAGTTCTTATCCATAAGGAAAAAACACAACCTGACTCTAGTCTAACAAAATGTCTAAGTCTGTCCTTACAGAGGAAGGCTAATCCTCCTCTGTCACAGTTCATGGCATTCCTTCTGGGTCTGCTGATGGTGAAAAACCCTGGAATGCTTATGGGAGTGGTTACCTCCCATGTTTCAGTTAAACCAATAAAGTCATATTGGTGTACACATTTACACAAGTCATCCATTTTCTCACCCTTCATTCCCTGGATATTCCAGAAAGAAATGTTGACATCACAGGTAAGAAGCATAATATTGGTGAAATAAATACAAATAAAACACACTCTGATGATCTGCCAAGTTAGACCAGAGGGAGAGTCGACCTTGAGTTTCCATTGTAGTAGTATCATATAATCCTTGAAAAGTTATTATAGCATGGACGGTATATGGAATATATGGAACATCTACAATATGTCACTTGTTTTATAAGATTCCAGACAAGCACATACAGAGTTTGTTGATGATATCTTGCACTGGGTCACTATGCAATGGAGAGGGTGACCACCACAGGGGGTCAATGGAAGAGTATATTTGAGAGTTAGATCCTGCCTGTAGGGAGACAGGTCATCGGGGTGGTATCTGGTGTGAGGGAGTTGGAGACGGTCTCAGCTGACCATTCCATGTGTGGAGCGGTATGGCTTGAGGGAGCATCAACTGTCTCCTCCAGGGTTGTTGCATGTCCTGTGACTGCTGACATAGAACTTGGGAGTTCGCAGATACTGGCTGGTGATGAAGATTGTTTTTGTTGTCATTGGTTGGTACATGATGACTGGTATTTGGTCTAGGTAGTGATAACAATGGTGGAAAGGCAGCATAGTCAGGCTGCTTAAGTTGTATTGGTAACATGTTGTCCATGAGGGAGTTGACAAAAAGATGAATTTTGTGCTTGCTCGGATGAATCTTGTCATGATACCTGTTTTTCTTGGGAGCTTCCGATGCAGTAATAACTAGTCTGTCATGAGTAATTATATTGCATTTGTACTTCTGGCCAATGGCTCTTATTGTGTCATTGCCTTTTGCAATGAACTGGAACAGCAATCCACGGGTAGAGCGTGGAACCACCAGTGACAGATGTATGTTTGCCTTGGGAAAGACACTTTGGCATTTCTTGGTCAGTTCTTCATATTTACCAAGTGAGAAACTTGGTGGAAGCCAGCAGTCATTCACCCCAACATGAAGAATCACAGATTCAAGTGTATGGTTAATTTTGAACTCTTAAGTTTATCACTTAGTTGTTCAGTGGTTATTCCAGAGAACCTGAAGACAGCAGAATGATGGGGGTCGGGCAGGTGTGGACTTATAAATCTTAAGACTGAGTCACCTATGAATACAGTTTTAATGTAGCTGTTCACTCTAAACATTTGCTCTCGTGCAGGAGTGGGGCTTTTCTCTCTGGTGTCTTTTCTGGAATGTGGTTTCAGTGATTTCCTAGTTTTGGGCTTCACTGCTTTCTTGTTGACCACCACTTCAAATTCCAGGTCATTAACTTGGGAGTTACTGTTTGCCTTCTGGGGGAGCAGGATATAGTTTTGTTTTTTACCTGTAGTGGTACCAGTTCCAGGAGAGATTTGCTGTAAGGGTGGTGCTTTGTGTAACTAAATCAACAATCTCCAGCTCAGCAATCTATGGGGTGTAGACGTTACATGCTTCTTCCAGGGATGTAACTCTGCAATTTAGTTTTGGGACTGAATCTTGAATAGACTTCATTTTCTTTATTTCTGCACAGTAACTTTGTTTGGTATTTTCTAATTCCTTTTCGAGTGTCACAAATTTCAAAAAGAGATCTTCAATTTTGGATGCACAGTGTCCTTGAATTGCTTTTAATTTATGGTTTGATTGGGTGGTACTGTCCTTTATTAATTGTTCAGTAGCAATCATGTGCTCTTCAAGTCGTGTTTCTTGGTCCATGAATGATTCTCTCAAAGCATTTACTGAATGCTGGAAAGTGAATCTTGACTTCCCTTTGCTTGTGCATTTCTGTTGGCTGGTTATTTTGGTTATTTTGGATGATTTCAGTGTGGTAAGGATGTTGAGTTCTTTGTAGTGGGATGCCATTCTTTCATCCTCTTCGGCCTTCATGGTAGGGAGGTTTATAATTAATTATCCCTGACTGGATATCCCCTACCACAGGCAATATCTTTGGCACTTCCTGGTCATACCATTCTTTGACACCAGCCCCTTGAAGCTGTAACCTGTTTCATGTCTTGTAAATATGCAAGATACCATACTTCCTGAAGGTATCAATGGAGCGGTCATAGAAGGAGATTGTGATTTTATCTTCACATATTGCTCCAGTTTCATCCCTTTGTTCCTTCCACACTGTATTTATTGATGTGTCACTTTCACTTTTAATCCAGTATAGGTGGTTAATGGCTTGTCTGTAAATTTCAAAAATATCAGTTTTGAGATAACATTACAGAACGTCCCTGTATTCTTCCATGTGACCTCCTGCAGAGAGTGTCTGGTTGATGGTTCAGTTTGATTCTTTCTTTACTTGTCAAGGGCCTTTTCTCTGTTGAGTGTAAAATCTCTTGTTTCACATGTCACTACTTTGGTTCCAGTGCTCTTATCATCAGGGGTTAAAGTCAGGTCACTGAGTGTTCCCTCCCAGTCGGCCATCTTGGCTTCTGTATTGCCTTATCACATGGCAAAACTTCACGACGATGAAAACAAGGATGATAACGCTGTATCCGAATTGGGGGCCTTAACCCTAGTGTAGTCACATATCTTTCCACAAATCTTGATAATTATATTCCATGTAATGACAGGAATGGATCCAGAATTATGCAGAGTTAATAGTCAGTGCCTCCTGCACGTCAGCGTGTATACATTAACATCTAGGTATTAGGTTATCTAGGTGTCTCTTTGGTTTCTTTTGAAAAGACAGAAACTTGTCTAGCCTTATTGCCTCATTGATCAGATTTCTCTCAAGAAGATCAGTTACCCTGAGAAGAAGATGGAGCTCATCAATGACATAATTCTCCACTGGAATGTCCAGCAGTGGGTAATGGTGGGCGCCATACATCATTTTGTCCGCGTGTTCCTGGGCCGTTTGAAGAGTCCTTTTCCATTGCAAAAGATATGTCGTGCCTGTCATCCTTGTGCACGAGGCATAAAGGACATGCATAATGTCCTGTTGCGCCTCCTAAGCCCAATATGGTCAGTGTCATTTTCATGTCTGAACAAAACACAACGCCTGTTGCAATAGAATGTTCACCAACATAAATGTATCCAGCTTTAATCACATCGTTAATCTCTTCGATTAATGGCTGAAGACATGCTTTGAGAGCACCATAATCCTCTTTACAGTTCATAATAGCTAATGTGCTCAGAGTAAATGAGGCTATTGTCTCTTCACTGCTCACTAGCTGAAACGATACAACAACAAAATGTGTTACCCTGCTCACTTGAGTGCCATCGCCTTTCAGCTTTTGTGCCACCTTCTTCTGCAGTTCATGTTTGAAGCTTAGCATGCTCCCCCGGCACATTCCCTGGAACTCGCTTCACCTCTGTGGAAGATATCATGTCATTCTTCATGTTGATAACGGAATGAGATCTTGGAAGTGTTGGAAACAACAGGGCAATTTCATGATACGCTGATGAACTCACTCCAAACCTGTCCGGCACAACAACTAAAGAACGAAGGGTCTACTGCTCAGGTTCTTGTAGCTTGGAGTAGCTACTTTGCCATACGAAATGTTGATATCGGCAGCATTACCATTCGCCAATGTTAGTCGTTTGGGAGTTAACCCATATTCTTTCAAAAACTTCAGTGTTTTCTCAGACTTCTCTCGAATGTGTGTGAGTCGTCGTCTAGACTGCCGCTTGGTGAGACTATCACTATCAGCTGTGGTGTTTATGGCGTCTTCAGCTGAAGAGCACCATATTTCCTCACACTGAGCTTCTACTTCCACAGTTTAGCACTTGGGGAAAACATTGGCTTGTTAAATATAACCCAAATAAAACAGAGGCTATCATTTTTACTCTCAAGAAACAAAGTGACAATATAACTTTATACTTTGACGGTTGTGAAATTAGTAATGTAAATGAACATAAACACTTAGGTGTAATGTTCTCGGCAGATGGGAATTGGAATAAACATATTGATAAAATAGTAAAATCAAGTTCAAAGATGATAAATTCCATGCGTAAATTGAAATTTCTGCTCAGTAGGCAAATTTTGAATAAGATTTATACTATGTTTATCAGACCACACTTGGAATATGCCTGCGAGGTCTGGGATGGGTGTAACCATGTACAGTCATTGAGGCTAGAACAACTACAACTAGAAGCAGCCCGTATTGTTACTGGACTACCAAAATATACACCGCATAAATATCTCTATTTTGAAACTGAGTGGGAAAAATTATCGATACGTAGAGGAAGAAGAACGTTAACATATTACAAAATGAGATGTGGTAATGCACATTCAAATCTGACAGATTTGCTTCCTCAAACTGTTAGCGACTCTACAACGTATGATCTCAGAAACTCTGAAGATTTTGTAAAACCATCATATAGGCTTAAACACTCATGTCAGTCTTTTATCCCATCAACTGCAATGTTATGGAATAATATTCCATTAGAAAAACGAATGTTACCATCAACAGAGAACTTTAAGTCATATTTGAAAAAACCTATTGACATGGCACCATCATATTTTTTTACAGGTATCCGCAAAAAAATATTATTCATACTCGTTTAAGATATCATGTAAGTGACTTGAATTATGATCTATTTCATGTTGGCATTAAGATGGACTAAAAATGTATGTGTGGCTATTTCTGTGAAAATGTTTATCACTTCCTCCTTGAGTGTTTCCTACATAATGTACATAGAACGAAGATGTTAAACCTTGTAAAATTACATGTACATGATGATGATTTAAATGTAGATTTATTACTAAATGGCAGCAGGGACTTATCATATGATCAAAATCACGCAATATTTAAAGCAGTTCAGCAGTATATATCAAATAGCAAGCGTTTTTCTTGAATGCTGTAAATATTTTCATATAAGTAAATAACTATCTTTGTACATAGACCTCTACTACTTCTGTACCATATTTCCTTCCATTTTCCTTCCTTGGTTGTTGTATATTATATCTATCATGTTGTAAATACTCGGGAGAGGGTTACCTAAGTTGGATAACTTGTTCCTAATCCCTTTCTTCACTGAATAAAATATGTTTAAACAAATACTTCCACACTGTTCCCGTCAAACTGTGACACACGTTCATCATTATTCATTCCCGATGATTTGAACAACTCCCTTTCAAACACGGCCATTGTGTATATGTCTTTCTCACATTTGATTTTCTGTTTCCCTCCTTTTATTTGCTTCAATTTGCGACACACAATTCTACATTGAGTAGCTAGTAGCTAACCTGTTCTCTATTCTATCATTTTGGTGAATCTTGATGTAAGTAAGCTGAGAGTTGAGGATATCAGCCATTGTTAAATTGTCGTACTTTTCTGTTGCTTTGGTGATTTTTGAGTGGATGCATGGACTTGGCTCACCTTTCAGAGAAACAGTGTCCTTGAACTTAATACTCAAATGTAAGTTACTCAGATTGTCTGACATTGTGGATATTTCAAGGATGTAAAAATATTATGAGAATGACAAAGAAAGAAACAACTCAACACAGTGAATGTTCAAAACATTGTACATATACCGCAATGATTTTTGTTTAACGATGGATCTGGTCCAAGGTGCAAACTCGTGTGCGAGCCTGAAACACAACTGTCTCCACAGGGATGCTTATTTTGGTGATTCGGCCGTCATGCACGGTGTACATGGTCCTTTGTCTCAGGTAGGGTTTAGCCCTGACCGGAAACACAACACATGTGCCTTCGCCGTGTTTGTCAGTGTTATACCACCAGTAGGATGGAAGACACAGATGTTCTAATTCTTCTAAACCTAGAAGAGTTTCTCTGTCAGTCCAAAACAAGTCCCGAAACACGTTTAAATGACAAGGGACCAAAAACTTAAGGCCCCGAGTCTTCAATCGTGACTGAAACAACTGCCCAACGTCACGGGGAAAGGCCTCTCGTTGACTAGCTGAGATCTCGGGTTAGTCGTACGAGTGTCGGATGCTGGCTGGAGTGTGCTAATCCGGTTCCCAGGTCGACTGCTCATTGGGATAATCTTGCCACTTGACAAGATATTCTGTACCCTGAACAGAGGGGAAAACATGTACTAACACACGCTCACTATACATTTACGACATGATGATTTTCAAAGTGGGTTCACCCTGTTCAAAGTAAAAACAACACTACACAAAGCAGGTCTTTGAAGGGCATTTAGAAGTGGAATACATAAGAATAAAGATTTTATGGATATCAGCTTCTTTATATGAGAACACAACGTTTCGGAGTTAATGCTTACTCCTTCATCAGGTGATTGAGAATGGGGTACAGAGCTATATTTATATGTGCAGGTAAAACAGTAACAAAGTAACAAGTGGAATGAATTAACGAAAGCTGGAAGCCAGTATAAACAAGCACTGATAGGAAGCCGACAGTTATAACACAAAGCAAATTGATTTTAAAGTATCTTACATAGATCTTTAATTGTTCTTCTATCTAAATATAATTAACCACCTGACAAACAATGAACGAACTTAAGACACATACCGGAGTTAATCCTGCTATTCGTGTAATTAATTAGCTTTTCCATTTTGTTTTGTTACAGTGGTGATGTTTCATTTAAACGTTACGAAAACAGCACATGCTTAATTTAAACATTTTCTGTGTTTCCAGGGCAACAGCTTTGATTGTGTTTAACGAGGACAATCTGTCTGTAGATGTGTTTTGCTTTAAAAGAGATCCTATTATAGTAATCCATTTGATGACTTGAAGATTATGCAATGCTTGATGTTTCAGCAGCGTTAATCCGGGTACAAGCTGACCATAAGTAATTGTAAAGGCATGTTACAGTAATCAATGACATGACATATATCATCGTAAGAAGCATAAGAACAAATTGGATACTTTGAAATAGATACATAAGGTGTATGTTAATTACATGTCAATCAATTCATTAAGGACAGAATACTACTTTGTAAAATCCGTTTGCCTACATTCACCAATAACACTTATTTTTTAAAATAACAATACCTTTATTCATTTTCATTTACAGAAAGGCAACTCAAACCAGTATACGTTTCCATATCCCTCAGATTATTTGTTAGAGATATTGTATTTCAAGAGAAAGAAAAGGGTTTGGCAAACAAGCTCAGTGGGCTTATTTAAATGCCTCTCCCGAACATGTACATATTATGGAAGCTATTTACAAGCAAATCAATTGCCAGTAAAGCAACAGAATGGATTTGTGCCACACGTTTGCTGTTTGAATAAAATATGATATTTAAAGGTTGAACTTTATAAATATTTTCTAAGTCATGTTAAATCTTTTTGAGGACTGGATTAAATGGTGAACAGGGGAGATCAACTTATTGTTAGTGTCAGAGTGTACATTAGAATTAATATATAGTACCGAATGTATGTCATAATCATGTTGGTAAAAGTACATTGGAAACCGTAAGTCGACAAGTCAAGAAATAGTGAATACTGTCTTCTTTAGGGTGACCGCGCTGAATCGCTACACCCGAGCCTGATCCGCGCATGGATTTCTTGATATTTTCTATTGCCAAAGTTGATATAAAAGTAGAATGAGGCACCTTCATGAGTAGATATTAAACGTTTAAGATCAGAGTGATTATTAACAGAGCGTGTTGAATGTAGCAGATCGTTCCATTGTCTAAGGAATCAAGCATAGAGAGTAGATCTGCAACAGTTATTGCGAATTTGTCCCGAATTTCTTAGCGCAGTTTCCATTTAAACTGGCATTTTTTCGAGTTCCTTAAGATTAATATGAATATTATTATTTGGTATGCCGATTACGCGAATACTAACTTAATAGTATCATTGCACATGAGTATCACAATCAAAGTTCAGTGATGTATGTAAGATTCGGTGGCAAATGTTTGGATATCTCCGTACAATTATGTGGACTGACTAATCTAATAAGCACAAAGAAAGACGTCTTACCTCTTTGACTCTACGACGAGTGATCAAACGTTCAACTTGAAAAAGTCGAGGTAGAGCTGATCTTGATCGCGATCGGGGCGAAGTGTATTGGTGATCCTTGGTGTATGCGCTTCCAATTTGTGGTCCCTCGTGTACGGAGATTCATCTTCTTATACAATCAATTGTTAATCGCAAACAAGGGAATGGTATTATCCACACTGATATGTAATTCAGTTATATACACTTCGTAGTTGGCCTTATAAGCACTTTGACAGAGCTGATTCGCGGCAGAGAGTTGATAAGTGACAATGAGTAGAAAGAGTGATTTGGGTTTCAAAAGTCAGTTCATAGTATTGCTTCCAGATGAACCCAACGAGGATGCATATGCATGCATACCAAAGACGGATCTGCGTAGATTCAAGTGGTGCGCTAACCCAGGGGATACAACTCTCTCATACCGGTAATAAGACGGTTTTGTATTTGGAGAGGCGAATTTTTAGGCACAAAGTACAGCATTTAATATCTTGCTGTTGGGGTATTCTTTTACAGACAGGGGGACATGTGATAAGACTGCAAGTTGTGAAGCTACGGAATGATGTATCTAATTTGGTACTTGCGACAGATTGTGTCAAAGTAGCAAAAAATGCATGATTTCCGTGTGCAAATGCCTTTCACTGCACCTGTAAGGTCATGTTTTTGTAATGCAAACGTACAGGGTATTCAGGTATGAAAAATTATGTAAAATATATCACTTAAAAGAACAGATAATTGTGAATACGAGATAAAGCTACGTATTATTGTACATTGTATTATAATTTAAAAATATGGGTTTTAGGGAGGTTTTCTAAAAGTCCTTCTGTGTGATCTTAGAGGACACGTTTCGTTGAAGGCCTAGTGGTCATGATTCCTGCACATGTGGGGTTTGATTCATCCAATCTGGGCAATGAATCAGATTTGGATGTGTCTTTTGAGATCTGAAACATTACCGGCATTGAAACACTGTCATGCCCGCAGAGAGCCTCGATATGAACCACAAACACTCCGCAAAGACTCCGCAAAGTTTCCGTCCTCAAAATCCCAAAGACTCAACTCTCACGTTAACAAGTTCCCTATACCATACCCTATACAAGACCCTTTCCGTGACAATCCGAAACCCTTCTATTATATAAATCCTTTGAAACACACCATAAGCGCGTGTGTTTTTTTTGGATATAGTGATAAAACCGAATGTTTGCTAAGAGGTGAACGTGTACTACTCCATCGGTTGTATTTGTGACAAGTACCTGCTATGACAAGTCAGTTTCCCTTCAAAAACAGAAGAATTTAACCAATTGGATAAACCATCGTTTTCGTTACTGATGGTCCCTACACTTGTTTTTCCGGAGACATTTCTGAAACAACAAACAGCATATATCTACGGGAAATCTTCATAACCGTCGTTGAATTAATATCGTAACATGCAGACACAAAGGTATAGCGCGGGTTGAATACTAATCATCCAAAAAATAAAAGTTGGCTATTTGGGAGTTTGAAGTCATCCTATTTTCACTTGGAGATCCGTCATGAATGATTAGGTGATCATTCGAAACCCATGTTTCATTAGTACCAGGGTATGGGTAAGTTTTCTCTCGGGTGTTGACTTACTCGGTAGTGTTCAGGTAGGGCTTTTCATGCTTTTTCTAATAATCTATGGATAATCAACCTCTCTAGTTGTCGGGTTTATCTAGTTGAGGTGAAGTGTCTATTTACCATTGGACACGTACGTTAGTTAAATGAGTATAGATTATTTGTATCTATTTATCTGTCATTATCTTTAACTTTTAATAAACACTTTTTGTTGCTGCTATATTACTCTTACTCAGATAATGAGCTTATGTGTTTAGTAATTGAATTAATCAATAATCACTGTCAGGTTCAGCTGGGTTATTGATCTTATACATGGTTATTTTATAGCTTTTCAAGTAACTGTTATTTTATGCAATTTTACATGCACAGTTTCTTTTCCCCATCAGTATGCAGTATTAACTTGCTTGTCATAACTAAGCAGGGCATTGTCTCGGAAATTAATTTCATGGGACATTTCTTTAACACCGATATGTGTATTCATTCGGAAACACTTAATTAGCTTTTCCGTTGATTTATCATAAATGGATCTCACAAAGTGGGGATAATTTTCTAGTCACAATATATAGTAAGCCTCTTAACAAACTTAATTGTGCCCTAAAATATCTTCATTCGCTCCTACTGTGCGAGCTATACAGAACGCGCCCTTGACTCACACCCACGTGTTCATTGATGGTGGAAGCTTGGGAACCGCCAAAGTATATTAACCTTTACATACTTGAGGCGGCCCACTGACAATAAGTATAAATGAGACTCACAATTCTAGGCGTGATGGGAGTCTCAGTGAGAGTCATAATGTGGCTGTAGAAATATAGATCAAATGTCTAGAAGGGAAGATATATCTTACAGCTAATAGTTAAACGGATACAGTATGCCAACACACTTATCCTTTCTCAATAAATTTTCGGCACGAGTACCTGTTTTGTCAAAACAAGGGTTTATAAACAACTCAAAACAAAAATATGTCGGTATGGAATGTGTAAATTTTGTTCTAAACCCTATATATGTCCAACATAACGAGCATAATTTAAGTTGGCACCATTCATCTCAGGAAATTATTTTCCTTATTCTCTTTTTGTGTGTGTGAGTCAAAACCTTTTGTGTAAGATTTTTGGAAAAAATGATATCCTTTGAGAGAGCAGAGGCATGATGGGTAGGTGAGTCGTACAACACAATACAAAGTAGTTAACCAGTATCTACACATTAATGCGTCCAAGAAGGGAAACTCTAACAGCATAGTGAGGCACACGTTAGTCAGTACAAATAGTAAAGAAAGTAAACGAATGACCTATCCCTGTTGTAGATTATCCCTGGTCCAATACAAAGCAGATTTACACTACAAATAGTAAAGAAAGTAAACGAATGACCTATCCCTGTTGTAGATTATCCCTGGTCCAATACAAAGCAGATTTAGACTACAAACGGCTTATCAGATTCGGGATTAAAAAAAGACAAAACTATATCTAATTTATTCTCTCTTTCAAAAAAAACTAGAAACGTAACGCTGATATCAGTATTCGAAACACTCCACAGACTATTCTATAGTGACTGGAATACATTATTGGCAGTTATGTACATTACGGTCGTTCAAATGATCAATCGTGCTTTTGCGAACACTTTCTGTTATATGTGATAGAAGAGACATTCAAAGAGCACTTGTTGATTAACCAACAAATTGATGTGACATAGATCACCTCTTTAATGTGTAGTTCCTGTCATTTCGAGAAACTGGTAAACTGATATGATTTCTTTGACTATAAATCACCAAGGTACAAGTCAATCGATGCGCCACGGTGTCCTCTTTGGATCATATTTCAACAGACTCACCTGTATTAAGTATGTACGCTGTGTGATATTTATAACAGACAGGTGTTGTTTCAACTTGTATTTTGTTTCCAACGTACTGGAGGATAGATTGCATTTTTATATAACCTTATATGCATGATGGCTCTAAACAGCCTTTTGCCGACCAACGTAAGGGCATTTGCCACATGTATTTTGTTTTGCGTGAATAGATCATGTGGATTTTAGGATTTGTATCATATCTGTTCTTGCACACTGTTTTACTCGTAGCATACGTGTAGTTTTAATATATGGTTAGATATGACGAAATTGCTAACGGCTGAAGGGATGATGTAAATCCAGCTAGCGTCCATGCAGGTAGCGAAAGTACTGTAAGTCCCCATGGTCCCTAGTATGGTGATCTACCTTCAGTTGTTGGCAATCTATAGCCCGTTTTTATATTGTATTGTCCTCAGTAATGAAACTGTGTTAGATATCATTACTAGTTTTAAATGAATGTCTGTGATATCATAGTGATTTGCTGTTCTTTGTCAACAGTTTTTAGATTGTTTAAAGTATTATTGATGTATATATCATGGATTTTTTGTATTGTTCTCGTCACGATATGGCTGCGATATTGCCGATGTGACGATAAATATTAACTCACTCACTCACTGTTCTTGCAAGATGTTTCTGATAAAGTTTGTTTGGAAATACTTAGCGTCGTGCATGTATAATACCCACAAAAGGGGAACTGATGAAACGATAGAGATGATCAATGTCTGTGTGACTGTAGGTCTGTTGATCAATATTTAGACATCATTTCAATTAAGATGCGTCTGGTTGAGGTTACTAAACTTTGCAACATTAGTGGGAGCTCAGGGTTAACTTTTCGCTCGAAAACAAAACACAGAGGCTCTCTTGGGAACGTGTAAGGGTCCTTAACGGGCCAGAACAATGTGCGTATGCCTCCTCGTCAGGGATAATAGTCGATGACCTTGACACGAAGTAGACTGGAATGCTAGGGTCTAGCTCTTGTTTGCATCAGTTTACTTGTCCTGTGAGTAACCGCCATACTGGTAATGTCATAGACTAACAACTAGTCTCTGTAATTAACATATTTTACAGAAAAAGGTTCATAATGACAAAAATATACCATAATGAATGGGAGCCTAGACATTTTTTAGACTTGCGTGGGTTTTCTTGGATATATCTTTCAGGGGCGGTAGGACAGACGAATTATCTCATATCGTACGGGATAGTGGCTGATATCACTATGTGACTCTGCCACAGTACATGTATGCTGTGTCTTCAAATGCTTTAAAAGCTGCTGTTCAGAGGGTTCTTTTTGATAAGTTTTATCAGCCTTTGGATGCAACAGTAGACTTTCATCAAAAGGTAAATATTTGAAACTTTTTCAAGAAATACCTCATCTAGCTATCTTCTGGAACAGTCTCCAAATCTTAGAATATGAGGCACCCGCTTTACGACAGCTAATCTTCACTCATAGTAACAGATAGGTGGACTCGAATTGTCGGATCAAAGAGATCATGTACATTATGCAATGAAGCAGTGTGTGACGATTACCACTTCCTTTTAACATGCCCAAGTCAAAAAACCCAAAGAGGAAAGTATCTACCTTAGTATTACCTAACAATTCACCTCAAAATCTAGCTAAAAACACTTCCTTCGAAATTAGCCAAATACACCAAGGAAGGTTTAGGTTTGCACAAATATAATCTGTCGGATACATAATTATAAGTCTTTTAAAGTTGTCATGTATTAGCTCATGCTGTTCATCTTATAAATTATCTGCATGTTCTCGACGTCTCATGTGATTTATGAGGATAAACCTCTTCTTTTCTTTTTCCTCTCAGTGGTCGAACATTAGCCTGTCTCACAGTCCCCGAACCACATTGTTTTCCCTACAGCCTAGTCCTCCCTGCAGTGCTAAGGCTCTAAATAAAGCAAGTCTACATTTCCTTAGGTTCAGGTTCTGAATCTCTGGTCTCCCTGGGGCTCCTCTTCAGTTGAAATGGGTTTGTTTGCATCAAAATTATATAGATTCAGAGACTAAGCCTTAGTCTAGTCGAACATATGCGTCCAAGCTTATCAGTCGCCACACCACTATTGACGTTCAGCTCATCCCAGGTATTCGCATTGAATCAAATTTATTGATACCTCAAGCCTTTCGTATGTTAGGTTGTAAAATACAATGAATGTAGTATGAAGCTATCTTGTCTATGTAACATTTGTTCTAGGCTTGATCCGCTCATTGTCTTTGCAACATCACCATTATCGTTACTTAATCTACACTCTGTAGATAATACTTAAGCTTTTAATTGGGACAAACATTTGAGCTACTTATCCCATTATTTAACGTAGACTATTCTTTGTTTTCTTGCCTGAGATACTGTGTCTGAAGCATGTTCAGCTGAAATATTGTAATTGTGAGTTTCCCTAACAGCCTCTGTGTAGGTGATCACTTGTTGTTCATGCATAATGTCAGCTGTCTTGTGTTGCGTTATAATGCATTTCCAGGGTATTGCGTATGTGCACCACAGAGCTATATTTATATAATTAGTTCTCATATGTTTTGTTGAAAGCATAACTGTATATATATCACGACAGAAAATACATGCTATATATATATATATATATATATATATATATATATATATATATATATATATATATAACACAGAATGTCAAAAATAGTACAGGTGTTCAGTCATAAATATCAGATAGGTAAATAAAACAGAATGTCGTTTCCTCCGTTTTCAAATAGTTACTTAAAATATTACACACACACACACACACACACACACACACACATACTGTTACGTTATGCACAATTAAGTTAAATGATGTACGTTTCGCGTGCAATCCTTCACACGCATTTCAGATATTTAATCATATGAACTTACCATTACGACGCTTGAGTCAAAACGTTTCTTCCACGAAAGGCGCTGCATAATGTCTCTAAGTTCAGTTCCTCTGTGATTCTTTCCCTCCGCTAAGAAGATGTGAAAGATTGTAACAGCCACCATCAACCAGATGTGCCACCTTGCCATAATGTCCAGTTAAGAAGACAAGCTTTGACTTCACGTCCAAGTCACGTTTGACTTCTCGTCCATGCATTGTACTAGCATCAGAAAGGGGCAATGGACTTTATGAACATCCCGGAATGTCGTGGGCGGTGGTTCAGATGATGACTTCGCTGACGTTGTGCGCTATGGGAGTTCTTGGATGACACATTAGTATACAGGTGTCTAGCGCACCACCCACCAAACGCTTCTTTTGCACACCTAATGACTCCGAATGACTCTGAATGCGCGATGTAATTAGGTGGTGACGGTTTGAAGGACGCTGGTTCCTCTTGAGATAATATTAGACACCACCATGTTGGTCCAGAAACTGTAGCCACCGATGACGTGACGGCTTCTTGCAGGTTCATGCATAGAGGTAGATTGAACACGACAGGTTAACTGGAAAGATTTATATGATTAACAGCGAGAAGAGTATTGTCTCTTCCATTGAAGGTTCATGGATGGCATTAATCAACTGATTGCTGTTCCCCTGGATGTCTGTTCTTAATAAGCAGTTTCTGACATAGCTTTTCTTGATCACAGGAAAAACTAATTTTGAAGAATGGCTGAAAGGTACCATACGCAATCGTCTGTGTATCAGCAGTAATGGACTGAATTAATTAATGTTTTTTGTGTACAGAAGCTCATGTTAGGTTACATGTAATTAAATATATCACTATTTCGTTGGTTGACGCCGCACTCAGGGATAATCGAGCCTGGACCAGAGAATCCAGTGATCAATAGGATGAGCAATTTTGATCCTGTGACATGTATCAACAAAGTCGGCAAATCCCGAAAGTTACTTTTATGATAACCATGGGTTCTATACTAAAATACGTATAGAGGATAGGGTGTAATCATACCATTTTGATATTTTGCATGTGTGACATTATCTCAGCTTTTCATTTGTTTCCCTTTCATTCGATAATATTTTCTTAGTTAACAGTATTCCATAATAGTTCAACTTCTCACTGTTGAAACATTGTTCAGGCGCGAGTATTTTTCGAAAGATAGTTAAAGAGTGCAGCTTTAAAGAACGCACACTATACAAGGACTGAGCGTCTTTACGCATTGAGCTCCGTAGAGGATAGAGATGACGCTCAAAGTTCGTCGTCCTTTGAAGCAACCACAAGAATTCTTCATTTACATTAAATATAAATGCATACGTACATAAAAACCTCATACGGACATATTCCGTTACGATCACGCAATGGAAGCGAAAAGGGTGTAACGAGATACCGAAATTTCGCTCCTTAAAGTGTCAGTGAATATATTGCCTAATGAAAGTTGAAGCGTCTGTGCAATCGTTGCGTGATGCCAGTGTTGTCTGACTGGTCACTTGTTAGCATGATCACGCATCTGAATGAAACACACACGTGTAACACGAAGGTATTGAAATGAAATCCAGATGGGTTTCAGCCATGGAGCAGTATCTTGTCTTGTAATCTCCCGTGGCGGTCTGATGCGAGTCTGTTTTTTTTCTGACCTTCGTCATATCAATCGATTTTAAGTATTCAGCCTATCATACTATGATACATTTCGGATTGTCGTCGGCGATCTCACCCTACACTCGCCCTTTGCTCTTAGTTACCGGATGATCATATCGGGTTTAATGTTTTCTATATTTCTCTTAATGAAGGATAAATTAATAGTTGAAAAGTACTGTGCTGAGTTCAACTAAATTTATTTCAGGTTGATACGATGATGTTATTTGGACGTGATTCGACATGGATCGCAATAGGAAAGTACTTGTATATAGAGTGTCAAACGTATGTCACTTTTAGCTAGGTGTCAGACAATATGTTTACCACTTTAGCGATATCCAAACTACAAAACCCTTCTCTTAATCATAATATGAATATCACGACCCATTTAGCCATTCGTTTTCAAGTCATGATTGCATTTGTTTGAGTGAATATTATTATGCATTTGTTTCATTATTATGACGCTTCGGGCGTACCGTGCAAGTAATTTCATGTATGCACGTGCTACGATGAAAAAGCGATCATCAATACATGTACCCCTAATGAAGCAAATGTCAAGTTTCAGTATACTAATCTTGCAGCTCGATACCGTTGTTGAACGGGAAACATGGGTCCAACTGAAGTGACAACATCAAGGAAACGTCAAGTTCTTGGTAGGCGGAAGAAGTGTTTTCGTGTCATTTATGGCTATTGCAAGGGAGGTTGGTTGCTATCCATAGTCTCGCAGCCGACTGGCCCGGCAAAATAAACAACTATAAGCGTTCAGGTCGCGTGCGTGCGTGCGTGCGTGCGTGCGTGCGTGCGTGCGTGCGTGCGTGCGTGCGTGCGTGCGTGCGTGCGTGCGTGCGTGCGTGCGTGCGTGCGTGCGTGCGTGCGTGCGTGCGTGCGTGCGTGCGTGCGTGCGTGCGTGCGTGCGTGCGTGCGTGCGTGCGTGCGTGCGTGCGTGCGTGCGTGCGTGCGTGCGTGCGTGCGTGCGTGCGTGCGTGCACAAAATCAGGTGACACAAAATCTGAATGAACAACGGGGCATCAATCGCAGAAATTGTAGACAAGGTTGTTTTACCACATTTCAGTAACCACCGACCGAACAACTGGTCTTCAGAGATGACAATACTTGGGCACATCGTGCACGTGCTACTGATTATTTCCTACGTCACGACTCGGTAGTAACTCCCCTATGGGAGTCCAGTCCAGTCCAATTATGTAGGAGGATGTTACTATATTTTACGTAGGTTACACCAGGTGGTGATACCGACCTCGGGTGTTAATGTATTCATTTATTAATGATTGGCAATGGTCTTGTTAACGCCAAATAACCATACTTGTCAAAACTACAAAATGACCTTTTTGCCATGTTTGTTCTCTGAATAAAGTATATTTTTCGTAGTTTTCGCGTTTATATTTGCCATTCGATTATTCTTTAAGGGTCTAATCGTCGAGATAGTAAACTGAGGTTTATTATGATTAATAGTCACATTTTGATGCTAGGAAAAATATAAGATGTTGCGATAATTACTTTCATAAGTACATATAGAACGTCAGTGCAAAGAATCAGATTCAAATTCCAGTTGGTCTAAAGGAAAGCATTATATGAATATATCCCCCAAAATCAGTAATGCAGTCGCTGTTTGCGGAAACGGTATGCATGTCCTGTCTACACGGTATAACCCGCCATTCAAAGAAGAAATCTGTTCTCCAATCACAGCATTTATCATTTATGATTGTGATATATGAACATATTTCATATAGGACTGACAGTATAACAGGTTTACCGCTATAAATCGGTTCAAATATTAAGCGATACGTATTACGATACGCTGATCGAAAACCGGTATTTTGACATGCATTCGGAAATCTTCCGATATTTCCAGGTATTTAAACTGTTCCTTTCCCATCTTTATAATATATTTGTGCCAAATATTATTTACATTTTTTTCATGATTAAACGTTTCTATAAAAGCTTAACCAAGCATAGTGGTTTTGTTATTTGTTATGTCTTTGCTTTACAAATCAAGCAGTACCTCCATATGTGAATAGTTTTCTTGCAATATATTGCAATACATAACGGAACATATGCTTTCGCATCGCAATGTATCACATTATGAAAATTCCCATCCCGATGTCTTCTATCGATCACAATCCTGTGAAGAGCCACAACCATCATCATCTGTTTTCAGCAAGAAACTTTATCTACACGGATGATGTTTTCACTTATATATAAAACAGCATACTCGATTAAAGATAAGTATAAGATATCATACTCGTCAAAAGATATGGCATAATAAATAAATGGAATTATCGACTTTGCCACCCATATTTTCTTGAGTAATCGCCAATAGTTGCAGGTACGTTTCTGAAGAAATATTGACCGATGATTTCAGCCTTCATTTGTCTTCAACGAGGTATTCGACCCTTGAAGATCCGGGTTAGGATTGGCCATCAGCAACCCATGCTTTTCGTAAGTCTTCGGTATCGGGTGGTCTGCCTCACTGACTTGGTAAACACATGTCACCGTGTTTCATTGCGTACATCGGTGATCATACTGCTCATCACTTGATTGTCTGGTCCAGACTCGACTATAGCTGAAATATTGTTGAATGCGCCGTTAACAACAACCAAACAAAACCAATCAATGAGATATTCAGAAAGGTATAAACAGCGAGTAATAAGTAACCTTTCATTAAAATGAGTTTTGTTAAATGAATTATTATTTAGATTGTTTTTAACGCTGATACTTTAAAAGTATTTTGGAACCATAGTTGCAACCGTACAAACCAATATCACGTTCTGAGTAAAGATACCTGCCATCCATGGAAATTTAAGTGAACAGATAATTACCGAACAGTGTAAAACACGCACATTCGGACTGAACTATGTTCCTCTTGTTAATCGGTTACCTCTGAATCGCACTCAGTTCCCCTTTGTTTGAAAATGTAAATCTCCGAATGTACCGATAAAATCGTCATTTGATCTTCTTATCAGGCAACTGATGGGTTGCTCGGTGCTCAGCGAGAATGAGGTAGAATACCTGCGATACCTACAGCGTCGAAATGCAGGTGCTATCTGAAACCAAGTACATTGTCCATTACCTTCCCCTCTGCAGAAATGTAGACTGTTATACCAATGTAAAGGTTTGATTCAGATAGAGCGCCGATACGATGCCACACACAGATAAGTTGATTAACATTAGTACTGGAACGACTACCGGGGCGGACAGGTGATTAATCACATAGTCAGACCGATTAATCACTTTATCAGACCGACGTTACGACACTGTATCGCTAAAGATATCAGATTTCAACTCACTCGGTTTGGGTGAGTGAATGAGATTTGTTTTACGCGGCACTGATCAAATATTCCAGCTAGATGGTGGCCGTCCACTCAGTTTGGCATAAATATATTGAATAGAACACTTCGCTATGATTGGCAAATCTCAGACTGCATTTGGATTAACTAAAACAGACACATCCAGTAGTATATACAATAAAAATGCAAGTGATAAAACCAAGGAGGAAACAAATGATGAAGAGAAATTAAGGGAAAATGTGACAATTTATTCCATTCCTTTGGAAATGTTTCTCTTAATGGGTATACTACGTTTTCTTTTCATTGTCTTTTGCTAGTGGTATGCTCACAAAATGGAATGTCCCCTCTTTTTTTGAATGATACATACATGCATACATACATACATACATACATACATACATACATACATACATACATACATACATACATACATACATACATACATACATACATACAAGCTATTAGGCTATTGGACCTATTGCGTTAGGATATCTCAGCACTTGGATCGCTCTCTGAATGGCTAGCTACGAGGAACTGAATAAGTTAAGATGTTGAGTTGAGACGTCATTCCTTTATCATGTGTCTCGCAGCGTTGTATGACAGCAGCATACACATCTAGACGACACAGTACAAAATCTCTGACGCATGAGTATGTTATCCTAAAGAGGAGTCCATATCACAGTGAAATAGGTCTAATGTTGTACTATGATTTTTAAAGGACTCGACCCGTGAAGGTCCTGGAGTAGAATAGGCATTCAGCAACCCATGCTCGCCATAAAAAGGTGACTGTGCCTGTTGGAAGAGGCGACTAACGGGATCGGGTGGTCAGGCTCTCTGACATGGTTGACACATGTCATCGGTTCCCAGTTGCGCAGATCGATGCTCATGCTGTTGGTCAGTGGATTGTCTGTTCCAGACTTGCCTATTTACAGACCGCCTCCATATAGCTGAAATATTGCTGAGTGCGGCGTAAAACTAAACTCATCCACTCACTTAAAGGACTCGTCTTTCTTGAAATGGTTACATTTGACATTCCAGTGCCGATCCCCAGTGTTTAGACGCCAGGAAACACCAGCTATAAACAGATTTAACTAAGATAAAAACTGTTAAAAGTCTAGAAGAATGTAAAATATTTTAGCTAAAGGATATTAAACTATTACCGGAACAAAATACTCGATGAGTAAGACTGTACGAATGTCGAGCATCCAGTCACCCCGTAGAAGGTATACACCCCAGTAGATAACCACCTATAGCTTGATGTAACGCGAGGAACATACTACAGCTCCCGGTGTATTCAGTAGAAGAGCGTGTATGATTTATTGTCCCTGAATAATGTAAGCGTTTTTTTTGCAAGCTAAGGCACCATCTGAAAACTAATCTCTCTTGCTTTTTGACATAACTCAAAATGACATGACTTCCTGATACTGAGGTGGTGGAAGTTATCGGTTAATTTGGACAGAAGAACGACATTTATGATTGGCGCGATTGTTATGTGAATCTTTACGGTGGCAGGTACATTACATGGAGAATGTCTTGACATATTGTTTGGAGTTTTGTTTGGAGGATATAGACATAATCCTTGCGTCTCATCCCCACAACATCCAATAAACCAAGCAACACGGCTTGACGAAGTGACTGTTATTGCAGGGATACCTATGACATTTTCATTGTTCTTGGGTGTTAGGTTTCGCACGTAGTATTACATCTTTAACGCCCGAGAACCTCGCTTTATAACCACTGACATCTGAATAGTGATGTTCATTATGCCTGGGCAGCTCGCGTTGCAAATGTTCAAGATTCCTTTTAAAGTGATTTAAACTGTTTTTGCTTGTTAACCTGTATATATTTTAGTGTTGTATGGGTGAATGCACGTACCAAAGCCATTCAAAATTATTCCAATAATATGAATGATAATGGTAATTTAGTTTGTAACAGTATGGACGTATTATATGTGACTGTGTGATTAGACGACTGGATTACCCCATGTTGTAATTTACAAGGCCATCTGTAGCACTGTAATAGTGTGGCATTTTCATGTAATTTACGGTTGTGTGCTTATGTAATTCATAAACGTATGGTACAATTGGATTAATATGTGTTATCATAATAAGCCCTCCCATTGTAATTTATGGCATTGTGTCGACATAATTGATAGTCGTGTGGCTGGTTAATTAATGCGTCTGTGCTTGTGTTATTTCAAATAGTAACTTAAGTCTTACAAACCTCTTCATCAGTTCATGGTGGATGCCACCAATGGAACAGGTGCCGCATTCACTGTTTAACTATACACGTGTTCGTAGTATTGACGTTATAGTGCATTCGACTTTTAACAGAGATACTTAACGATTGTGGAATGGCTACTGGTGCTATTACTTTCGAATTCTTATTATTTTTTTTTTTATGTGCGTCTATATTTAGAAAATGTAGATCTTAGTTTTACAGCAGAAACTGAAATCAGCCATATCAGCAACTCGTAGCATTTGTTTTGGTTGGTTGTGTGTAAATTCAAAGCTGTTAGTGGTATGTTATTGAATGTTTTTACACTTTGTACGATGATACAGTACATCATGCATATTCCTTTTAGCGATCCGATGTACATACCAACGTAATGTACAAGACTGTCCAAACTCGTACTTGGGCTTCACATCGTCTGCCATTAACTAAGAAACTTTACGTATATGGCGTAAGTAATATTCTGCGAAGCAAAACTGCATAGACAGTGCAAAAACATAATTTTATGGTTCATATAGGAACAAGTTATCTGCTATTTATTCTGACACAAGACACAAGAATGCTGGTTTTACATACAACACTGCGTTTTCTTGATAGGTCTGACAATAATCAAACTGAATTTCTTAATTTGAACTTATTACACACACACACACACACACACACACACACACACACGCACAGTTATATATACAGGGAGAGAGAGAGAGAGAGAGGGAGGGAAGGATGGACTTGTGTGACGTGTCATGTGTTAGTAGGCTAGGAGACGTCTCATGTGAGCCATATGTTGCATGTCTAGTAGTCTCATCAGAATTATTTGTTGTACACTTGTACAAATTAATGTCATCTTGTAGGATGATGGCAATATGATTTCCAGTATAGTAAATAATCGTGTGCGATTGTAACTGATACTGATATGATAAAGGAACTAATGACGGTGTAGATAAGTAATTTATAAAGCGTGATAGTGTAATTTATGTACAGGTGGTGATATCGTTTCGGGATTTGTAGCGATAGTGTCTACGTGGGTAGGGTAGGGTAGAACAGTAAGCGTGGTTTATCGTAGCGCGGTCTTGGTATTTATGACAGTATTAAGATATGATTTATGGCAAGTGTAATATAAATTATTGCGCACTCAAAGTGGTAGCATAGTGGTTAAAGTGTTCGCTCGTCACACCAAAGACCTGGGCTGGCTTCTCCACATGAGTACAATGTGTGAAGCCCATTGTTAGTGACCCCGACGTGATATTGTTGGAATAATGCTGAATGCGTAAAATCATACCCACTCACACATAGTACATTAACCACGATACTAAACACATCACCCAGTTGACGGTTCATGCATTCGATAACAGTCACAAAACAGCGTGGCGTTACTCAGTATTAAATAAACAATCCTAAACAGTAATACAGAAACATATTAAAATATATTAGAGAATATCACGCTCCACATAAACCTGAAGGTAGTGCCAAGGGACATAACATATAGTTAAGGTACGATACTTTGGACATAATAGTATGAAGAAATTAACACAAGGTTAGAAGAAAGTGAAGAGAGAGATAACACGTGTGTACAATCATATTCGTTAATGATCTTCCATCCACGAGTTATCTGTATAGATATTGTGTGTCACTATTTGAAAAGATACAGCGGTTTGTACAGGTTTATGTGAACACAGGTGTCTTTGTCTGCTACGATAACGACAAAATACCGAACATCTGTGTTGCTGGGGTCCTCACTGTCTCATACGATGTGTTAGTGTGTATTGGAGGCAATGAATGTGGGAGTACTAGTGATATGCGTGTCGATTTTGTCTGGTAGGATGGTGCGTGGCGCACATAAATACTAGTAGACCAAACCTTTTCCAAATCCATAATAAATCTCTGCTAAAAGCACAACTGTGACGAAATATTGTTATGTGGGTATTCGTATTTGGTGTGTGATAAAGATCATTGTCCAACTTTACAGACTGATTGCACTTTGTAGGTTACGTACTGTTGGTTGTGTTTGCTGTTTATTTGGAATGTTTCTTTGATCATGAATTCCTGTAAGATGTGTTTTTTTATGTCAATGCGATGTGAGGGTATGTGATGAGTTTGTTGATACACGTGAGGCGTGTGTCTGTCAGTGTCCAATGACATGCCGTTGTGCCTGGAACATTGGTGTGACGTGTTTGTTTCTTAGTGTTTCGTACATTATAACTGCGTATGTGTGCATGCGATTAAAAATGAAAAATAAATACTTAGGTTGAGTAGAATAATGATACAACAATACAATGATAATTCGGAGACTAATCAGATATACTTGTGAGTCAATGTCTAATACGAGTGAGTGAGTTAGTGAGTGAGAGACTTCAGTTTTACGCGGCACTCGGCAATATACCAACTAGATAATATGATACGACGAGGGTGAATATGGCAAACGCGTTTCCGTAACTAGCTTTGGATGACGTTTCGTTGTCATAGATGATGATGTATATAGAATTAATGACTGATTTCATAGAAAAAAAAACTACTGTTATACTTTGCCATAATTATGTGCCTTCCATTCTATATACATTAACACTTATAAAATCAACCATACACATGCATGGACGTCTACCGTTACGTTCAATACATACTCGCACATGCGTAATAAACTGTCATGCAGGTGTTCAAGGAAAGTAATTTAACGTGTGGATTCCAAGACTAACTGTCAGTCTCTGATAGGAACATATTTACAGAAAAAAAGTTTAGAAAATAAAACATAATGAAATGGAACCGTGAGACTTTCTTCAATTCCTGAAACTGTGGAAATCTTGGCTTGCCACATAATGTGTAGACTTGCATGATATTTCTTGGATGCGTTTGGTTAAGGGTCTGTATGACAGGCTAGAGGATTCTTAACGTTCCACTAAACCTACGGTCGCCATCTGTTAGCACATATCTTTCAAAACTTCTAACGATGAAATTCATATTTTAATATGAAAAACATTTGTTTCATATTTCGCACAATAGGCTGTGCGATAATGGGCCGTATTATATTACGTGTGTCTATAAACTGTCTAGTCGATATACAAAACTCACTTTGACATTAAGACACAACAAATATCTGAATCATCAGATGCTTCTGATCACCGATTCGTTGAAGACAAGAGCATCATCTTCCACTCAATTAGTTTATTAGTTTGCGATACTTAACGAAAGAAAAAAGTTGTCGACACATAAATCATCTTCCATTTATCTATTTGTAGAATTTGTTTATGATAAAGGTTAAATCCTTTCGTATACAAGAAAACTTCTTTGCGATGGTTAAGTTAATGCCGATCAGGCATAATGTATAAGCAAGCTACTTGAACATCGCCTTGAACCTTTTTTTAAAGTTAGATCATGGCGTGTCAGCATGATGGGAAATGTGAGTGAGTTTAGTTTTATGCCGCACTCAGCAATGTTACAGGTATGGTCAATGTGACGATGGTCTTTGAATAATCGAGTCTGGACCAGGTAATTCAGTGATCAACAGCATGTGATCTACGCAGTTGGGATAGAGTGATATGTCTCAACCAAGCAAGGGTTACTAAATATCAGTTCAAACCCGGGTCAGCACGGATGAGGGAGGCGAGCCTGAAACGATCCTGGTTATTGTCTAGCTCATGTATTCTGCCGACAAATTCATGATAGAAATCACAGGGAATTTGGGACTGGAATCCTTCATCATTGGCTCGGTGTGCACTTAAGGTTAAATAGCTCCCATGAAATGAGAACTCTTATACGACTTAGGCTCAGAAGAAATATGAAATATTTGGAATTATTAAATATTCCTCGTGTAATAAAGGCAGCTTATTAATTGTGTTTACTTCGCATGGAGCTCAAATTACAATTACATAATTAATCTCTTATCTTTTGACCAAAAGACCATCCCAAATAAACCGCTTACCAGTTTGCTGTTTTGTACACAGAGGGATATTTTCAATGAAACAACGCCAAAAAACCCTATATTTTTAAACAAGACATGTAGAAACTTGCATTCTTTACCTATTTATTTTACAACTCAAATACATTCATCTATATAACAACATTGTCATATCATTGCTCATCAGTATTTTAAAATCAAGTTCATGCTAACATAGAAACAAATGTATGTTTCAACTGATGACAGCTAATAAAGATGTACAAGAATTGAAAACTTCATCAAGAAGGAGCTATCGACGTCCGCTCAGTTGATTCTGCTGAACGTCCTTGCGAGCTGTTGGTATTAACAACAATAGTTTTTAATCTCATACCCATTTTTTAACAATCGCTAAGCAAAGTACATTTAAGAAGCCATATTTTTATTTTCATCAGACATTTTATAGTTTCAGTGTCCTTCTACTGCTCGGCATTAAGCGCTAATTGCTTTTGCTTCTGGAAATACACAGTAACACTGGAACAATAACTCAGGAAAGCACATCGCATGGAACAAACATGTTTCATTATGTTTAATGTGTCTGGAAGTACAATGGTTTACAATAATTCATTCCGCCCACGTTATAAATGCAAAACTGTGTGCCAAACTATTTCAAACAAAAGCGGCACTAAGAATACAACTTCAGACAAACATTTGTCTGATGGTCATCACATTTTATAACATGTGCTTATCGAAGCATTTTTTAAAATAGCAGATTCTAGGAAGACAAAAACACAACCGAAAGCAACAAGCCTTTAACAATGGCGACACACATCGGTTTATTCTTCTCTGTATATTTGTGTTCTGATAGAGACAAGTTAATAGTGTTTTAATAAGAGGTCATGACTGGTTTTGGTTTTAAGTAACTGACATACCTCTTCCGTTATATTATGACTTTTAATGGAAATGAAATATAATTATGACAATACACACACAAAAGCCTAAACGTTCGTGCAATAATTCTCTTAAAATGTTACCAAATGATTGTGTAAAGAATTTTTGTAGGTTTCCAGGTTTATAAAGTTTGGACTTTATAACATTCTCTATTCAATTCTATCTGACTTCAGAGTCGTCGTCATTCGTCAAATACGTTCACCCATAAATATACATCCAAGAAACAACATGTACATATTATGTATATATATATTATAGGTGATGCAACTGTACACGTTGAAACCGCAGGACTATATACAGAATCATTTTCATCAAGGAGATACTGTGTCAGTTTATCGTTGAAGCAGTCTTCCTCATTAATGCGGACATCTGAGGACAGAATTTGTATAATATATACACTATACATTCAAAGTAAGCCCCCAAGAACTTCTTTCATAATAAATTTTGCGGTGCATGAACTGTTGGCATATATAGTCTTGTAAGGGACATTCGGTTTATCAGAGAGACGTATTTACGGTGTAATTGGGGATATATTTAGCCAGTGATTATCATTCCTGGCTGGTAAAATGATATCTGTTCCTAATGGCCTGTGGGAAATGTACGTTCAGAGGATTTTCAGTCTTATCTCAAACCACTGACGATGAAGTGTAGCTGTGAGAGGAAACTCTACACACTTTCAATAGATGTTTTATGTCCACCTCGGACGCTGGAGGCATAAATCAGATAAATCGTATTCACGTTCCGCACGCATGTCTGCTGTTTTTACACTGCAATAATGTTTCACAGCAGAGTGGTTTTCTGTTCAGGAGATTCATTACAAATAAATGTTAAAGCGTCCCCTGTCACAGGACCAGTTCCAGAGCAGCACGACTCTTCAACAACGATTACGTCTTCTTTCGAGACAGCATGCTTTTGGATACGTGTGTGAACATACAAATACAACAGGGGGGTGATCAACATGTAGACGTAAGAGCATCCGTACATCAACACATCTCTGTGCTGAAAGGCAATTCTGCCATCTGCAAAGTCTTCGCAGAAATTTATGACGTGCGTAGGAAGCCAACCAAGCAGCATGACCGATGAAATCCCAACCAGCACCTTGGCAACACTTTCACGTTGTATGACGCTTCGTCCACGTAACGCCTGCTTTCGAAGGTCTTTCAGTACACGGATACAACAGACATACTGGACCATGAGCGGCACACAGAAGAGAGCAACGAACATGACAGTAGTGTCCACCTGGCGGTAGATAAGGGGTCCAAGCTTTCGGGAACAGAAACGACGCTCGTCAACAATGTGCCACAGGTTAATCACATTGTAGAGAAACGCACGGGGAACCATGACAACACATGCCAACATCCACAATGAAGCTGTTATCACCTTAGTAATGCGATGGTTCCTGAAAACATGATGAAAAGTTCTCTTAGACATAACACATTGAAAATGGACAGGTGATGATGTTGATGGACGTGATTTGTGATTACTGACTTGTGAATATATATATATTTTAAAGGTGAATAATGTATTTAAACATTGACTCTACTATGATTTTTAATAATATGTATGATACAAATTTCCTGTTAACTATATACTGAAGATTGAAAGATTAGTTTTCCTTGGCGCGATGAAGATGAACTTGAAGCATAAACAATTTTTGGTTCAGAAAGTTCACAATAATTAGAGTCCACAGGTAATCTGTTGAAAAGTCAGCAGGTGCTTCTAAAATAGATACGGTGAATAAAGTTGGGGGTCCGCGTATTTATTCCAAAGATATAGTGCATTCAAATGAATCCATATCAGTTCCGAGTTTTGCCACAAAACCATATGTTTATTCAGGTTTATTCAGGAACATTAAATAATATGCAATTATCGGGATTTATATGTCAGGAAATATTATTTTATGTAAAACATCCCTTCAGATTTTACTGTTTACTACATAAAATATGAAATTACGTTTTAAATGAAATTCTGTATTGTTTGAACATTTTGCTGTGAAAAGATAATGGAGCAATCATGTATTTAGTTGCACCCACGTCTTAGGACAAACATTCGCATGAAATATTCCCTCGGTCCGCGTCCACAAACAAGTTAGCTATTACTCTGTATGTGACAGCGCATACCTTTTAAGTGTTTTATCACCCTGAACAGGAACGGAGTCCGAGGTGTGATGCAGACTAGCAGCTGTGACAGATAAAATGGCGGCTGCCACGCACACTGTCATGCCATAGTTGACAGATTTACCTGCAAGACACAAACCAATCAAAAGTAATGAGTTGTTTACTTCTTATATGAATATGAGGACGGTAAAGTATACATGCCTCCTAAAAATGGGGCAGAATTAACACCTTTCTTTGATGGGAGTGGTGTACGTTCGTTTTTGGAAGCCATGTTTCTATATGCCGTTTTCTGCCTTCATGACAGAAGTCGCACAAATTGAAATATCACTTTCGAAGTATATTTTTCTCGATTGGTTAGTTATATATCAAATATAAACAGACGCTAAGGAATTTTGTTTCCGAAACAATTAAAAACGTTAAATAAATCCCTTTATCTCTGTACAGTTTAAAACACTCGTTCGGAATATGTTAATTGGGGCGTAGTTTCAACATTAGTTTAGAATTTCTAAAATTTGCATATTGCATGAACGAACAGAGACACTTTTAAAATGTTATGTTAAACTTTGAATCAATTAAGATGTGAGCTGACCGTCTCGTTGTCTGTAATTGTGTTTTAACAGGAAAATAATTTACGTCCCTCAAAATGTGCATTATATTAGTTTCCGCTTCGTTTCTATACTGGACAAAATAAGTTAAGGCTATTGGTATTTTTAGGATTGATATTTTGTCAGTATGTCAATGAATAAATACATCATTATCTATAAATTTCAAAATTTACATACACCCTTAACTGTTTTTTGTCCAGTATATTTGATAAATCTTTCGGTGCATGCGGTTTGAAAACTGTCATAACTGAAATGTATCAGAAGGATTCACAACACTTTAGTATATTTAACATTACTCGTGTATTAAAACGTGATAATTGCAACTTTCAAAGTAATATTGCGATCATACAAAAAAGTAAGCTTTCCATATTGATATGAAAGAGTCGATAGTACGATTTGTACCTTACCACGTAAAGGCAAAGGCATCTTAAACACAGCTCTATCACAACTGCACCATATGTTTGCATCAATCTCGTCTGTATCATTTGTCTTGAATAGAACTTTTTGTGATACGCACAGTCCGAATGCTAGAAGAGATATGAGTATCTTAAAAATTAAAAGTACTTATAGGTATATTCACTACATTTTAGAAATGATATGTACGTGCATTTGGAAAGACTGTTAAGACACTTACATGCAAAGCCTCCGAATACCCAGTCCGTTATTCCATAGGCAATAGCTATGAATGGGACAAAAACAGATAAAAATACGATGTTTCCTATGAAGTGGCTAGCAAAATATATGTCACTTGCACTTCCAATTTTCCTTCTTCTATAGATAAAAGTCAAGGCAGCAGAATTTGTAATGACTCCTCCAATGACTATAAGTAGGTAGAATACAGGAACAATGATAGTTAAAGGTGAAGGATCAACAGGAGTCACCTCTCCATCGTCGTAGAAAACATAACCATCCACATCTGTTACATTTTCAATAGAAACATTGGAAAACATTGCGCTATAGTCAAAGAAGGTCTCCATGTTTCCAGCGAACCCGTTTGTCAACAAGTCCACTTCAGCAAGTACTTCAGCATTGTGAAAGTTCAACCAAATATCCAGGTATACGTCCACACCATCCTCAAGTCTCTTGTACCACAGTGAACATGTTGTCAGTCCACTTCACCTTACCCTTGGATACATATGATGTAATGAAAAGTCAGGAATACTTTCCCGGCTTTTTTGGCTGTTCTCTTAGCAGGGATTGGTCCGCCTCATGAATGAGAAGGATTATATACCCCTCATTAACTTGAATATCTACAACATCCAATGAATTCAGGTCCCAGTGTTTATTTACAACCGAAAGGAATGTGCTTCCGGCATGAGATCCAGTAAACACACGCAGACAGATGTGACTCCCTCTTGCCTTCTGCCGGAGATTCACCTCTGAACCGTGGTGCCAATGAGTTAAGGTCACTGCCCGATTCGGGTGACCCGAAATTCCTCAGCGTGCCATGTAAACCTGTTCTGGCCTGGGCTGTGTAACTCTTTCACCCATAACTGCTTTCTCTGACAAACGTCCTGTATTGTGCAATTAAAGCTGTACTTAATGAGACAAATTTTTAACATTGATGTGCAGTGTCGTCAGAAGATGCCTTTATGGGGACATGTGGACGAGATAAGATATTTTCGTCTTTAGTTGGAGAAACATAAATGCTTGTTGTGTATGCAAACGGTTTTCAACGGTGTTTCTAGTTTCTTGTTGGAAGTATCTGGTGATAAAGGTCCCCGATAGCGTGTCACTTCTCAGCCTTCCAATGACCCACCAAGACATTAATCATCCAGTTTTCTCTTTCACATGAGAATGAAAAACACCAACAATGCAGCTATGTTGCAATTAAACACTTACTGAATAGTTTACTAAACGAACATTGTATGAATATGCTTTTTCATAAGCTTCTAAACATTAAACAGTCATTAAAGACAAAAATGAAAAAGATTAAATTACATTAAATTAAATTAAAGGAATTTGCAGTATGGTTATGGAAAATAGACAATAACGAAGTCAAAAAGGCACATATGATAACGTTTACTACAGTTAGTACATGTGTTCAGAATGTGTATGAATTACCGTAATTATAAAACTTCTGTCGGCATATATCAGTCTGTTCCCAAGTGTGCTCAACCAAGCAAACGTTTTGGTCAGTTTACAATAACATGAATGGTTCAGAATAGTACTAACTTAATGTGCCGGTCATTAGAGTGACCGTAGTCCTTTATTCCGTGTCCGCATTCGTTTTCAAAGCAGTGGTCCGCAAAAGCACGTTACCAGTCTCGAGAGATTACCAACAACGCAGATTATATTATAGAGTGCGATGCACGCTTGAAAACGCAACTCGGAATGTTAAGTGTCTATTCAAGTAGGAATGTAACACACATTAAACGCTAAAGTGAAGTATGTTCTCGATGTAACTTAGTAGATGTGACACCCTCGGAAGCTCCGATGACACTTTAGGAGAGCAATAACCATCATCTTAGCTGTGCTTCGATGGGGAGGCTGGCGACGGGGGTTTATACCTTATCGAAAAGGCTAAACATACGTCTAAGGAATGCTTGAAACCACAAGAATGTTTAACAACAGACTTCTTGACAGTACCCTATCGTATCCGATAAATAGTGTATATATCATTTATATGGTAACCGCTTTTGTTGTGGTGATACGGTAGAATGTTAATGTTTATAACGAAAATGCCTTTTTCATGAATTTATGTGTTTCACGATTCCAGATGAAAACATCGCCAGAATAAATAATAGAAACAACCAAACCAAAACAACAAGCCCCACAAGGGTATGTTAAATGTTGCAATTTCAGAAAGTTACTTTGTTGTTCTGAAGGAGGTTACACTTGATGCCATAGCTCCTATAGTCTGGGACTGAGATGGGAGAGTGTCCTCTCTTGCTCTAGGCATTCTATGATGACAGGTTTTGCATGGTGTTCACCGATACGAAAACAGAATCAAGTGATAACAAAAACATAAAATACTCTTTAGGTATGACATGGTGAGTCTAGATACATTTCTTTAACTGAGTGAGTGCATATTGTACCCATGCGGGGAATCGAACCATGGTCTTCGGCATTGACTGATTCTACGGTCAACACACTTGGGAATGGGTGTTTAAGGGTATGGAATTAGACACTGAATGAAGGAAACCGATCTTTTAACATTTCTGGACTAATAAACATGCTAATATACCACAACCATTTGGTACATGCAAAACACGTGTGTCATGAAATGTTGACTTAACCATGACATAGCTACAGCAAACATGCATCGATTAGAGGACTTTAACATCCGTTTGCAAATTCTGTTTCAGATTTTGATTTCCCCCGATGTTTAAAGTATCCCTTGTTGGACAAACATAAAGAGAGTACACATGTTCTTATATGTCTGGCAATTGATATGCTGTCTGGCCGATAAAGATTCATATCGGTTCTTGACGCGTTTCTTGTCTGCAAAAAGCATTCAGGTAACAGAAACCTCACTTAATAGCCCCAAAAGCTACATACTAATCATTTTTTTTGCAAAGAAAGCAAATGTTATATTGCGCATGTTCTGACATTTTAGCAACGCTTCAAAGTTTCTCTGATGAAAAGTACTGGGTCTTTCAAATGACTTGAGTGCACTCTGCATCTCTTCATTACTCGAATCAACTAAGATCTTTCAAAACTTCACGTTTTATCAAGTTTCTCATTTCACGTAAAACTTTCCACTTTCAGGAACAAATTATTTTTTAAAAAGTACCCCCTATGATACAACCCTTCTGTACCGAACTTGGATACCTTCAAAACACTTCAGGACACTGTGTTCAGAGTAAATGTGTGAAAAAAAGCCGTTGAAGGTGGGTTTTCAAAGGATCACGGGCGTTCCACATGTTATAAAACACGTATCATAAATAACCCGACAAATGTGCATTTAGGTGTACTGGGACAAACTGATTAACATATCGTGATCAACCAAAACGATCCGGTCTAGGAAATATTGCATAATCTTACGTCATATGAAAATGACAGGGTGTTTAGTCGATCGGGATTGGTACTCTGGCCATGGAGTGCATGATACATGGCCTCCATTTTCTGTCTGGCACACCTGCCTTGCATATGCTAATGTGACTTTAATGGGATTCTATTTAATTTTACGAGGAAGGTGCGTGTCGCTGAAGAAGACGAGTACGTACTGGCGTTGAATGAACTGAGATGTATCAAGGTATTTCCGACACCAAGAGGTGAATCATTGAACACCATACATATTAAGTTGACTGAGTGAATGAGCATTGGTTTGCGACGCTTTTGGCAATGTCACAACAGTATCTAGGCAGGGACATGAACCTTTCTTAACAGTCACCCCCTTAAAACGTTTGATGGAAACTGTTTAAATTGGTTAAGTCTCCCAAGTCATCTGAGGTGAGGGATTATATTCATTTCCCATAGGATATCGTTTTCTGGCATTTTAAAAAGTATTGATGTTAGTGAGGTTATCGGTGAGATTTGTCTTGCGATAAATGGTTTCAGTGATATTAAGCTACTTTCCTGACGAAGTTCAATTTTATTTAGCATCGAATTGTCAGTCACTCTGGCAACCGGTGATTGGTAGACTTCATGTACATGGAAGACAATGCTGATACAACTGACAATTGAAACGTTGATCCTAGCTCACATGGGGAAACCCAACGCCCAACCATACTTATTGAAATGAAAAGATGTAAATAGAACTGGAATAAGAGATGCCAGAAAATAATCAGTCTCTATTATCCGCTGAAACAGATTTCATTGGGCGCAAATAACGAACTTGTATTATGCAGTGTTGATCACTGTCTGTCTGGATACAATGTGTGTTTCAATTTGAATGAATTTTGTCATGAGGAAACTTACGTTGAATTTAATAGACAACGACTATCCTGAAAAAACTATCTTTACTATCGTGAAAATTATACGTACGGGTCACTTCATTGTCCTCGGTGTTTACGAAATTAATTCATTACTAAAGTTTTCATTATGTTTTTCAAGGACCCTAGTTAACTTTGAATAGTGTGTGTGTGTGTGTGTGTGTGTGTGTGTGTGTGTGTGTGTGTGTTTTATTCTGTTAGAAGTAATCTCCAATTTTGTATAGCTCGTAACCTTTTCCTGCTGCGTTAGACCAATTTTTATTTCATTTTTTAAAAAAATCTCTTTTCAAACCTGTAGCATCTGTGCATGGTGTGCTGTACTAAACTGCATAGATATGTTTAGACATATGTGTATGTATGCACAACAAGTGTTTTGTTAAGTTTAAGTATTAATATACAATAGTTGTGTTGTTAAATTCTGTTGACAGTCCAGAAATTGCACGAAATTGTCACCAGGTTTGTTGAATATTACTTACTCAATATTAAACATTGTAACTTAGCAAGATAAGTCAGTCAGAGAGTATGATGTATTTATGATCAACCATTAAATCAACACATTTACAGTTCCAAGGGAATATTAGAAAGGATTTTGACTCCATTGTACACTTTTAACTGTTTTTTTTAATTTTTTGGCCCTACACATAGCCTTAAAATTGCCACTGAAACACCAAGTCAGTTTTGTGACACTATCAAACAAGTTCCTGATAAATGGAACGTATCAGCACCGTGATGACAGGACAAGATTCAAGACATACGATCTACATAAATGAATTCATGATAGCATCGCTTCATAATTCCAAAAATAAATTAAAGTCGATAGTTTACATAAACACTATCTATCTTTCAATTTACTGATCAAAGTTTGTGTATTGTGCATTTAGTATTTTCTATGTTATTGTTGTTGTATAACTTTGGGAGTCATTGTGATTGAATGCCATCCTTTTTCTAATCAAATCTTTTGTTGTTAATCATAAGGCATTGCTGAATATGCCTACAGTGTATAGGGCTCTAGGTAGCCTATGTCATTGCGGCGTTTCCTTATTTTATTCATTAATCTATCAATGATTGTTGTCGTCATATGTAATTAGGTGCATCATTCTAGTATCGATCATCGGTTACACGGACTACCCAATCTTTGCATCATTGATTGAGGTGTTGATTTCAGGGCTGCGGTGAGAATAGATGACACCTCAATTAACGGTCTTCTTACGACCGTGACCAGTGAGAATCAGAACCTGAGGAAATCAAGACTTGCTTCATTTAGGGCTTTATCAATGCAGGGAGGGCTAGGCAGTAGGGAAGACAATGTGGTTCAGGGACTGTCAGACAGACAAACGTTTCTCCCTCTCATTTATTTCGCTCGTGATAGATGCCTACTCTTTGTGCACCGAGTCGTAGATCATATACATAATCACAACATGTATTGTTTTTCATTGTTCTTCCAGAGCTTGGATTATCTGCGAGGCTCTCTTCCTCTTTGAACTCCGCTCCCAACGTCTATGCTGCGGCATTGGAAATGGTATCCTTCCTTAAAGTTCTTAATGACTGCCTGTGTCTATTGCTGTCCAACAATTAGACAACCTGATTCCTGCACAAATAACCATACAACAACTGTCTTTGAGTTTATGTCGATCCCACCATTTTCAGGATCTTCCTTTTCTCGTTTTATATTTCAAAACAGGAGAATACGCTGTTTTTCTGTGTTTGTAACGAGTGATAGCACCCCCCTTTTGCTCACTAGCGTACACCTGGTTGCATCATAATGTAACTGAAATTGCGCAATGAGTTCTCTTTTTAACAAATATTTCTTATTGTTTTGAAAATAAATTATACTCTTATTTTGATAATTACTGTTGCAGATGAAGTATTTATGAAGTATAAATGAAATGCAGAATAATTCATTTTCCTTGCAGATCACGTGTCGTACACGTTAGACAAAGTGTGGACATTACTTCTGATGTATCATTACACGCGCACAATTGAAAAACAGGAACGATTTTAGTCATGAACATGTGTGAGTAAAGTACTCAGCCACCTATATACATTCAGGATATGTAGCAACGGCTGTTAAGATTGTCATAAATGACATAATCACTTGTCATTTGTCATTGCTGAAACACATATGTCCTACACGCATGACGTTTCCTTGTTGTGTGACAAATGTAGTACTTTGGGGGCATGCAGGAATCAAGGGTTCAAGACGTTTCACTACACTGCTGTGTTCAATTTACTCTTGACTAGTAATATTCGGAGACGTCTTCTCAGATACTACTACTACTACTGCTACTACTACCACCGCTACTACTACTACTACTGCTGCTGCTGCTGCTGCTACTACTACTACTACATCGCTCTCTCCAAAGCCAAAGCAAATGTATCTTCAAACATGTATTAACACAAAATAGACTTTTATGCATGACATTTTACGCCAAGGTCTATACAAACAAGTGGATACTTTGACATAATGGAGACGTTGAGGGCGATGGTGACGACGTAGCACGACCCCGACGTCGGGTTTCCTGGCTCTAAGACTAATCTCTTTCAATCTGTTCCGTTCAGTTTGACCGGATATTCTGTGGCGTGCAGGCACGCTGGTCGCTGTGCTCTCACCCGCGGCAGTACGGTCACGCAACTGCAATACCCGGATGTACCGATCTTGGGCTGCAGTGATAAATCGAGGTCAGCCTGCACACCTGCTTGGTTGCAATGATATCTTGCTCAGACAACCTTCAGACGCCTGGCAACAGAAAATTGGTAATCTTCAGCAATGCTGATAAAATTGAAAATTGAAAGGTTGATCCTAGCTCACATCGGGAAACCAAACGCTTAACAATACTTATTGAAATAATCAGTTTGTATGAAAATAATCAGTTTACATGCATCCTTTCAATGGCGATGTTCCGTGTCGCAGAATCAGGACGTGATGAAGTGATATGACCTTGACACTCCTTCAAAACGAATGCTAATTTCTGAAAGTAATCTGGATTTTTATTGCAAGACCGCGAATTCGCTTTGCTGCACAGTTTCAACTGGAAGGCGAGTTCTGTTGCGTTGTGCCGATGCTTCTCTAATCCTTGAAAGAAATCTCATAAAAATCAACATTTTCCGGTAAAATCGACTATTTACTTATGAAATTGTGAAAGGCCATGGTACCAACACATTTGTTACATATTCTGACGATTTTATGAACACAACAGGTAATTAATAGTTTTTTAAACGTAGGAATCGACTATGCGTTTCTTTTTTGGATAGCATATTAACTGTGTGTTTAAAAAACCTTCATGATATAAGTCCAAGACGATGGCAAAGTAAACTGTGCTCTGGCATTTCTATATGTATAGAGCCAGGATACAGTATTCAGTAATGAACTTTAGTAACTGTTTATACTAACAGTAATCATACACCTTTGTGCTATCGATTAACGCACCTTGCTAATTCTGTTCGTATGCTAGTTTCGGACACAGGTAAAATCCAAACCAATAACTTTATTCAAGTGACTTGTTCATATAGGTATCCAAAGTCTAAACATAATAATAACGTCCTTACTTTAGAAGACCAGTTTGTTTTACCATTGCTTGCGGTCTTTATTAGGTAAACATGGGATTTTCATAAAAGAACATGAAGCAAGCACGCGTATTTCAAATTTCCCACAATCATGCCTCTCTTAAGTAATCTCTAGGACTAGGAAGCTGTAATATTGGTCCCAACACAATCTGTAACACATTTCTTTAAAGACAGCAAAACATTTTAGAAATATTAAAGACATTAAAATGTTTTAACACATATTCCTCAAACGCATCTATGAGCAGACTTTCATGTGAAAAGGCGCTATCTGAATAACTATTTCAGTTCAGTATACTTGGTCAAATGCTTTCTGAAAGTCAACAAGGATTGCATATACACTCTTCAAAACAGATAAAAGAACGTGTAGGCTAAAAATGAGGAAAGACTTAAGCGTATTTAAATATGCATAATTCGCTTAAACTGGAACATGGATGAATTAAATTCGAGTTCACTTAATTTAGTTCACTCACAGCACGTGTGGACGCCCATACCTGGTGACACCACCCCTTGCAGGGACTGCATAAGTCGTAGACTTTCGGCTTAGCAAGTTCTGTGCTACTCCTGTAACGCGTACGCAAGTTCTGTAAGTGTTTGAAGACGATGGTGACGTGTACGGACGCGTCGGTCACGTTCGCCATAAGATGCTCGTTCGGGTTCATATCAGGCGTTTTAGAAGGCCAGGGAAGGGCACTGACCTTGGCATAAACGAGACTGGCACATGTTGCAGGAGCTGTGTGGGATCGATGGTATTGAAACAGCTCCTTCTGGTTAAAAGATGGGAGGAGGTGAGGTCGATATAGCAATTTGTAACATTGCCTTGAACCACTCTTGCACTGATCTACCCGTGTAGGACCACCAAATCTGTCCACCTGTCAAACACAGTTCGACGCAAAAACGTTCCTGTAGACGTCGATAGGCACTGAGTCTCCCATTCCGTCACTGCATGAGGAAACGCTATTCATCGCTGAACCAAACAGTTCCTCGTGTTCCTGTAGCCTGTTGCACCATTTGACAGTCGTGTCAGGACAGGTTCAACACTTGGTCCATACGCTCGAATTCTCACTTCTCTCAGATGATCTGTAGTGGTTTCGACGGAAATTCTTCGAAGACCAGGCAGCTGTCCTGACTTGTCCCTTGCTGTAGAAAATTGGTGACGTAGGGAAACACCCGGATGATTCTGTCCTCAGGAGTGGTTACTCTTTGCCTTCTGGGATGATCTTGGATCGACGGACATACCGACGCCACAATCGAGATATGGTGCTATATGGTGGACGATGAAGTGTTTTCCGGTGTCAGGCTGATATTCCCCCAAACGTCTAATGACGATATTTCGGTCAGTAGTATTCAATCTTGGCATTTTTATCTTCGTTGACGTCGTAAGTTTTGTAATGAAATGATGAATTTAGCTTGGTCTTTTATAGTCGATATCTCTGATCATGTTTCCGACACATTGCACGTACATTACGTGCAAAATCCTTTCAGCATGCACTTTTCACGCATCGTATACTTTCTTATGACAAACGTTCACAAACACAGTTTGGGATACGTTTGCGGCAATACACAACACTTGCGACATGTTTCACGGCATTCAAACAAAGAAATCATTACAATCACGATTGCTGTCGAATGAACAGCTGAAAACGGGTGACAAAAATTAGTATAGTCTATAGTATATAAATCAATAGTGTTGTAGCCATGACTATGTAATCCCATGATTATGAAAGGTGCACAAGGGTTAGACTAACAGCTAGTCTCTGTAATGAACATATTTTACCGAAACACGTTCATAGTAAATAATATATAAATAAAATAAATAAATAAGATAATAATATAATGACATGGAGACTTGAGACTTTCTTCATTTTCGGAAGTCAAGGAAACCTAGACTTGCCACATTATAGACTCGGGGTCTGTACGACAGACCACACAAGGGTTAACATTAAGTGTTTTTGTAAGATTTATACAGCCGTACAAGCAATAGATCAGATTACTGGTCCCACACTTGTGATAACTGTAGACTCACAAGCAGGGTATTTTCAATACTATAGCTGAAGCAGTGTAGTCCAAATCTAAGAGATGATGGCTGTAACTACTGATGAACAGTTGTTTTGTTTTGTTATTACATTCCTAGTTGCGGTATTCCTCTATGGTAGAGTGCACCAATAGTGTGCAAAGGGCATTTGCGGCCATGAGCTTGTCTCCTCAACTACGTCTTATCACACCAGGGGCTCCAGTTTAACCTTAAGCCACAATTCAAAATGTCGCTATCCAAAAATAACTGGACTGAAGCCAGGACAAATTCCTTGACTGATTTTTCTGGGGAATTTTGTTGACGTGGTGTGGATGATTGCGACGTGTTTTAATCTTGTTCCAAGCCGTATGTACAGCTTGGCGTGGAGTCGCCAGGCTCACAGTGGCGGGGCGAAAACAGGATGAATCGTATACGTGGCTGAACTAGACTCTTAACTTTCATTTAGATTCAGAGTGATAATAAACTATTCACAAGACTGTGTGACAAATTTTAGCAGGCATAATTTAAATGTTTCAACAGGCAGCTTTTCCACGTATCTCCAAAACTAAGTCAAGAGAACGTTTGCCAAGAGACTGGTGGACGAAGGTTTGCGCCATTCATGGTCATATTAAAGCCTACAGAAAGTTTCTGGTAGGCATGTGGGGGGCATATTTAACTTTTGACTAAATCTCATTGACTAAAACGTCATTGGCTTTTACCATGCGTTCCCGATGTTTTTTTTCCTATTAAGCAACTGAATGGTCTTTGTATATTTATATGACGGTGCCACCGATGGGGCCTGATACGCTCACCTTTGAAAAGAAATGCGAACACATGGGTTCGTCACTATTTGAAAGTCATGATGTCAATCACTGGATTATTACGCAATTATTTTCAGATCGCAGTCATGCAGCTGTAATATTCTCGGTTTTTTCATTAAAATACGAGCAAACACATGCTCTTAGCTTAGTCGGAATTGTACAATCGGCTCAGCTTTTTGAGATTTGTTATGGTTGTAGAAAGGGTTTTGCGCTTTTCATTCCAGACCAACTCTTGTCTTTCCTATTACTTTGGGACAGATTACACTAATCTTTTAGCTGACAAATGATATTATCACTATTTCATAGTTCTTCAGTATCATTTGCAGACTTTTCATACAATTCTCGAAAAGGTTAAGGTATGCGTTATTCCGTTTCCAGACTTTGCGGGAAAATGGCAGACCAATAAGTGTTAATTATCATGATAAGAACACATCCATGACTTAAATATCTGAGAAGATTATGCAGGCGGAAGACGGCGTTTAACCTTTGAGAACAGATCATAAATAAATGCTATGAGTCTGTAACGGGAACAATTGCAAGAGGAAAGATAAGACTTAAGGGTAATATTCTCAGAATAGTTTTACGAACACATTATGTAACATTCTGTTGCAGAAAGACATATGTTTAAACTTAGATAACTTCGGGGAACTTTTAGCAGAGGATAAACACATTTCGAACTCTGCATACAATTCATATCTCCAAGTTGATTTTGTGCATCACCCTTCCGTAATGCTGGGATACACATTTACAGATTTAAAGACACATACCCTACCGAAAAGGGGGTAAGAGACAAATAATATTGATGTTTCCACAAGCAGCTAAATAACATTACTAGGTTACTGTTATATATAATGCATTAACTAGTTTGACATAATTTCGATTCATATTGGTGGCATGCATTGTACCGAAATTCGTTATAATAGAGCTCTTTGCCTGCAGATGTTTAAGACGCGGGCACCGTTCCATACTTTAACATAGATGCTAAGATGATCGTAACTCAAATACCTTAACACAGACTTACGTCAGTCGTAGTGTTACGATCACGTTGTAGAACGGGCTCCTGGTTTATCTACCGGATTCTGATTTTGGATTCTGATTTCATTAATGAGAAAACTAAACGAGTTGAGCTTACTCTGAGATGGTAAATTGTAGTTTAAGTCGGAATCATGTAGTTATAGTTTTCAGCTTATGGCTGAAATAATTGAGGCGGCGACGTAGCTTAGTGGTTGAAACATCCGCTCGAGGACCCAAGTTCGATTCCCCACATGGGTAGAATGTGTTAAGCCAATTCCTGGTGTCCCCATCGTGATATTGCTGGAATATTACTAAAGCGGCGTAAAATCGCACTCACTAAATTAAATATTACTACAGTTTGTGGTGTTACCTTCGGACTAGGAAATATAATGCTTGTTTAAATGAACCTTTTAGCGCACAGCCACGTATACGTTCACAGACGCATTCGAGTGAATACACCTTATCTTGTCGTTTTTCATGAAAAAAAGACACATCTGATATAAGGGAATACGCTTTCTCAGTAGAGTAGAAAACCCTTTTGTTGGGTTGAGTCGAATGCGGGATTCGAATTCACACTCTCAGAATAAGGCTTCTCATCACCAGCACACAAAGTCAGCCATCTGACCCACTCAGTCACCGCAACTTCAACAAAAGTTGGGGTCTCACAAATGGTTGTCTGGACAACAGACCCCCCTCTTATAAGTGCACGACTCCAACGACCGAAAGCTAAAGTACTAGAATTTGCACTGAAAGTGTAATTCCAAAAATAACGTGCTGCATTTCTTTGTTTTTTATGGCATTGTGTATTAATAATTATTTTCACTGCATTTTCTCTCCCTTTTGACAGTATGTTGGATAATGGTATGAGAAATTAGTAACGAGCCATAATCTGGACAATCAAATTAAGTAAGTCTTTGAGCAAACTGATCACTTTAACCTTAGCTATTGGAATGGATGAATATCTAAATTTATCTACGCGAAACGTCCTTGACATTTATACTATCCTAACATATCGGGCTACTTTTTATATAGTTGTCTGACCTAATATATTGTAGACTCTGAAATGTCACGTCACAGAAAGAATTATTTCAAGACAATTTGAAACCATTTAACTTCCTTTCAACAAGTACAACAGTCATGAACGATGAACAGTTGACGAAGTTATGTCGGAGTTTTTGAGTTTAGACTTAAATCGGTTTCACTGCACCTGCTAAAACCTAAAACAGTATTGTTCTGGGTACAGTTAACATATCAAAATTCCTAACTCCATAAATGTCCATTAGCATATATAGATAGAAACATTAAGAGATAAATATATGTAAAACAGTATTTTCGTGAGTGTGTGAATGAGTGGGTATAGTTTTACGCCGCACTCAGTAATATTCCAACTATATGACGCCGGTCCATAAATAATCGAGTCTGGACCAGACAGTCCAATGAACCGCAAGCTTGAGCATCAATCTACACAAGTGGGACACGATGACCTATGTCAACCGAGTCAGCCAGTGTTGACACCCGATCCCGCCAGTCCCCGTACAACAAGCATAGGTTACTGAAGATAGACTCTTAACCCGGGTCTTCACGGGGCTAAACACTTACAACGGCAGTCTGAAATCAAATAAAAATCAAACAAAACATTACAAAGGCCTTGTGAAATTCCATAAAATTCAGTTTAGTGTGCAGTCGTATGAACTGTAGCAGGGTTTTTTTTTGTAAACGTCATATAAACCCTAACAAATGTAATATTATATCAAACACAAAGTAACAAAGGTAAAATTGTGCACTCGTACCAACCGTGATGCAAAATCATATAAAATGTAAATAGGGCAGTGTGAAATGCAAACAATGTGACAAAGGTAGTGTGAAAAAGCTTAAACGTAAGAAAGGTTGTGTGAAATAACATAAATTTAAGAAGGGCTGTGTGAAATAACATAAAATGTAAGAAAGGTAGTGTGAAATAACATAACAGGCACCGAAGGTAGTGTGAAATAACATTACATGTAACAAAGGTAGTGTGAAATAACATAAATTTAAAAAGGGTTGTGTGAAATAACACAAAATGTACGAAAGATAGTGTGAAATAACATCAATGTACCACAGGTAGTGTGAAATAACATCAATGTACCACAGGTAGTGTGAAATAACATCAATGCAACAAAGGTAGTGTGAAATAACATAAATATAAAAAGGATTGTGTGAAATAACATAAATATAAAAAGGATTGTGTGAAATAACACAAAATGTACGAAAGGGTAGTGTGAAATAACATCAATGTACCAAAGGTAGTGTGAAATAACATCAATGTACCACAGGTAGTGTGAAATAACATCAATGCAACAAAGGTAGTGTGAAATAGCACAACATGTACAGAAGGTAGTGTGAAATTACATAAAGTGTAAAGAAGGTGGTGTGAAATAGCATCAATGTGGGAAGGGTAGGGTGAAATAACATCAATGTACCAAAGGTAGTGTGAAATACCATCAATGTACCAAAGGTAGTGTGAAATAACATCAATGTACCAAAGGTAGTGTGAAATAACATCAATGTACCAAAGGTAGTGTGAAATAACATCAATGTACCACAGGTAGTGTGAAATAACATCAATGCAACAAAGGTAGTGTGAAATAGCACAACATGTACAGAAGGTAGTGTGAAATAACATAAAATGTAAAGAAGGTAGTGTGAAATAGCATCAATGTGGGAAGGGTAGTGTGAAATAACATAAAATGTAAAGAAGGTAGTGTGAAATAGCATCAATGTGGGAAGGGTAGGGTGAAACAGCATAACATGTAACGAAGGTAGTGTGAAATAACATAAAATGTAACGAAGGTAGTGTGAAATAACATAGCATGTAACAAAGGTAGTGTGAAATAGCGTAAATGGTAGCAAAGGTAGTGTGAAATAACAACAATGTGACAAAAGTAGTGTTAAATAGCATAAAATGAAATAAATTTGAAGGTGGTATGAAATAACATAAATGCAACAAAAGGCAGTTTCACATAGATATACTCATCCCTGTTGTTCTTTTTCCAGGCACACATATCAGGTTATGTATGGTTTTGCTCATTGTCTTGCTGTAGGAAACAGCAAACGGGCTCCTGTTTTGGCAAGTTATTGTTTGTTTAGAAGCATTTAGGTAAACCTGGAATCATTCCTGTTTGGCTGATTTTCTAGAATCACTCCTATCTGATAGACACGCGCTAGGATACATTATTGGTTGTATAACCTGCACTGCTAATAATATCTGTCTACATGGAATAGATTCTTTGATTGTCATTCAAGTACTTCAAGTGATGAAGAATTGGGCCAGGGCAATGTTATGAATATTCAACTTCGTTATTTCGACGTTTTGACATGGATTTTAACGTCCAAATGACTATCTGAGGATCTGACACAAACCGCGTCTATTTGATTCATTTCATATGTAATGTAATTTCAAACATATGCAAAATTCACGTTTCTTTTGAAATTGGTTACACAAGCATACCATATACTCATACACATGCCCAGTAAGTATTAAAAGAATGCCCACAAGCTAAATACACAAAGAAGCAATACAAGTGATAAATACATTTAGATGTAACAAAGTCACCTACCATCTTTTCACTCGAAAATATCAATACGCTAACGGAAGGAAGCACGAATTGTGCTTGTGCTTAGATGGCACTCACAAATATTTGAAGTTCTCAAACAATATTAATCTTTTATAGAAAATAGATTTTTTGAAAAAGTAAATTATCTTTCAGAACTCAAACGATACGCTCAGCCTGCCTTATCGTTAATATGAGTATTCACACTATTGCTCATAGGTATCTTTGTAAGACATCTGACATGTTTGGTCGAAAATCTATGCATTTTCCAGCGCCAAATATACATTGAAGATGTGGAGGCAAATGTATTATCTCATAGTCTTCCTGTAAGCAATTTCAGGATACATTCTTTAGACCTCCTTTTAATTAATAAGATAAGATACTATAAAGAATATTTGTGATCGCAAATTCTTGTCCTTTACCGATACGACGCCTTGTACAAAGGTAATTTTGCGTGGTATTGATTAATCAAAGTCCTTTTCGTCATTCGTCATTCGTCTGTTGCTCTCTGATACGCATAAATATCACTGTCATAACAGTCTCAGGAGAACACGCTGCAGGCGTATATGTCTTACCTACCTATCTGCCGTGCAGGTGCTAGGTCATTATGGGTCTTAATGTTGTCGTTACTCCAAAAGAGAATAGAAAGTCATGTGTCATCAGCAGAAAATGTGTTCATTAAAGAAAATTATAATCCGATTTCTTTGTTTAATGAAGAATCTTACATTGACTAGCATTCAGTGATGTAACTAGTAACGATAATGAAACTATTGAAGAGTGAGTGGATGAGTGAGTGAGTGAGTGAGTGATTGAGTTTAGTTTTATGCCTCTGTTAGTAATATCACATGGGGGTCACCAGAAATGGGTTGATTTGATTTAAACATATCTTATTCACAATTTGAACGGATTGGGGACAAGATACACATTGTACCAATGTGGGGAATCGAACCCGGCTTTCAGCGTGACTTTAACCACTAGGATACCCTACCGCCCCCACAAACTGTACATGTAGATGCATATAATGCGTGAGACATGACGATATAAATACACCTGTGTGTGTCTGATTCACTCTCGCTCATATGATAGAAATGAAATCTTATCGTTAAAGGTTTCTTTTCCTACATATGTGCATCCACAAACTAAGAACATATACAACCTACTTAAATATCTAGTTGTACAATGCATCATAAATGTTGCTGAGCAGTTAGTGAGATTTTGGAATTTGCGCTGAATCAGAATGCTGAAAGATTTGCCAGTCTCCTATAAACACGATTTGTTACATTCGTCTCGGTTATAGAATATTGATTTGTGAGCACTGCGAACGGTCTTGTGCGTTTCCCCTACATATGGGTTCCGTTTCAGTTTGAATTTACAGTCAATGAAACTTTATGTTACGTAAAGGTTCATGAAAACTTATTGCACTGATATATCAATTTTCTAAATTCTTTTATGTGTCATACGAGACAACTTTGGAAACATCACGGCCAGCAATGCAAGACATAGCTGCACAAACGAATATTCGTAAATCCGGACACAATAAAGAACAAGCACCTTACAGAACACACACTGGATCCACCAACTTACACATGACACAGCACACACTGACCCCATCAACATACACATCACAGAACACACACTGAGCCCACCAACATATACATCACAGAACACACACTGAGCACACCAACATATACATCACAGAACACACACTGAGCCCATCAACATATACATCACAGAACACACACTGAGCCCATCAACATATACATCACAGAACACACACTGAGCCCACCAACATATACATCACAGAACACACATTGAGCCCACCAACATATACATCACAGAACACACACTGAGCCCATCAACATACACATCACAGAACACACATTGAGCCCATCAACATACACATCACAGAACACACACTGGATCCACCAACATACACATCACAGAACACACATTGAGCCCACCAACATATACATCACAGAACACACACTGAGCCCTTCAACATGCACATCACAGAACACACACTGGATCCACCAACATACACATCACAGAACACACATTGAGCCCATCAACATATACATCACAGAACACACACTGAGCCCATCAACATATACATCACAGAACACACACTGAGCCCATCAACATATACATCACAGAACACACACTGAGCCCACCAACATATACATCACAGAACACACACTGAGCCCATCAACATATACATCACAGAACACACACTGAACCTAGTTCTGTCACAGACTGTCAGGTGTCAAGCATGAATAACTGTGGTTGGTCCGTAAGATAATTTTAAAATAGCCAGTATATTGGCAATAAATATGCTCGAGAAACATTTACTTCAGTTTCCCCTAACCACCGGTGATGTACTTATGCATGTAAGTCGGACTTGAACTGCATAGAACATATGGACGCCACCGAGACTGCTGTACAAACTGTGGCAGATATGGAAGCAGCATAGCACCAGCAGAAGCAACAGGTTCCTTATCCGACAATACATTGACTGAAAAATATAGTCATTTATTCTCACGGATCCTACAGACGCTATTGACTGTAAAATGATTAAACGTCGTCTCAAGTGTGAAAAAATCCACTTTTCGACGTTTCCTGCTTTACTAATGACCTGAATGTAACCGAAGGGAACAGTGTTTCAAGTTGAAATAATGACACAAAACACATTCTAAGCATTGTCCATAAAATATGACCGTCCTATATTTTTCTTCTCATATATCAATAAATGGAAGGCAAAGGGATGGTGGCGTCTAACGTTTTGTATTGAGTATAATCCGATCATATGCTCTTGATATTACTAAAGAGCTGTTTAGATTTTAGCAACTGAAATATCAAACGGCAACGACCGAGAATGACCGCCCTCGAAACAGATTTGATTGAGCACACAAGACAAGAAAGCAATTATAACTGATCACTGGTAATGACACCGACTGTTCGTGATGAGGGTAAGTATGTAGGTGAGAAAGAAGAAGTGAACTCATTACAAAGACACTGCAACAGTTCCTTAAAGAACTCACCCTTATCTATACACCCCTTTACATATTCTTCAGTTTTGTTCCAAAACAACGGACATAACTTCAATTTGCATAGTGCATTTTTCAAATACTGCATATTAGTTCAATTCAGAACCGTTAAGATCCATTTGGTATTGGCTTCGTGTCTTAACACAGCATTTGCGTCACGTAACAAATCCTGTTCCGCAAGAATGTCATATCATAATGATAATCAGACATCTATGTGGATCGCATTTCGTTATCCTGTTGGTAATAGAAAATGCTTAGATACTCCCACAACATATACACAAACAGATGCGGTATATAAATTATGCAAACAAGTACGAAGGAAACTGTATATATCATGTCAACGCCAGTTCTTATCAGTGACAGAAGGACACATCTGCCAGCATGTTTTCACCATACACAAAAGGGCTCACCTTTCTGGTGATGATGATTATGGCTACCTTTGCCTTTACACCAGGCATGGCCATGTCGTTGCCTTACGTAGACGATGAAGCAGCAACGCCACCCAAACGATTTGATACAAATGTCCTAATGGTATGTATAGTTTATTCTTCAGCTTTGTACGAGTATATTACTGTATTTGCTATTATTTCCCGAGATATTACTTTGTTTTGCCTCTTGACTGCAATGTTTGACGAGTGTCAGGTACACGGCGTGTGTCGTTGTGCATTCGTTGTTTGACGACTCTCTCACCGCCAGTGTGTACCAGATAAATCAGTGATCGATATCATGAACACCCATTTACGATATCGGGATAGTGGTCGATATCATGAACACCCATTTACGATATCGGGATATGAAGACAACTAAGTCAACCTGCTTAATGATGAGTGCATTTGGTAGTCTGTTTTCACTTGTAAAGATATAGGTCCAGTGCAGACCCGTGTTAGAATTTAGCTTGTCGTAAGAGGCAGCTAACGGGACCTGGTAATCAGGGTCGCTGTCTTGGTTGACACATCGTATCCCAATTGCGTACATCGATGCGCATACTGCTGATTGCTGGATTGTCTGATTTACAAACCGCCGCCACATAATTGGAATATTGCTCAGTTGGGCGTAAAACTCACCCACTCAAACTGCAAACAAGTACATGAACAAATTGTATCTACTGGATAAATACTATGTATTCGCAATCAGTTTGAGGATAAAAGACGAAAGAGAAGATTTAAAATGCATTAGAGTAAGGAATGAATTTATTACATTTTCACTTATTCAGTACCGCATGTGCAATGGGAAGGTTCACTAACACTACGACTTAACTACCAAACAATGCCTTTGTATGAAAATTAACACAATCGGCATAAGATGACGTCATCCATGTGCAGTGTTTCAGCTTATTGATTTACATGACGATCTACGTCACATTCAGGGATATATGGTGATATCCTACACAGTGACAAAATGACGATAAAAGTATACTTTTTTATTAGTAATGTAGATCAATATCTTGGGTATTCACTACGTTGGGCAATACATACATGACATCTCGATGCCATACTGTTGATTGTTGATGAACTCGCGTAGCTGACCTTGGTATTGTTCTGTCTAAGTAATTTCGACAGACTTGGCCACATGGTATGTGTGTGTGTGTTTGTGTGTGTGTGTCTGTGTCTGTGTCTGTCTGTCTGTCTGTCTGTCTGTCTGTGGCTGTATGTGTCTGTGTGTTTGGGTCGCCTCTGTGCACTCTCTTCGCGTGAGAGAGTGAGTTTAGTTTTACGCCGCACTCAGCAATATTCCAGCTATATGCCGGCGGTCTGTAAATAATCGAGTCTGGACCACACAATCCAGTGATCAACAACATGAGTATCGATCTGCGCAGTTGGGAACCGATTTCATGTGTCAACCAAGTCAGCGAGCCTGACCACCCGATAACGTTAATCGACTTTTATGACAAGCATGGGTTGCTGAAGGCCTATTCTACCCCGGGGCCTTCACGGGTCGTGCACTCTCTGGCGGAGAGGGCGCTAGAATAGCCTAGTGGTTAAAGCATTGGCTCGGGACGCAGAAAACCAGGGTTCGATTTCCCACATATGAACAATGTGTGTAGGCCATCTATGGTGTCATCCGCCATGATATTGCTGTAATATTGCTAAAAGCGGCGTAACATTCTACTCACTCTCTGTATATTTTTTACGGAAACGGAATTACAGTACACACAATACTTAGTATTCCGACTAGTATTAGTATTGCCAGACATTACCGCCTCCATCCCGATCAAGAATTGCTATCCTGACATACCGATTGCCGCTCTGTCGCCAGTAACGTTTGCTGTCATTTGTAAACCGGAAGCCAAACCTGATCGTCCCTGTCCGTGGTAAGCTCACCTAAGCGGCAGGTGTTGAAATGCGCCCTCCAGTTGTAATATCAATTCTCCTTTGGCGATAATAGTAGGCTTGAATCTATTGATTCGGTTACTGAATGAGACAATCAAGCATAGGTTTCAATTTTTAGGCCTCCACGTCCGGTTCTCAATGGAACCGAACCCGCCTGACAGTCAACCCGCCATTTCTCAATCATTTGTAAGCTTTTACTAAGCGGACCACCGCCATGTGGTGACCTTGGGGAATTCTGACCCAATCACCTTGAAATGAATGCGACAGAAGAGGGGCACAGCGTGAGGTTCACGTCGGACGAGGTCATTCAAAAATGCTCAATGGGATGCCCATTGGTGTTGGGCGATTTTAATGGCTATATGGAAGCACTATAAATCTTTTCCATTATGCAGATGTTGGTGCGTTTATAAGGCCTAATCTTGATGGAATAGCTCCCTCTGGCGGCCAATAATCGGAACCATGTAAATCCTGAAAATTCCTTCTCTCGACCGAATGGCATTACATTTTCAATTCTACCTTTCATGTCTAAAAATGATACTGAAAAAGATACGGCTATTCTTGCTCATCGTACACAATTTGATGCCTTACGCGTACTGGTCAGACTACTTGACACCCCATAGTACAGAGGAAACCTTAAACCATGAGATGAACAATCTTTTATGTGCTGTTGATGAAAATAAATTTGCATGTAGGTGCTACTTGGAATTTTTTTTGCAGCATTTGCAACCACAGGTCATAATAGTTTAATCCATCCTCCAAAACCGGATTATGGCTTAATGAAATAGTACTTCTGAGGTGTGTCTTAATTGCTCCGACTCATCTCAATCAGCAGTCTTCGGAAACCCAGTCAGGGTGCAGTGTTTCATGTGGCGTCCATCGGGAAGGCTCAGCTCTGAAGCACGTTTTATACAGGAGAATCAGACTGACCGAGATTTTCCCATTTCCGTGCAGATGATTCTCAAATGATTCCTTCATAAAGGAAGTCAAGAAGAGGCTTGTGCCAAGTCATAAATGGCGGATAACAAGCTCAGTATTTATGCAGACAGAACTAAGGTAACCTCGTTGAAGACATTCGGTGCCAGACCTTACCTCTTCATTGTATCTAAAACTGGCCATCTTTACCTTATTGCCTGACAATTGTTTAACCTTTTCGTTGCATGCGCTCAGAACCGACATCTGCGACTAGTGTACATAGTTAGATCTCAGCATGTTTGACATACTCCGTAACACTCTTACTCACTGACTGACCTATCGGATATGTCGACGTTGGTCGGCCAGAAATTCATGGCACAGAAGTAGAAAATGTGATTCGTTATTGAATCAAACACGCCTTCAGTTTGAAGATTCCAGAATCGAACCATTGTACACTGATGCTGATGTGCCACAACAGACTTTCTGGTCAGACGTCCAGCCTCCGGCTCTTGCTTGAAGTTGTACTTCAATAAATAAAGCGTCCTTATGTACTAGCACCCTGCAATCGTTTCAGGTTCACATAAGATCATTATGACGACGAACACGTAACAATCTAACACTAATTTGGAAAGATATTTGAAATCCTATATATCAATATCAATCATGTGTTTCCTTCTGAGAGTATATTATTATGTTCCGGAGTGTATATTATAAGATGTAGCCAGTAGATATGGTCAGTAATTGCTGCTACTACCCAATCAGTAATGAGCTGTAGGATAAGGTTGCACATTAAGTGTCACATTTCATACCATTAACTGAAATTGGATAAAATGTCTGTGTGGAATATAATGCAATATTCAATGTGGAAGAAGTATAATTATAGGTAGTTGATATTGGTTGCACATCATACTAATGAGATCTTCAAAAGAAAAAAATGACAACCATAACTATAAAATCTAGAAACTTTTTAATTCATTCGGAGAGGAGTGTAATTTACACAGTCGTAAGCAAAATCCCTTCCATCCAAAGCAGAAGATGTTAACAGATGCTTAATGAAACCCTTCAACAGTGTCTTTATGTATCACAGGTCGCACGTCGATGCAGAAGTCCCCACATGCTCACGCGTGGGCAACCCGTGATGCAACTCGTGTTTGTGACACCTTATGTATTTGAACACGGCTGGGCATCTGGTTCATCACTCGTATATTTAATGTGCGGGGCGGTGGGGGTAGCCTAGTGGGTGAAGCACTGGTTCGTCACACCGATGGCCCGGGTTCAATTCCCAGTATGAGTATAATGTGTGAAGCACATTTCTGGTGTCCCCGTGGTGATAGTGCTAAAAGCGGCGTAAAACAACTGTCACTCACTCACACAGATGAAATTCCCGTGTCATTTTCAGGTGGACACGTGCCCTAGCTTTGAACGAGATTGTGACCGGTGTCGCCTTAGGTTACAAAAGGAGTCATGTTTCGCAAACACGTGGTATCAATGCTCATTAACAACGATGCATACATACATGGTTAAGATACAGTCGGAAACGTACTATGAAGGTGCTACTTGATGATGGAAACGTCTCTACTATTGATCAGACAACCGCTACTCCTCTAATTACACCACTCATTCGCACATCAGCTTACCATGTAGGAAAGCAGGAAGCTGGGGTTTAGAGGCGATTTAATGTCCCCCATCTCTTGTTTGGACAAATAATAGTACTACCTGTAATTATTACAAATGTGGTGAAACAGCCCGTGTGATTTACATCATATGTTACACATGTGCACTTATTACTTTTCCCTAGCAACCATTGTTTCTGTATTTCGTCGTCTGTGGTGTCGTTAAACAGTTGAACATGAGGACCGTCACACTCGCTCGGACAATACAATAAAAATTATAATAATAGGTAATACGTCATATGACGCACATGCCCGTGTAATAATCTCTAAATGTTAATAAAGTAATATGTACACTGTTTTGTTAGGTGATATGTAGGTGTTGGACATGTTGATAAAGTAATATGTACACTGTTTTGTTAGGTGATATGTAGGTGTTGGACACTATAGATCCTCATCGTAATGCGAAACCGATAACATCAAAATTGATTTACACATGTCAGTGCTAGTAATGACGTCACACACAACGATAAGGCGATAAAGAAACATAGTTACATTAATAACGCCGAACGGCCTAAGACTCACACATAAAGTACATAGGTTCAGGGATGATTGGAACAAATAGTCTAAATTTGATAGTTAAGCCTATTAGTGCACATACATGGCACAGTGACAATAGCATTTGGTCTGTTACCGAACTGGATCTAGGTTACGGTTCAGTTGACGATGGCAACTTTATGTGCTGTTTTCGTATTCCCACAAAGTTTAGATTCAACTCTGTCTGCCATTTACACCTTGAAAAAGACATTTTGGCATTTTTTGTCCAAGTTTGGAAAATGAGATTGTTCAAAGGTTGTACGGGATGTTGTTTTCTTATTCTTATTTAAATCATTTTGGGATCACACGGCCTGCATTACTCTAGTCAGAGAGTGAGCGGGTTTAGTTTTACGCCGGTTTTACTGTTTTAGCAATATTCCTGGAATATCGCGGCGGTGGAATATTGCTGAGTAAGGCCTTCAACAACAAAGACATAAACATAAAATGAAAAAGAATATCCACCCTGACCATCCTCAGAATCTTGCTCCTTCTTGTACAATGGGAAAAGCCCAGACTAGGGCAGGTCCTATCCCTACCGGTACCATCCGCTATTGACAAATATTTGGTTAAAAAGAACGAATTTTAGTTAAAAATTAAGTATTTTGGAAAAAAGTGAAAATCTATCGGTTAACAAAATAAGCACCTTGGTTAAAAAGTGAAAACAATGTCGGAACCCATTCACTGTTGGTTGGATACGGCCACGGTGTTGTGTTTCATGCGTGACGTGCGCACAGTACAACTGCCTCCATAACGAGGCTTATGTGTTTTGTTTGCTTGTCAAAACATAAGGCTGAATGAATCGGCACTCAATCATTGAACCTCTCCTAGTGTAAACGCAATTATTTTCACTTTCATTTAGCCTCTTTCTAAGCAGTGGAAATGCGATGCTATGAAACACTACGCAAATCCGAACAGTTTAATCTAAACGCGACTAAAGAAGATATTTTTCAAACAGAAAATGTCTATTTACCTTGTCATTTCAAATGACAATGGTCTTTCATTCCTTGATAAAATATAACGCGTTACGTGGACGTGATGTTCTAAGAGACATCTTCTCATATGTAATCTCTCTTTTAATGATAAGCCGTCCTCGTTGACAGAAATAAGAAATCAATTCGACCAATTATAGCATCCCATTCATACTATTAGGTGGCGCCGATCCTCACCCTCCCACTCGCAATATCAGGTGGACGTGTGTCTTAAGCCAGTGCTTGCTCGGACTCAATAACTAACTGGTCAATACTCGACCATTACAAGGTTGGCGAGCACCGAAGATGGTCGCATGCACATTTATGCTCGTTCTAGGTATGAGTAGCATGCTTGTCCCTTACACAGAACAGTTCTCAGTTTCAAGGTCAACTGGACAATGGCAAGAAAGAACGCCCTTTAAAAGATACGACACTAGCCTTTTAATGGTAAGCCTATATATATTAACTTTTATTTCTGTTATACACTTTAACCTTTAAAAATATGGAATATTGTATTTTGAATTGGAAGGCATTATTACGAATAACTTTATCAAAACAGTTGTCTAAAATGTTTTAAGTTCCAAAAGGAAATGGTGTATCAGCTCGCTATTAATGTTATCCTTATGTCTAGGTTAAAAAGTGGGGTAGTCAACAGGTTAAAGAGTTGAAACGTACTTGGGTACAATCTGTGAAACCCATTTGTAATGTTTACTGTAGTGATATTTGCTGGAATATTGTTAAAAGCGGCGTAAAAGTAGTTCAACGCTTTGCTGAAGCCAGTGATAGTTTAGTGACCCTCATCAAACAACTTCTCACCAAGCGTTTTGAAAGGTTCTTAGAAATAGTTGTAAGGATAATATACTCGAAGAAATAGTTGTAGGGATAATATACTCGATACAACTAAAGATATGAATTTCGACACCAAAGGTTGGAGCCGCTGAACTATTGCATGACATAAAGGGGAAGTTGAGTACTGAGTATCTTGTGGATAGTTTGTATATGTGTATGGATTACAAAATCCGATCCCTTCTTGATCATTAATCCCTTTATTTCTAAGAGTGGCGGGTTTACTTGTGTATGCTGACATATTTGAACAAAAAAACCCCGCTATTTAGAATATGATTTTTAATGAAATAACGCGATTCCCACTGAAACTAAGACTGAAATAACTATAATTTATTTGATATCGTGCTTCATGATTTTCTTGAAGCTTTGACATTTACGAAAATGATGTCTTATTTTTTGCTCAAAAAAGACACTCCATATAGACTACTAAAACATGTTTCCTGAACTGCACATCTACAAAATGGTGTTTAGAAAACGGTTTTGTTGACATAATGCGATTTCCACTAAAACTAACGTTTAAATAATTATACATTACTTTGATATCGAGCTTCATGATTTTCTTGAGGCTTTGACAATTTATTTACGAAAATCGTGTTTATTTTTTGTTGAAAAAGACACCCCGTATAGACTGCAAAAATGATTCCTGAACTGCATATGTACAAAAGGTCACCATGGTCGTAAGTCCGATAAAGTTGAACGATACATATATATATATATATATTGTTATGCTAGTGCTTTCACAAAATGGGTAGGGGGTGGGATGGGATGTGGTGGTGGCGTTCGCTCGTCACGCCGAAGACCAGGGTTTGTAAAACCACATGGGTTTAATGAGTGAAGACTATTCCTGGTATCCCCAGTCGTGATATTGCTGGAATATTATCACTAAAGGCGTAAACTCACTAACTCACACTTTTAACGAGACCTTCTTGGTTAGACTCTGGCTAAATGAGCGTGAACCAAAAGTGAAGGTACAAAAGTTTGAAACCCATATCTGGTGTCCTCTGTAAAGGTTCATTTGTGGTGGTGTGTGGTCATATGCGTAGAGCTCAGGTCACAGTCCAGAGGAAGTCCTTGGATGGGTGGCCGTTTTTGACAGCTTGACTCCTCATAGTTTCCAAGACTTCAGTCCAGATCCATATCGAAGCACACGTGGCACAGGTAGTCTCACCTTAGGCAAGTGAGTTCGTTCATGAACTGGCTCAGTAATTGGGTACCCGGTGGGATACCTCATATGACTGTTAACCACCTGGCGGCTTGGGCATTAATGCCTTAGTGTTTTGAAAATGCGTGGACATAGGCGCTTTATAAAAAAGCCAGCAGAACTATTATTATTATGTTTTACAGATTAAGACAGAAATGCAGCAGAGAGGGCTTGGGTGTTCCTGGCACAGTCAGGATGGTAAAGCTCATCATCAGCTCAGGGCCCTCGCCCCCTCTACATTCAGCCCAGACAGCGAATGGGACTTCTCCCAGGACTGCCTATTCGAAACCACCAAGAACTTTCCGGAGAATATGGAGGCTCCCCAATACTGCAGCCTTCTGCATTACCCAGATTGTCAGAATGGCTGTGCTCCCAGTGGAGAACTCGGGCACTCTCCTGATCTGCGCCAAGAGATCAGGAGGTACCAAACCAAGGGCACCGAGAACGATGGGGAGCCTGACGACAGTGTACTTCGGATGCAAGCGAGATTAGGCGAGGTCCGCATATTTATCATACTTTTCCTGAATCTTGCCAATCACATTGCTATCAAAAGGGACAGAAAATACAATGATATAAATAATTTCACTGGCTTTATCAAAGAGAACAAGATCAGGTTTGTTGGCTGGAATTCGTCTCAGACTGTATATTGGCCTATTCCAGAGAAGCTTAAAAGCTTCATTTTCCAGGACGCCCTGGACATGTTAAGGGTCGTACTATGGATGGACCTCGGGGTCAAAGCCACAGGCATGGCGGAGACGATAGTGAAAGCAGCGAGCCATGCCATCATGTCTGTTAAGATATGCTGTTTGTGCCAAGGAAGGGCATCCACTGACAAGGTGTTGGACAGTCTCTGTAAATCCATTGCAAAGACGACATTTCATGTTCACATTTTGATTAAGAATCACATTCTGGCGATTGCGAGTGGGAAGTGACTGGTCCTGAGCAGCAAAATGGAAGCCCTCAGTTTCACATTTGAGACCAGCCGACTTCGTCCATTATTATTATTATTAAGATGTTGCTGGAATGTTGTTAAAGGCGCCATTGATACGACCTTCTCCACTTCGGCCTTTTCTTATCCATCCTGCTGATGCTCCGAGTAAAAGCTGAGTAAACCCACCCACGTATTTGGAAAAAAGACAGGCTTACTTATTTAATGTGTTCTCTGATTACCATACCTTAAGGGACACGGAGCGTTACCTAACTCGAGAAACGTGTTTCACTGACATGTTGTATATCCTTAAGTCTTTTTATCTTAGATAAATGTCACAATCAAAGTCGTTTTAGAAGTCTACTGTTTCCATTCCAAAGCAGTGCAAAGGAACTGTATATGTTTACCGTCTTCAACCTCTCTTGTCAATGTAAATGAAAACTATGCTATTCCATGTACATCCTTGGTATTTTAAATATTCACACTAATAGTGATGAATGGTCACACTTGCTATGTATACGTTTTTAAGATTGAAATCTAACCATCTATTCTAACTGAAATACACCCGTTGGAACGAATGGTACATTGACCTTTAAATTCTTTGGACAGAGAAGAGGTGACGCGATAAAATATTGTTCTTGGGGCAAATGATACTATCGGTATAATTCTACACCCATCAGCCATTCTAACTCAATCGAGAACGACATTTATGAAAATATTACACACAAAATGAATATGTAAGTAGTAATTCCTTTGTGGTTGCTGATAAAAATACCACTTGCTTTCATGCATAAACGATTAGAAATTCACTGAAAAATATATTACATTAACAGGTGTGGAATTATAACGTATGATCTCGGGTTATGAAAATAGACAAACCCGACCTTTTTCTTGAAACTTTACATATATTTCTATTTTAACTATGCATTAGAACGACACATTGAGTATGCATTTATCCTGACTCACTTTTACATCAAGAAGTTGCCAGATTCTGTAGATTACATAAACAGCTGTTTGTACCCAGAATGCCCAGTTGGTTACTCAGTGACAGATGGTTTAATCGACATCAGCTATTTCAATGGTAACCTTATCAATATTGATCTCATAATGAAATGTATGTAATGGAAGTAGTGTGTTTGGTGACAAAATGTGGTTCAACACCTCTGCTCCTGAAAGGGGTGTACATGTATAAGACTACTAATCAGTTTAATCAATCACTCATCAGTACAGTCAACTTTTGGCTTGACTCTTAAATGTGTCTTCATAGTACCCTAACCGCATTATTTCCCCCTCCGCCCAGGGCATTCTGCATTGCTACATTAGGACTCCTTATCAATTTTCAAAGGACCTGTTTGTTTCTATCAAAATTATCATTATACGGGGACTAAGCGTTTGGAGTATATTCAGGTGTACATGTTGATGTGTTCCAAATCTCCATAAAGGTCGCACAACGAAGGGCATATTGTCTGTTTCAGCAGATGTGAATATGCCTGAATACACACTAATTAATGGCCCCTTCATAATCACAGAAAGTATTTGAGATAAATGGAATTAATGTAGTTTGTATCCTCAATTGTTTTGACGTGACACTATCGTAGAAACGAACTTAGTTCGTTTATGTCAGAATGTTAGATTTTTCAACGTTAGCCGCTGTTGCAAGCGACAAACTTACGGGAAAACATTGTTTCTTGATTCACGAGGCTTTAGTTACCAAGCAATACAGCTCAATATCTATCTTCAGAGGCTCAGGATATTTTGCCACAATAAAAAAGCAAATGTCATCTGATGTTTATGGAGAAAACAATGTGAAATGTTTTATTCCCCATTGATAACATGTATGTAACAACGTTGGCTACATATACATACATGAAGCTCCCACATGCATCCACTGGGCTCCTCTTCTGGCAGATCCGTATCTGTTTGCATTTGAATCAAAGCAAGGTAGCCTGGCGAAGACGTCATACTTAAGCACACCTTATGCACACCGATGATCTCATGTCATTCAGTCATTCAATACCCATCAAATAGCCATTTCTCTTCTACCGTTTTATATACCTGAACTAGAAATAGGTATATAACACGCACTAACTTTCTAATAGCCACGATTTTGTCGAGCAATAGTCCTGCATTTGAAGTCATGGGGATTATATTTCACAGCTCGAGTTCATCCTTCTCCCAGCATTTTAAATGACGTCATACGACTCCTACAAAGAAACTTATAGATGAAGCAACATCCAAACATCATTAAAGCTTTCAACAAATTTTATGACATTTGGAAAACATTACCAAGTTTCACGCATCAGTGACAAGACTGATGCAGTTAACTAGTTTGACTTCTACCGCGCGTTCCGTGTTTTCTAAGTAAACAGTAGACAAGCCTTGCACTGGGTTAAATGGATGGCACTGGTCGGACTGGATACGGTCGTCCGGTTCGCGAACGCCACATACTAACGATATGGACGGAATGGACTTTTACAGAAATTCACGTAGATATGATTCATGAGTAAGCCACGAAGGCGTGAAATTCCTTAAGAGTTTGACGCCAACACGTTTATGATTTTGACCCCTGAAGTACAGGTGCTCGCGAAATCATTAGACGTGTCCTGCTTTGTTGGTACCACCTACACAGGTCGCAAAGCAGCCCTGGAAGACATGTATGTGTGGCCAAGTGAAGGAAGGGATAAGAGCAGCCTTAAAACACAGTTACAAACAATAAAGAGCTATGTAGTGTCATAGTTGACACACGACTCAATAACATGTTAACACGACGTTTGGCTTTCAAAAGAATTCAAAATCCGTTCAAGACGTGTCTTCAGGTGAACAAATGGTGGGTTACAAACTAAAGGCTGGAGGTCGATTAACGATGGTATCGATTGAACAACTGTGTCCCTATCAAGCGTATATATTTGTTACAGCAGCGTTACCCCTGAACATGTACGATGCTGTCACAAACAATCCAGTAATTGTCACCATGCGATACGATACGACACAGAGCATGTATATTTATAAATCACTTTGAAACAGTGGTGATATGAGGTGTTCACGTGTATTGTGCCCCACCGGTTGCAACCGTCATTAACATGTGCTACGTGTAGTCAACTGGTCACCTGAAATATACTCATGGAAAAATTTAAGGGAACGCATGTTTCTTTGGGCAATTCAGTATTTCTGTTTACTAACTTCAGCGTCGTGTATTATCGTTTTCGAGCAGTTCACTCAAACTCACCATGATGCTTTCCATGCATGTGCACTACATGCTCCTAAAGTTACATGCACTTAGATTTACACGTGACGTGCATGTGCAATGTCAAACACAACGGTTAAAAACATTGTTAACATGGCGAGACAGTACTTAACTTTGGCACAGAAATGGGAGGCAACTGGCATGGTTAAGGGTGGAAGCTCAATAGGACAGGTTGCAACAACTTTTCACAAGTCTGTTAGCGTGATATCCAGACTTTGGAATCTCTATAGAGCGACTGGTGACGTCAAAATGAGGCGTGGTCGGGGACAGGAAAAGAAAACCACCCCACGGGATGACCGGACCCTACTCCTTATTGCTCTGCGAGACAGGTTCAAATCCTCCTCCAAAATCAATACGGAATTCAGGCGAAGAACAAACGTCAAAATTTGTTCACGTACAATGCGTAATCGTCTTAAATCGGCTGGTCTAAAAAGTCGTAGTCCATTGGCTAGAATCAACATGACTGAGCAACACAAGCGCTTGAGACTGCAGTGGGCACGGAACCATGGAGGAAGAACCGTACGTCAATCGAGAAACACCATGTTTAGTGATGAGAGCAGGTACACCCTTGACCATAATGACGGTCGAATTCGAGTTTGGAGACGCGTTCGGGAACGTCACAGTGCCTGCACCATTAAACAGCATGATCATTTTGGAAGGGCTCTGTTATGGTGTGGGGCGGGTTTCCCTTTAACCACAAAACAGATCTTGTACGTGTTGATGGCAGGATAACAGGTGTACGATATCGTGATGAGATCTTGAACCCGACTGTGATCCCTTTTGCGCTTACAGCAGGTCGAATGTTCGAGTTCCAGCATGACAATGCCCGCCCTCACGTCGCTCATGTTTGTCGGGACAGACTGAGGGCTGCAGGTGGCCGGGTGTTGCAATGGCCGGGTAAAAGTCCTGATCTTAACCCCATCGAACATCTTTGGGATGTTCTTGGCCGCAATGTTTGGGACAGACCTGTCCAACCCAACAATTTGGATGAACTTTTCGTGGCTCTCCAGGAAGAATGGCGTAGAATTCCGATTGGTACCATCCGTACACACATTCGCAGCATGCCACGACGATTGCAAGCAGTTCTCCAGAGACATGGGGGACACACTCGATATTGATTTTCATCACTTGACATAAGCCTTTTCATCTGTATGAACTTTTCTCTTACTGTTTCAAAGATTAAAAGTCACGGCTATTTCATGCGTTCCCTTAAATTTTTCCATGAGTATAATTCGGGAACATGTGGCATACACAAGATTACGGAATTGTAGTCTGTCTCGTAGCCCCTGAACCACATTATTTTACCTAATGTCAAGCCCTCTCTGCAGTGCTAAAGCCTTAAATGAAGCAAATCTAGATTTTCTCAGGTTCTGAATCTCCGGTCTCCCTGGGCCTCCTTTTCAATAAAAATGGGTATGTTTGTTACTATCAAAATTATACATCAGAGACTAAGCCTTAGTCTAAGGGAATTGCATCGGACATTATTTTTGTCACTGATGCATCAAATTTAGAAATTTCCTCCACATATCTACCATAAAACCTTTTCAAAACTTTACTGCGGCCTTGAGGTCAGGCCGGTTTTAGTGTTGCTTATATTATTCTGTGTGCATCCATTACTACTGTGCAAAGTAGAAAAGACACGGTATGCTAAGTGATATGCATAGGGCTACTAGAAATGCTATATATATGATATGGCAAAGCCTTTGAATAATTGTTTTGACAGGTATCTGAAGTGAACATTACAGATAATTTGATTTATTTCTTCTAAACAAGTATGGAGGCATGGTTAAAATATTCTCTAGAAAAACCGATGCATTCATTGCTAAAACAATGTTAAACTTATGATTAAATTTGAGCTGGAACTTACCGTAGTTAGATGTTCTCAAGAAGTACTGTAACATAGCTCTTACTATACTGTAACACTCAAGCTAACATGTCGAGCAACTAATACCGTACAAAGCACATATTTTGGTTAAATATATCCTGGTATATATGCATTTACCCATGCTCAGAATGTTTGCCACCTTTACGCTGAGAGGCACGTATTTCGTGTAACAGTAACGATCATTGATCCCCGTTGCTGGTGAGCGCCAGCTTGGAATAATACAAAGTGTCGTAATAACAGTTTAACGTTTTACCTCACGTACCTCATGGAAATGATTGAATGAATGTTCATCTTCCTCACAGAAAATACGTTTGAAAATAAATAAGGATTTACTCTTGAAAATGATAATTTCTATATTTATCTGACGGAAACACAGCGACACGATTGATATGCAAACACGGGCATATCACGCCATTCTTATACGACCTTATACGGTGGCTTGCAATTCACCATCGGATTGTTTATAAATTACTGATGTTCTTCATGGTCTAGTTCCTCTGTATTTGTAACAGCTTTTTCCCAGATATGATCCTCAGAGAAAGCTGTGGTCACCTTCTCTTAAACAACTAAACAACTACGGTGACAGGGGTTTTGGCAAAACAAGCCCTGCACTCTGGAATGAACTCGCATCAAATATCCAGCAAATCAATGATTATGAGATATTTCACAGTAAGCTGAAGACGTTCAAACAAGCCTGTGACCTGCGCCTTTGAGCACATTTTGGAGTTAAGCGCACTACAAATATGAACTTAATAATTATCTTTATGAAGGTTTAGTGAAACATCTCAGCTCAAGAATTCTTGATCTCAATGGTTAACTGTTATAGTCACAAAAGCGAAATGAAGGTCATGATTTCAACAAAAATCGCAGGAAAGGACAGCTCATACGTTAATGAAACCATAATTACTTTTCTCTGGATGACCTCAGTAAGTGCAAGCTTATTATCGCCAATAACAGATTTCAGTGCGGATTGGGCATGGGTTGATGTACCCTCGATGTGAGTTTATGTCCCCTCAGCCTGAACACCTCAGTGTTAGTTTTGAACTGTTTGAAGCATGGGTGTCTGATCGTACACTTCAGCCAGCCTGTGTGAATCAAACGATTCGAATATTGCACCTTGCTGTTTGTCTTAGTAAAGTCACCGTGGTGCCATTCCTCTTCGTAATATTCACAGGGTCTACATTTGAACTTTTTGTCAAAATAAATTTATTGGAGTGCGAGGTAAATCTTTTCGTAGACATCGCTAGATTTTGCAGACGACACAAGAAAAACAGATTTAGAGTTATCTCCCTTCCATCAATTTGCACTCGCAAAACATCGGTAAGCTCCGTGCATAATGCGTGAATCAATGCTTTTCGAGATAAAGATGTATTGCCACGAAGTACCGAATGAGTTGAGCTTGGCAGTGGGGTACATTGAAATGTACGTCGCTTGTAAGTAGTGTACATTGAAAGTAACAGAAGAACGCTTAGCCAATCAGAAAACGACATTTATGCGTGAGGCAGGATAAATTGTAACGTATGTTAAGTGACATAGGATCGCTTTGGAGACTTTTTATAAACTTTGAAAGCCTTTATCTAACAAATGTTATCATAAAACGAGAAATAAAGAACAAATTTTATTTATAGCTATGTTCTTAAATGAAACGCAATAAACATGTAATTCAGTATATTGATAACGGTGATAGCGATACTAGGCAATGATTCGCCGGAACTACATGCGATCCCGTCTATTCTCTTGGCTTCAGGAACAGAATTAGATGTGCGAAGTTGATAGTGACCTCAAGGCAAAATGTCCACCCACGCACATGTACATCCTGTGCAGCCATTAATTCCTGCCTTAGAATACCTATCTGAATGTAATAATTATGAAACGCTGAAATGATTCATTTCACTTCGGAGACTTTCAGAGGATTGCTTTCAAACTGATGAATGAGGTTACGTGTTTAGCTTGCGGTTCTGCCTGTATAAAGTTTCTCATTGTTTGCAATAGAAAATCGATTTCAAGCAAACATTTAACATTTCATGGATTCTAGACAAACTCGTACAGGTTTATAGGGGGATTGCAAAAAATTACGAACGTGTGCAGATCCGGGTTAGAATTGATCTCCAGTAACCCATACTTGTCGGAAATAGGAAAAGGCGGTTAACGGGATCGGGTGCTCAGGTTCGCTGACTTGGCTGATACATGTAACTATATCCCTTTTGCGTGTATCGATGCTCATGTTGTTGATCACTAGATTGTCTCGTTCAGACTCGATTATTTACAGACCGTCGCCATATAGCAGGGATATTGCTTGGTGCGGCGTAAAACTGAAGTCACCAGATTTACGATTCATGAACATCCGTTGGAACGACACCATTATATCCGTCAGTAGAAACTGAAAATAGATAAGATTAAAATATAAATTAAAATTTCACATGAAGATAAAACATATCAAATAAAAAGAAGATAAAATAAACCAAATAAAAGACGATTAGAACGATACCAAACTATACTAAGATACAGGGCTACAATGAAAATTGGCATGGTTTTAGAATGATAATGAATCTGAGTTTAGTTTTCCTGTAAGAAATATACACTCAGCATAATGAAGTGCCACAGCAAAGACGTGTTAATTGTGTTTAACAGTTACTTTTAGAAGCAATTATCAAATCATGGTCTGGAAGAGGAAACGTTGTCTCAGTGTAGCCAGAAATATCTTCTTATTGCCTCCCAAAAGCCGTTTATGGCACCTCCACACGTGTCTGAGACTCTTACATCACCATTAACATGAAGGGGCATCAGAAAGTAAGCGATAACGTCAAGATAGGGACCATAAAGTCATCAGCATGGTAAATGTCGCCATTATACGTTACCATCAGGCCCAATTAACATATGAATGTATGAAATGGTTTGTATTCGCTCGGTTTGCCAAGAGAGAGACGCGCAGTAAAGAAATACACTCTGGTCAGTAGCGTTGAGTCAGCGCTCGTTATCTACAATCTGTAGGGACCGAATGAAACAGTTCTGATCATGATAAAAAGTCCGTTTGATTATTGCAAAACAATACAGCTGTTGGTGTTTGAATATTGAAATTAGGGTTTTCATTGGGATGAAGTTACAGGAACACTGAAGCAAACGCGAACGCATGTTTGGAGGCAATCAAAGAACCGATCACGAAAGCGGACCAAGGTCTAGTGTGCACTTGTATTCTTGATTGAATGATTTCGAGGTTAACAGTTCCAGAATTGGGGGTGGTAGAATGTATCTCAGGGGTAGTGAAATGAGGTTGAACAAAGATAGCAACTGACTGGACTGATGGTCATGCATTGATTTCCTTTTCAGAGCAATCACAATGAAAGAAATAATGTTATTTCCATTCAATATCGAGATCAGATATGCTACTTGGAGTGATGTGGTCAATTATGATTTGACAGATGAGGGGCATTTCATTAAAACATAGCCATAGTAAACAGATACATCTTTAATAATATCAACCATTCACTGGTTTTCCCGAGTGCCTTCCTCTACTAACACATATCGAGCAGACACGTGTCCAGGCAATCACAACGGAAATAGGAGATATCATGCAATTTTCGGTTGGGGGCGTTTGTATATAAATAGCAATCAGAAAATGTCTGGGTCAAACCAAAGATGTATGTTTTAAATGAAACTGTCATAAATCATCGATTAGGTGACGGGTTTTGATATAGAACCCTAAAATTCCCCCAAGACCAAGATTCAAGCTGCAAACGAACACTTTCCTAACCTGTCTGACTCAATAGATATCAGTAAGCTGTTTGAAAGTATTAGGCATCGTCCTAAAGGGCTTATATATAGTCTTCTAATGACTTTTCGGTCAAGGGTGACCAAATTCAGATCTGATGTTAAATAAACAAAATCTTACTGATGCAAATATTTTTATATATACACATTACAGACATAGAATGAGTATCGCGGAAGAAGAAAAAAACTGAAAAATGCAAATTGTAATTATAATATCAAACAAGATGAATTTAGTTTTTTATCGGTTTGTCCATGCTATGATGAAGGCCAAAAATTGTTGCAATCAAGTTGTTTTCATGCTTTTCCCGCACGTGAAAAGTTAATTCGTTAATGTTATCGCAAAATTTAACATGTTTGAAAAGCTTGCAACCATTTTTAAAGCGAAATCTACCAATTTAATTTGTGTTATATGTAAATAATCGCAACGATGTCCAAGCGCACTGAAATTAGGTATATACATTTTTGTAGTTTTGTACATGAAGCCATACGAATAAACGTCTTCTTCATTTAACATTAGTTCTTCTATTTTGCAGGCAAACTGTGGAGGACTAGGTGGGCGTTGTCGATATATTCCCCCTGGGCGATGCGTGCACGCGTGTGTTAACGGAGTAGTGAAAAACGTATGTAGACTCACCCCTAGAACACCCAATGACAGACGGTGCCTTGTTGGCCCGATTCACTGACTTCGAAGTACCAACTAGTGCGAGCGTGTAGCTGGTAATACACACCCGAAAAGGAATACTGGATCAGCAATGGAAATGGTAAATGAAGTGAAACCCTACTCTGTTGTACACCATTATCGTTTGAAAGGATATGCAGCAATGTGACGACATTTTGACTAGAATATTATCAGGAAAATGATACAACGTTTTTCTCCCCGAAATTTCGCTTAAACCACATATGGCGGCTTCTTATACTTGGATACTGGACATTAACACTGACAATGCAGGATGAAGATTTTGCCGCTATTTACTGATGAAGTCTGTTGTTTTAAAAAATAACATTTTCACCATTTTGTATGGTAGCAGAGCACCGCCCTGAACATGTTCATGTGAATCTTATTCAATGCTCTTTGGATTGCTCTATTACAACGTTTATGTCTTTCATAGACCTCTTGCCTGTACATGTACATACAAGTCCAAATGTTAGGACTCTACTACATTATATTTCAGATGACATAAGCACATTTTTCAAGGCTATGAAGTACATTCGCCCACATGGTATGAAGGAACTGTCAATTTTTGCTTTTCAAAAATGCATAGCATTTATTATTACATGCACCACTAAAAGCTGACATAGATCAAGTAAAGCTTACAACGTAATACGGAGTCTTACAATGCATACATATTTGTATATATCACCGTATTGTTGTATGTAATGCGTCTTGTACAGCGACGATTCTGCGCACTATGCTTTTTCTTTTTCTGATCATAAAATACAAACTACATATACAAGTCAATAACATGCATTTTAACGATACAAATGTAACGGTTAAGAAGATATCAATCAGATAAAAAGATCTATGTAATCTTTGTCCATGAATGTCCATATATATTAGAGAATGAATCTGGTGATTCTTTAGTTTTAATACGGTAACAGAGTGAAAATATGATCGTCATGGTACGTACAAATGGCCTATTTACGAGTCTTTCATATTTTAGTTGAGGATATTTAGTGTATGCACGTGAGAAATAAAGTAAACGGTAAAACACTCTTCTGGTTGTTACTTTAGAGTACATACATCATGTGTAAGTAACACAGCACCGAGAATCCCAAATATGCCGCTTGTCACGTGACAACCGAGACAACCCGAAGCCATACCAGTGTCGCGGTTTCTCGGTTGGTGTTGATTTAACAGATAAGGTAACTTGCTGTCAGAAAACCGAGTCGCATTTAGGGGACGACGATATATCTTCCCAAGAAAAGCAATGAGGATAATTGGTCATAATGTCGGCCTGTGTATTATCTGTATTCTAGTCGCGTAAAGGTGTAGATAGATATAGATATAAAGTTTACCCATTCACATGCTCGTGCCAAGTTTGATTTATCGAGGTCGAAATTTAGGATTATTTTGAAACAAACAAGGTTTAAGATGTCTTCAGTTTTCAAATCTCTGATCCACTGAATATGAAGGGAGGTGGGTCAGTACAATGAGTTAATACTTTGCTCATCTCGCCGAGGACACCGGTTCGGTTCCAGCATGTACACATATGGTACATATGTACATATGGTTAATTATTTGTGACCTCCATACGCGCATATATTCGTACACGAATATGATTTAGTATTGCAAAAATGATTTAGTCTTCTATATCATTGTCATTTATCATTAATTGTTTGCCTTGCATACTAGCATAGTACATATTTCCGTTTCATACATAGTACCTTCTTAACACTTTGAAAATTGTGCCAACTCACAAAGATGCAAAATCTTTCGAATTTGGACTTATTACATGGTAAAGCGGTTCTAGGCTTAGAAATGAACGTGAATAAATTCAGCCCGATTGACACTACAGCAAACAATGACAAACAGGATCTTCTGTGCACGCCTTAGAAAAACTTCGAGACATTAATCTGAACAATGACGCATGAGAGAGGATGTTTGTAAGCTGGGCAATAGGAATATCTTTATTTCATTGTTCTAAAACATAACACGCAGTGACAAATGCGACTGAGCTACTGTTTGACGGATACTGCTTAAGGCAACACTGAATAAATCCATTATCCCTTGTATAAATGTGTTCTCACACACTTGATGACATGTATAAATGTTTGCTGGCAACAAATAACACCTCTTACACAACCACACCATAAACACTGGCGTCAGTCAACAGGCATGGTGCAAGAGGGTGACGTGGTCACTGACAATATACAAATTGTCACATGGGAGACTGTGACGTACTAACACATGCACACTGATATCTGAGTCGTAAACAAAATTTCAGCATGTATTGGCAACCGCGCCACGCAGAAACCAAAGGCAATTATGTAATTTCTGAGAACGTCATTACCGGTTTTTCACCTGTGTGATAAAACATATAAGCACTGGTCATTACAGTATATGCAATTACGACATGCACATGAGCGTGCATATGTGCGCATGCTCGAAAATACGTTCTTATCTCTCTGTGAAAGGAACAATTTAAAAACATGACCACACACATAAGAAATCTTTCCATGCCCAATTAGGTGTTTTGGAATCACTATCAAATGGTTCGCACGCATACGTTCTCGAGCATTGAACATTTTACTTCATCATCATTGATAGCGGATAATGCTTATGTTAGGAGCTAAAAAAGTGGAAAAAAAGTGCTCATTTTGCAAATCTTTTTTTGTCTCAACGGTAAATGGAGCTAGTTTACAACAAGAACGCTATATTGCATAAATAATGTTAGTACAATGTTTATGAATCTGTATAATGTTTCAAAATATTTGCAGCCGGAGCATGCACTGCTCACGTTGGGCAGGCTGTTATGATCACTTATGACATCACAGGGATAAAATGTTTTATTAAATGATAAAAAATATGGTAAAAGATCCCGCAGGGCTTATTCAAACACTATACAGGTTTTTGAATTCCCATTTACGCTTTCCGTTTGTTCTGAAACTATTTCTGTTTGGAAAGGAAGAAAGAAGTGGCATACACCTGCGGAATTCTACATGTGATTTATTGACCTTTATGATTCTAAAATTGTATTTTCCTGACTGTCATAAGTGCCTGTTGGTCATGATTTGATTGTACTCATCGTGGATGTTGACAGAAGGAATGCCTAGAATTTAGCAAAACATCCTGAAGATCCTAATGATGTTTTCCTCTTCCGGGTTCTGGAAACGGCCCTGGCTGAGAGCCACAGAATGTCATTCAACCAGTTAGCTTCCTTACAACAGCTAATTATCATCTGTCCTTGTCCGTTCCATTTGTCTGGAATGGGTTTCTTAGCTTGGGCTCTAATATGGAATTGACAACCATGGAATGTCCCACAGGTAGCAACACCTGTAAGCCATCACAGTCACCTAATATATTCTTTTTTTTTCAAATGAAACATTTTAAACAAAACATTTTCCAAATCCTGTTCTATAGTTACAATTGGGTGAGATACATTCGACTGTGAGGAAATGCCATATTAGTACTTTTAATGAAATGCTGAAACCGAAATCTAAAGACTGGAATTCGGTTTCCTCACTATTCCATGATAGCAGTTATTGGACCACCCGTTCCTATACTTCTTTTCATCATGACACGGTATGGCAACGTTTCTGGTCTAGACAGAATCTAGAATCTAATATCAAAATATGATTAATACAACAATGCATCGTCATACAAAAGTCAGTCTGATGTATCTGACGAAACCGTTTTCACTGGTTGTAAGAGTCACAGTGGAATATTATGTGACTGAATCTCTGAAAATTTGTTATGACATCAAGTCGTTGCCAAATTGGTAAGTATTATACTTCCCTACAGGTAGCTCCTGCTGTCAATGATATTTCCAAGCACTAAAGAATGAATGGCGCTGAGCTTCTTTCCAAACGAATCAACGGAATGGGTTGTGCAGACACATGGCGCATACAGTACATATGCACCATTGTACAAAGGCTGTTGTATGATTTCAAGTACATATACATGTGTTCATAATCATGACACAAACACATGCATCAGAAAGTGTTTTTTTTCTGCAAATGCAAGCATACCCTACATAGATGGTGACATCATTTCACAAACACATGCGTCAATGCAATTGTTCAAATGTTCAGTTGTTCAGAAAGAGAACTATAGAAGCAAGTAAAATTAGAGCATTGCTTGATTGGACATGTCGAACATTTTGAGATTTACTAAGGATCTTGATGTTGTAACCCTTAGGAAAAAAAACCGTTTGAACAAGAGTAATATGTCCTTCTAATTCTGGGCAAAACGAGCGTGCTCGATTATATCTAGATTTTGAAACACTAAAAGCTATGGCTACTGGAATACTATTAACGTAGTTGGCAATAAAGCTGAAGCTAGAAAAATATAATAATGTCCATACCCCGAAATAAACGAAATATGAGTATCCCCAATATCAAAAGTTTGGTCACATGTGTGCCCAGGTGCATGTGTGCCCTCTCGCACGCAGGCACGCTCACTCCCACATTCAGACAGACACAGCCACACTGTAGTATTGTTTCACAGGTGAAATGACAACAGTAATTGCTCCCTAGTCATAGACAAACTGCTTGAGAATTGATCTCATTGTGTAATGCGTGGTGACAAGCACTGGTGTTCAACATGGTCAAGATATGCGGTATGGGTGATAAGGCTGGGTGTATCATAATACCTGATTTTGATGCTATCTCTACATTTGGTCTAGGAGTATCCCTACTGACAAAGATTTCATTGTCAACTTGTTTTTTCAATGTAATGATCGAATGTGGTTTGTTACCCAGTATGTAAGGGGTATTGCTAAATATGCCACTAAAGAAAAGGGACGTTTTACTAAGACATGACATGAGACACTACATCGATATAATTGTATGAACTAGGCGGCCATAAAGAAAGGTCAGACAAAACATATGTCAAACAAATGGTAAAAATCATTGAAGTGGAGGGTTTCCTGATCGATATACGACCCACAAAATTCTTCTTTCAGCTGATAGTGTAAGGCTGAATGAGAGTGCAATTTCCTACTTTCTATTCCCAAATACAGCAGCTGTTACTTACCCGCTTTGAAAATAAATAATCAGACAGATAACCTTTTGAACTGCTCTTCAGTGTTGATCTTACGAAAGATAAGTAGACATACAATGAACATCTAAAACACTTTCAATAATATTTTAATGGAAAATAAAATATGCATTAATTATGTAAGTAAAGTAAAGTAAACAACTATATATGGAAACCAGTACAGTTTTCCTCTTTGAAGAAGTATGCCAATGATTTCTCTTTCAGCCAAGGTCCATAATTTACCTAAAGCCCTCAAAAGCTCTGCGTGGGAGGCTGTGTTAATTATTTCCCAATAACCTCTTCTTGTCATATTACAGCAAGAGGTGTCTACATTCCAAGTGTGTTATAAATCGTCTAGCGAAAGTAAGTGTTCGCCGGATGTGTCCAAAATAGCGGAAACAACGATGATTCGTGCTGGATTCGACATCCAGTTGAGATTGCCTTGTTTCTGGATGCGATAAAAAGCCGTGGAATATATGGTGACCTTAACTATATAATAGCTCATGCTATCAGTTTATATAATTGCTGAAAGGTACACTGTTTATTGAACCTTGCTGTCTTCCAGAACGACATACGTCACTGGATTTCCTGATAGACATAGGAATTTGATAGCCTTATAGAAGCAGTCTTTATTGACCAAGCACTCACCTGACAATACGTCTCGATACCGTTAATCAGGTACCATTTAGACTGCACGGGTGCTAAAGGAATCTTGCAACGTTTAGTATTTTCACTGGTCAAATTGCTTCAGTAGGTTATATTGTTGCATTATTGATATGATATAGTTTTGAGAAGGAAACGAATGAATGGACAGATGGCACAGATGGACATAAATCGCATGACCTGTCTCTTTATTCACCACCTTCGAGTAATAAAACAGCAGCGAGAGCGAGAAGTAACTATCTATTACTAATGGTCTCCGACAACTATGAAACTGCATAATTGGCAGTTCGTGACACATATTTCAGTTTGATTGTCCAGCTATGTCAAGTGTTGATCTCAATTATTTGAGAAACAGAAACACAGTTTCCACGTGTAGCACTTTAACGGAGTAAAGCATATCTGACACCAGACAACGTAGACATCGTAGGTTGTCTGATTCAGCAATTTATGACAAAATGGACTATCTATCAAATTACATTTATGACGTCATTCCATGGTCGACTTCATCCATTATTCTTCAGGAATAGAGCGATGTATGCCAGTTTCAGGAATAAGACCTTGATAGTTCGTATCTTTCCATTACGTTAGTATTATAAAATCAACAATACTTGAATGTAATAAAAGTATCATGGTAATATCCTCGAAACTCTCCATTCCTGAAAAAACAATGTGCCTCGGCGACTCCGAAACCTCGGCTCCATTATTTTTCAGGAATGGAGAGCTACTTACATTACCCAGCCTCCGCGCAAACCACAATCATAGATATTTCAGGAGACAACACTAAATATAGTACTACAGATGTTTTAAATGCCTTAAAACAACTAGTGTGCGTGGATACAGACGTGCAGTGGTTTATCACAGCTTGCACTAAATATCAGTTACAATCTAGAACTTCATTGAAACTACCGATATTTGTGAACACTATTTGCTTTAACAAGAGCTTTCATGTATACATAACTTAAGCATGTCAACACCTCATCAAATTGTACCACTACCTAAAACCTAACAATGCTGTGAGGACTATATGCTTACAGCATCGTGGCGTAGACTACATATCTGGGGGAAACCAAAAATATCTTCATTCGGCACTAGTATCTGATATGTTTCCAATTTGCAGTAGATTTTTATTATCCTTCCTGTTAATTTCCGAGAACTCCGGGAACGGAACGTGATCTGATCTGATCTATAACTATTAACATGTTGCGTATGAACTTTGCTGTCCTTTCAGTGACTACATACAAGTGACTCGTCCACTTCACATATCAGGATGACATGTGAACTAAACGAACAGTCCGTGTACTTTAAAAAAAATGGATTCTCTTAGATGCAAAGTCCTGCTTTCTGAAGGAGAAATGATTCCTTTTATGCAACCTATAAGTTTGTGTAAAATTTTATTATTTCCTGGCACTTTGGACTACATTTTTATGCTGTTTTTCAAAAAGGGTGTCTTTGACCAAAATTGTGGCATGAGTACAAAATGTTCTGAACAAAACTTTATATGGTTAGAAAACATGCAAAACAACTGTTTTGTTCTGTTTAAGTGTTAACATACAATAGTTGTATTACTAAATCCATTTGACAGTTCAGATAATGCACTCTCCATCATATAGGTGATATCTTCAGATTTGTACAAAAGTACTCAATCAGTTGTCTCATTGCAACTTAACAAGTCAGATAAATCAGTCAGAAAGATCACTTTATTTATTATGAACCATGAAATTACCACATATACAGATCCAAGGGAACACAGAAAATTATACACTTTTAGTTGTATTTGAATTTCCTGAAGCCTGCCTTCCTAGGGTATATGGTGCATGGACTTAAGCTTGGTATCAAAGGTGCGTTTCTGCATGTGTGTGCGTGAAGCATTGCCAGACCGGTTAAACGTTAAAATTTTCAAATTCAGTCTTTTCTTCGGTAACTATTGGGCATTGCACAATAAGTCTTCGCTTTATTGGGTTCCGGGATAGAATAGGCCTTCAGCAACCCATGCCTGCCATAAAAGGCGACTATACTTGTCGCAAGAGGCGACTAACGGGATCGGGTGGTCAGGCTCGCTGACTTGGTTGACACATGCCATCGGTTCCCAATTGCGCAGATCTATGCTCATGTTGTTGATCACTGAATTGTCTGATCCAGACTCGATTATTTACAGACCGCCGGCATATAGCTGGACTATTGCTGAGTGTGGCTTAAAACTAAACTCACTCACTCACTCACTCACTCACTCACTCACTTTATTTGGGTACTTGTCAGATGGGCTGCCCGCCATCATTAATTAAGGTGTGGATTTCAGGGCTGCGGTGAGGGTATATGACATCAAGAAAGCGTTATATCAATAGTTTCATGTACAAAAAACAGGCAGAACAATATGATTTAAAAGTGACAAAATATTAATAATATCTGATGTCTCTGAGAGTAAGTGCGTGTGATACAGCATGCTCAATTAAAGATCTTCAGCACATTCTTTGCACATTGTTTTGAAATGTCACATGCCACAAAAGAATTCTGAATTACATATAATGTCGTAGGGTCGTCGTTCAACTGCTTGCACGAAAAGAGGAAGAACCAGAAACACTGGCCACTCGGTCTCGGTGTGCTGTGTAACTGGTATGTGTCTTATCGACCTGTTTTTCAAGAATAAAGCTCTATGAGTTCTTTGAAGGGGATTTAAAAGTAGTGAACCGCAATGTTAAAATCCATCCCTTTTTGCCTTCAGTCTGCCGAGACCTGCGAAAATCCAGTTTAGAATTGATCTTCAGTAACCAATGGCTGTCTTAATAAGCGACTTAACAGAATTAATGATCACTACCCTCCGTTTTCATAGGTTTGGCCTTCGGGTTTTCCCCCCACTTCAAGCTACGACTGGAACACAATTCAAATCAGTCTAAAAGTAACCTCGATCACTAGTTTGTCTTTTTCATGCTTTTAGAGGACCATTTTCAACTTCTCATTATTGACAACAATTCTAACCCCAAAACTACCGAGACCGCTATCGCTTAAATTTTTAACCAGTCAAGACCTCCAACGACTACATTTTCAAGCATTCAGGGGACGGTGGGAGTAGACTAGTTAACGCGTTCGCTCGTCACGCCGAAGGTCTCGGTTCGATTCCCCACATGGTTTCAATGTTTGAAGCCCATTTGGTATCCCTAGCCGTGATAATTGCTGGAATATTGATAAACTAAACTCACGCAATAGTTCAGTTCAACTATTCAGTGTAGAAAGATGATCAGTTGAAGATGACCATTGTCATCTCTGGGTACGATCACAGACAAAAAACTGACTGGATATGTTGCAAAATATAATCACGTATATGTTGTGTTTTTATGAAGGAAAGCTGAAAAGCCCCAGAAAGAAAGAACGCTCTCCCACTTAGAAAACCTATCTTATATGATGGAACATTGATGTAAATGACACATTTGCTGGACGTACATTGCCAGATGAAGATCGAAGGAATCGATCACCTGTTGTTGCTTTTCAAAGAAAGCTGAAAGGCTGTGGAAAAAATGCTGCCTAATTTAGAATGAAGCATTTTCTTTCTTTTCGTTATTACAACAATTTAAAATGTATGCGATGTAACGTTCTTATTGCAAAAAGGCTGGTTTATCTATATAAAACAACACGATTTGCGTCTAATCTACTTGTCATGGCAATGGATTGGATTTTTTATTCCTATCGGTAATTCCCTGTCAGTTTATTCCGTATGCGTTGCAAGACATTCGATAATGATGAATTCTAGACATTCGTGAATGCACTGATTCCGTTATCAGATCTGTTACTAGGCCGGTGGGGTGGTCTAGTCACGTGCGATCCTAGCGATCAAAGCTTTGGCTTGTCACGCCTAAGACCTGGGTTCAATTCCCCATATGAATGCAATGCGTGAAGCCCATTTTTACTGTGAGTTTGTGAACAAAATTCCTCAGCTCACCCTGTAGAAATGGGTACCCGGTGGGATAAGTCACATGACTTAACCTTAAACGGTTAGCGCTTGGGTTATCCTTGGTATTAATGAACTGTATGTTTTATGAGCATGCTGTCGGTGTGGATTTAGAGCAACATAAATTGATTCATTGCATTAATTATTATGATAATTATCATACGGATGGCTTTGCTTTCTTTGACTAGACATTCGTCGCATCCTGCATTTGTCTGTTATTCTTGATAATACTAAGCTCTCTCTTTTCCACAAAATTATGTTCCTTCAAAACTGCAGTGTAATTATCATTGGAACATGAGAAAACACTGTCAGATATTCGTGTTAAGATATTGATCCCTCAAACCAATTAGTGTTGTGTTCTGAAATAAAATTCCAGCCACAGTGTGTTATTAGCAGCCGACCTGTTACTGACATTCAACAACAAAGGTGTTCATTTTAGTCAATAAGAACGTTGTAAGTCTCACTCGACCGAGTCCAGAATAGAGCACACACAAGTGAAACTATTGATTTTGATTTGGTAGAAGGATATGCACGATTACAAACTAACCCACCATGTATAAAAGTACATAGAGACGGACAAACAATGCCGTGCTCTCATGTTCTTCACGGTCGCTTTCAATGCTGTATGCTCACTCATGCAGTTAGGACATTTTCAATCTAAACATATGTTTATTCACGCGGTCCTCGTGTTGCAATCTCTGTGGGTTGGTGTATGGCCATGGGCGCTTTTGGTTCCCCATCACTTGTTAACTTGTATTTGGCAATAAGCTCGCTTGACAAGAGGTACCTCTATACCAACCCACACACACCACACGACCTGAGTGAATAAACGTGTGTTTACCAAATGATTTATTACTGTCGTCCGTATTATTTAGCACGGTAACCTATTCCTGCTTTCTTAGATAATCGCATTTGCTGATCATACTGACGTTAACGTTGTTATTGTGAGGTTACGATTATACCATTTAGTTTGACGTCATCGACGATAAATGTGTATGATGGATGACCAGTTGCGAGTATGTAAAATTTATATTCGGCACGCTCGTGATTTGACCAATATGGAGTATAAACGTACATTACAGATAAGTGCATTGCACCTGTGCTCTGTTAACTTAAGATATAAGCCATGGACACCGGTTTGACGTAGTGAACGTAGTCATTATCCTGTGATATTTTCAACATATTATGTCATGAAATATTTGTAAAACTTTGTCCATTTTCTCCATGTAAATTGTAGCTTAAGGACTACTTGATACCCATGACGAGAGTAAACGAATGACTCCATGAAATATCACAATTATAATTGGTGAAAGTATTACAATCTGGCGGGAACACCTTGTGCAATCAAAGCTGGTCGGTCGACAATTATAAACTGTAGGAAACAATGAAGGATACACCACCTCATGGCAGCGTTCCTTCATTTATTCTTAGATTTCATCCCGCAGCGTCATTCGAAGGTGGTGATGAACACTATAAAATATTAAAGGAACACTTGAATGTCCATTCCTTTATTTGTTTCCTGAAATAGCACTCGATAGCCACAACAATTTCCCCCAAACAAGCCATTTGGAGTGATCACACCCACAGTGACTTTCTCTGGAATATCCCAATTGCGGTTGTATTCAAAGCTATCAAAGGTTACAGGGATATGCATTCTGACGAGTAGCTAGACCGAAGTGAATGAAGGCACGTAGGCGTTTCTTGCACGGTTACGATTAATTGGCAATTTGAACAGTGTACATGTACATGCGTCAGAGCGAGTAAACCACAACCATCGAACTTTCATTGATAATCAACGAAATAAATCAATCGAACAAAATATAAGCTGAGTCACGGGTACTGTATAGTCGTTGTAGCCTTTGCTGAACAAAAAGATTTTCAGCCTTTGTTCATTTGTCGAAGATGTCACCCGGATGTCAGAGCACCGAGCTCTATAAGGTTTTGTACGTGATTTGATTCTGACCCATTTCTTGATCTTAACTATCGTAAAGGTAAATGGGCAATCACAAAATTAGCTATATGAGCTGGTAGTGATGGTAGGCAGAATTACATACAATTATATCAGTCAACCGTAGCAACTGGTTTAAGTGTAACTTACGCTGTAACTAAAGTCTTTGAGAGATATTTTAGAAATTGGAAAGTACGATCTACACAAACCTTATCAAGGTTATGAAGCAGTAGTAATAGTTTGAGCCCCAAACTATTTTTGTCATGTCGAATGAAATTAAACGCCCTTTTACCTCGCCATTTACGCCGACATTTAAAGCCTGCGTGATCTTTATTTTTCAAAGAAATGGATTTGCCTAATTCTCTACGGCAGTGAAACTAACTCAGGTTCAAAACTTTCGTTTTCGTTTTCGTTTGGTAAATCTCATCGTAGATATTATCAGCCGCATCAGAAGATTATCACCATGGGATAAGATTTGAGGATAGTCATGCCATATACCCCATGCGGTGACACATGCAGGGCGGTTGTTTCTAAGTGATCAGAGATCACCACTGATTATCAAGGCATCACGACAGAAAAATGTCCTCCGGAGACATTTGGAATGTGTCTAGTTTTCTGAGAAAGAATGAAAACGCCTAGATCTGCAATGATGATGTTGATGACGACAGCTACACGCCTATGTTGAGTCCCTCACACTGTATCCTGGTGTCTTTAGTTGTGATCTCTATCACTGGAGTCATTGCCAGAACCAAGACTCTAGCCATTGCCTTGAAGAACGTCAGAAATGGAGCGCTGGGCTGGATGTACATTCTGAACATGACAGTGAAGATAGTCAAGTTCAGATTTGACTTGGCAAGTGATTAATGTAATGAGAAGCTGGCGTGCGGTGGTGTGCATCAGTGAACCCGACCACCCGACTCGCATTTTAACCCACTGCCAGCATGCAGAGAAAACAAATTTATATTTATTTTGTCATTTTAACAATTTTTGGCTGAGTATAATACATGTAGTATCAGAGACTAGTCGAACATATCATTCGGAATGTGTGGGTACAATTCACTTTCATTTAGCATTGGAACATCTAGGGACCCTATAGAAAATTTTGAGGAAACACTAAATATTTTATAACAGTGATTGTGAAATCTACGAAGGATTCACTATATGGGGGAATTATTTCCTGCACAGTGTATTAAACGAAAGGAGGAAGTTAGTTTCATCAGCATGGCCAGGTGGAAGTCCAACTGTGCCGCATACGTTCATGTTGATAAGTCCTTAAATCTTTGACTGGTGTGCTGACGTTAGTTTTGCGGGACAGGGATACCTTTAACGTAAACAGATTAATCCAAACACATCCGACAGTTGAAATATTTTAGAGAGAGCTGAATTCACTTTGGACGAGGGGACAAGAATGGACCGTCATTTGTTACCAGCAACTTTCTATCAGAAGGAAGGTGTTAATGTTGTTATGGTAGTTTCATTTTAAGTGAGTTTACTATCCCTTTGCCAAGAATTATGTATTTTTCCCGCTTTAAAAGGACGTTTTATCTATAAAGAAAATGTAGAGCACCTCGGTTACAGCTGAGTTCCCCAGCGACAAGCAGGGCGATGGGTTAGCATTGTGGTACAGACCCTGAAGCAATTCTGTCCAAGAAAGCCCACGCAAGTCCAGGAAATGTGGCAAGTGTAGGTTCCCCTAGTTTCTCAAAACTGAGGCTATATTCAATTTTATTATTTTTCATCACAAAATATGTTAATTTCAGAGACAAGTAGTCTAGCCTTGTGATTAAAGCGTTCTGGTCTCCTCCACCATAACATTGCTGGAATATTGCTAAAAGCGGCAGAAAACCATACTCACCCATACCTGCAAGCAAGTATTGTTTGGCATGTATAATTGACAACGTCGGGGCCAGAGGAAGCTAATTAGTCTCGAATATCTGTAGATTTAGATACATTTGGTACATCTAATGCATGAATGGATCACTATAACCCAGCGATGACACCTGACGAGCTACCACGCAGTCCTCTAAAGACGTATGTGCAATTAGCAATATACAGTTCCGTGCCAGAAAGTAAAAAGACACCACTGACTAATGAGGTCTTGCGGTCGAGGGAAGTGTCATGTTATATTGTTAAATCCCGCGGAACTCTTCTGACGGTAAAATCTTGATTGAAAAGCATAGTTATAAGAGGTCTGAATAAGACGTAGGTGAAATTAAATACCCAAAAAGATGTGACGCCGGAAACTGGAACTAAGCGTTTAAAGGCTACATGAATGGTAAAGTAAGTACCTTATTTTCGGAATATATTGTGGCACAGCCTTTGGGTCTCTTTTCTAGGTCCCACCGCTTCACATGCATGAGTTTTATTTATTTTGAGGACACTTGGTTTGAGAATCCCATAAGACTATTGATAGCTGGTTCAATGACTTGCTTGTCATCGTATCCAAAATGCATAAATCGTTAAATATGATCATGATACCTATGCACGCTGCTGTCATACACTGGGAATAATGAAGTGTGAACAACTAACTAACAATAGTAATTGCACTGCGTATTGCATAAATATACCATCAGGTATGCAATATCATTTGTTCGAACTATACCCGAGATACCAAGCAATATATTTTAGCTATTAAAAGAAAGGTAAAGGGAATAATAATAAGTTATAATGCGCTTATCTCCACTCACTATTCAGAGTACAGGACATTAAAATGGAAAAGCCAAGCTGCTTGTGAAGCGCTAGAAGGTTAATAGTCATATGACTTATCCCACTGGGTACCCATTTTCTGCTGGGTGAACACAAGCAATTTATATTAACAAACCCACTTCCTTAGGGTCAGACCACATGGAACACATGTTGGCCAGAAATGAATTCCTGGAAACTCTAAGGATTCAAGGGTAAGAGTTCCGCCCGTATCCCCCGTCCCAATCAAAAACAAAAAATAACAAACTGACATGCATACTTCACGGTAAATATGCATGATTCAATAAACTAGACCAGGTATAAAAAAACGATCAATGAATTTATATCAGTGTTGGAATGTTACACCGGGGAAGGTGCAAATTTATTATCTGAAAACAAGGGTGTACGGGTGGAACTCTTTCTGAGTCAGTCTGCCAAACGCGGCCACTCAGCAAGGACCGATAACGCTCTGGTTATGACACGTCCAAAGAACCAGATATCACTAACCGATTGCATGTCACCCCAAGTTCACGTATAGCTTTACGTGCATGTACTGTTGCGAGTTGCGACATAAAACACTTAATGCAGCATTTAAATTATAAGATAAGTCTCAAACAGAAACCAATAGCTGACCACAGTTATGGTTAAGTTACAAATTATATTCAAGCACCGTTTCATTACTACTTTCAGAAAAGGCAATGTAATGAATCCAGTATTTGGCAGTAGTGAGTGACATGTCTGACTGAGTTAGTGATTTAGTATGGTTTTAGCCCTTTTTTAGCTATACTGCATCGGGACACACCAGAAGTGGGTTTCACACATTGCATCCATGTGGGGAATTGAACCCAGGTCTTCGGCGTGACAAGCCAACGCTTTAATCACTAGGGTCGTACTTGACTAGGCTACCCACTGCCCAACTAACAGATCTGATATCGAAATCAGTGTATCCACGAATGGCGAGAACGTGTTCTAACACATACGGAATAAACGGACAGGGACTTACAGATAGGAATCAAAATTCCAGTCCATTCCCATGGCAAGAAGATTAGACGCAAAGCCGTTTCTGAAGAGTTTTGAATAGCTCTCGTGTTGCAATAACTCATAAAAATGAGAAAATCACATCGCAAAATCACTCGAACAGAAATTCCCCCATGTTTGTCACTCTTATCCACATTTCCCGTTACAATCTGCCCATTATAGCATTCGATATTTCACGCGAGGTCATAATTCGTTGCTAAATTTTAAATGATTTGTGACCTGAGCTCTGGACACAGGATCACCCACCACCACAGGATCCGGGTTAGCATTGATCTGTAGCAACCCTGCGTGTCACGAGAGGCAACAAGCAGGGTCGGGTGGTCAGGCTTGCTGTCATTGTTGCCACATGGACGTACCTAGATCGATGATCAAACTGTGAATAAATGCAGTGTCTGTTTGACTCCATCTTCCACAGACCGTTACATAGCTGGAATGTTAAACAAAAGCAAGTAAACCTCTCTCTTTGCCATGTACAAAAGGAATGTACAGTTGGGAGGTTACTGCAGAGGCTGAACGATCTTCTTCTAAGACATGGCAAATTGAAAGTGTGTCTCCAAGTCCATAGGGAATACTACAGTATATTTCCACGTAATAATAGTGCAATACGCAAACAATAGAGAATAGGGAAACTCAGATAGTTCACCGCCATGTTTGTTTGTGTATTTATGAAGTGTAAAACAGTCCAGCACTATCGCGTCGTCCTGTAACTAACTGAGTCTATACTATACGAACCACTGATTTATGTTAGGAAAAACGGCCTATGCAGTCGGGTAGCATGACACGTAATCAGTCAAATTCCTAAGACTGAGCAACCGATCCAAACCATACGTCAAAATTTGATTTTTTAAATGATCTCTAGCACACCTTCCTGATACATAAATTTCCAATTTTGTCAAAAGTTTTGTGAAGTTTTCATGATGAAAATGTGACCCAGGGCTCTCTAGCACTCCTTCCTGATACATAAAATCCCAAAGTTGTTGAATGTTTTGTGAAGTTTTCATGATGAAAAATGACACAGAGCTCTCTAGCACACCTTCCTGATACATAAAATCCCAAAGTTGTTGAATGTTTTGTGAAGTTTTCATGACGAAAAACTGACACAGGGCTGTCGTAGGAAGATATAAAACGTAGCAAGGGAGTCTTGGGTTACAAACGGGATTTTAATTACAAATATGTTATGGACTGGCATCCTAGATCTCAGCACATCATTAGGCTTAATGTTTTATCTATTACAAACAGATTAATATTTGTTCACTCGTGTTACAGATACTCATCAGAGACTGACAGTGTCCTTAATATGTATTTTCAAGTTCCTAAATAGGGCAACATGAGAACACCGATACTGATCATTCTCTATGCTTTCTTTCAATGTCATTTTGAAAAATAAGTAAGTGAATGAGTGATTATAGTTTTACGCCGCTTTTAGCAATATTCCAGCAAAATCACGGCGAGACACCAGAAAATGGGCTTCACACATTGTAGCCATGTGGGGAATCGAAACCGGATCTTTGGCGTGACGAGCGAACACTTTAACCACTAGGCTACCCCACCGCCCCAAGTAACTAAGTACGAAAGTAACTAAGGATAAGGCAAGTGTATATCTCATAGATTATATACAAAGTCATAAGTTTATATTCATGCTCTGGGACCTGGGTCTAGATTTTCAAAGCTCTCTTAGCGCTAAGATAGTCGTAAGTGAATGGTAACGTATGACATTTACGACTTAACGCTATGAGAGCTTCGGAAATCCAGGCCCTGGCTTACGAAGCACGAGGCGTAAAAACATACTCACTCACTCATGATCACGTCTGGTAATTTAACCCATCTAAAAATACGCATCAAGTGTGACGATTATTTCTCCGAGTTTTTATGGATAGGATTTCTATTTTTTTAAAGTAGCGTACATATTGACGGAGTCCTACACAGCACCCCAGCACAGCATTACTCCTGTAACTTTGAAGCATAACAAATGTACAGCTCATCAGCATTTGAAGAAAAATAATTTTACTATTTCCTCCTTAACATGCCCACTCATACTCCCCATCAGTTTTCAACCATTTTATGAATATTGGCAGTAGAACAGATAGGGCGTAAACGCGTTCTTTTCTTTAAGAAATTAAAATATATTCTTGGAATGTCTAAGCGTTTGTGACAAAAAAACCCAAGAACTGCGTTAGCAAGTAAGGCAATACTCAGGATAAAAATATCTTATAGTTTATACCTTTAAGGTTGCTGTATCTTTTTACTAAGTACCACAAGACAATACTTTATGTTGAAGTTCCTTGATCTGTACTAATCATTCACGTAACTGCGGAGGTTTCGTGTGCGACAATAATGTTCAGACAGTGCTTTTGTTGTGAGTTTATTTACATCCCAGCAGTTGCAATAACACCAGATGAGAAACCTTTTATCTTGTTAGAGGTGACCTTTAGCCATTTCGTAATGCAGCTACATCAAGTAATGTAATGTGTATCAGAAAGTTTTATTACGTGCTCTGAAAACTAGAAAACAATGATAGAACCTCAATAAAATCAAAGGTTAGTACGTTGAATTTGCTTTCATGTAAACTTGTTAACTTTTTGATGACGTGTTTGCGGCTGTTGATGCCATGTCATTGGTTGCCATGGCGACTGAAAATTATCATTTTTTCATCATAGGAACATTTGTAAGCAAAACAGTCAGGTAAGTATATTTCTTAAACTTGTAATGAAGCAAATTAGTTTGTTACTTTTGCACTGAACACCAATGTATGTAAACTATTTAGTGGGGAAATATGCGTGTTCTTATATTGTTTTCAAATGTCAAAAAGATGTTTGCTTAACGATTTTTTTTCATATTTTTAACTATTTATTATCGAAATGTACAATACAAAAGTAATATTCCTGTCTCTTCTTTTATAGAACAAGGAAGAGAATGACTATTATTATGCTGCTGATATGGTGTACCTCCCTACTGACGATGACATCAAGACTCTGGCTTTACCAGGTCCAAAATCTTCTCCTGGTCACAGAAACAAGTCTCATTTGCACCAGAAATTTAGGTCCTATAACTGATCGCCAAGTTGACACATTTATCCATTTTGTCTTCCTCTACGTTGTACCGATTGTTTTGGTTACATGTTACAACTTCAAAGGTACCAGGCACTTAAATCTATAACCGATGCAGTTACTAAAGAATCCGACATCACTGCCCATTTGTTAGAGGAAGCAAAACAAATCATTCGCCTTTCATTCTTAGTTGGACTGACGGACCTCATTGGATGGCATCCGGCCCACGTGGTGTCCATCACACAGGAGTTCTCTGACTATGACATATTTGCTGGTCAAGAGATTTATGGAGTTTGTATTTTTCATGCCACGTTCTTTGTTTGTCCGATTATTACATTGTTCGGAAATGGTTCGCATTCACAACGGGATGTTGATCAATCAACCAAGAACTAGCTAGATAGATCTAACTTCATTGACGAGTAACGATAGATGAGTTGTGTGAGACTCCGCAGAAACCATTATGTGGATGCCTAGTGAGAATGAAGTTCTGGGCCTCTATTTACAAAGCACTGAGGCGATCATAAGTCACTAGGGTAACCTTAGTGCAATGTTAAAGAATGGGAGTTAAGGTTAACCTTAGCACAGGTTGCTTCGTGAAAGGAGACCCTGGATATTTTTGTCATTTTACCATAAAACCGAGCTGATGTTCCTTAAAAGGTCTCAACTGCACAAATATACTGAAAATGACAATCTGCATATTTATTTATGTCTCGTGAATATTTAAAACAGAAGAAAAGAATGAATTAGTAAGTTTTAACGCATCGTTGAATAGCCACTCAATATGGTCATGAAAGACAAGCAATAATAACGCAACTAAGTTATAATAATATATTTCTCCATATAAAATAGACTTGTTTTGCACTCAAAAAAGCTGTCAACCAATAAAATGGCAAACCACCAACTATATGTTTCTGACAACACAGACTTCGTAATGGGTGTTGTTTTACCTCCATGATATATTGAAATACGAGGGTTGATATATCACACTTCAGTATATTTCGGCAGGGAGACACACAGAGGAAAGGATTGTTTGTTTTCTTGTTGTATAACACCACACCCAGCAATACTAGCTGTATACCATATATAACTGACTCAGGTGGCCTACATCATGTACATCGTTATTCGCAACTGGGTTTCAATGACATGTAATCAGTGTAAGTCACACAGTGGAGCCTCCCGATCCATTCAGTCGCTCTTTCCCAGGGGTGTCCGAGCTAGTGAAAGGAATAGATACGTCATAACAGTTGTCATCCATCGCACGTATCTCCTGTAAGCAAAGGAGTAAACATTGCATAGATGAGGCTTATTGGTATGTGTTTACACTTTCATCGCACCGTGCATGCATGTGTGGGTTTGTGCGCGTGTGCTCATGTGTGTGTGTTTGTTGTTGTTGTTATTGTTCATTTAAAGATTTGCATTTGTTGAATCACTTCTTAAGTCTGTTTTGGCCCGAGGAGCCTCCTGGCCTCTCTTAATTCAGGTTTGCACTGACATCCGAAGTCTCAATGTTATATAGGACATGTGACCACTAAGTCTGGAGTATCAGTCCTGCCTCGGGATATTTGGAATCTTATTAAACCTGACATTGACATTCATCACGGCCATTTACCGCACAACAAGTCCGATACCCCTGATACTTATTATGTTCTAGTATCGACATAATATATCGAGGTGAGGAATCAGGTTAATACGCCATAGGGCGACAATGCATTTAATGTATGTAGTCGTGTTCACTTCAAGGTCTATTAACTGGCATATGCTAACGTCTTTGTGGAGCGTACTGAACTATACTGTGAAATAAGCTAATATGTATTTGATGAACAAATGATATTGAAACACTTCATTAGGATTAGATTTTCAATCATGTTAGACAAAACAACTGGTCAAATACCGGTGACAGGAGCAATATATAACCCTATTACACAAGGCAGAGTATTTATGAACGTTGGTATAAATAGTTTAGTATACAGGTGACCTGTTTTTTTTATCGAAACGACGGACCGTCATATAGCTGGAATATTGCGTAAAAGTAAACTCACTCACTCACTTGAAACGACGGAACAGGTGTAAACAAGACATGATGTGGTCAGATGAATGACTTTAACGTCAGTCTTTTGCAGCTTTTATTGAAGCAACATTATGCAGTTAACATGGGTACCCGAAATATTTTATGTCCGTTAAAACGTGAGTTAGACAGTAGAACAACAAGTAACCCTTGGTACTGCGCGCCCATGGATCGAACCACCGACTCCAAGACTTTAGAGGTTGTCCAAACATCATAATAGTTTCTGACTAGCAATACGAAAAATGCTTTACTACCTGTAAGTAAACAAAAAGTATACGTGATTCCGGTCAAACACTGGTATGTATTAACATATTAATGGGCAGATGATATTAAACACAGGATTAGGTTTTCAATCAGCCCAGTTGGTATTGCGCGTCCAATGATCGAGTCACCGACTCAACTGACCATAGAGGATACCCAGTCCGGGTAACAGCTTCTAATCTGAAATCTTTTACAAGATTTTGCTACTGTAAACGAGAAGTACAGATGTTCCCAGACAGACAAATGTTATGGAAACACAGGACTGAAAATACGCTGAGACAAAACGTTTATTCGATTGTGTAATATTACACTACAGAAGTCCTTGGAAAATAAAGTGTTGATAATGTCGCACTTGTTAAATAGAGTTACCTTTCGAATATCACATGGATGTTCGGAATATAGCTTTGATATTTACTGAAGGTATGTTAGACAGATGACTGGTGTTGATATTACAACAAGTCAAATGTTCCCAATTCCAAATGATGTTCTAGAGACTAAACAGTTTCCAAAGCCTGACAAAACACTCATGTCCGTTCTTAGAGGTGGGTGAGTTTAGTTTTACGCCGCAATTTTACGCAACAATATTCCACCTATGTGGCGGCAGTTTGTTTATAATCGAGTCTTGATCAGATAAACCAGTGATCAACAACATGAGCATCGATCTGCGCAATTGAGAACCGATAACACGTGTCAACCAAGTCAGCGAGCCTGACCACCCGACCCCGTTAGTCGCCTCTTACGACAAGCATAGTCGCCTTTTGTGGTAAGCATAGGTTGCTGAAGACATACTCTAACCCGGATCTTTACTGGTCGTTCTTAGAGCCATTTATACGTTGATTACTTTGCAAACATTTTATGATATCAATACCGTTACTGTCTTACGGATAGGATGTGTATAATTAAGGTTAAGAATCTTTGAAAGTTTGGTTCAAAGACTACAATGCACATCTGCTCTGAACATGGTGCCACTTCTGTCACAAAAATGGATTTTGGTTTCCTCGGAAGAGTTATTGCCTGCGCAAGTTAACCATTCATATCAAAACATCATTTTGAATAACAATACGACATACGATGTCCAGACAGACTCACATTATACCTCTTCATCAAGACATAGACTTACACAATAACACGTCATCCAGACACAGAATAACACTTCATCCTGACACTGAGGCACGTCTCAGTGGAAGTACTTACTTTTGTACCACTTTACACACCGCTTTCAGTACACACGTCTTCTTCCATACATTTTTTTATCTGACATTATATTTTAGTCTGCCAAACAGACCCTGGAACAAATATATCCATGAAAATGTGACAAGTTCAGATTTCAAAAGCATCTGAAATTGAAGAAAGTTTCTGGGTTCCTTTAACTTTTATTTTTTGTAAGATATGTTCATTTTGGAGATTAGCCTTAGTCTCATTATCCTTTTACCACTTCAGATACTAGTCTGTGTACAGCTTGATTGATTTTCTATACACAATTCCTTTAGACATCCTTCATCTGTTTATACCTCCTTTGCACATTCGGAATTCTTTATCTGAATATCACTAGATTTAAACATTCAAACAGTATGTGGTTTTATGCTATTCCATTCCATTAATGGTACAATCCCTTCCCTTGATAGATACATTGTTTCTGCTCCTACCACTTGATACAAGCATAGTGTGTCTGTATACCTCTTGAATCGAACTTTATTTCTCGCTGTTTTATGATTCCCTGCAATAGTGCTCTTTAAACCTTCAGATGCGTGCTCTGTATCTAACGGACAGTCTTTGAAACAAGCATATCACCACACAATCGTCACTTTAATGACGCACAGAATAATCAGACACAAACGTTGAAGATATGAGTATTTTGAAGCGGAGTGGGAAAGCAACTGCTTGTAACAGCATTCACACAGGTGTCTTCCTATTTTAGAAACCAATCCTTCGTACACCGCATTGACATTCCATATGCGTGAAATACACGACAGCAGTAGAGAAGTCGCACAATATGCATTAGGTGAAGAGCACACGTGTAAATATTATACGAACGTTTCAATGGGCCTGCTGTGTAAGACGGACAAAACTAAACATGCGTCTTGCCTCTCCTGTCGCAGTGAGGATCCTGGTCAGATTTGGTCATCAGTAGTCCATGCTTGTCGTCACCTAACGGGATTCGCTGACTTGGTTGACACATGTCATCGCATCTCAAATGGAAATGGCAAATGGCAAATCAGATTCCGTTGCACTGAATATTTAGGAAAGAGATAAGCAACCACCGCAGTCATGAAGTCATGGTTGTATCAAGCGAGTGTATATTGTCACTTATGTTTTTTTCCCTCTTGTCCTCAGTTAAAAATAAAAATGCATACATTTTGAAAGTGATTCTGCTTATATGGTATGTATGGCCCAAACATACGTGACTGTATGTTCATAAGTGAGTTAATGAGTGAGTTTATGTTTTCACCGCACCCAGCAATATTCCAGGTACATAAATAGTGACATTAGAGAGATACCAGCGTGGCCTATAGTTTCCCAGTGGATACCTTTAAACACATTAAACCTTAATCTAACAGTAATTCAAATGTGTAAATTCGGGGTCGTCCCACTTGTCCGGTCAGGTAATCCGACGTAATCCAGATTGAGTGTTGATTACAAGACTGGGATTATCTGTCGGCACATCAAACAAACCGGACAGGTGGGACTAACTCGATAATGTCTGTCTTAATAACACAGATTGGATTCCTTCCCAAAGTCAGCTCATCTTTTGCGACAGGATTGCCTACCTGACCTGTACGGGTTGTCTCCCTTTCAAGAAGTTTCACGATACAATCGCTTCAACGTTTGTAGCGAGTTGTGATAACACTGGCGTTCTTGAAGCGATAAAGGGGAAAACAATCATAGATGGTGAGACACAGACTCAGTGTCAGCAATTATGAGCTAAATTCCTGCTTACAATGAGGAAAGTAAGTGAATGAATATGTTTTTACGCCGCTGTCAGAAAATTTCCAGCAACATCATGGCGGGTATCTCTGTGAGCAATGGAACCCGAGTGTTCGGCGTGACACTCTCACCACTAGGCTACACCACCGCCCTGACAGGTGAGGAACTGGTCCAACTTGGACAAAAGCGATTTTAGTGACGATCGTAAACCTAGCATAGCCTCAAGATGGCCATAGCGCTTGCAAGAGGAACTTTTGTGAATTAATTCTCTTACCTAAATTAGGGTATGTTTCTGCTATGCTGCATTACATATCCGTCAGTACTTTTAGTGTACCTTGAGTCTTTTGGTCTAGACCTAAAGGCAACAATAGCTTGACGTCATCAAGATGATTTATTTTTCCTGTTCCATTTACATTCTTTGTCATTTTGCCCCAGCTCATATTTTTTTTTATCTTATTTCAAATCAAAACAACTCAGGTTTTACACTTATTATTTATTTGTTTACACCCTTAAGCATCTATCTTTAACGTGTTTACGCTATGCCAGCAGAGTTATTTATCTGTACATTTATTAATGACAGGGCAATGTCAACATGCGAAAGGAATTCGCACATGAGGAAAACAAATGTATTGCCTATTCTTAACACATAGAACAACCTTGACCCGAACTTGTTCATGGAATATGAAATGATGACACTGATAAACATGTACCACCCAGTCTACACATGTGCATAATTATTACTAGCCTTCCGTTTTACATGCATTTTGATAAGAAACCATTACACTTCTTCAACTGGGAGTATTCCCTCAATATACAACACAAAATCATTTTAATCTTAAGAAGTTTATGTTTCCTAATAATGTTAAAACACAATTTCAGTCTTCATGTAGATGCGTGTTATATATAAACAACCAGTGATTTGCTGGTCTGCACTTGCACAGGCATGTGTTTGGACACACCAGAAATATGTGATCATGGGTTCGAATCCCGGTTTGCACTGATTGAATTTCCAGGGGTTTCAGTACCATATCCGTAATCGTTGGCTTCAATCACGTGTTCACAGAGTACACCACTTTGTTCTTTCTTCTTACAATGAGGTTGTCACACTTAAAATAAATATTAATACTCATTCACTCACTCACCTGATATAATCTTGTTAGGGCCTGAACATCTCAAAGTGATTGACTGAGTTAAGTTTTACGCCACACCCACTTATATTCCAACTATAAAGAAACGGTCTGTAAATAATCGAATTTCGAAGAGACAATCCAGTGACCAACAGCATGAACATCAACTTACACCATTGGGATACGATGACGTGCGTCAACCAAGTCAGCGAGTCTGACCACCTGACCCCATGAGTCAGCTCTTCCGACAAACGTGCTTTACGGAAGACCATTTATAACCCGTATGTTCACTGGTACATTTGTAAATTTATTTTAACTTATTTGGAAATATTTGGGTACCATTACCCTATCGTGTATTAACCTATCGTCTTTCCCGATCCTGACCTCTAATGATTCGGTTTAGAAAAGGTGACCTATCCTATTTGCGTCGATTGATTGCTCATGTTGTTGATCACTAGGTTGTCTCTACCAGACTCGATTATTTACAGACGGTCACCTCATAGCTTGAAAATTGCTGAGTGCGGCGTTAAACAACAACCAACCACCAACCAACAGCCCCGATCCTTCAGCTCGTACGTAAACTAGATTCTCAACAAAGGAAAAAAACAATGCCACTTTTCTTTAATATCTTTTATTATTCTGAGAAGAGGACACAAATACCTGCAGTAAGAACTGCTATAGTATATCTATGGTAAATAAGGTGCATATGCAATGCCAGTATCACATTCGGGTGGAATCGTCAACTATATACAATGAATTTTAACAGTATAATAATACAGGAAGGTCATAGTTCAAACAAATGTCGTCTATACATTTTAACACAAACGCTACCATGTAGAAGAGTACAAAATTGTCATCACCATCTTCATCTTCTTTATCATCATCATCATGATCATCATCATCTAAACCTAGTGTTATAGATATATCGTAACATATCATTCGTCTTTTAACCGGACGAGGTCATTGCATAATATACCTGGTAAAGTGGACATTAGCTTATATACATGAATTATTTACATAAATCTACAAAGATGTCTAGGTTGCTATTTATTGCAATGTAGTAAAAAATGGTATCGAAAACGAATACCAGAATTTGAAATTTTCAAACATCGAATTTTTCAATTTCAGTTGATGACAACATGCTGCATCTTTGCATTCCGATTTTGAGAAGTGAAAATTGGGTAAAATGCTCATTTACAGAGATACGTGTACTTCCTGAATCAAAACATGTTTTCATGTCCGTTAATTGAAAATGGCATTCACTCACACATGATTGCAGGTATGGTTTTACATATGGGATTGTTGGACTCAGGTTGCCAGCTGTGATATGCATTATCACATTGTTCAGACTTGAAATCAAGTGAAGAGTTATCTACCCTCAATCCCTCATACAGCGATGGGAACAAACGAGTGACGATCTTCATTGTGTAGGAACGTTCAGATAACCTAAATAAAGCGTTCTCACGTCACACCAAAGACGGGGTTCCCTAGCCCTGCATAAAGCACATTGTGTGGAGACTTAACAATTACATTATTGGTGTCACATAATCAACCAGGGTCTCCCTTCAACAGCTAAGGTTAACCTCAACTCCGATTCTCTAACATTGCACTAAGGTTAACTTAGTGATTTAAGTGCTTTTTGAAAGCAAGAACTGATAGGTTTCGCCACCGCCGAACAAACATCATACTACACAAAGTTGCAACCTTTTCTTTAACATCAGGCATATATCGAGATAGTTTTAGACTGTTATGAAATTTTAACGCAATAGATTTCAAAGGAAAGACTGTAATATAGATGCTGGTTAGAAACTATAGCGGAAAAGCTCGACAAGAACTGCTTTCTACTGCTTAAAATCTGACTGCATAAAGTCGACTGCTTGTTTGACGTCATACTTTATCTTGTTCAGCAGTGGCGAAATTGTGTGATTTGGCTGGAATTTTACTAATATTACTAAACTAGAATCCAGATCACTCGCTAAGGTGCATCCGGCAATTATGTCATTGATTCCTGAATACAGATTGTGTCTGACATTTTAGTACGGTGTCTGGGACACATTGAGCCAGTTTTACGGATGAACCTTTGGCGTTCAGCATAATGATCACACTGCACTACAGAACATTGAAACCTGAATCATTATTTGCTGTTTGGCTTAAACTGTTGACATGCTCTGTACACTCGGTGGCTAACGTCAAAACTGACATAAAACATCGATTTGAACAGAACAATACTTTCAGATACATGATCCTTTTAGCAATGATATAATACGGCACAGATGTCAACACCATCGTATTACAGGTTTGAATCAGCCATACATCATAACAGAATACCTGTCCTTGTGCTTTTACATTTGATTTCAGCTGTTGAGACAGACTCTCACGCTGCACGCGTAACTCGAGCGAATCAATTTCTTTGCACAGTGTACTTTATTTAAGTCCTGTTCCTGTGAGGAATAATATATAATGTACTTTCCTGACAACTCTAATGATGCTGCTGAACCGAAACCTACACTACATGAGCAAATATCCAGTGAGAAATACATCTCACCTCAGTAAACGAACACCGCCATGCATGCAAAGATTTAACGGCAAGATATGTCCAGAATGCCGAATCAGTAGCACATTTTTGTGTAACATACAAATTAAATCTTTATAACTTGCTTCAGAGATTGGCAAAATTTTAGATATTCTAAACCTCTATCCTCAAGAGAGACGTATAGAAATATGGAATGAACTCTACTTCGTGTTACTGATTAAAAACCTTAAATAATGATCACTCCCATTTCTGAAACCTGAAATACTTATTCATTACAAAAGCAGTAGGTTCAGATGACAGAACGTTCAAAAGGGATTTAAAAACACAGGACTAAATCTAAGCCATTTGAGTGTCTGTCTAGATTACATCGTATTTCCCCGATGACGGGACAAAATCGTAAACTGCCCGTCGCAAGACCCACAAATAATACTGGGGCCCAAAACTGTTTCTAAAGAAAATAGATCACAACTTCAAGTACAGTACTTCTGATATTTTGTACTAGTGACGTGAAGCATATGTGGAGTTATGTCCCTTGGCCGTTTCAGTATGTGCTGAGTCGATGACCATGATATAACTAAAATACTGTTTAAAGCGACATTATACGTCACTCTGTCACTGCGAAAATCATTAGGAATTACTTGTCACTCCTGGACACAAAACAGGTAATGGTACATATTGCCATGAAGATAAGTAGCAGCTTCGTTTGTGTTTGTACGACGAGTAGACGAGTACAAGTAATGCCTTGTCTTTACGGGTGTGCTGGAAAGAATGTATTCTCTCAGTCTGGATGTTAAATTTCTTTAAGGTAGAAAATGACGGGCCTGCGCGTTCATTCTTTGGTACGTTTTGGAATCATGGTAATGGATTAGAAAGAGGATGGTCAATGTCTTGACAGCCAGTGGTTTCTTCGAATAAGAAATGTAATTCTACAAGATATCTGGTTTTCTTTCGTTGTTCTGAAAGGGTTTAACAACCAGAAAGATGAACCTAGTCCAATGAAATACTGAATTTAGTTCAGAAGCGCACTTCAGAAACGTTCACATGAAACAAATGCATAGTTTACATCACTGACAGCTAAAACACAGACATTCATGTTTGCCTGAGAAACCTAATGGACCTAAGCTTCTGATACTCTGACAAATCAGTGCAGTAAAAGACTACACAGTGTAGTAGGTTACAGTAAAGTACATCGTGATGTGCATGTAATGATTAAACCACCTGGATGTCAGATGTCTTTATGTGACAATGTCCTCAGACATCAGTGAAAAATGAAAATGAAGCTGCATTAACTTGTATATGAATTTAGAAAGAATACTAAATTTAAAAAAGATGATGCATGAACTTCTTGTCAGTTTAATCCTGAGATTTAACATAATTTGTATTTCAGTAAGGACATAGCACAGTGATTGCCTGTAGGTCACATGTATTTTTAATTTTTAAGATAACTGTACCTTTTCGTACTTTTGAAATTAATTGAAAGCATAAGATACGTTGTTTATTAAATCCTACTCTGTCCGGGATCTTAATTTAGAGGGAGGGGGTCCTTTATGTTTAGTACGAGTCAAGCATTGATGCAGTATTGCGCTATCTATCTCAGGGGTTTTCAGGGTTGAGGTAAAAACGTCAAACGTCAAAATCAATGGCCATAGTAGTCACACTGACCACCCACATCAACCCAATTCATAATATCTTGGAAAGTCGAAATGGTCACAAACCAAAAATCAAGATGGCTACTTCAAAGGCCATGTATAAATAATACTAGATCTTATTCATCGAAAGGTTTAAATAACATGTATCATGATTGAAACGCGTTTGTGATGGCTTTACATAGCTTGTATTACATAGCTTTGATGCTGTTGATAATTGGATAACTCAGTCTCGGTGACAACTATACGATGGCAGGGTAAGAGCGTGGAAAATCGTCTACCCAGCTTTTGAGGTGGGAAATTACACGTATAGGGTGGTACACCATGGCTGGACCAACTGTGCACAATATACTCCATGGCAGAGCTCAGACCAACGCTTTTGGAACAACATGATCGCACCATTAGTGATGTCATATGCACGGAGCGTTGGGAAATGTTTCATCTTTTTAAATGATAATACACTTGCCAGGGTTGTTAAATCATTCCTCCAACGGCTAAACATCCATATCATGCCATGACCAGCAATCGGACCCACGTTTACCATCTGTACGTAAGCAGTAGACGGTTGCAAATTTCGAATTTGATCCTGGCATCTTCAACGACTCAGTGTTCCACACTTTCACTACATCATCCATGATGACCCATTACATTTTATACTCTCCATCACATATATCATTTCCATTTGCCAAAGTATGTGGATTAAATGAATCGATGACCCCCATTACACCCAACAAAGTGGGCATACTTTCTCAGGAATACGGCACCTACTTCAGTCCGCGGGGAGTGATCTTTGCATTCTCGTACGTCTATAAGGATGGAAATCTTAATCCACCTGGGTGGATGTCCATCTGCCCTAATCTGAACGAGGGTAGCCTGGTGGCTAAAGTGTTCGCTTGTCACGCCGTAGACCCGGGTCCGACAATGTGAGAAGCCTTACTTATCTGAATGAACAAACACTGTGAGTGACGACTGAAAAGTACTCGGAAATCTGTAAGTACTGTCAGACATGCTATGCACTAATGCACCATGTAATGCTAATGGCAAAACTACTATTAACGATATTTGGTATTAAGTGAATAAAGTTATAAAACATATGTAGGTACATTGTTTATATTAATGTTTAGTAAGTGGCCATTTTGATTTTTGTTTGCAGGTTTCAGTGTCGACTTCTTTTCCTTTTCATGACGTCATTTGGACCAGGGATCCCTGGATATTTGGACTTCTTTCAAAGACACTGTGACCAATGTTATTTTTTCGACAATCTAAAAGCAACCTGTGATTTTCAAAGTAGTTAATTCCGTACCAAATAGGATAACCAGTTCTCCGGAAGAAACTCCAGAAAAGTTGCTGTTTTGTGCATGTAGAGGATGAAGGAAGAAGTACAAATGATATGGTTTTGAGAATGTATTGAGGATAAGAATTTATCTGCTCAATAATCATCGCCAGCATATGACATTTGGCACGAAAATGACATGCCATTAATGACAGTTTTACCGTAATAGCGTCCTATACGTGTAATATCCTATACATGTAATATCCTATACGTGTATCTGCGTATAGGGATCTCAGAGTTACAGAAATGTAAGGCATTATGACAACAATGATCATTTCAACAAGAAATAGTGGAAATTCCTGAAAAGAATAATGTTCTAGAACAGGAACTGTTCAGACAACGTTCTAAATGAAGCTGGTAGAAAACAACCCCGTGCAGGATTATATTGCATTAGAAGAATAATGGGATATTTGACGAAATACTACACATTGCTGGGTCCTGGTAGGCTCCTCGTATCACACGTTGATCTCTTCTTCAGAGTCGTCGGGGCTCAGAGGTATGTGACTTGTGTTGTCACCTCGAAAGTCTGCAACAGAACTATCAGAATGTCAGACAGTGTCAGTATATTGGGAAAAATATATATTATGGGACTCACTGATTTCCATATGCTTAATGTTGAATTTATAAGAGTACATCCCATATTGATATTGATATTTATTTAATCATGGTGTGGCTCAACGTAATCTTATTTTCTTCCTATTCTTATCAACTTGCTCACGCTTTTTGGGTGTTGTGATGCATGTCAGAATAAGTATGACTTGATCAAATGTGGTTATTTGTCTATCGTATGTAATGTTTGTTTGTCTGTTCTACTCATTCACGTAACTTTCCTTGCAGTTTGTAAAACAACAATATTACAATTATTCATTTGAGATAGATCTGAAAAATCTTATTTGATGATTTTTTTTGTATATTACATAAGATGAACTGTTTTCAAATAATCTATTGTTAATCTATGTACGACATTTTATAAAACAAGATATGCCATGTGTAATAGATTTTAATTCATTTAAGAGTTTTTTTACGGTTAATTTGTGTCTTTTCAAATTTCCATGGTCTGTAAAAGGTAACACTGATAATAGATAACGCACTGACATACCTGTATACGATGACGTCATTGCGTACATACTCACATTTACGACTGTAAGATGTAAGCCTTCATCGTTATTTCATTCACGCGTGCACTTACCTATATTACCTGTTATGAGATGTAAAGCCAAATAATGATTATATAATTCACGATTGCTCTTATAAATATTACTTGTTGTGAGATGTTAAGCCAAAATATAATTAATTCAAGCAGGTAAAGTGAAAACATAAATACTTCATTCACGATTGAACCTACATATATTTGCTATTGTACGAGAGCCAAAACAAAGGTTTTCCTTCAGTTTTACTAACTAATAACACCTCTTGCAAGACGTAAAGATATACACTTTATTCCTTGTCAACTTAATAGAAACATTGTCCCACAAAAAGAAAACAGACAAATTGTTAGTAATTCTTAAATAGAAAAGAACACCCTCTAACAAATGATACACTTCACGGAAAGTACGCCCTGTGCTTTACGTGGTAGCCTTAACCTTCGCCGTAATCGTAGTGTCACGATGCGCCACCGCCGACCACGTTTACCGATGCTATGTCACAACATGGTCTGTCAAATAAAAGATTAAAATCCTATTAAAGTGCAAAAGAAAAGCAGCAAGGTGTATCAAACGGTTTTCGTGGCGAGGATGACAGAATAGATAAGCAAACCAAAACAAGCTCATGACACATTTGTCATGGATACAGTAAAAACATATCCTAAACTGGCACCCGTTGTCTGTTCCGTACAGACCTTTTCACAAGTCTTCTACTCAGTCAACAAGCAGACCCAAGCCAGAACTGGCCAGTGTTTTTGGTTCGTTTTGGAATACATGAAAAGTCCCTGTGATCTGTCATCGAATAATTATATCAAACGTATACTATTTGGAGCATGTTGGAATGTAACAGTACTATTTGAGACTATTCTCGACAAGCCATGTCACCAAATGTGTTGTCAATTATTATTAAATCAATAGTTAACAGTTTAACTGACCTCCATCATAAACTTAGCATTCTAACAACGGTGTTTTTAACGATTGTAACAAATTTTTTAAAAAAACCCAACTTTCATTGACCCTCGCCAACCTTCCTTAACTACAAATTATTATATGAATGTTTACATCTTACTGGCCAGTAGTGTGTGTATCTATTGGCAAGTGCCCGGTGACTGAGTAGTTACGAAGCGACAACATGTCCCCCAGTTGGTGCAGGGCCTTGATTTCCCTGAAGTGTTCTCCTTTGGTCAGAGGATGAATAATAGAAGAAAAATAGTCCTCACCACTCACCACATAATTGCTCCCCCTCGTGTACCCAGGTGTACTACGAACTGAGGCTTTACTGTGAAAACTAGCTCTACGTGCTTCTTCCGACGCAGCTCTATCATCTTTGGCTGTCGCACTTAAGAAACCATCGTTGACGTAAAACACGTTCCCATTTTCAATATTTTCAATACTATGACTTCTACGAGGGACCGTATGACTTCGCTTCCAAAGAACTTTTTTGGGCTTCTTTTTCTTAGTCTCTACCTTTTTGGCTGGTTTTACATCAATCTCAATCGCTTCGTCCACTTCCGTTTCCTCTTTTACGTCATTTCCGTTTTCGTCCTCGTCTTCGTCTTCGTCTGCCAGCGCCTCTCGGAAGAGTTTGCCATATATTTCGTCCTCGTATATAGCGTTTTTACCCAGTGTACTGATCAGCATTAGTGATGCGAATGAAGACATGGCGGCTATTGTTGCATTATGTCGCCCTTTGCCATCTGAAATCAATTGTATAGTTAGTTCTGTAGACCTTTGAGAAATAAAGTATTTTTCCTTCTTTTTTGAAACACACAAAACAACTTTATTTGTATTTGTTGAGAGAAGAAGAAGAATGTTTCTTGAAGCCTTTTGAAGATGTAAGAAGTATAAAGTCGTCTGCCAGATTTAGCGAATAAATAATGGATAAATATTCGCTGAACGAGAGGTTGAAAGAAAGTGACGCCCTATCCGACTGAAAGAAAATGCTTTATGTGTAAGTGACTGTTCTAGAAAATACCAGAGTTAATAGTTAATCAATAGAGTTCATATCATTACAGATACAACAACAATTATCAGGTATAATTGTTATATTCTAGTAATTTCCCTTACCATAATGCAATGAGTTTCTGCTAATCGTTTAATTTACGATGATTCTATGTAAGAGCTAGAACCCTTACAATTATCAGATAACTTACTCTGAAATCACGTGAAGATGTCTTCTAATGTGCATCTTCAAACATAAGCATCAAACCCCTTTTATACCGATTCTAAACATAAACATTCATTTATTCATAACTCAATAGCGACGGTACTAACTGTTCTCGAAACGATCAGCGTATCCTGCCCTAAAGGTGTAAACAGTGTGAGATTCCTGTTCAGGAATGACCAAACGATAACATTAAGTCTTACATCCTCTTTGTGAAGAGAATCAGTTGAGATGCCTACTAGCTGAAGATAAGACAGTGCCAACACGAGAAAGCGAATTTCTACCCTTCTACCTGTTTGTGTACATGCATATCTTCCATGCAGAAGGGTTTGTTACCATGACATTGTTCTTATAAATATATAAAATGTTTTAGTTTTTTGTACTTACAGACACATGCTGATATTTCAATTTCAGGTATATCTCTGCTTTTGCACAGGGCGATTAACAACTGGACATCTTTCTGCAACAACATCATGACAACATCAACAATCTGAATGTACGAATGGTAATTACTGGCAAAATGTAAAAAAGTAGACAAAGGGTGAACTTATCAAAATATACCTTGCCATCACTTGACATTATTTTCACTTCACGTAATGCCCAAAATATATGCTGCAGGTCCATTTCAAAATATGTTCTTTTAACAAAAACATGGCATAATTGTGTTGAGTACCGGACAAATTATTGATTTCCTCGAAGTACTGCTTTACTTCGGGAGGGATTACGATAGAGAGGGGCATCGTCTAATGGAGTTACTTCCCTTGCCCTATTGCATTTCATTTCATTAATGGAATAAGCTGCCAGGCAAAGGGAAATTGCTTTAGCTTACAAACGATTTCAACAAGTCATTAGGGTGAAACAGTCACATATTTGTATGTATATAAGAACAATGCCATATGTTTGTCGTAAGACGCGACTAACGGGATTGGATGGTCAGGCTCGCAGATGTGGTTCACACATGTCATCGGTTCCCAATTGCACAGATCGATGCTCATGATGTTGACCAGGGGATTGTCTGGTCCAGACTCGATTATTTACAGACCACCGCCATATAGCCTGAATGTTGCTGAGTGCGGCGTAAAACTAAACTTACTCAGTCACGCAATCACTACATGAACAAAATGAATCCGTCTGTAAAAACGTTCCCTGTTCCCAGTGTATTATACAGATGTGTATAACTCTCCACGATGGACGTGATGGAAAAGTTTCGGTTACACGGGCCTTCATCTGGATGTATTTAATGAATGCATAGACCTAATTTTATTGTAACCATTATATTAACAACTCATGGCTACGCAAAAAGTAGGCGTACACAGACACCATCAATACCAGGTACTCTTCGATCAGTTGTAAAACGACGTTGCCGAGTGATATGGAGCACATGTTTTTGTCGCAGCAAGACAATCAAACAAGTTGGCGTATCATTGCACAACAGTTCCATCAAAGGAAAAAAGACGACTCTATTAGACAAGCCACATCAATAAAACGTTGAATTCAAAAAGTGCCTCATGTCTTTATTACAATGCTTTGTCATGAATGCACGTAGGGAGCCTAAATTTGTCTAGTTATAAAGTTACCTGTTTCTTTGCAGTCTGAAATCCCATCATTCCATTCCAACATAAGCTACTGTTCCAACGGTTCACCAAAAAGGATGTTACATCACCAAACTTGCGGAGCCCTAATCAGGTCACACCTAAAGAAATCTCTCACAAAACTCGGAAGACGCCAAGTCTACTCTAGACTTTATCGATTTGAAAGAATGAATTCTTTGTGAAATGGCATCCTTAGAACACCTAATCACCTTTTACTGGTATGGCCTGTCGTGGAGTTTGAGTACATTATTTCAATAGTTCAATTTAAGATGTACCAATCAGATGTGCCTTAGAGTGTGCAAAAGCACATACAGCGTTTTTTTTGTAATTTTGGTCATCAGGTCGGATCACTAAACCACTGCTTGAAGCATAGCATGCACTTTTAAAGAATTACCAAAACACCATAGGTGATTTGCGTGCTGCATGAAGGTTTCAGTCACTAGCCTTCCCCTTCGCCCTGATTGGATTACTTCGAACTTCACATAGGATCATGTCATATACCTACCCGTATTGTACTGGGTTCAACTAGTCTGGGGTTTTAATGCATGATTCAACTGTCATAGATTATCATCCAAGGATGCGTGTTTAGATACCCGGCAATGTTGCTCAAATACATCTGCACGCGTCCTTCAAATACATGCCGATCACTGTTGCTCAAATACATCCTGTGTTGAATATTGTTGAAATACATCTGTATATCTACAAACGTCCATAAATGACGTCACTGTTATTCCAATACATCCGTATATCTGCATGCGTCCGTCAAGGACATACTCGTCACTGTTATTCCAATACATCCGTGTATCTGCATGCGTCCGCCAAGGACATACTCGTCACTGTTATTCCAATACATCCGTATATCTGCATGCGTCCGCCAAGGACATACTCGTCACTGTTATTCCAATACATCCGTATATCTGCATGCGTCCGTCAAGGACATACTCGTCACTGTTATTCCAATACATCCGTGTATCTGCATCCGTCCGCCAAGGACATACTCGTCACTGTTATTCCAATACATCCGTACATCTGCATGCGTCCGCCAAGGACATACTCGTCACTGTTATTCCAATACATCCGTATATCTGCATGCGTCCGCCAAGGACATACTCGTCACTGTTATTCCAATACATCCGTATATCTGCATGCGTCCGTCAAGGACATACTCGTCACTGTTATTCCAATACATCCGTATATCTGCATGCGTCCGCCAAGGACATACTCGTCACTGTTATTCCAATACATCCGTATATCTGCATGCGTCCTTCAAGGCCATACTTGACTTTGTTATTCCAATACATCCGTACATCTTCAAAGACTTACCCATCACTGATAAGTTGGTTCAGTCAGCAGCGTGATGAACTTAGTGTGCTGCGTCCTACCACTTCTTCCAAGCCTTTCCTGCTGTCATACATACTAGCCACAGAAGCCACACATACCCGTGACTGATGTCATACAAACCTTTCAATGACTTTATTCATATTCCTCATGTCTGCTATGCATATCCATGACTGATTGCCACAAACACACTACTGATGTGGCACATATCCGTGACTGATGTCAAGCATGCCTCACCCACCCACCACATGTTATACATACCCGTATTTCTGCCAGCAATGTGTTCAGCTTTGCATTCTTCACCTCACTCTTCTTTTTGGCGCGTTTTATGGTCATCATTTCAATATGATGTTTATGATTCACCGTCATTAAGAAACCTGAAATGAATGTGTGTCATTTAGAATGAGATTTCGAAACCTAAAATTCATTGAAACTGTACACTTTTAGTTAGTTTTTTATTTTAATGGCGTACAACCACACACAGAGTTGCATCTTTGGTCTACAACCGGAAGTGACGTCACAATGCACGTGCTTGACTACTAAAGAAACTTTTGCAAATGTACTTTCTTAAGTGGGACTCGAACCTCGACCCTCCGATTTGAAATCCCTCTCCACTAATGAAATGTTCGAGTCTCTGACCCGTGATAGTGCTGGAATATTCAATTTGCTAAAAGTGATGTAAACTTAACAAACTCACTCAGTCACTCACGCATTGTCATTCTCAACCAGTTATACTATGGTTAATGTATAAGACCTGCCTGAATAAAGAGTCATGACATTCCCTGAATGCAGTCATACGTGATTACATCGGAGCGTTTAATCCAAAGTTATTCCCAATGGTACAAGAAGGGCAATACCAGCCATCAAACTTCAGATCCAAAGTGCTTCTCTTGGTTTCCTTCAATCATTAAGACATGGATCAATCTATCCATATACAGAGGAACAAAAATTATATTTGTTCATAAAGTTTCACACTGACACCAGTGTTTTTCAAAGTCTCCGTGGATCGTGTCTCGATCACAAACAAGTACTTGAGAGACAAGACATGATCAATACCCGGAGCGTAGGACGAAACGACATAATTAAGCTTCTGAATTGCATTGACAGAAAGAAGGTACACAAGCCTTCCTATATTTAACATGCGGTGGGGTAGACTAGTGGTTAAAACATTCGCTCGGAACTCCGAAGGCCCGGGTTCGACTCCCCACAAGGGTACAATATGTGAAGCCCATTTCTGATGAATTATTGCTGGAATAGGGCTAAGATCAGCTCTCCCATGTTGTCTCCTACAACTGACAATACGTATTATGCGGCTGACTCACTATTTACAATCCTGACTACTCTCCAAGGTAGTAGCAAGACAAGGATGGTTGTAGCATCTTTCCCTGTCTCATACCAGCGGCTATCCAGAAAGATGAAATCCAAGGCAAAGGATGCTATCACTATGAAGGCGTCAAATACCTACAACAGAAAACACTCATTTCAAATTTTAGCAAGAAATGAAATCATGACTTACGATTTTGATACATCAGACACAGATCATTACAACTGAAATAAAGTTGAACAACACCCTGAACCTGTGAAATTACGGCGCCAGTACAGGAAATATTGCCTACAGCCATGTGAAAAAAACTTTTCACTCCTTTAGGACAGACTAAACAACAGAACGTGTAAACTGGGTGCCATCAAATAATCAAATAGCACGTCACTGTAATTGACAATTATATTAATGGTTCACCGCTAATAAGCATTAAAACCATATGTTCGGCAAAAGGGTAATCATGTGTGTGAGAGAGTATGTGCATGTCGTGTATGTGCACAACGAATACACACAAAATAATACATCATGGTTCATCAAGCATAGAAACATATATATGTATTTTGCCAAATGATATTCAGTAATACATTGTGTATTGTTTAAATGCGCCTTACCTCGAATTTTTTCTTGAAAAACTTTAAACCAACACAGAACAGCTTTATGAATGTCTGAAAACAGAAACAGAAAATTATGTAGTAACTGCACATATGTTGCCATAAAATCTCTTCGGTCGAATCTAGTGAGCAAGGTAGACAACTCTTAGCGCTGTGTTGAATAACGGTTCCTCCATCTATCTTCAAATGGTTCGAAGATTCGGAACAGAGTGTAACATAGGCTAGAATCTCTGAACCTGGAGGAGGTACGGAAATACTTTAGCAAACGTTCTGGTATATCCACAGACGAGTAGGGGGTGGGCGATAAGACCGATTAACAGGTATATTCCAATTCAAACGTCACTATACGATATGTTGCGGTACACTTTCCGCGAACCGGTTCACCCGATGCAGCTGGCAATTTCCGTGACCATAAACGGTAATTTTCTCGATGTAATAAAAAAATACAAATAAGATTTGTATTTCCTTTATATTATGACACATGAATGGTTGTGAGAATGTCAATTGGTCATATGATTGCATTTCCGTGACTTTTGAATAACCATATGAATAAAAAAAGAACCCTTTATAGATTGGTACTGGCAGGCTTTGCGGGGATAAACGAACCAAAATGGCTGAAGCCACGTCAGACTCTTTTTCTCCAGCTCACAAACTTTAGAGTGGGGTCTTCAATTTGGAAACATTTTCAGTTGATCTCTTGTATAATCACATCTGATTCCTGGCAGTAGGCAGTGCCATTATTAAAAAAGAAAGGAAACAGTAATTTCATTACCTTAAACCATGTGTACACTTTCACAACATATTGCAATACGCTAACACATACGGCAACATACCGTAAAACTTTGGCAACCCTACAGCCGAGTGTAAGAAACAAACTGAGCTTATAAAATGTATGTATAACCGCTGCCATGCTATCATTTTCAGCTACAGAGGCCTACACCGAAACTCTGGTGATTCATTAAGTTGCAAATTAACTCTTTACACTTTTAACATCCTTACACCTGTGGACATTCCCGTCCATGTGTTTTATTCTTTATTGAGATCTATTACTGTATAAATCAATTACAAGTTCAGGAAATATTGTTGTGGTTACAGTCTTGATGATAACCGGTTCGAGTAAGGCTAATTGACGTTACACTTTTTAACGAAATAATGCGTTTTTTACTGCAAGGTCGACCATGTTCCCCTCTGTCGAAGGAAACAAGCCCGGGCTGTTATTATATTTGTCTGTCTTAGGTGCGATAAATTCACACTAAATCACAATGGAAATATGCAGAGTCACTGTGCTTATGGTCAGTTACTTGGCCAATCTTTCTCACTACCTATATGCAGAGGCTGTGTGTGGGGATAGTGGTTAAATGTTCACTCGTCACGCCAAAGACCTGGGTTCTGTTTACCACACGGGAACAATGTGTGAAGTCCATTTCTAGTGTCCCCGCCGAATTATTGCTGGAATATTGCTAAAAGCGGCGTTAAACCATACTCACTCACGCACCTTTATGTAGCGTTGTTCTATGTGAAAGTGCTCCTGTTTACAACACGGCTTTGTGCCATTTGGAACACCAATACATGAGTCACTGCAAGCTTATGTTGTATTGAAATGTTTATAAAAAGACAAAACCCTTTCACATGCCTACGAAATCTATGGCAAAAACAGAGTCGAATGTACAACTGACATTGTAACTCAGTCACACACAATCACACACACACAATCACACACACACACACACACACACACACACACACACACACACACACACACACAAGCAGTTTCCGAAATGATAACACGACACGGATCTTCTCCTACATGTTTCAGAGAAGTCTTCTCCCTGAAGATAAACTATTGAAACATGTAGGAGATGATCTGTATCATGTTATAATTTCGGAAACTACTTGTTATATGTACTACTGTGCGCTCGGTATTCTCATCACCTTCTTGGAGGGATCATGAGATCATAACAAGTCGGGAGAATTTCAGCTGAAAGTAAATCACAACGAAGTACACAACCGGGACAGGGGCCAAACGACCATATCACAAGCTCGATAACGGGAATGTCCACCATCGGCATTGAGAACAGCAGTGCATGGACGACGCATAGAGCCCATCAATGGGCAAGGAAGGCTTGTGGGATGTCAGGCCGGTTTCTCTCAAGTTCTGTTGCAAGGTCAAGGACCTTACCTGGCGGATGACGAGAACGGCGTAGACGTCGATCCATCTCGTCCCAAACATGCTCTATCGGGGACACATATGGTGGATTTGCAGGCCAAGGGAGTAAATCAACGTTGTGGTGTTGCAAGAAATCCATAGCAACCCTTGCCTATAATGTCAGGCGTTGTTCTGTTGGAATGTTAACCCAGGACCATGACGTTGCAGAAAAGGCATTGCCACAGGTCGACGAATCTGATCCCTGTAACCCACACCAGTTAGATTGCAGTGAACAATAACCAGAGTTCTTTGGCGTGCTTTTATTCCACTCCGAATCAGCACGGAACCACCACCACCACCACCAAAGCGATTCCTCTCCAATACACAGGTCTGTGCATAACCTTCACGCACACGTCTATAAGCTATGGGGAAATGTTCGGTACCACATTCGGCGAGCTTGTCAATGACCTTGTGTCAGGATAGGTCGTTTGGCGGGACGTTGTGGTCTGATCCCGTGATGACGTAACGTTGTCGAACTAGTACTGTGTTGTGGTGAATACGGCTAAGTCCTGGGATGGTCCGTGCAGTCATCACTGCAGTCTGAAACCTGTGGCGAAGATGGGTCACCCTTATCCATCTGTCCTGTGTTGGCGTTCTTACATGTGGACGTCCAGAACGTGGCCGATCGATGACGTCATTTGTGTTCTGGTAACGTCTCACCTGTGAAGAAATGGTGTTCCGGTGGTAGTGGAAATGTGCAGCTACTTGTCGTTGAGACATTTCTCCACAGACCATGCCAATGGCCTCATGACGCTGTGTAGACTCTAGCCTTGGCATGCTATACGTTTCAATAGCCGTTTATTTTTTTTAACGATCGCAAGCTTTCCAAAGTGACAGTGTTGTGTTGTTGTTCTGTTGGAATGCACGTGCAACAACGTATTGCACGTCTCAAGAACGAAAACACCGACGTCACGGAACGTGATACGTACATGCATGTTGGGTAATGTCACTAATCTTTGAGTTTTAATCCTTATGTGTCGACACAGGTTTGATAAATGTGGATTTTACATTTTTGTATGCACAGTTTCTTCAACACTATCAAAGCTGTACTACTGTTGACATTCCAGTATTTGACAGTGATAAAAGTTCATTCCCTGAATGAAATAGCTAAAAAATGATTGATTATTTTAAAAATGATATGCTATTCTAGATACGCATAGACGAGAATTCTGTTGCAAAAATGTTATATTTTCAAACATGTTTAACTCGACTTAAATAGACTTCTCTACACCAGTTAAGAAGAAGGTAATGTCTAAAGTGAACGACCAAGTGGATACTTTTAGATAACGGAAACGCTGAGCGCGATGGTGACGACTTAGCACGATCCCCGTGTCGGGCGTTGTGCGTTGTGGCGATGCGTTTCTATTCCTTGTAAGAAATATCATCAAAATCAACAGGTAAAACCGATTTTTTAATTTTGCAAATCTCTAAAATCATACTATCAACACTTTTGTTACATATTTTGACGATTGTTTGAACACAATAGGTAATTAATAGATTTCTAAAACCTACAAATCGCCAATGCCTTTTTTGTTTATAGTATATGATGACTACCAGTGATGCAACTAGGGTTGCCTACTGACGGGGAAATTATTGCGATAGCGATAGTCTATTGCAACATATTATTGCGATAGTTTCTTCGCCTTGAATTGACGCACTTGCAGGCATTTTCCAAATGATTGTTTAGTTAATATATTATAATAACAAACTGAAGTAGTCTCATCTAATAACTGACAAGAAACTTGACACCTAGATTAAATAAATAGCACATAAACTCAACGAAACTCCAAGTCAACACCAAAACTCCCTGTAATTTCCGTTGTGCATTTGTCAACCGAAGTCAATTACTAAACAGTATCGATAGTCACACATACTATCTATGCATCGATAGTTTATTGTTTCTACCATCGATTAATTGCTATCGGAGGCAATCGCAATCCATCGATAGTTCGAGGCATCCTTACAGCCCTAGATACCACAAATGACTGGTTATGAACTCGCCCATCCTTTTCATGTGATCTGTCCCTGACAGATTCCATCTGTTTTCAAATTGAAGAACTGTCTGATAATCATTAAGGAAATTATGGTGGCGTCATTTCTAATGCGAAAAATCCTTTCATCAGGTAAATTCACTCCAGGTTCGGCGGCAAACGTGATTTGTCTTGGGCTTAACTGTATGTGAAAACCTAGAATCCAGCTCGACCCTTGTAGTCCATCATAATTAAGCTATTGCCCAGCCCTCGTACGCATCACGATCTGTATACAGGACATGTGGTATTTTCCATACGGAAACCTACTTGGAAACTAGTTTACATATAGTCAACACGTGCCCCATGTATCAACATATTGCTATGGGATTCCAAAGCTTTAATCTAATTTCTGCTTGAGAATGGTCCATTCTGTTGAGAATAACATGTCTCAGGAACTCTATGGTTGTTAAGAGATATGACTGCACAAAATGGTTGGTTAGTTGTTTAATGCCGCACTCAACAATATTACAGCTATGGCTCCGGTCTGTAAATAATCGAATCTGGGCTAGACAATCTAGTGATGAACTGCATGGAAATCGATCTACATATCTGGGAAGACAACCACAGTGGTATGAGCATAATTAAGGTTTCGTGACTATAATATCACAACTACAAGGTGGACCCATTATTATGTGTGGTTTATATGTTGTTGGTGCTCGTGCTATCGATCGTCTTTTTTCATGTACACAATCGATGCCAATTAGGCTGTAATTTCATAGCTGTGACTAGTTCGTGTTCATGCGTATCCAAACATTTGCGAGAAAAATCAAACGGAAATGAGAAAAGAGTTGTTCAGTTATCAAATCCCTTCATTTCAGTTATCATCCACCATTATTAAAGTTAGGGTTACCTAGTACAGACATGTATTAGAGAGAAATAATTTAAATGCAGGAATAATTATAATCATCCGCGACTATAACAAACCGCGATTTTTATTTCACGATATCAGGACACCAAAGAACACAATTCTGTTGTTACGTGTAATCTGCGATTTCATCTTCCAGGCTGGAATGCATGCTGACCTGTAATCACCAGCTGGCGTCAAATCTCTCCTTATAGCGAAACAGATATTCTTGGTCACGAGGCAAGTGGAATTGAATGTGATGTCTTCAGTATAGCGTTACATGAACGATTAATGCAGATAAAGATATGGTTTTCTAAAACAGGTTGCAGCATGCCGTAAACATATTAATCAGGGCAGTTCTCATTCTGGTTGGGTAATTACATTTCGCATAGGTGACAATCAAAGAAAAAGTATTAAATATTTATTACTTATTTCGGTCTATCTGTATCAAATTTCTATTCGAAAGTTACTAAGATCAAAAGACGGACTTTGATATTTTAGATATTTGACCTTAAAAGCGGCGTTTTAGTCCAATGATGTCTTTGTGTAAAAGACCACTTCACACTTTTTTCGAATTGCCAGGAATCAAGGAGAATCAGTCGGAAAAAATATTTGCAAAATTCGAATCGCATTCCGAAGGAAATGTCAAAATAAACAATTTTTTTCAAGCTTTGTAAGAATGCTACTCCCAAATGCTATCAGTCATGTATTCCAACTTCAATCAAAATATTCCGATACTTCTGAAGCATATTCCACCTGAAGTCCAGCAGTAATCGAGATACATTCCGACTCATTCGAGGCATTCTGGCAGGATTTGGAAGTGGCTTGTCTTTTCTATTCTGCCTCGAACGGTTTCAGAATGCTTAGAATACCTAGAATGCAGTGAGAATGCTTAGAATGCAGTTAGAATACCTAGAATGCAGTGAGAATGCTTAGAATGCAGTTAGAATACCTAGAATGCAGTGAGAATGCTTAGAATGCAGTTAGAATACCTAGAATGCAGTGAGAATGCTTAGAATGCAGTTAGAATGCACCTCATGTGCCGTTCGATATATTTCCACTTCGAATGTACATCGAACGTTTTGAACATGCTCAAAACAATCGGCCATGATACAAGAATTGAACTAGACAGTTAGAATGTATTTGGAGTGCAGTAAGAAATTTTAGAAATCAGTTCGAATTTCCAAGAATCTCCAGAAAATTTCGTTCCGGCTCATTTCGCCTCAAGTGCAAAGAGGGTATGAAAAAGTATAGCAAATCTTTTGACATCGCTGACAGATGTTCTAAATTAAGTTCGTAAATTTTAGAGGCGGAGAGAAACATATAAATAGAGAGAAAGAACAAGTGAGAGAGAGATGGAAGACAATCCTATTTTTATCTAAAATAGTTGGAGAGATTGACATTCAGAGAGAGAGAGAGAGACGGACAGAGAAAGGGTGATGGGAGAGAGATAATGAGAGAGGGTGGTGGGAGAGAGAATGAGAAGACGCGGAGAAGACACATAGCGAGAAAGAAAAAGTGAGAGAGAAAGATGGAAGACAATCCTATTTTTTTCTAAATAGTTGGAGATTGACATTCAGGGAGAGAGAGGGACGGACAGAGAAAGGGTGATGGGAGAGAGATAAAGGGTGAAAATACAAATTCACGGAGGGGGGGGGGGGTCGGAGGCAGAGACACGGTGAGAGACAGACAGAGGGGTGATAGACACAGAGAGAGAGGTAGAGAGACAGACAGAGGGGTGATATGAGACATAGAGGGGTAGAGAGAAGAGGTAGGAAGAGAGACAGACAGAGGGGTGATAGGAGACAGAGAGAGAGGTAGAGAGAGGGGTAGGACGAGAGACAGACGGAGGGGTAATAGGAGACACAGAGAGGGGTAGGAAGAGAGGCAGACAGAGGGACGATAGGAGACAGAGAGAGCGGTAGAGAGAGGGGTAGGAAGAGAGACAGACAGAGGGGTAGAGAGAGGGTAGGAAGAGAGACAGACAGAGGGGTGATAGGAGACACAGAGAGGTAGAGAGAAGGGTAGGAAGAAGAGAGACAGACTGAGTGGTGATAGGAGACACACAGAGAGGTAGAGAAAGGGGTAAGAAGAGAGGTAGAGAGGTGTGAGGAGACACAGAGAGAAGTAGAGAAAGAGGTAAGAAGAGAGACAGGGGTGATAGGAGACACAGAGAGGTAGAGAGTGGGGTAGGAAGAGAGACAGACAGAGGGGTGATAGGAGACACAGAGAGGTAGAGAGAGGGGTGATAGGGGACAGAGAGAGGTAGAGAGAGGAGGGTACACAGAAGGGTAGGAAGGGAAACATACAGAGGGGTGATAGGAGACAGTGAGAGGTAGAGAAACAGAGACGGTGTAGGAAAAAGAGACAGAGACAAACAAACAGACAGACAGATGAATTTGGGAGTCAGAGAGAGGGAGACAATGCGAGAGAGAGCGAGAGAGAGAGAGAGAGAGAGAGACCGAGAAACTCTGGCGTGGTAGTACCAGTGAGAAAGGGAGGTTAATGTATAAAGTATGGCGGACCGACAGACCTTGAGGGTAGAAGTGCTGAGAGGCATGAGACTGGAGGCAAGTGAATGCGAAGGGGCGGAAAGTAAGATCGATCGATCGGGTCATAGCTCTTCAGAGTTACAGAATACCTAAATGACACTAGTATTCAGAGTAAATCACATTTCGTCATTAATATAGAAAGATGGAGATAATACACATAGAGTGGTGAGAGACAGAGGAGTGTGTGTGTGTGTGAGAGAGAGAGAGAGAGAGAGAGAGAGCGACAGACAAACAGGCAGAGAGAAGGGGGTAGAGTGTTATTGTTAAGGAGCTTGTAAGTAGGAGAGAGAGAGCAGGAGAGAGTGGTAGAGCAAATAAATCTTGAGGATGATATAGTTGGGGTTATTTGGTAAATGAAGACACTCAACGCATCACTGGAAGGCAAGCAAGTAAACAGCCATCTTACAAAATTATTAACACCATGGCAGCATACCGGATATATTGGGATTACTGTTCCATAAGTATAATTTACGATATTTTCCGAAGTTTAAACACAATATTATTTTGACCCACCCCACCCACACTACAAGCCAATCAACGCCTCGGTAGCTTCAGTCTAGAGAATTGAGCTCCATATAACTACTCGAGCCTTGGACTAATTATGTAATGATAAAGAAATGAAAGCATGTCCCAAGGATCAACTTCTAGTAATCAATCATACATAGCAAATCATAGACATGATCAAGAGGGGTGACTGAAGCATTGCCAAAAGTCGGCACTCAGACATCTTTGCCGTAAAGTTTGATCAATAGCGACACTCGCGCCTATTTTCGACACAGCTGGAGATCCCGCTGGGTCACGCAGCAGAGTCTCGTCCCGAAATCAATTTTACTAGTCGTTATTTCATGTTGGTTTTGGAATGATGGTAACATTTTCTTCTCAGTCAATGCACGCTGTGAAATTACGAATAATTTCAACTAAGGGCTGGTGCACAAATAGCGTTACCGAGCTTCCATTGCCACTGCATGCAAGTCAAAATCAAACTGAATATTACGACTTTTCTCCATATAAAGAGATCATAAAGTTAATGTCAAGGACAAATATGGTAATCACGTGCTGCCCATGTGGTATCATTGAAAAACGGTGTCTCTAATGATGAAATAGTTCAAGAGATATCTGCATTTGTGTTTCTCATTTAGTGGATTGGTTTACGCCGTTTTTAGTGAAAAAGTGATGATATCAGGTAAGCATTTAAGACCGCGGATGGCACTTGGCAGAAACAAACGCAAAGTATAGGAAATTGTTCAACTGAAAATTGCACCGGAAGTAAAGTACAAATCAAAACAAGGAATTTCATAGGGCATCATGTTTGTCAATGAAGGGTCAGACTTGGATATTTGCCCATCACAAAATGTTTTGAAAGCTTTCCTGGGGCTCTGAAAGTTGAAACCCTGTTTGAAGAAATTCTGAACAGAGGTCATAAAACGCCCTTCGAAATAACGATAAAAAGAGCATGATCGATCATTGCACCACAAAAGTTGTGAAGTGTAAACACTAAATGCTTCAGCTTTTGGAATATTACCCGACATAAAGAGAAATCTGACTTTTCAAAAGTAGACGTCTTGTAATACAGTATTCTGGTGACCTTTTTATAACACACATGTCCTCAGATGGTCACGCCCATAATGGACACGAGATTCATTTGTAATCAGTGAGTGAGTGAGTTGAGTTTTACGCTGTTTTAGCAATAGCCCAGCACGGAAATGGGCTCCATACATTGTACCCATGTGGGGAATCGAACCGTGGCCTTCGGCAATCCAAGGGAAAGCTTTAACCACTAGGCTACCCCACCGCCCCACATTAAGTTAGGAGTAAATAGCAAGACCGTGATGAAAAATATATAAATAGATCACTGTGTATCAATGTTGACCCATGATATAATTTAGCATATTTCCTCCATTGCTATGAAGGGCAGTACGCAAAACGAACAACACAAAATACAAAATGATCATAAAGCTGGGATGAAGAAGGATATTGGAGATTTATACATATGCGTATGAACTTCATATCTATATACTTACTAGTTGGGGTCTATATATATATATATATATATATGTATATATATATATATATATATATATATATATATATAACATTTCATGTATTGTAGTCAGAGTACCTCAATACAAATAGTGTTCGTTGGAAGGATGTGATGACCGCACTGACATCGGAAATACTTGACCAATCACCACGAAATACATAAATGCAGTCAGTAACGGTATATGACCAATCAGGCTTGTCTTTCATCAGAACTGTGGACCAGTCTTTGATAGAAGAGATAACTTGAAAATAAGAATATGGTTTTCTTTCAGGATCAAATCCTTTCTGATGTGTACAGGAACTGTTTGAAGCTGATACAGAAGAAAATCATGTTTGATGAAGTATTCAGTCTCTCGTGTGTACTTTTTCACTTCTGATGAAGCATAGTCAAATACTTTACATTTTTCATATCCAGGGAGTCACATTCGTTCCAACAGCAAACTACGTTCCATGTAGTTTATTTCTGGTTCACATTGCTATAAGTTCAGCGATAGACTTTCTTGCAAGCGTTGTATTACGGAATTATAAAAATGTCACTATAATGACACCAAATAACTGAAGCTTCATTTAAACCCATTCGCCGAATCATTTCGATTTGCCAATTAAAACTGATTCTGTATAATGTACATGGATCAGATCAGATACACTGACGGTGCATATGGTGGCATCTGTCGCTTGACTTGTTACCACATAATAGGGATGGTATGTTGCGTTTTTAAACCACAAAACCATTGTGGATTAGTAAGAGCAATTCTCACTCACTTGCCTTGTAAAATTCAGTGAGATTTGCCTGTATCACATGAAAAAGAATGCCCGACGTCCTGTTGAGACACATATGTGATGATGTTTGTAGCCAATATTTTCAGATGTGAAACAAGGCAGCACATGTTGTTTGCTTTATTGAGAGGAGTAATGTTGAAACCTCGTGTTTCTCTCGCCTTATTATGACAATGTTTGTTATTTCAATTAACATTTTCTTTACGTAAATACTATCAACACTTTCATCAATGATGGACAGGGATAAGAATGATCATTTTTATGTCATACTATCAACACTTTCATCAATGTTTGGACAGTGATAAGAATGATCTTCTACCCAAAATTACATATTGTGAAGTGTCAGTACTCATATATCTTGCATACAGATAGTAAATACTATCAACACTTTCATCAATGTTTGGACAGTGATAAGATTGATCTTCTACCCAAAATTACATATTGTTAAGTGTCAGTACTTATACATTTTGCATACAGACCCTATTAATAGAGCACTGAAGCATGGAGCTATTACATCTCTTACAGTATGAGACAAATTCAAATTACGTCCACTCTTAGGCCTGTCTAAAGCAATCGTGTGCATATATGTGTGCACAAGAACATACATATGATGATTTCTCAGTCTTTAGTATTCAAATTTTGAGATAAAGGGCATAGCATTAAAACTTTGAGATAAAGGGTATAGTATTAAAACTTTGAGATAAAGGGTATAATATCAAAACCTTGAGATAAAGGGTATAGTATTAAAACTTTGAGATAAAGGATATAGTATTACAACTTTGAGATAAAGGGTATAATATCAAAACTTTGAGATAAAGGGTATAGTATTAAAACTTTGAGATAAAGGGTATAATATCAAAACTTTGAGATAAAGGGTATAGTATTACAACTTTGAGATAAAGGGTATAATATCAAAACTTTGAGATAAAGGGTATAATATCAAAACTTTGAGATAAAGGGTATAGTATTAAAACTTTGAGATAAAGGATATAGTATTACAACTTTGAGATAAAGGGTATAATATCAAAACTTTCAGATAAAGGGTATAGTATTAAAACTTTGAGATAAAGGATATAATATCAAAACTTTGAGATAAAGGGTATAGTATTACAACTTTGAGATAAAGGATATAATATCAAAACCTTGCGATAAAGGGTATAGTATTAAAACTTTGAGATAAAGGATATAGTATTAAAACTTTGAGATAAAGGATATAATATCAAAACTTTGAGATAAAGGGTATAGTATTAAAACTTTGAGATAAAGGATATAGTATAACAACTTTGAGATAAAGGGTATAATATCAAAACTTTGAGATAAAGGGTATAGTATTAAAACTTTGAGATAAAGGGTATAGTATTAAAACTTTGAGATAAAGGATATAGTATTACAACTTTGAGATAAAGGGTATAATATCAAAACTTTGAGATAAAGGTTATAGTATTAAAACTTTGAGATAAAGGGTTTAATATCAAAACTTTGAGATAAAGGGTATAGTATTACAACTTTGAGATAAAGGGTATAATATCAAAACTTTGAGATAAAGGGTATAATATCAAAACTTTGAGATAAAGGGTATAGTATTAAAACTTTGAGATAAAGGGTATAGTATTAAAAGTTTGAGATAAAGGATATAGTATTAAAACTTTGAGATAAAGGGATATTATTGACAAATAACCAAACGAACGCCAATGATCATATATACTTAGGACATTTGAATACCTTTCATCTGTCTTCACCCCAATGAAATATGTGAAGTTTGTTTTGTCCTGCACAACTTGAAAATAGTGTTGATGATATATTCCACTTGACTACAATTTCAGGAAGAATGGGCTCGGTATTGATGTTGGTCTGCATTAAACTAATCAGTGTTCAGTTGTCAAGGAACCCTATGACGTTATTCATTGTTCCTTTACGTCGATGTGTTTCAAAGCAATCCCATTTCTGTCTCGGAAACTTCCAGCGTCAACAAGACGGCAAACAAAAGTTTTCGAGAGCAGTTATTTTACAATGTCGATAAACCTCGTTAGTTTTAAACAAGGAGTTTTGAAAATGGGTTTCTTTACAATTGGCTGGAAATATTTTTCTGTGATATTTGATGCCCTAAACATCACAAGTGTAAACATTACAATATCTGTGACGTTATATAAACTTGAATCAAACATACCTTTGTTTTCCTAAAGATTTGATTTTCTACCATAATTTTAACCTATATTTTTCCTGTTCGGAAATATGTCTCAAGATGTGAAGTGATGGCCAATGATGATGACTGAACACTGATGCAGTTTCACATATCACTTAAAACACGCCAATGAACTAGGGGTTTTAATACCACTGTCACAAGAAACCGCATACTCTTGAAGCAAGTTGGTCGGTCTAAACTTAAGTTTACTGAAACCTTGCGACACAATATATCTGTGAAACACTGCAAAACAGTTACATCCGGGTTGTTCACGAAAACGTAAGTATATACCACCAATGCGGCAATAAAGGGCAAGATAATGTCAGAGATCTTCGATCTTTTCGGGCCATGGTCAAATTTTATCTGAAACCCTTTCCTGACATCCTCTTCGAGACAAGTACTGCCAGGTACTGTCTAGTATGCTAGAGATACATCATTCGTGGAACTCGTGAGATGTGTACAACTGCTACTCGCCGGGCAGTGTTATCCCATATGATTTGATTAACACGTCTCTAGAACTGCCTGAGTCAGCAACATCGCGATCGGGACCAAACTCAATGAAATTCAATTCAAACTTGAATCTTTCTGGACACGAAGATTCGGCACACTGATGGTCAATCTAGGAACCCAACGAGGCTTCCCGTTCACTCCTTCCATTCGTTTTAAGGACGGTAGTGCTAATCGCTCTGGGGCCAATTTGTGTCCAGTTCGAGACATTGTAATAATACCATGTGTGGAACTTAGACCTAGCCTTTGTGTTAATCGGGGTAATCAGTAACTCCTAACAAACCCAGGTGAATGAAATGTGCTAGGCATGCCAATACGACAAGCAGAGTCGCCCTTTAATAAGTCCAGTAATCACTGATTGGCTGATTCTTACCTCTATAACCATAATTGACAGTATCGCCAGACTCCCAAGATGGATTCCAGTGGAGACCTCGTGTATTTTCTCATACTCGCTGTGGAAATGTTGATGCTTTGTCGTGTCCTGAGCCACGTGCTCTGGGTAGTACTCCGCAACAAGAAAGAAACTCTCCTTAACGTTGTTAATCTCCAAAACAAATAATTTGCTGAGGTCAAGAAGAGCAACTGTATCATTACTTGACGTTGTCCTGTTTTCAATCACACTATTGCCATCACGCAATTCCGTAAAATGGGTAGCACCACCTCCTCCATCGTCAAATATCCCACTAGTCAAGGGTTTTGTAGTCACAATATCACTCAGAGAAGATTTGGAGGAACTATTTACAGGTTTTTCATTGGCTTTAGCTGTGTCTTTGACTAATGTGTAATCCTTAGGACTTGGCATAGTTGTATTGGGGTTCTGCTTACAGTTGCAAGGTAAACAGTATAGATCATTCTCATTGTTTAATCTGATATTACTCTGCAATTTGTAGATAATATCCTCCATCGTCCTCCCTTCAAAAGAATGAAATTCCTCTGGGTAGGTCTTTTTCAGATAATCCACAAATCTTTGAATTTCGTGTTCTTCATTTTCAAATCTGACTGCAAACAGAAAGAAAGGCCGTGTTATTGCATACATACAAATAGTCATTAGTCAGACAATATGGACAGTGGGGACTATATTTTGGTGAAATGTACAGTTATTCCCATGTAAAACAGTCTTCATGCCACATTCAAATGTTACGCCGTAATTATGGATGACCTCAACTAGTTTGGCTGTCTGGTTGGTGTGTTGTTTAACGCAGTGTTTCAGTTATATGGTGGTCTATAAATAACAGAGCAATTCAGTGACCAAGAGCACGAGCATCGATCTACGCAAATGGGATTGGATGACATGTGTTAACCATGTCAGCGAGCCTGACACCCGATCCCTTTAGTCGCCGCTTACGACAAGCATGGCTACTTGAGACATATTCTAAACCAGATCTTTAACGGTGTGACATCATCAATATAAGACAATGGGTAAAGTTATTTGCTTCCGTTGCTCCCCCCATCCCCGAAGGGATCAGCTCTATTCATTCGAAGTTGTTCTTAGCTGCAAAGGTATGTCATTGGTGAAGAGTTCCTTCCATGGCATTTTCCTTTAAAGTAAGAAATGAGAAAATAGACCCCCTTTTTGAACGTGAAGAGTCCGAAGGATTTAGTCGTCCAGTTGATTTCAACAATGTTATTCAAACAATCGAGTTGCACTAGATAGTCACTTGACAATTCAAGCGCCGAATGCTAGGCAGTATTTTCAAAAAGAGACAAATACAAATACATTGCGATTCAAGTCAAATGGAACATGTCTCGGCAGATAATTGAAACTGATTGTTCCTTGCCAATGACTCTGTTTATTTATATGTAGTGACGAATAAATTCGTCACAATTACAGAATAACATAATATTGATGTAATTAAAATATAATGACACCTTACAAAAACGACGATGTGTCACCAACTAAATAGTCATTGTAGTCACAACCCTGACAAATATGAAAAGGGTATACGGCCCTGAACGTTACTGACATAATCATGACTTCATGACAGAGCACTTCTGATTTAACGGACCCTTGCCTAGGGGAGTATTGCGAGACTCGCCGACATACATGCTGTCTTCCGCTGTCCAAACTTTTATTTCCTTCCAAACTGAGATGACACTCGAAGGCACTGGAACCTGGTTAAATTTAGAAAGTAGGCAAGAGAAAAGCGACACCTCTCTCTAAGTGTAGCATTTCAGCGAAAATCGAATTAGGTTTCTAAACAAAATACTTAAAGCTATATTGAGTCTGAAGTCAGAACCTTTTTCAAAGTTCCAATTTAGCAGCTTTCTGTCTGTCGTATCCTGCTATGCTCACGGGTAATCGATATAGTGTTACACTCTGCAACTTTAGCTGGATTCTTTTACAGATATGAGTAACAGAACTGCCCCTTAGGGCTTTCACTCATGCTTGAAGAATATAGATCAGACCGGCCTTAACTGCGTGTTACGTGAAGACCATATGTTGTGAATCCTACTTCTTTATGATGACTGATCCTACAAACTGTCCACTTTGATTTTATTTATTCCTAGGACAGAGAAATTGCTCAAAACGGTTCAATGAATTGGACACCAATACACTATTCGGTAACTGAAAATATGGCATCTTCTTAAGGGAACAAAATTCTTTTTGCTCTTGAAAACATGTGTTGAAATTACAGTAGTGATGGCTGCATTCTTCGCGGGTCTGTACATTGTATGACTAGCATTGTGATTCCATTGTGAATCCAGGAAAAAAATCAGAAGCTGTGAGAGCACATCAATAACATTTGTTACGTAACATAACTCGTCTCACACACGGTCGCAGTAATTACATCACATTTTGAATCGAACAAGTTATTGCTTTATGAGTGCTATTTCAGATCGCATATTGCCTTTGAAATAATAACGATCCATGTGAAATGATGGCCCGAAATAAACAGATATCGACAACTACATCCTGAACTTCGTAAACGGAAAGCAATCGGGTTAATTGGAAATGGTCATAATGCTGTGAACTTTCAGTTTGTTGTGTGCAACAGAAGCAAGAAAATATAAACACATGCAGAAACCCCTGGGAACCCTGCAAACATATTAACGATGTCAAGCAAATGATAACGAGATCATAAAAAGAGGTGTACATGTACTTTGAAGTCTTGTTACTGTCTTAAAAATGTTAATGAGAGTTAATGAGTGTGACTTTACTCCGTTTGGTAGTTCTAAAGAGTGAGTGAGTGAGCAATATTTCAGCGATATCACGGCAGGAGACACCAGAAATGCGTTTCACACATTGTATCCATTTGGGGAATGGAACCCGGGCCTTTAGAGTGACGAGCGACCGCTTTAGCTGCTACTCTACCCGACAACCAGGTCGTTATAACGAAATGTCACGGTGGGCAGAAGAGCGTTGTCTATACTGTGTAAGGAATTGAACATTGGACCTCGGAGTGGCGAACGCTTGACCGCGCGGCAGCCCAACCGCCCATTGCTAAGGACAGGTTGATCGAGTCATCATACATTATCAGGTAAAGGTGACAAAACATCAGGCTGTCCAAAGCTCACTGACATCTTAGTACGGCCACACAATTTAGGATCCGCGAAGAAATGGTTTAGGATCGGCCTTCAGCAACCCTGCTTGCTGTAAGAGACGACTAGTGGTCTGGTCCGCTTTATAAACTGTAATGTTGCTGAGTGCAGCGTTTGGCAAACAACAACAACAAAACAGACAAAAACAAACAAACAAACAAAAAAAAACCCCAAAAAACAAGCAAACAAAAAACACAAAAAACAACCATGATTGTCATAAGTGGCGACTAACGGGATCGGGTGGACAGGCTCGATGACTTGGCTGACGCATGTCATAGGTTCCCAATTGCGCAGATTGCTGCTAATGTTGGTGGTCATCGGATTGTCTGGCCCAGGGTCGATTATTTACAGATCGCCGCCATAGCTGGAATATTGCTGAGTGCGGCGTAAAACTAAACTCACTCTAGGAGAGTCTTAAGTGCCATACCTTAACATTAACTTACGATTGAAGCGTGTTTCCAAAATCTAGGCCTTGGTAGTGTCCTTCCCCGATGTCATTGATCAGTAGTGTGCTACTGACGTGACCGAGCAAGGCTTTTTTATTCACAAATCACTGGAATGCTGCTGTTTACAGCAACATTCAATCTCTTAAGATATGATAAGCACAAAAAGACTAGCATACCGAGAACACTATTTATTTATAAGGTTAATGCGCAGAAGCACAGGTCGTGAACGAACATAAACCTACACTTACGACGTAAATCAGAAAATCAGTTGCTTGTTTGCCAAGGCTTTGGATTCCTTCCATTTTTTCTGCAACATCAGTTCGAGTGATGAGTGCAAGAATCCCTAGTTTATTGAGGAAAAACAACACGAAATGAGTTTCGCGAATTCAAGCCCCCAATAATGGTCAGATCAGGTTGAACACGCTGAAAATCTTACAACCTGGAGAACTTGCTTACTGAGCGGTACTGAAGTGAGTCGATTTAGTTCATGTTACGGTATGTGGGTTGTATTTCTGTTAAGTTATCATGGTGCTGTGCACATGCAGCTTCCTATTCCCTGTAGTCTTCAAAAGTGACTTTGCGGGCACTCTTTAATTCACGCTAAGTGTTATGCATATTACTCAATTCTCAAATACAACCTCACCAGGCAACCTCAGATCGTTTTATCGTGGAAGTTTGTTTTCACAAAGGAATAGACTTAACTTTAAAGTAATCGATTCGGAAAACATATGCTTATGACATCATCGAAATCATACAGTCTCTGCTTTTAGCACATGTTTACTGTAATTCTGAAAAGGGTTCAGAAGCTAATTATATTTATATGAAACATTTCTTTCACAGCTGAATGATAACATCAAGTTTAAACACCTCACTGCAATCTTCAAATAATGCTATTTGTTTTCTATAACAGAGGGTGACTATACCTCTACATGCATGTGCACATGACGGAAAGCAATCTACGCTGCTATATATTGTACACGAAACAATATCTCTGAGTCAATAACCCATTATGTCTGTAGAGCAAGTGAGCCGTTCTTAATTTCTCTCCTTAGAAACTGTTGCTTTCATTTTCTGGAGCAAATATATCGTCTAATGTACCGTGTAATCGGTCTGTCGCCGCCTAAGATACATGATAATGTTGTCTTCGACAATATACCCTCCAGCCACAAGAGCTGAGTGTTGAGTGTCGCATATATTATTTAGATAAACCATTAATAACTGACTTAGAACAATCTTTTTGTGACCGAAAGATGAAAGACACATGTTTAGTCTTAACACGTTTCGATCTTTGCCATCAAATGATGCTCTATAAACATAACACATATATTTCCAAAGATGTTGATCTGTATCATATTTTATACACGAGGCCCAGTCAATACATTCAAATAATACAATAATACATTTTAATATAAAACGATAGAAGAGCCTTGCGGCTTAATACTTTCATGTAATGGAAATTCATTTGATCCCCTGCTGTCCATATTTCTTTCTGATCAAATAACTTTCGCATTTGCTGTGGTCGAGTTGGTGGTCAAGCATGCATTACGATAATGGGAAACGACTTTAGCATGTCACCATTTTATGCTGTCAATCATATGTGTTCGGCTATTTATTTCGATAAAACACAACTTCAACATATACTACCTGCTATCAATAGGTAGTTAATGATGTGTTATGTTCGTGTATTTATCATCCGAAACTGTGTTCTACACGAGATATCGCTTGTTTGAGATCAGACGATATCTCCTACGAGATATCGTTTGGACATTACATTTTGCACAATGCCCTGACAATGCTATGACGTCATGAACTTGATGACATCACAATGCTATGACATCGCTTCACTGCAAATCTGATGGCAGTGCTATGTTCAGAGTTGTGCATGTTTCTTTGAAAACCAATGAAGAATGATTTTGGATGATATATAGAATCTCACCAGCGTGTCTACTGATATCAGTTATATCAACACTCGTTGATAAAGGTGAATGACAGGTAGTCAGTGATGTGTTATGGTTGTGTATATGGGTGATGGGGGATGGATGAGCACGTGCAATTGGCTTCACACATTGTAATCATATGGGAATCGAACCCGGGTCCTCTGTGTGACGAGTGGACACTTTAACCACTGGGTTAGCCTACCATACCATACAGAACAGGGACCTGGATTCAGTGGTAATGAATTGTACCTAGGTAAGCGGTGCTGGCTGCAGTTTGACTGAAGATTGGAAATGAAACAAAACAGCCACTCGTAAACTTCAACAAAGGCACCAGGGGTCAATATTACAACCCAAGCGTTAGCTGCAATTTGAAAATACATTACTTACACCTAATGCCTTGCAGGTCGACCATGAGCTCTACCAGTACGCAGACACACTCAATGACGACCAGTGTGCACACGGCAATCAGTGCGGGTCTGCTGTCCAGAAACTTCAAAGTCTGTTGCCGGCAACTGAAAGAAAAACATTTGAGTAGCGTAAAGTGAATGATGGCTGTCTAAATACCATAATTACCGCAAGGCTTTGCAGGAGGTTTCTGATTAGAAGCTTATTTTAAAATGACCGGGTCAGCGCCCTCTTTCTTTCAGCTGCAGTCTTGGCGCCATCGTTTGGGCAAGGAAAAAACTCCTTTGTAGAAAATTTGGACCTTATCAGCTGCTTTGGATCCTTATTGGCCTCTTTCATGATCATTCTGAAAAGGAAATGGTTCATATGGTATGTCAATGTCCATTCTGTCGAACAAATGAAAAGTGGCATTTAAGTAGGTGGACAAGGATCACCACCACCACCACTGCCACCACCACAGTCGTCGTCGTCGTCATCCTCATCATCATCAACATCACTTCATCATCATCATCATCATCATCATCATCATCGCAAACACCATAAGCAGCATAAAACTGTTGTCATATTAATGCAGTCATTCATACGTGAACAGTTTAGTTGATATTCTTTGTATATCAGGTGTTTCATTTTATTTTGTCATCGGTTTGTCATTAACAAAATCAAGACAGGTTTGTCGGGGATGGAGGGGTTTGGTAGTGGGGTGGCTGGGACAGTATTGTGTGTTTACTTTCGGGACACACAGACTGAAGGATCGATTTCCAACACAGACACAGCAAGATGAACCGCGTTCCTGATGTTCTTGGTGAAATGATAGGTTGGACAGGCCACCCACTCGTGTCTCTCGAGTAAACTGTAATGTACTGTCTCGTATGCGCTTGACGAAGACAAGGGAAACAACCAAAGGAGATAAGCCAGTAATGAAGTATTTCATTAATATTGTTAATATAATTCATTATCAGACAAAGACGCGGGTTCCATTCCCCGAAACGGGAACAATGTGTGAAGACTACTTGCTTGTAGCAGTCTTTAGCAATTTGAATACCTTCCTCAGGTACACGTATTTACGGTATGCCTTAGGGGCGGTGGGGTAGCCTAGTGGTTGAAGCGTTAGTTGAAGCGTCTTCATGCCGAAGACACGGGTTCGATTCCCACCTGGGTACAATGTGTAAAGCCATTAGTGGTGCCTCTCACCATGATGCTGCTGGAATATTGTACAAAGCGGCGTAAAACCCAACTCACTCACTCACTGAAAGTCTATAAGAACCATGTACGAATACACCAACAGAGGCACGTAACGTGTCCAGCAGCAGAACAAGCAATGTAAAATAAGAAACAAGTTGACTTGGGGGACTGCATATAATTTTAACATGAGAGTATTGAGTGTTTTTCAGGATATGCCTTGATGAACATACATGCAAGCATAGTTTACGAATAAAACGTCGACATCTAAATTTCTCTAAATCCATTAACTAGAACTTACAGATAGATCATGCCATGTTGAATGAAACGATTCCAGCTGACTGGCATGCGCAGATGTAAACTTAAGTAGTGAGGAAAATACACTAAGTAGGTTCAAGAATTTCACAAGGATAATTTGGTCATTACGTCTAGCGTAATATATACTAGGCACATAAAGAAACTATATACTAGGCACATAAATTTAAAACCTGTGTAGACACATAAGGATTTAAACTCAGAGATTAGTGACATGTATCCAACATGCATGCACGTGCCACGTTCCGTGACGTCAGTGGTTTCGTCCTTGAGACGTGCAATACGCTGTTGCACGTGCATTCCGGGAAAAAGAAACAGAGCAAAAGAATGTCACACAATGCTGTCACTTTGGAAAGCTCAAGCCCTGCCCTTGCGATCGTTCAAAAAATTATACGGCTATTAAAGCGCATAGCTTGCCAAGGATGACGTCTACACAACGTCATGAGTGAGTGAGTGAGTTTAGTTTTACGCCGCACTCAGCAATATTACAGCTATATGGCGGCGGTCTGTAAACAATCGAGTCTGGACCAGACAATCCAGTGATCAACAACATGAGCATCGATCTGCGCAATTGGGAACCAATGACACGCGTCAACCAAGTCAGCGAGCCTGACCACCCGATCCCGTTAGTCGCCTCTTACGACAAGCTGAGTCGCCTTTTATGGCAAGCATGGGTTGCTGAAGGCCTATTCAACCCCGGGACCTTCACGGGTCACACAACGTCATGAGGCCACTGGGATGGTCTGTGGGGGGATGTCTCAACGACAAGTAGCTGCACATTTCCACAGCCACTGGAACACCATTTCTCCAGTGGTGAGACGTTACCAGAACACAAATGACGTCATCGATCGGCTACGTTGTGGACGTCCACATGTAAGAACACCAAGATAGGACAGATGGATAAGAGTGACCCATCTTCGCCACAGGTATCAGACTGCAGTGATGACTGCCCGGACCCTCAAAGCACTTCGCCGTATTCACCCCAACACAGTTCGACAACGGTTACGTCATCACGGGATCAGAGAACGACGTCACACGATACGACCTATCCTGACACAACGTCATCGACAAGCTCGCCGAATATGGAATAATATTTTGACAATGTACAATTTCAAGTATGTATAGTAGATTACTATCCTTAAAGTTGTAATTTTTCCCTACTTATGAATGATAAAGAACTGGTAGTTGTATATATACAGTTATTATATGTATACAGCTGTAAACACAAATTCATTCACTAAAATGAAGGAATGTTGGTGCGTCGTGGCCGCAGAAGGCGCAATCACTCATGTATATTTAGATCGAGCAGTTGAAACCTATAGATCCTGACTGATAAGAGCATTTTCTGTCTGAGCTGGTGTCAATGCGTCCCAACCACACGTGTTAAGGATGCCTACTGTCACCATGATGTGTCTGACGTTGACGTTTGAAGGTTACGTTAATCTCGTGCGTTTTTACGAGACGAGGAGAGAAAGAGAGGACAGAAGACCAAATTGTACCCTGTGATGGTCAATTACTGGATCTGGAGACTTTGCGTGCAGTCTTTGTTACTAATGAGGTTCCCAAAGGACCGTCTCAAGGCTATGTTTGGTTATTTTAGGCGTGAGTCTACGGCTCTTGCCATTTTGTGAAAACAGAACAACAGTAGCAGCATCTGTCATTGATCAAGCGTGTGTGCTTTTGCTGGGGTAAATATAGCAATAACGAATGTTTTCTTGAAATAAGATAACTTTCATTACCGATCGGTTTATTTTAACAAGGAGGAGAAATAACATTCGTGTTTATACATTTTGCACATGTTTATTGCGCTGTTTGAGGGTGATCAAACCTTTCATATTTACTCTCCTTCGGTCATTTAACATTGTACATACATTAATCATAATTTATTTTAGCTTAATCATCATGCCATCCTAACTGAAACTATTATAAGAGAGTGGCGAGACGTTCATTTTGAAGTAGGATCTATAAGTATTACTCAAGTATGATTTAACTGTCATGCTTAGATATAGTTATTAGGCAGTGTTGTACAATAACATTTTACTGGCTTTCATTGTACCTTATATTCAGCAAGGGAAAATGATGTGATATATTTAAACTTTAACTAGATTTAGAATGATCTCGATTGAGCTGCAAGGATGATTCAAGAATCGTATGCCTTAGAGAGGTATATGAAGGGAATTAACACTTGCCTCTCATCTCAGACTATACCACAGGCAACAAGGAGACCATCATTGTGATGATCATACCTTGCATAGCCCTTTCTTCCTATCAGTGTTGCTGGGTGGTGAACATTACCATCATTGGTTTTATTGCTATAATCACTGCTCCGGTACTACATTACTCCGAGTTTATGTGTCGTGTCGCATACTTCTGTTCTGCCAGAGTGATACCTTTGTATTGATTTGTGATCTTTGGACATAAAAATGTGTATTAACTTTAGAACGGGGCACTTCGTCACTCGGGACTACCGGTGACAAAGAATGTTTCATACCTTTTCGAATGGCCTCGTAGTTGTCAGCTGAGAGTTAAAACGCAATAATCCTTGCAGAAATAACAAATTTCCGATCAATCAAGATCGGCTAACTATTACGACTGTCAGGCCAAGTCAAGCATGGTTGCACGCTTGGTCCGGTCTTGTAAAGCCATATTTGACGGTAGCGCAATTTGGAACCAAATCTGGATCTTGAATACACGCTTGTCACCGGAAATCTAGTACCGGAAGTACACTGGGCCTCGTCTCGCACATAGCAAATTGGGGCGCGCAAAATGAGCCAGGAACTAGCTTAGTACCGGAAGTAGGGCCTCGCGAGGCTCTGTAACCTGTTAACCATTCGTCGCCACTCGCCCTTTTCCGTAACCTCCATTCGGATTGTCCCGTAATAGCACGAGTTGGTCACGAATGCCTGTTATTTTAAGCACACGTTCTTGTTGTTTTTTTGTGTCACACCTAGTTCTTTTACGGAATGATTTCAGGACATATGTGCAGCGAATACTTGGGGAATCAACATGTGACAATGTGCACTCCTTTTGTCTCGAACAGCGGACAATTATGCATGTTAATAAACTAAGTTATTATATTTTGACTAAACACTCGACCTTCAAATGCCCCGCTTGTTCCACTGAAAACTCACCGGTACATTTCAACACTGTCTGCCTTCAAATAATTCTTTTGAAACAAAGGATATTAAACAATGCGATGTGAAACAATTGAACACTACATCAACAATACAAGTTATTTCATCACAGGGCGCTCGGGTGAAATAGCTATTAGAGCTGTAGATCGTTGCTAAGGGACCTTGAATCATTCCATCATTCACTTAGTGCAACTTCCCGTGGGTATTTGAGTTTACGATTGGTTGGTTCCTTGCAAACTGTTCTTGTCTTAAGAGTTGACCAAAGGGAGAGTCGGACTCGGTGACGTGGTCGAGTGTGTTACATTGCCGCATGGTTTGTCCCCACAAATATTAATCACTAGACTGGTCTAGACTGGTTTAGATATGTTACGGCATGTCAGCATGACGTAGAAGCTGAGAGATAGAGGTAGTAGATATGAGCCATTTACCACTAAGAAGAACACTACAAGTACGGTGTCTGGTGCAGAGGGACCAAGAAACAGGGCGAACCGGGATCACGTACGTACGCACGCACGCACGCGCGCACACACACACGCACACACACACGCACACACACACACACATATATATATAGAGAGAGAGAAAGAGAGAGAGACAGCGACAGAGAGAGAAAGAAAAAAAGAGAAAACGACCAGATTCTGTATTGATCAGTGTCGTCGAGATTTGATAATTGTGTAAGGGTCCGGGTTTCCATAAAAAAAAAGAAAAACATTTGTAGCGCTGCGACAGTCGTAATTCTATTATAGACTATAGAGTTAAAACAGTGGTAATGTTACGAACAGTTTTTCGATACAGATTTAATCACAAGAAAATTTACACCAAACGTGAGCTGCTATATATGAAAATTGTTGATGATGATGTTTGTTCATTTTGTTCGGAAGAAAGAGAAGATATAGAATGTGTGTATTGTTACTGTCAGCATACCAAAAACTTCTGGCTCCACTTTGAAGCTCTTCTGAAAGACAAAATACCACGTTTTGTCTCAACTAAGTCCACAATCTATTTTGGTTCCTAGTACACAGATTATCTTATAGATCATATCATACTCCTAGCCAAGAAATACATGCATGATATGAGTATAAAAATAAAATGCATGTATTTTGGAAATATAGGAAATCTCTCAAAGGGATAATGAAAATAGAAAGATATTTTGCAACGAAGAACACAAATTCGAGCAAAAATAGAGACCACTTGTTGGTATGCTCAGTGATCAATGGTACCAGGCTAAGTATAACTGTTCGTTGAAAAGTATTTGAAAATGTATTTGGCATTGAAATGTATCCGGATGGATTCAATGTAGTGTGTATTAAAACTACATAAATATATGTATACTTCTGTGAAAGTATGTGAAAAAAACGTTTGTAGCTCTGTGAGATTCGTAATTACATGATAGACTACAGAGTTACGGCAGAGATAACGTCATGATCGCTACATGAACCTTTGTTTCAATGCGGAAAATATATTAAACAGTAAAAGCAATATATGTTAATGGTACGTGTCCTCTCGGAGGAAGGTATTATGTTTTTGGTTTGAGGGTTTTTTTTTCAAGAGCGGGGAGGGTTGACGGGAGGGGGGGGGGTGACTTTGCGCGTTGTACACAAGTAGTAAGTCAAACACGTCACCGCCAAGGGAACAAACACTTTAACCACACCACTGTCCCCCTACCCTGTCACTGAGGAGTACTGAAAAAAAAACAGACATTATATGACATCATAGCATTCGGAATAATAGCTTTGAATTAAAGTAAATACGAAAGTTGATTTAACCTTTTGTTTGTATACGGCATGTAATATAAAAAAGATATATCAAACCAAAAGGACTCGTTACAACAGGATAGCATTATACAAACACACACATAAACATATCTTGTTAGAAACATTAGCTGAAAGTGGAATTTACTCATGAGCAAATGGCGAATCAACAAGCACGTGAAGGTACACACCAACCTCCATGTATGCTCTTAGCAAAGAATTAACAAAACCGTACCCTATGACTTGTTTCGTTCTTCACAATATCTATACAGCTGGATTGGCTCATACTCAAATATTAACGTCTCAAAACATGCAGAGCATTGTTAAACATGAGACAAGTGGAATCAATAGTAAAGAAATACAGAATCGAAGTGCACATGATTAAGGTTAATCAGATTATAAAAAGCACACAATAGCAGAGAGAGTAGGATGGGTGGTCAACTGATGTGAACACCCGATGTCAAACACCAACATGACAACATTAGCAAACATCGAGTAAGTGAGAGAACAACAATAAGACGAGAATCTGTCAATGCATAAGTCATCGAAATACATGTACTGTTTATTACTTACTGTGAATATTCTGAACTGATAATTCACAACACACGGCCACATATTTATGACAGTGGAAACATTGAAAGATATTTTTAAACAGGCAGAAAGAAGTAAGAAGTAAAAACGGTATGCCCAATGCTTCAGCTCAGCAATACAGAGCAATGCATGCTTGAAAACGTGCCTTTAGAAAGGGCGATAGACTGCCAGTAGCAGAAAGAATTGGTAGAAATGAAAAATGATCATTTGTATGTCGGAGACATGATGTGAAAAGATTTTTCCTCACACTGTAATCTAGAAGAGAAAACAGCTGGCCCATGTATTGAAAGAAGCAGGAACATTTTGGTTTAACGTTGATATTTGACATGAAATTTCTTTCCTGTTAATGTACAGTCAAATATCCCTACAGTATATACTTTAAACGTTTCAGTAACAATATAACTACATCAAATGTACAGTATGGTTCAAAATTATTGAGAATAGCTAAAGCATTTCATATTATTAAACGAGAACAAATCAGGTAAAATTGAATGTATTGTGAAAGTGAACTGACCTTTTCATGTTGTGTAGGTAACAATTTAATATTTTATCAAGTCTCCTTGAGCTTCACGGCACAGTCTAAGACGGGTAGGCATACTTCCTATCAGAGAGGTTGGTGTCTCGTGAGTTATGCTGTCCCAGTATCGGACCACTTCTCTCTTCATGTCTTTAATTTTTGTCAACCCCTTTTGATTCACACATTCCTTCATCATCCCCCAAATGTTCTCAATGGGATTTAAGTCAGGACTATATGCAGGAAATGGTAATGCAGTCACATTTTTCTCCTGAAACCACTGCTTGGCATGTTTTGCGGTGTGTTTAGGATCATTATCTTGCTGCAAAATCCAGTCATTTCCATAAAACACATGTGCACTTGGAAGGAGAAAATTATCTAATATGTTAGTGTAGCGTTGACTTGTCAGATTTCCCTCAAACACACACAGCGGGGTCGTTCCTAATAAGGATATCCCTCCCCATACATGAAACTTTGGGCTGTATTTAGGTCGTCGATACAACGGTGCTGACGCAGACTTTGTCCATATTTTCACATTATTGGGATATACCCATATTGAGCTTTCATCAGTAAAAATCACATTTTCCCAGTCAAAGTTTTCATGTGCCAAACACCACTCAACACGCCTGTCTTTATGTTCTTGTTTCATGAGAGGAGAAGGAATTCTAGTCTTTTTCTCCCATCCAAGATCAATCAAATTTCTTCTAACTGTAGATTTTGATACAACTGTTGATCCCCTTTCTATCATTTCATACCTGATGTTGGAGATGCTTGCCCTTTGCTTTTTAGACGCTAAAATTCCCAGCCGGGCGCGATCTGAGAAGTCCAACTTTCTGGGTCTCCCTGCTCCTTTCTGGTGCCCAAAATCCTTTCCCTCTTTAAAATTCTTCCTAATCCTATACACAGTAGAAAGAGGAGTTCCTGTTCTCTCTGCCAATGTATTTACATCATCAATTCCTTGATTATACAACTCAAAAATCAACCTTCTTTTATCTTCTGCAGACATTGTTGACAGTGCTGAGGAAAATGACGTCTGCTACAAATTCAGGGGAGGTAACTCTAATTGTACTATACTCAGTAGGCCACGATGAGTTACCTCCCTTATACCATTACTTAGTTTTAAGTATCAGTGAATCGGTTGAGGTGTTAGGGTAGCTCAAAGTAAGAAGAAAAATTCTCAATAATTATGAACCAGACTATATGTAAAATAGATCCAGCTGTTTCACTAGACATGTTCATATATTTCAGTATACTTACATTATCCTTTCTTTACTACCCATCAAAGCTTAGACGCACATACACTACCCAGGATATTTTACATACATATACATAATTATGTTTTGACATCGAAGGTGCATTTCTCCACTACCGTAGGGTAACCGACTGCAAACCTTATGCAGATGAATTGCATGGGGATCATGAATAAAATCACTGAAAAATATGTGCAAATATTGTGCATGTGAACAGTTGCGTTTTGGTATAAAGTTTCGTTAAGAATTCACCAATTTTCACTGAGTTTCATCATTTATTGAACTCATAACAATTCCCTGTTCAACGTTACGAATTTAATGCAATGCATTAGTTCCTTTAATGATAATATTATAACAGGGCATTTCCAACGCGCATATATCTATACTGAAGTATGCTCAAAGCGCTACACTATACAAATAAACAATACCTTTAAAAAGAGTGGAGTATTTTGCAAAATCTAATTCAGAACAGTTGACTGAAGTTAGGGGATACATTTACACAAGTAAGTGTATACTTTTAATAGGTTGCATATATACGGATGACAAATTAGAAATAATTGTGTCATTTACATAGCAACTATATTTAGTCTGCATCCCGAGAGAAAACTCAGAAAGTTTCACTTGCTCCTAAATATCCTCCCAACAGCGGGATGTAATGGGAATGTTTCGCCAGGATTAGCTACTGATGGATTATAGGCCGTGCCATCCCGTTTTTGTTGCCCATACATTTACCATAGGTTGTACGATATAGTTCAATTCCACCACTGAGTACGTCTACAAATTGGTTCAAGAATTCCATTGGGGAAACTGCGATAAATACTTGGATTCAACTCTGCAAATAAATCGACTATACTCAAATTTAGCAAATTTAACAATGCACAATCCCATGTATGTTTTGTTTCAAAATAATAATTAAATGTTATATATATAAACGCTATTGCAATGAACTAAAAAGTAGTGTTTATGTTGCACTGATAAATTTGGAGAAGTAAGTTTATTGTTACCACAATTTTAGCAATATTCCAGCAATATCACGGTGGTGAGCACCACGCTTTAACCACTAGGCTACCCCAAATTTGCTGAATATACATTATAATGGACGTAAATGAATGAGAGAGTAGGTGTCCTTTAATGAGCTTTAAATAGTTATTTAGTTCATGTCAGGGCGTATGAGCATAGGTATCATGAAGAATAAACCAGGAATCGAAAGAAGGGCGACGACACAAACCAAGGACACGAATTTTGTCACGCCTGAAGGGACATTAAAAGTCTTAGAGCGTTTTTTCCTTAAAAATCATTTTGAGTGAGTGAGTGAGTTTAGATTTACGCCGCCGTCGGCAATATTCCAGCTTGATGGCGGCGGTATGTAAATAATCCTGTCTGGTCAAGACAATCAAGTGGTCAACTGTAGTGATTTACGCATTTGGAATACGATTATATATGTCAGCCAAGTCAGTGAGCCTGACCACCCGATCCCGTTAGTCGCCTCTTACAACAAGCATGGGTTACTGGAAATCAGCATTAAACCGGATCTTCACGGGCCCAATCATTTAAGAAGAATTTAGAGGTGTTACCTTGCATTTGTTATACATTTTTGACATTGTTCTTTATGTTTAGTTGTCTTCGTTAATAGAATAGTTTTAGATTACCATGCTAGTTTTAGACACCATCTGTGATACTCTAGTTATTTCATATTCATGCAATGGCTGTATGTTTCACAGCTATATTTATTGTGAGTGCAAAACCTTTCTTGTCACCATATGGCTGAAATATTGCCGAGGTGACGTTAAATTTTTCCTCACTCACTTCATGATTAATTTCATCTTCCATACTTAATTAAAATACATACAACGGCTTTGATTCCATCACACAGCACAATATAAGGAATTTATCATCAGCAATATCAACGGATTCGTGATTCGTGATTAGAATCCCGAATCTGAACGTTTCTTCAGATTCTGACAAACAATTTCAATAGACATTGTTCCACCCCCTTCTAACGTATCAGGGACCCCTTTGGGTAACTTTAAGATATAAACAACAAAACTAAAGTTTCCAATATTTAAACCTCAAATCTGACATTTCTAACATTTGAGCTGGCATTTGAATCCCGATTCTGAATACGCCATTTCAGATTCGGGATTCGAATACTGAACCTGATTTTTTTTCAGTTTCGGAATTTTGAAGAACAAAGTCAATAAACATTATTTCACTCCTCTCTCCGAGGTACTCCTTGTGAACCTGGGTACTGTCAAAAAACATAATTATATTATACAATCAAACTAAACTTTTCTATAATGGAAACTCAAATCTCAGTTTTCTTAACATTTGCATTACGACATTGGAATCCCGAATCCGTCTCCAACTTCATGTTGCTTTAATCATCTACATCATCACATTAATACTAATGTTAGTCTGCACCGACCTTTAGCGTAACGGTAAGATATAAAATGTGTAATATGGAATATGCCTACCACATGGTGAACGAGAATTATGTTCCGTACGGAGCATCGTAAGTAGTCTTAAATGCCCTCCGGTAATCGTATTACACACGTGAGGTGTAACATCTCCTATAGAACATGTGAAAATAGTATTAAACTGCACTAAGCACTCTTGTGGAAAGCATTAGGTACATGTTCCGATATCCTTGCAAGATTGTAGAAACACCTTTACACGCTTAAAACGAAGTATTCTTTAAAGAATGAGGTGAGGTGTTTATTTATAACACCTTCATATATTATGATACTTATTGCTGATTCAATCATGTTAAGAACAGGGAACATAAAGGCAGACAACCATGCAGAAACGATGCAGGGTGAATATTAGTTATATCACTTCTGGCAAACAGTCAGGCGCATTCCGGTTTTTTTATATGTTCCCGCCCATGGCCGTTTGCCAGTTTAACAAAAACGGATGTTTAAGGCGACACCCACACAACATACTTTAGTTGACTTTCAGAAGATTCTATATATACATATATTTTCAACAAGACTACGGCGGATTGACGTTTTCTTGTATTTACAGGAAAAACGGTAGATGGCCATTTGCCAGTGTTCTTAACACTGTGGTTTCATTGGCATGGCTGTGTTTGCGTGTTGTGTAAGAATAGGAAAATAATTGGTTTAAGCCAGTTATGCAGGCATAAAATCAACATAGGCCAGTGTGATTTCAGAACACGGTGCGCGTACTTCATAGGATAATCAAATTTGTCTAATTTCATTATTTAAGTAAACTAGAAATATGTTTGCATTTCGGAGTGCAATAAGCAAATCCAAGCTAAAGACATAACTGATAACCAGCCTCCAGTCGATAAAAGTGAGAATGAAAGCGGGACAGCAAGTTCGAACAAATTATTTTCAAGGAAGAGTTATTTCAGGTGAATCAGAGTGGTAATGCTCCAGACGTCAGAAGCGGTTTTTAAGGAAATATCCATAATCACACTTTGCCATGGTGTGCCCCGAAGCGGCTGTTGTAATATATCTGACAGTTCTTGTTGAACTGAGACATGTATGAGTTCCATTTAAATCACTTAGTGGTAATGTAGCACAATTTTCTGTTACGCCGGTGCGTAAGTATGGAATTTTCAAATCGTCAACGAGCATAAGCATCAAGGAATACGAGTATATAATGAAGGTCAGTATGGCACCACTCCGGGCATTTAGAGCTTTTAAATGTATCTATTACACGTTCTTTCTGAAACTTATCGCCAAACTGATTCCACTGACTTGAAGTAGGAGTTCTTGGACTTCAACGATTATCGATTATCGGTAACGTTATTTCCGCGGGATACATATTCTTGGCCTCTTACATTCTCTTGAGAACAATAACCCTTCTATATCACAATATCAACAATTTATATGAGAGCATCGCAAAATATGCACCAGGAAAGCTTGCGGATGCCATGCTACAAGCCAAATTACTTACCTTTGTATTTTCACCATCATGAGAGGCATTACTGTATAAGCAGTGGAAGCGCCGTTGGGTCACTGCGCATGTCTTCACCGGATGGTAGTTATGCCGTTATATAACACAGTTTTGGCTGGTAATAACCAAGTTTACGCCAAATGGAACCCTGTGAAGGCAGAGAGTTCATATCCTGATAAGTAAGTAGCACCATGGAGCAAATTTGTTCAATCTTTTTCTTTTACGGTAACCATGGTGATGACAATATGGCAGGTGAGACACTGTAATCGGGATGTTGCAATAACACCACGCATGCGTTACATGGTCAGGTAACACTGTTCATTTACCTTTATTGAGGGCGTTTTGCTAGATGACAGCAAACAGTAAAACCGGTGATAGCTTAAATGACCATCCAGAAAATGTTGATGAGCATTAGACAGAAGTTCAGGTGGAACACATACGTGGAGTTACCATGACACAGCTGTGAATCCTCTCTTGTATTGATAACAGGCGTATCTGATTATCAATGGAAAAGTGGTAGTGATCTATGAAATTGGGGTCGGTTAAACTTGGCAACTCTTTTTACCAAAAGAACGACTGGACGCGGAAGATCCTGCTGTGTTCTATGAAAGAACAAACTTATCAATGTATAAAAAGTTGCACATAAAAATATTCCAAGAAGAGCAAGAACTATTTAGAATTCAGATTTATAAAGAAAGAAATATCTGATTTAGAATTTGTAATGCACATTGATTCCTGAAAGATGACACTGTAATATCAGCTAGCACACACCGTTACAGGAAACTGATTTCCTTCACAGCAGAGAATTAGAACCATTCCGTGATGCGTGTTTGTTTTCACAACTTGAGATCATCTTGAAAGTTCAGAATCCTGCTACTCGGGTCTCACACGAACACAACAATTGGTTGAACAGTCTTCCGCTGCGCAATGACGCTGATAGTAGTAATCCCCTAAGTCAAAGTACATGTAAGTCAAGGCCAGACACCGCCTAGATATTAAGTGGCTATGACCACCAAAGGCCACGGCAAGGCACAGTAACCATATAATGATCCTAGGGAAAAACACACAGAGTTGGCATAACTTAAATATTAGGCATTGGCATGAAACACCTTCTGTAACCGTTTATACGTCTGTGCATACCCATACCAAGTCCTTCTCGCGTCATACCTGGCACGAGTATTTGTTAAACCACAGGTGCGTGCCATGCCAAGGAGAGGCATGCCTCCACAAGAAATTATACCACGGAGCAGTAAAAGCTCAGGCTAACTTCCATCCTCTCTACGACGTACAGCCGTATATCGGGCAAGTCAAATACCTTGTTTGGGACCAGGTACAGGCTCAGTAATTGGTTGTAGCTGCTCCTGAAGAATATGTCTAAGCGGCGCTGCGCTTATCATGAAACCTGCTCAATCTAATAATATCCACTTTCGTTGGCGAGTGTATCAATGAGAGATTTAACAGGTGTGTGCATCGAATTGACTTTGCGAAATCAGAGACGTTTAGTCAGTTGGATAAATAGGCTCTTATTCTGACGAGTGATAAGTATATGTGCCTGTCTGTTTATTAAACCACTTCAGAATCTAATTATATGTGTGAGCACCATGTATAAGAAAATTTTTTAAATCCAGTTGATTTAATATGATTTAATTTCTGAAGATTGCCAGATAAGACTATAAAATGAAACCTGTATGTGTTATGGTGTTTGAAGCCCTTTAACATCTTTTTCCAATTTTTTACTCTTGTTGGGTTTATATGTTTTTAGTGTAGGGATATTGCTGTTGATGAGTAATTTAGCGTGGGAACTTTGTGCACGTACTTTGAATGGAATGTGAGCGCTGACCTTCGCCATGAAAACGTTTATAAGAACAGCGAAGCACTCGTGTCGTGCACAAGATCCTCGACTTACGACATATCACGAACTCACAAGATTTACGTTGAAAGAAAAACGTTTAAAAACACGAACAGAAAAGCGATACATACTTTAATATGGATATAGTATAAGTCCTCGTTTCACAGATGTTTTATCGACACCAGGCGATACGGTTGTTGCTGTCGTCTAACAGTTATAGGGCAGATTTGGATTTGCAGAAATCCTGACAATTCGAAACAGCAGGGGTTCGATTTTATTCAAAGGTCGAATTTTACAAGGACAAATGATTCCTTATAAATGTACTTTGATATATTACCTGGTTTAGAATGGTCCCAAAAAGGCTGGTTGGCTGGTTGGTTTTTTCTAACACCGCACTCACTAGTAAATAAAATCTATGTACTATAATCATCTGTCTCTATATCATCTGATCACAAAATCAAACCTTCTCATATTACAGAATTTATGTACATTCTCATCAGTCGTGCTAAAATGCAACAAAGTTTAAAGTAATGTACAGTGGATTATCAATAAGCTCTTTGGACACTACCACGTGAAACACTGTTCCTTACCGCCCAATAAAACTCAAGTCACATTTCAACACCATGCAAATGTGAACAATTTCAATAAGTATTGGACTTATGTGCATCTGTGAATATGGACCGGACAATCCTGTGATCAACAGAATGATCATGGATCTACGCAACTGGGATACAATGATACGTCAACCAATTCAGCAACCCTGACCACCCGATATTCCGTTAGCCGCCTCTTAGATAAACATGTATTAGTGAAGATCAATATCTTTTGGACCCGTATCTTCATGGGTCCAAAAGGGCACAGGCATAGGTTATTACGTGCGATACACAAATGAACTGAACGTATGTTGTGACATTAGCAGTGTGAACCACCGTCGTCAATGAAAGAGTTACGTCTCTTTAGTGTGCCACATCCTTATCAAGATGAGTTTGAATCCCTGTTCGATCCGGATAATATTTCTTGGTCTGTCAGCACCTTGTGTTGCTCGTTGTTTTAACCACGAGATAAGGTTTAAAACGTACCTCGACATACTGTACAGTTCATCCGAAACTAACTAAATCACTCTGGTAAACATTGTGGTTAAGCCGCTTCTCATTTCTAAACCTGTAGCCTGTTTTCATGAAGTGTAAACATGACTGGATTTTGACATTTGAATCTGATGTTACATCTTTAAGAAAAGATACATAACGTTCACGGTGGTCTGGAGACATTATTAGAAAAGAATATCAGCATAATTGAAGACATCTTATAAATACGGTGGATATTGCAAAACAAAACTTTGTTAACCAATGATCTTCATTTGTAGAGATGCAAGTGCTTATTACATACTAACATCAATTCTAGAACGTTTGATTCTATTACCCAAATTCACATTGGTCTAGCAACTTAAACTATATGATTCCAGCAAAGGTGAGTCAGTGAGCGAGTTTGGTCTTACGCCGCCTTTTGCAATATTTCATTAATATCACGGCGGGGGACACCAGAAATGGGGAATCGAACACGGGTCTTCAGCGTGACGAGCGGAGGCGTTAACCACTAGGCTACCCCACGCCCCGAATGGAGAGTGAAAGCTACAGGACGAAAATATCAATGCAGGCTAGGGCGTAAACGCTGTTCGCAATGACTTATTTATTATCGATAGAATATTAAAATAATAGATAAACATAACTTCAAGCCGAAATCAATACTCCAAGTGAGAATATTGGGTTCTGAAGAGTAGCTGCAGCTATTCCTATCACGATTTGAGCTCGACATCGATCCAAGCAGTATTTCAGGAAGAATAATTACAAATCCATCCCCAAATGTTGTGTTGCTTTCGTTTTCATCACTTTTCATGTTTATTTATGGAATCGAACAAATCCAATTATTCCACTGTGAAAGCCCATGTAAACATTCGCAAATGACAGTATGGCAGTGCTAGACACTACGACATCAAAGGCAATAAATATCTGAACATTGCTTTAAGCATGCTGATCAAAGAATGCAGTAGTTCAATTATCCACTTTAGTTTGGAAGGGGTACATACATGTATATAGGACATATAATGACCGCCATTGCCCCTTATCTAGATCAATATGAAAACACTATTTCGGGTTTAGTTTGTAAACATACAATAAAAAGCAGAGAAACGGTGTCGATTTCATAAAAGTGAAATTCGTATTGACATTACCATTGTCATGTCTATAATGTTAAACATTATCTGCTATGAGTAATCCTGCATGAGATAATAAAGAAAACAACATGAACAGTTTCAAGGTCAGAAAAATTCCGAAAAGGTGTTATACAAAAGCGATCAAATTTTACGCACAGCCTTAAGAATGTGTTGCTATCTGTCCACTGCACGATTCACTAAATCCGGAGCATATGTCTTTGAAACACTATAAAAATTGTCTATAAACAGGAGCTCGTAATAGGGTAAGTCTTTCCAGCCTCACCGACTACAAACACATGAATGTGCAGGTTAAACCAAATTTCCTAGAAGTATTCCTTACAAAGAAAACAACGTACACTTATTCAAGGTCAGAAAGTTTCCAAGAAGGTGCTTTAAAAAAGCGACTAAATTTTACGGACAACCTAAAGAACGCGTTGCAATCTGTTCGGTGGACGATCCACTAAATCCCGAGCATATGCCTTTGAAACACAAGCAAAATTGTTAATAACAGGTGTTCGTAATAAGTTAAGTCTATCCAACTTCACCGACTGCAAAGACATGAAAGTTCGGGGTTTTATAAAAAAATCTGAAATCTTAACATTGTTCTGAAATAATGTTCGAATGTGTTGATGTTTCAAATTCGACCCGTGAAGATCCCTTGACACAAAAGGCGACCATGCTTGTGGTTAGAGATAGGGGATCAGGTCTCGATTTCTCGAAACAAACTTAAGTTTTTACTCAAATCTCAAACTGAGTTTCACAATTTGAAACAGCTGAATTTTTAACTCAACTGCATTTTTGACATATAAAACCCAAACAAATTAACTAATCTTTTCATGAAAATCAAATTGTTTCCTATACTTTGAGTTTTGTGCCGATTTCAGTTCATTCTGGGAAGTGCCTTTTCTCAAATTTGAGTAAAATCTAAGACTTAAGTTTGTTTCGAAAAATCGGGGCCAGGTGTTCAGGTTCGCTGTCTTGGTTGACCGTGTCATCGTATCCTAACTGTAGAGACCGATGCTCAAGCTGTTGATCACTGGATTGTATGGTCCAGATTATTTACAGATCACTGGATTGTATGGTCCAGATTATTTACAGATCGCCGCCATATAGCTAGAATATTCCTGAGTGCGGCGTAAAACTAAACTAACTCACCCTCGAATTATAATTCATCGGGTGTTTATGTATTGCCTGGAAAGCAAGGAAGTCATATTTAAACAACCTTGCAGGTGGCATGACACTCAAACCATTCAAGGCACCAGGGACGACCGCGAATCGATACATGAAATGAAAGTATGTTTGCTATTAACACTTAATAATGTATGCAATCGCCAAGACGTCTAGATCCAAATCAGATTTTGTACTTAAATTCCGTCTTACAAATGAACAGAGGAAAGTAATGCCTTCCTAAATCAATATTTTGTTGCACAATGTTTCTCTGTTTCCTTCAAAAACACTTCAAGAAACTCTTATCTAACACGAACTATCATTCAAAGACCAGTCAAATCTTTAAATAGGATTTAGAAGCTGTAATATCGATAATAGCAAGCTTAGGTTTCACTTTATGCCTTCTTTATGTTGTCAATACCTATGAATCTCAACTTTGTTTAATTTTTTTTATACAAGAAATCCATAAATGCTGTCTTCATTCGTGAGGGATATAAGGTTTCATTGTTCAACACTGCGATGTACACATGCAAACATACAACGTGAGGCTATCAGTCCAAAGTTCATGGAAACTAGCATCTGGTAAAGTCATAACATGAAACTGCATATTAAAAAATAGTTTTCCTTTTATTATTTCAAGCCGTTTAAGCCAACCGTCAACACGTATTACATTTCATCAACAGTTTTACATGCAGGGCTGTCCATCGGAGCTGATAGCACGATCCAATCATTAGCAAATAATGTAATTGATTTGTAACTTAACATATCTGTTCTGTTTTTGCAACGCATGATTCATCAACATTTCCTCGGTATGTATCTAACAGCCCGATATGGGTATCCGAATGACTGAATCGCACAGTGGTTTCTACTTGTAAAAGTGATTTTCTGAGATGACGGAAAGGTCCTTCTTTGTTATTTGCTGGTATTGGATTTCTATCGCGGAAGGCCGTGAATATCAACGTCACGGGACAATACGTGACTGGTGCAGGGCGCGTGATGACTTGTGTGTTATCCTTGGTTCATAGGACAAGGTAAACAAGGGCAGACAGATTATCCAGCTAGTTGTAGAAGAAGCCCTTTTCGACTCAATACAACGCCTGCTTAGAAGCATCTGCTGGTTTTTGTGATAAAACCAACTTTGTTGGCATTTATTTATTTATTTATTTATTTATTTATTTATTTATTTATTTATTTATTTATTTATTTATTTATTTATTTATTTATTTATTTATTTATTTATTTATTTATTTATTAAGGAAAACATTCATCGACCGAGCCTAACGTCACTGAAGGGTAAAGCATTCAGTTGGCAATAAATCTGTCATCGGATGTTTGATACATGGATGATGATGTCTTTCACTTCAGTTTACACTTGTATTCGTAACCTAGTCTCTGGAGCGTTCCCCCAAGCAGCAAGACCGAGGTTTCAAAAATATAATGTAGGTCTTTTGAAAAACTATTTCATTGAGCTTCGCAAACGTATGATGATTTTGTTAGGTTTTATCTATGATATGTTTTGTTGAGTTTATTCCTGTGACGATGGGGTAGCCTAGTGCGTAAAACGTTCGGTCGTCACGCTTAAGGCCCTGGTTCGATTCCCCACATGGGTGTAAGGTGTGAAGCCCATTTCTGGTGTCACCGCTGATATTACTGGAACATTGCTAAAGGCAGCGTAAAACTAACCTCACCTCACTCCTTTGGTACGAAAGAAAATCCGCAGATATTTGTCATGCCCAAAGATAATTTGAAATGACCAAATGGCTCAGACGGAATAGCAATTACATTTGTTTGCCACGCTGACCCAATGAGAAACGCGCTTCCAGATAATACCAACTTCCGGGTGTTGCCAAGCAACCACAAGTAGCAGATAAACATTGATGGCATCCCGTGACTGGCTCACGGGTGAAAACTTCCTAATTTGTAATGGCTTTCTCCTTGAGGTAAGCATTGCCGTTCACGGAGCTGCAGTCGAAATGAAGTTGTCGTGGCAATGAAGGGACTAGAGGGTTGTAGAGATTAGCATTTTCTTGACTATCAGTGAAAAAGGAAATTATTGCTTTTAATGTCATGATATGTCAACACCATTTACAACACAAGTTTCATGTTTGAGGGTTCAGAAAACATCACTTTGACCGTCGTCTTTACGATTGATAAACCCTGGCTACAAGGATAAGTTGGACCAGCGCAGAGAATGCAATTACGAGAAGTAGGTGGTGCACGGCAAGAAGCAAACCCATTTGGTTTGTGAAAGGTAGAACTGGTACACGTGCAGTACATGATGATGAAATTGATACCGCGCGTAGCTATACACTACTATCTCATAACACTCGCAAGTGATTACACTTGATCACGGACAAACTGGGACATGCATGCATGCTAATACGGGTCATTTGTAAGACCGGTGTTCAACTTATCCTTGTTTGCCAGTACGCGACCCCAATCGTTTCATGGGCATGCTGTGAACCCATGATTCCTGGGTTGAAGTCCTGTCGCCTCTCGATGATTTTCTTGGTTTGTCGGCACCTGATTTCAGACCAAACCTAAACGGTTACGATGGATGATTGAGTGAGTTTAATTTTACGTCACTCTCAGCAATATTCCAGCTAGGTTACGGCGGTCTGTAAATGATCGAGTATAGACAACCCAATGGTCAACAACAATTAAGAGACAATGTCAAAGGAAGCGAACCTGACCACCCGATCCGATAGTCGACTCTTACGATTGCTGAAGAGCTATTCTAACTACTCGAATCTTCACGGATCTAAACATTAACGCCAAAGACCTGAAACATTTCCGCTTTACCATAGCATTATACTGTCTCTATACCCTACTGGCTTGTTTTATAAAATATCCAAATACTTTAATGATTTCAACATTCATCCAAAACATGCGATGTGGTCTTTCACGTTCGTTTGAACGTAACAAGCAACGCCATCAACATGCAATAAATCCGTTTCGTTTGAGGATCTTTATTATCGATCGACTCCAAAGTTTTTGTTCCCTTTCAGATAACTGAGGCTGATGAATTGCCAGTAAGAGGTGAACTGGTGGTTAAAATTAACAACTCCGAAGACGGCATCTGGCCATGTCTACGGAGTTAACAGGCTGCAGTTCCAGTTGGGCGAAATATGTTTTAAGAGGAGGAAAGATGCTGATACAGCAAAAAGCGAAATTCCGAACCTATTGCTAACGATAAACCTGACTTACGGCCAGAGCAGAGTCTCGTACATTTCTCTAATGGTCCTGTTATACCCAATATAACGTCATTCACGTTTCCATGTGTAGTTTTATCACGTGATGATTTCTCCTAATGTTCCAAGAAACGGCTCTGCGATTGTTTCGGTAGACAAAAACTATGACGCCTAGTTACCGTATGGTCTGTCGCCTGATTTTTCTTTCAAAGCGGCGAAGAGCATAGGACGTTAGACATGTGGGAGGAACTCGGCGTTCCAATCTCCCGTCCGGTTCGAGATGAACCTGCCAACAATGCTGGGCAGCATATAGCTAAATCTCATGGAGAACAAGACAAATCTGCCAATACAGATGGACACCATAGAGTAATATCTCATGAAGCACGAGACAAATCTGCCAATACAGATGGACACCATAGAGTAATATCTCATGAAGCACGAGACAAATCTGCCAATACAGATGGACACCATAGAGTAATATCTCATGAAGCACGAGACGAATCTACCAATAGAGACTGACACCATAGAGTAATATCTCAATGAGAACAAGACGAATCTGCCAATAGAGACTGACACTATAGAGTAATATCTCAATGAGAACAAGACGAATCTGCCAACAGCGATGACACCACAGAGTAATGTCTCATGGAGCACAAGACGAATCTGCCAATATAGATGGACACCATAGAGTACATTCTCGAGAAGCAGAAATGAAAGGATCCAAGGCTTTTGTATCAACAACACAATCACTGTTTGAAAAAAATGCGACGGAGTAATATCTCATGAAGCACGAGACAAATCTGCCAATACAGATGGACACCATAGAGTACATTCTCGAGAAGCAGAAATGAGAGGATCCACGGCTTTTGTATCAACAACGCAATCACTGTTTGAAAAAATGCGACGGCATTTATTTTTTACTGGTTAACGTTTACAGGAAGGATAAACAACAGCCGTGTCGTATCAATAATTCATATTTTGGCAAGCGTAGCCCCATAGAACGTGAAAACGTGCCAGAAACATTAGCCATCACCGTTTCGAGATGTTGTGTGAATCATCTCAGGTACTGGCGGGCTTCTATAGCTATGTCCAGAAGATTATATTAGCATGCAAAACATGATCGTGATAGTTTGTCTCGGTGCTGCCGCGTCACACAGAAGAATTGCTCCTTAAGGGTTTGATGTTCCTCCCTACAGAGGCATCATGTGTCTACATTCACAGAGTAGAGTAACATTGATTGAGTCTGTTTACTGCAAGCCGATCAACACAATACGTCGGTACGTGAAGTGATGTTTCTGAAAGCTTGATGAAAGTCTTTAAAAGTGCCGAAAGAACGTGGGATTATCGTTGTTATTTATAGTCCCAGCGGAACCACAAAAGTCTAAATTGTCAGTAGTGTGTGGGGGTACAATTTCATTACACGAACCAAATACTTGATAAGATTAAATCATTGTAGCACAGGGGCTCTCCCGTTAGTACTGTATTGATTCTTAAAATTGGACATTGTGGACTGCACCAATTCCGGGAAGACGTGTGCACCAACATACATGGTACATGTATACGCAACGTCAAATAGTTGGATCTTTTTCATCAGCTAAATGTGATTTTGCTACAAAACCTGGTTAACGCTCAATGCAAAGTACCACATGTTCAGTTATCCGTATTTTGACAAAAGCGGAGGCTGAATCTTAATAAACAAATGGGAATTGGGTCAAAACAATCGTAAATTCTCCAGAACATAAACAAGATGATCAAACAAATTATGGTTTTAAAAGATGTCGGAGAAAATTGCCTCTTTATCAATTTCTTGAATACACAAGCATGCACACACGCATACTCACACACACAAACAAATAAGTACAATATATAAATACAATATGCACATCGTTCTTTTTACAAAATGTCATGTTTAACGCGTATGAATATATATAATACAGCATAAAAATACATTCGTAACTAAAATATGAAAGGTCTAGGACACACTATGTGACGTGTATTTAACGTGCAATCGCTATGCAGCTATCAAAGGTAAGGCATCCCTCTCGGAGTCGGAAATATGACTGTTTTGTCACCTTAATGCGGTGTCCAATTTAGGGTATACGGGTATGCACAGTTTACCCTTGGGCACTGAGATGGTCACAGAAATATGAAGTATATTCTGGTAGTAAGGTCCGTTGATAAGGAGAGTAATGAAGGATAACCTGCTATCACTGGAAGCGCTTCCTGGTTTCTAGAGGCGGACATTGATAAATTATATCATTGGCATTACAGCATCAATATTGGTAATATCAATTTTTAGCGCATTCATCAACAGGTTTGCCATGACACATGTGAATAAAATATCATGTTTGATGACTTTTGGATTGATTCTGGGCAGATGCTGTGAACTGTACCAATGGTCGTATATAACATGATAAGTATACAAAACTGTCCATCCAGTAAGCGATCCACCCTGCACCCGACCAGCAAGCCATGCAATATGCACCCATCCGTCCACCCATCCATCCATTAATCCATCATCCAGCCAGCAAGCCTGCCATCATCCATCCATCCATCTGCAACTCATGAATACTTCCATCACCAAATTCATAAACGCTGAAAATAACAACGCATAGAGATGTGCCATGGAATGTTTACCAATAACATAGAAGTGTGTATTTGCCAAACAAACGTTATGCTGTAAAATATTCGGCCCAATTTCCTGCCAATCACACTCATCTTATGTGTGCGTTGCATCAAGACGATGACCTACTTGTAAACTTAGCATTAATGCTCTCAGATGGAGCCGATGTGGAAACAGAGACAGCAATATTACTCCAATTGCTCAGAGTGTAAGATGAGTCAACAAATTTGTCCTTCGACAAGGTCACAGATTTTGATTAAATATGGCGGCGGAGGGATTGCCGAAGAGAGATATTTACTAGAAGAGGTCACGTTTCTGATTATCTTCAAATGTTTATTGATTTCCCGCTTCACAGAGCCGTAGTGTAACGCAACTTCTGCGATAATTTAGTTAATGGGTATTTCATACCTGCTATCACGAAACATCACTTCCCTCACTTCTCGAGTTTCTTTCAGCCGCATTGGTCACTGAGCAAAAATCCCTAAATTAAAACATTGTGACTACTGTGTACATTGCCTATTTCTGTTCTTTAAATTACACATATCACCGTATATAAATTGCTTCCCATCTTCAAGATGCAGGCGCTAAATGCATGCACCATTTGGGCGACAGTGATGAATAGTAAAACAAGTCAACACCGACATATTCAATATGAAAGATGAATTTGAAAATCAATTTGCGGTTTTGTATGTTTATGGCTGATTTGAAACAAGAATTTGGGCTCACAGTTTGCACGATGGTTTTAGACTAATGCGGCAATTTCAAGTCTTCGATCCAGATAGTGTTGGTGTTTCGGCACTACATCGTTGCCGATGACATTGCTTCAAGGTCTTTTACATGCATGAGGTTTGCCTCTAACTAAATTAGCAGTGTAAATACTGCCGTTCACGTAATACCGTTATGACCATGAGTCGGGCGCACAACAGCGGACATAAAGGCAGCCATACAGACACACTTAAAACCAGTTCCTACGTCTTTAGGCCGACGCTCTCTTGACCCAACACGTCGATTCCAATTTATATTGTGAACTGAGTTCAGAAAAGTCAGATATCATAAATATATTTCTTTTGTCCGGAGATATTATTTTTTGGTCCGAAGATAGTAATTTTCTTACGAAATGAATCAAAATGGCGTTTAAAGTCGCGTTCAATACATATGGCGTGTGTTCAGTTGTGTGCTCGTCTCTGTCTGGCATTACCCCTAGTTTGGACAAAAACAGTGTTGGCAAACAAAGCCACCTCGAAGTAGTTTCAGCATGATCCCACTCAGACACAGCGTATTGACTACGAAACAGTTTCTTGTTTTATTCCCTTAATGTCGAGTGCAAGATTGCCAAGCAGAGAACACCAAGTACCATCTTTTGACCTCCCTTGGTACAGTACGACTGAAACGTGAACACGGTAATCGACAGTTCGCTTTATGGATAGATGCCCCATGCAGCAGACCAGAAAGAAAGTATCCGCATTTTCCTATACATTGTGGAGAAAATCATCCATGTGGCGTTCATAATGCATATTTCCTATTCCCACTTTACAATCAGGATACGGAAACGTGAAGATTAAACTCTCTTTCTCATTTCATGCTCCGATGAAAATAATCGATGGAAAATTACACTTAAGTACCTTCTGAAACCGCTTATGAATGCAGTTCTGCGATGAAGAGATGTCAGTTTCATACAGAGTGAATATAAATGATATTTGTGGACAGAAACTCGCACACATTGTGACTAGTATTGATAACATTTGCACAAATGTGTTGAATATCCATTGCATCTATGCGTGGAAGCGTATTAAAAATTTCCTAATTGACCTCATTTGCATGTATGATCGTGTGAGCGGGTTTAGTGTGTTTTTATGGGATCGAAAAAAACTATTCATTACAAGATAAACAAGATGAAGAGTACATCTTTACGATATTTAATACCGTGATACTAATACACATATTAAGCAGCTCGGGTGTCCTGCCTAGCCACCGATGGTGTGAGGGCAAGAGATATTGCACATTTTCAATATCAATGAGGTATCAAGATTTGCATCAGATATGCTTACTAAAATAAATACTAACGGGATCGGGTGGTCAGGCTTGCTGACTTGGTTAACATATCATCGGTTCCCAATTGCGCAGATCGATGCTCATGTTGTTGATCACTGGATTGTCTGGTCCAGACTCGATTATTTACAGACAGCCGCCATACAGCTGGAATATTTCTGAGTGCGGCGTAAAACTAAACTCACTCACTCACTACTAAAATAAATAAGTGGAAATAACACATATTCGTGTATTTGAACATGCGTGTTTCAAAAAGAGCTGAAACCTAGAAAGTAAAGTTGATAAAGCTATGCTATTAATGGCACACGTTTTGCTATAATTACGTTGAAACAAAGCCCAGAGCTTCTTTGATCCGGTGTTGGCTTCCTATTTCTACTGATGTATTATCACAAAGCTTCTACAACGCAAAAACACAATCCACACATGGCTTCCACAATTCTGCTGCAGCTGCGAGAAAATGCCTCTGTGATATTGATTCATAAACTATATTTGTGCGATATATGGGCTATAAAGCACAACGAGCTACCAGTGTGAAAGTGAGGGGTTCAAAAGAGCATGAAAATATTTGCAATCTGGCTGCTTAATGGCCATCAGCTGAACAAAACAGGTGATAAACATTAGGCAGCAGGGTCAATCAATACAGGTTATGGCTCTGGACTTTGATTGAGAACAAAGGTTACGAAAGTAGCACTGCATGTATTTTTAACATCAAGTTTGTTATGCACGTAAAAGGATTTAAATTTAGACGTGTCAAAGATATTTAAAATAGTATCTCTCACACATTTAGGTTTAAAGGTCATTTCTCAAGAGATTTCAAACAGCAAATCCCGAAAAAAAATGAAGGAAAACAGGCAAAATTCAATATATATTTAAATTTGATTAGAAAGCAGGAAAAGAACATGCTGACACTTGGAGAACAGACCCGATCCTATCTGAACATTCAGCACAGTGGTGTAATGAATTTAAAACGGAAATCATTGAAATAACACCAGATGGAGGAAGCGTGAGTCACCATGTTGTCCTATTGTAAGACGAGTCGAACATCGTCATGGGTTCAAACCTCCTTTACTAGGTTTGTTAGTGTGATACCAGTAACCGTGAAACCCTAACAATGGTGACTATCTAAGAAACCGTAATAATGGTGGGTATCTAAGCAACCTTAATAACAGTGTCTATCTAAGCACCCCTATATTGGAGACTGTATCAGTAATCCTAATAGTGGTGACTATCTAAGTAAACTTAATTATAGTGCGTATATAAGACTAGTAATCCTGTTAATGTTGACTATCCTGTTATATAAACAACCTAAATGATAGTGTCTGTCTAAGCAACCCTAATTATGATGACTATCTAAGCAACCCTAATAATGGTGACTATCTAAGAAACCCTAATAACAGTGTCTATTCAAGCAGCCCTAATAATAGTTTCTATCTAAGAAACCCTCATAATGGTGACCATCTAATCATTTTTGTGGAGTCGCGGTGGCTGCGCGGGATGGGCGGCTGACTTTGTGTGCTGGCGATTAGGTGCCTGACTCTGAGGGTGCGGGTTCGAATCCCGGATGGGACTCAACCAAAGGAGTACTAGAATTTGTACTTTACTGAGAAAGTGAAATCCCAAATATGACATATGTTGTATCTAAGGAAACCTCATAATGGTGATTATCTAAGTCACAATTAAACAATCAAATGGTGACTAGCAAAGCAACCAGATACCGATGCTTAATTAAGCAGCCCTATAATAATGGCTATTTAAGTAAATAAGATCTATTCTACTTTTATCAAGTTCAAGGAATATTTATCACCCAGAATAACTTTAATCACCCTTAAATAACTAATGTTTTTACAGATGCTCAGTTTATTTCATTTACCGACTGACTAAACATGTTTGAGCATGCTGAACGTCCTATCTGGTGAATTGTTCAAGTGAGGAGGGATATGTGTAAACAGTCCTTGGACGGGAGAAGCGCTATTGCATATCGATTAATCCCAAAAGCTCGCCGAAACTTTCGCCCATGTTTAAATGCGATCATCGTTAGCGCGTTTCATTTAGTTATGCGGGGATAATATCGTTGACTCAGTCTAAAATACGTATATGGTAAATGCTTTCAGACACGAGTTACATTTAATTGTTACTTGGATAGTATATCTGAGGAACACTGACAGTCACCTGTTTTCTGGTAAGACGAATGGTGATGCTATGGTACGAGGACTTAGTGGTTAACGATTATTTTACATACATACATACATACATACATACATACATACATACATACATACATACATACATACATACATACATACATACATACATACATACTTACATACATACATACATACATACATACATACATACATACATACATACATACATACATACATACACTACCTACCTACCTACCTACCTACCTACCTACATACATACATACATACATACATACATACATACATACATACATACATACATACATACATACATACATACATACATACATACATACATACATACATACATACATACATACATACATACATAGTTATTGTTCTGCCCGTGTGCTGGCATTTGACTACATTCTAATTATCGTCATGAATTTATTGAGAAATTATGTTGAAAATTAAAAGGTAACATCAGTGATCCTTATCTGGTTAATGGACAAGAAATTACTCACTTTACTTTATTCAATCTTCTGGTAGTTGATCCTAAACACGAGTAACCCTATACTTGCAGAATGCTGAGTCATGCAGTGTTAGCAAGATGTTGCAGTTGAAGGGTTGCACTGCTGGATAGAATCAAGAGGAGATGAAATCTGTTTGTGGTGAAGGTAGCCCATCCTATGATACTTTCGTGAGATGGAAAAGGAATTTTCAAACCGATGATATGCCCCTGATAGATTTGCTATGATGTTGACCCCATTTTGACGATACCAGTGAGGTCTTTGAAGAAACGGAGTGTTGGTTTTCCATGAAATTAGGGGGTTTATTTAAGCGGTCTTCGCAATGTAAAAAATTAAAAAAAATTGGCAGAATTGGGAGAAATTTGTAACTCTGGATGGTGACTATGTACAGAAATCTTAAGGACAAGAAATCAAAATAAAGTTTCTACCCTGAAAACGTCTTGGTGATTTAAATCCCTAGTCAGGGTAACAAAAAGTACCATCTTATCTTTAGGAGTGAACGTTGATTGAATCACTCATCTTCCTCTCACCGGGCAAACGAATTTAATAAGACGAATAGTCATAGCGTACATCATATAACTAAATCTTCACAGGCGAATCCAATAGATCCCAGAAATAGCAACAGAGTATCGTGGCCCATATGAAAGAAAGAATTGAATGATCATTTGAATTTATGAAAAAAAACCGTTTTGGTTTGTGAGGCTGCGTCCATAAATGTTCATGACGATGAAGAAACCATTTGCTTGCAGCTACCTGTAACGATCTGAATACTTGTCACAGGTATATGTATTCTTAGTATGTGTAAATACCGACAGGGGCGGCAGGTTAGCCTAGTGGTTCAGTTCTCAGCGGTTAAAGCGTTCCCTCGTCACGCCGAAGACCCGGGTTCGATTCTCCACATGGGTTCAATGTATGAAGCCCATTTATGGTGTCCCCCGACGTGACGAGCGAACGCTTTAAACGCTGAGAACTGAACGATAGTGGCTAGTAAAATGTGACAGAGCTACCCCGTCGTCTGAAGCAGAGCATAGATAAATGTGTAGTCGTGAGGGAGATTCGATCAGACAAAAGAACAAGACTTAGGAAATAGAGGTATGAACGCGTGGTCATATCTTGTTGCAATTTTCCTTTGATAAAACAGTACTCACACTAACAGATCACCGCCTAAAGTCTTCACCACACAGACTAAAGACTCGGAAGTGAAAAATTACAATAGACTGAGTGAGTTGAGTTTTTCGCCTCTTTTAGCAATATTCCCGCAACACGGGACACTACAAACAGGTTTCACTCATAGTACCCATGGAGGGAATCGAACCCGGGACTTCAGCGTGACGAGCGAACACTTTAACCACTTGGCCACCCTACAGTCCCCATCACAATAGAAACGTCTGGATGCTTATCTCAGCAGTGGGTTCAAGGATAGTTCCATACCTTTATAAACGCGTTAATATGTAATTTGAAAACAGAATTTGACTAATGAAGATTCCCCCGAGAGCCATTTACACTATTCTAAAATACAGCACTGAAGTTGAGTTCTGACTGTTCCTGTCTCCAAAATGATGGCCGATGAAAACACACTCTAAAATGGTACATTTCCCCTTGTTAATTAAGCGTGTTTTCTTATTAGGTTTTATATGAAGTTCTGGTTTACCTTTATAACTGGACACCCCACCCCACCCATGCAAATGCAATATTCACATAGGAATATTTCAAATATCAACTTTAATTGGGAGAAATCCTTGAGTCGGTCTCAAGGGAGGTATATTGACATTTTGGCAGTGATATTTTTGGCGTGAGCATTTGCGAGAAATTCTGATTGGCAATCAGCTGAACAACACCAATGTATGATCAAGACTGGTTATGTTGACGTCATCTGTGTGGGTGAGAATGTCCATTCTAATTATTTCCCCGCCGTATACATCTTATTGCAGAGGAGAAGGATGACATACTGAGGCAAAGTTTCTGGAAATTGAAGGCAAAGATTTCACACAAATATCTGATTTTTGCAGCTTTCAGTTTCAACCGTCCGAATCAATTCAACAAATAGTTTTCAAATTACGTGTAGTAACTGATCTCATAAATTATAACAAAACATTAGCTCGTCATGACTGGAATATTCTGGGAAAAATTTTAACAAAGTCGATGATTGTTCTTCTGATTTTGATATTGAACCTAAAAGGTCATGGCCAGATACTAAACAGTCTTGATTATCCGTCAAAACAGATTCCATAGGACAAATGTTTTTTAACGCCATATTTCAGGTATATGTCGCCTGTCTGTAGAAATTCGAGTCTGGAACAGACAATCCAGTGATCAACAGCATGAGCATCGATCTACACAACTGGGAACTGATGACATGTGTCAAGCAAGTCAGGCAGCCTGACCAACGGGTGCCGTTAGTCGCCTTTTACGACGAGGTTGCTGAAGACCAATTCTAGACCGAGGGGTCTCGTACTTTTAGTGTTACCTGGAGACCTTAAGACCCATAAGCGGCAAATTAACGATGAAACCGATACAAACGGATCTACCACTCACACAAGCTGCAACATCTTTGGTGTTGATGTTTTCTACATTATAGCTGTATGTTTTTAGGGCGGTTTGGTAGCCCAGTGGTTAGAGCATCATCACGTCGATGACTCGGGTTCGAATCCTCACCTGTGTACAATGTGTGAAGTCCATTTCTTGTGTCCCCTAGTCGTGATATTTGTGGAATATTGCTAAAAGCGGAGTCAAACTCAACTCACTCACTCACTCAGTCACTGTATGATTCCATGCTCAGATAACATTTTTGTAAATGCCTCCAATCGACATTTTACTTAGGTCTTAAGCAGCTAATGAAAACGCCTTGATTGACAGGGCACATTCTAAAAATAATTTTCTGTAAATAATACTATTAAGGTAAAGGAATTCAGCGGTACCCTTCGAAAAGCTTCTCCTGGTGATATATTTTACAAATAGATCCCCTATTTGTGACGTCAGAGGTTTGTAAATGGCCCGATTGGCGTCATCGATGACGTAAGCGTTTGTATGTATGTTGTTTACTTGCATGATTTATCGATAAATGTAGGCACTTTTTATGCGTTCATCCCGGATTTAAAGTTCAGAAAGCATTCCTAGCTGCATCTTTATGATGGGTACATCCTGCACTTCCTACTTATATCTTTTTAGATTTTACAATAAATAAGAATAAAAACACATTGCGTTACTGTCAAATCAGGTGTTTTAGTCATGCATTGTTCTTAACATAAATATAATTACAGTCGTAGAATTTTGTCTCACAAAGTGCCCTCTTTCTCGCTGTTAGGATTCTTTGATACTTGATACAAGATGATATGCATCGGGTTATATGGATCACAAACAGGAGATTTGCATATGTAAGAAACTATTCAGAAAGAACACAAAACTATGATACAACATGGAGCATTTTATAATCAAAACCAGAATCTATTAACTGCCGTAACAGATGCCATAGGAAAATTATGTCAATAGATCACTGGAAAATCAGTAAATGTCCTTAGATCACTGGAAAATCAGTAAATGTCCTTAGATCACTGGAAAATCAGTAATGACACACTGGTGTTCGCGAAAATGGTAAGACGTAATGTTCGAACTTCTGTCTTTTATACGATGATGGCACGAGACCAATTGTCATGTTAGGTTCATGCCTCTTGTTCCTAGGTGTGGTCATGAAGCTGACAGATCAAGAAGCACATCGTCAAAACTCGGGGAACCAAACCTTGATTCAGTTGATCCGAGTTATGTCATCGCCTCGACTATCTGGCCACCGTGCCCCATATCAGTCTTATGCTTGTCACACATTTCCCAACAAACAGTTTTCACAGATATTGCTACAAGTGCCGTAACCAGTAATCACCAACACTTTAGGTGTATCACAGCGGGCTGTTGGTAATCGATCCTTGCCCAGACAAACAAGGAACAGCGTCTCGAGCCATCGAGCCACGAATACATGTAATCAACCAATGTTATGAGCCCGACCACCTGATTACATTTAGTCACCTCGTAAGGCAAGCAACACAGAGCTGGAAGACCATCTAACCTCGGTCTTCCGAGATCTTCATGTTCAAGGTTATTTATAGATTTACCAAAGCTATGAACGTTGATGTTAAATATGTTCTGTTCACTATACGAAAACTACGAGTTTAAAATATGGTGTTAAGAAAGAGTAAAATTTTTATTCCTGTTGAGATTAAAATGATACCAAATAAACGGTAACTCCTAAATCATTCAACGCATACTGTGAACTGACCTTGAGGAAAGGTTTCAGGATAAAGAAAAGTTTATAATAAGGTCTTAAGAAAAGGTAAAACTTATATACCTGTTGACATTAAAGTGATACCCAAAGAAACAGTTACTCAATTACTCAATTACAATTACTCAATTACTCAACACATAATGAAAGCGGACCTCAATGAAAACGTTACGGGTAAAGAACATTATGCTTTCTTGGAAGTGACATGATGTGGTTGCTTGATTGGATTCTGTTGTCAATCAATCCGTTCTCCCCAGATGATGCCAGCTCATGCAGAAGACACAGATCCAAAGGCGACCTGTGCTGGGGGGCTTCTTTCTGCATGGCGAGTCCCGTTAAGTAGTCTGTAATGAGATTTGGTGGAGACATCGAGACCTAGGTAATGGAATGTGGTAGCTTCGGAAGGGGAACAAACACACGCATGGTTTGAGGATTTGGGGAATCAGGGTATCGTTCATTTATCAGTAATCGTTGCTACAGACTGATACACTTTACACAGTTTTCGCTGAATATCAGTGATCATTTGGATATGGCGTGGGTGGTTTTAGTTTACCTCTGATGTCAAAATGAGTGCGATGGCTTAAAGCACCTGTCATCAGTGTAATCGAGTATTCATGTCCATCAGTTACATTTCCTCGATTTTCAATTACGTTCTGTTCATATGACTTAGACGCGTTATTTCTTTCATTTTTTACCTAGGTTTGATGACTACATATTATATATGTATTATAAAAGTTTATCCACCACATCTAGAATATGAACACTCTTACTGAGTGTATTTAAACTCATAGGGATTAAAATGTAATCGGCAGGTATTAGTAGTAAAGGAATGAATAACTTCACAATAACCCCGTTAACTGGAGAAATTGTTAAACATTGTCGTTCGGATGAATAGTAGCATCTGCCCTCTACTTGTCTGAACCTGGATAGTCATTTCACTGAGTGGAAATAATGAGTATCACGCACTTGAACCTTCAAAAACGTCTCATCGAATATGTTATACTTTTCTTTTCGACATCATTTTTTCCTTTGGAAAATATTTTTGATACAACAGAGGTGAGTTTTATAGGCGTGGTTATCAAAAAGCAAACTAAATTCCTTTTTTGTATAAGATGTATGTTATGTTACTACTCCACAACACGGAAAGCACGTAGCCCATCCTTTCATAACAAACGGCCCTTTCCTACAGGATTAAATTGTCATGTTTTAGATTCTCCGTATGAATAACTTGCTGATGAAAGAGATGTTGTCATCTGGCTAGACAGAAAACGAGCTGTTACATTTGCTGTAGCCAGGAAAGGCTTGCCTAACGATTAGTCTGCAGTACATTATTGCAACTTCCGTGGTGAAACCAAATAGACAGTGGAGAATTTCTGGTTTAGCCCAAGGATTTTGTGATTAAAAGTCAGCTTTTGTTGTAGGGAAGATGATATTTCTTCCTCCGGCTGCACAGACACTATGGGGGTACTTGATTACTTAATAAAGACAGTGTCTTTGTATCAAAGACAGTGCAGTTATAAAGAGTCTGTTAGGGGAGTGAATAATTCTGGTTTGATATGCCAGGAAAGTCCTGGTGGTATGCTTTGAGATTAAATCCAACATGCCACTGACTGTCCATGCAAAACAGTCTTTGATTAGACAGACACATAATGAAATCAATGTTAGTGCCAAAACGGAAAACCAAAGAGGTCATTTTAATGTATGATGATATGATGCTAACAACAACATGAAGAATAAGAGTAGGCATTTAAAGAGAATATGTTTAAGACAAAGGACTGTCGATTCCATTTATTGTCGCTTGGCAATATATAGTCATTAGTCTTTGTAAAGCCTGCAGTCCGCAAAATGCATATTCCCCAAAATCAGTCATCGGTTCATCATGCCGTACCGAAAGAAATACTTGAAGATTCAGACTAAAAAAACTCATCTTCAGTAACACATGAATGTCTTAGGACGCGAAACTGGATCGCTGACTTGTTTGGTTGCTACATGCCATGAAATTCTAACTGATCGATGCTCATGCAGTTGACCACTGGATTGTCTGGTCCAGAGTCGATTATTTAAAGATCGCCTCCATATAGCTATTTTTATCATTCCATGTTCAGCACCTCGTGTTCAAACTGTATACCATATAGATCATCGCGAGACATCTTAATGGCATGGAAAAGTCCGAAATGATTCTTGTACAATCAGATATACATGCAAACCACAGCAAAACTATTGTGCTAGTATACCCAAAATCATGATCAAGGAGAAGTTTAAGCATGACGTTTACAGCTAGTCTACGCATGGTAGTCAGTAGATCAACGGTTCTTCGTGGTGTTCAGCAGTAGCTGCCAACGCCACAAAGGTCGTTAGTAGATCAACAGCCCTACATCATGTGCAGCAATTAATGCGTCTTGCAGTTGGAGAGGGAGACCAATGCATCTCAGATTGCGGGTCCTTCTTCATTATTCTGGTCACATTTCAGACTACACGGCTTCATTATTCTCACCGCCAGGATCGGTTAAAGTGACAAGAACAACTAACTGACTGGAATACTCCTCGTGGTTCTGTTTGAGATTGCAGGCAAGACGTAAACAGTGAAAATCGGTTAAACACTTTGCAAGTTACATTGATTTTGGATGGTCGTGAATACCCCATTCTGAAGGTCTGAGCGCCGATTGTTGGATCATGTCTGGTAGAATGCGCCCTGAAAGACCAGGACTGCTGATGATGTCGAGCATATCTCAAGTCATTGATTGCCCAGTGTCTGAGCTACAATGGTTCGAGGCTGCATTTCTCAAAACTGTACGATTGTTCAAAGACTTGGTCAAAAGTTGAAATATCTGCCTTCTTCAGAGTGTAACACACTTCGTGATAAAGAAAGGGAATGCATCATTGTGTCAAATGACGGTCAGCCTTAGAATATCCCCAAATATGTTCCAGTGTTGATATTAAATTTCTTGCAACGTTTCATATTTTTGTTTGGCATGTTTGGCACAGAGTAAATCCAATCTGTTTTTGGTGTATTTATAGAAATATCGACTCCGTGTCCTGCCTGGTCTGCAAGTATCATTCATCAGTCGGGATTGTTTGGAAATGCATCGATGGAAAGCGAATAATGATTTTAAAGTTAAAAAGCCAATAAAATTGGTTGCCAGGGTAAACGACGATTTATGAGCATTGGCCAAACATCAAATTGATCGGCGAGTTGCAGTCATGTCTTGATTTAAGAATGTTTCCAATATGGCGGAACAAGAATCAATATAAGTACCGCTGCTGCATTTGCAAATATGGGTCTAAAATATATGTGTCAGTTGGCTGGTTATATTTATGTCAGATAGCTGGCTTCACTAATGTGTAATATTAGATACGTTTATATTGCGGTAAATGAGGTCTTTTGAAACGTGATTTTGATTAGTTACACCAACACTGAAATCATACCTCTATTTCTCTAAGAAAATTAACAACAATAATACGGCTTCAGGAACATTGTATCCTTTATATGAATTAGAAATATCCTGGAGACATAGCATTGACTTCAATGACTTCGAACTCGGGTGACGAGCTAAAACTTATACGTTCAAATCTCCTTCGACCTTCTTTACAAATGACTCTTTATGACAGTGATGTTCCAACAATCTCACAACAGGAACGTCGGAAAAGAGATTCACTAGATTGAATTTGGGCATTGAACCCATTCTTAATCTTAACATTGCCTGCCAAACCTCTCACTTGCATTCATTTGATCCTCAGCTTATAATTATATCAAATGTGTGAGGACCTATATAAGCAATCTAGAACCGAACACATTTGGGCGTTAACAGTAATTTCACACATACTTTCTGATGGCTATTTTCAGGGCAGCGGTATCATTAATGTTTATGGAAAGAACATTGTTAATTATGCTGATACAATACAATATTTCTTTCTATGCCTTTAGGATTGTAACCTCGAAGAGTCCACAGGATGGTTATGGAACTCAATATATAAAATAATATGTTGTTTATTTAGCTTACATACGAGTAATAAAGGCAAGTGGAAATTGATTTCCATCATGATGAAAATGTTGTGTTTCATGGTGAGTCCAATGTATGATTTAAACCTGGTAAAGTGACATTGGCATACAGTGGCATACCTAAGACCACCAGCATGGTGACGAAATAGGAAATGTGATGTAGCCAAACCACACTTCAAACCTTTGAGGTTCCAACATCTGGATTTATACGAAGACAAGCACATCTCCTTATTGTTTCATGATTCCAAAGGTAAACCATAAGAGGTATTTTGGTGGATCCAACAAGTAGCTGTTACAGAATAAAGATTAAGGTAAGAAGTACATTATGTACCTATGGACACCAAATATGCTGGCTTGTTCCTATGTCAGTGTCAGAATTTGTAGAAACCAAATAAGGAAACGCTGGCAAGTTTAGCCTTGGCTTCAGATATCTATGTTCTGATATCGTTGGTAAAGTGTTCTATAATCAACTTCAATTCCATGGGGTTACTCAAATTACCTTGAAATATAAAACGCCAACGACTTCTGTTTCATATTCAGATTTACAAATGATGAAATCAGAATGTCAATAAACTGCACACAATGGGGATGAATTAAACGTTCTAACAAGTCAATTGTTCATATATCCCGCAAGATTCTACTCTCCAGCGTTTTATGTCATCATGTCACAACCTTTGAAGGATAATCGACCATCTTCTTTACACGAATGTTTTCGAAAGTGTCACACGGCATTTCTTTACACTGTGGCATAATGTTATATGAATTGTGTCTTGCATAAAATGCACCTAATGAAATACATCTTTAAAACCATGTAGATTGCCTCTATAAAACGCCATAGTCACACCTTATTTTGTATACTGAACTGCATGAACTGTAATTGCACATTGCACAATAGAGCTGCATCTATATACTGTCATACACTGCACAATACAGGTGCTGCATCTATACATTGAGCCACATAACTTGTGTCAAAACTGCACAATGGGAGTTAAATTTAGATACTCAGCCACACAACTATTCACTGTATATCCTTTACACTGTTTCATAGAAATTGCTTCTTCCTACTGAACAATATATGCTTTCTCATGCATTTCACAGAGAAATCACATCGTATACAGGGCCAAATACAAGGCGTCTTATAAACTGTACCAATTGCAACTTTATAGTGAATCTGATTCAAATAAACTGTATTTGCTGAGCAGAATTAGAGGATTCCACTAATCTATTTGTTACATTTTTTGTGTAGTGCTCCCATTGTGGAGCATCATGAAAAGTATTTATTATCAAATAGTGTAGATTTCAATGTGGAGACTTACTCTGCGATGCAATCTACAATTCCTATAATATCGATATTGTTTCTACACCCCTTGCCCCCGAAACCATCAAACAGTCATACCACTATATATGGCAAGCTGATGGTACAAATGGCATCGACTCATGCTGGCCACGAGTGTTTCAGGTAGCCTTATCAGTTACCATGGTATCACGTGCAGTCCATGTGATTCTTCAGCTTCTAGCACGTGACATATTCGGCATGGGTTACTGTTGTAAAGATTGCACAAGCCAAGACACTTCATCCTTCAATGTTAATGATTTTAATGTCGATGCTTTAGCGTTCTGATTTGTCTTCAGAATTGTTTTTCAGGCAATATGAATGTCCGAGCTCTAGAAAACAATACATGATCGTACAAGTGGATCACAGGTGCAAAGTGCCTGAGAATTTCAAAGAGCGCCATACGACACTTACTAAATCATGTTTGATCTAGCTAAAGAATGTAAGGCTTCACTAAAGATGTTCGTTTCATAGATATAGGAGGGACATTGTGATTTGTACTATGAATTATGTTTCTATTCGACGACAGATCCTGACCGTGCATATATCCTGACCGGTCAGAAAAGCTATATCTTACAGAGTGACCATAGTGGCGTCATAACTTTTCTGAATACTGTTTAAGGTCGATATGGGACACAAACACGACAAAATATTGATATCTAATAAATGTTTCAATGAGTAGAAGTAAGCAGAAGTTAAAAGATGTATGTGTTGATATGCCACTTTTCATTGCGTGTTCCTCATCTTGTGTCATCATTATTAGGAGTCATAAATAATGCTGAAGATATATGGTATGATATAGTTGTTAGTATTTCCAGTTATATCACTCATGGCTGCAAGTGGGAGTAACTCTCGATTTACCACAATAGTGAAACACTCGAGTATGTCACTGGCAAACTTACTACACAATCTTAGCGAAGCGGGATACGAACCAACAACGTTATCTTTCACAAAGACAAAAAACCACACCTATTTACATTCAAACCAATACTCTTTGCGATGTAGGTGGCACAAGACTTAACTTCAAACAGGGCTTGGTGCATTGTATTTTGACCTACAATGAAAAGGACCTCGGACTTTTAACCTTACACGACCTTAAATAACAAGTGGTCAGCATACTCCACAGTTGATTACGCTGTCACCAGCCAGCTGTATGGTCAAACGTATTTATAAAAACGTAATTCCCAAACCAAACAAATTGTCTACACAGTCTTCGGTTGACATGTAGAAGTTATACAAATAAAGGGGCAAGTGTGTTGACGTCACATTTTGTCATATGTGCCCCTCTTATTCCACGTCGCCGAGTGAGGTTGGTCTTAAGCCGCTCTTAGCAATATTCCAGCAATATCACAACTGGGGACACCAGAAATGGGCTTCTCACATTGTATCCATGTGGGGAATCAAACCTGGGTCGTAGGCGTGACGAACGCTTTCACCAGTGTTGCTACCCCACCGACCCTCTTACACCAGAAGCTAATATCCATAAATATTCCCCTTTCTATTGTCTACGCTCAACATGTTTGTGAAAAGACTGGATGGTTTCATTAAAGGTTGGATGAGCGTCAAACGTTTATTAAGTGTCCCTGATCGTCACACAAACGGGCACTCATTACGTCATAGGCCCACCGTCCATGAAGTGTTAGAATCTGACGTAAACGTATATGTGTTTTTTTCACCCCATGACGAAAGAAATTATTAATATCACGTATACTGTCATGGACACTAGGCAAAAAGACCCCCGCCAAGAAAGAGTACGTAAAAGTATGGTTTTCACATTTGTTTAATGCGATGCCTAAGCCAAACTTCTGAATTGGCGATGACGGAATACCGAAGTGGTTAAATCCTCCTCTCGTCATGCTGAATACCCAGGTTCGATTTCCATCATGAGCACAATATGTGAAGCCCAACGTGTGTGTCCCAGACCCCGAATAATGCTCAAAGCGGCATAAAACTATAGTCACTCACTCCTTAGAAATGACATTGAACGAAACAATTACGTACGTGCTGCTAGCGTACTCATGTGAGTGAGAGAATGAATGAGTGAGAGTGAGAGTGAGTGAGAGTGAGAGAGAGTGAGTGAGAGTGACAGTGGGTGAGAGTGAGAGTGAGAGTGAGAGTGAGTGAGAGTGAGAGTGACAGTGGGTGAGAGTGAGAGTGAGAGTGAGTGAGAGTGAGAGTGAGAGTGAGAGTGAGTGAGTGAGTGAGAGTGAGAGTGAGAGTGAGTGAGTAAGTGAGTGGGTGAGTGGGTGAGTGAGAGTGAGAGTGAGAGTGAGAGTGAGTGAGTGAGTGAGTGGGTGAGTGAGTGAGTGAGTGAGTGAGTGTGAGTGAGAGTGAGAGTGAGTGAGTGAGTGAGTGAGTGTGGGTGAGAGTGAGTGAGAGTGAGAGTGAGAGTGAGACAGAGTGAGAGTGAGAGTGAGAGTGAGAGTGTGTGAGTGAGTGAGTGAGTGCGTGTGGTAACCATTAAGCTATCCCACCGCCCCTCGAGCTCGAACTCAAGTAACAAAGTCAAGAATTACATCCTGCGCATATTTAGCATTGTACCTTTAACAACCTGATATCTTCTCAGATACAATATTTCCCCGAATAGTGGTTGTGGCAATAACACAGTTATCTGTCATCATTTTAGCGTTTACACGCCAATCATCCATTCATGTAGAAAGCAGTTTTGCTAGCCATTTCTATTTATGACTTTCCAGCTTTGATATTGATGGGTCTTTTTGTCAAAGAAACCATGGTGAAAAAGTGCAGTTGTTAACGGAGCCTCTCTGTATGAAACGCGATCCTGAACATCAATAAAGAGCGCATTTTGGATTCTGTTGGACAGCTGATAAAATGCGCTACTATCTTGAGACAATCAATATTGTTACCTCCTTCACATGGAGAAACACTTAATTTGACGGATTTGAAGATCGTGGTACTATGTTGCATCGGAAACGCTCCCTTGCAAAAATCATTTGCGAACTTAATCTACGAACTGTTGCTTAGGCCATTAATTACAACAAGAAAAACAGTTTCAGTTATCATATTTGTGACTGTATTTCCTGTTGAAAATTGTATCTTAAAACAGTGTGCATCTCTTGAGGTGAGGTGAGGTGAGGTGGGGTGGGGTGGAGTTTAATTTCGTACTTGAGAATATGTCGCTCATATGACGACGTGCACGCATGTCTAGCTAACCCTGGACCTGAATTAAGCTGGTTTTATAGTGCCAGCTCAATGAGATACTATGAAGCAGTTAAGCACCCCACTCAGACACATTATACTGACTCCGAGCAAACAAGTCCCTTCTGTGTATTAATGCGGGAGCGTCAGGCAGAGACCAACAAGTACCATTAGTCAACGTCTTTTGGTCTGACCCGGTCGGAGATCGAACCCACTCTCCTCCGCTCCACGTTTTGATCTTATGAACCAGGCAAGCTATTCTCGAAACGTTCGTAGACCTACGAACTTCTTAAGCCCATTCTTAACACAATGGCTACGATCAAAGTTAATAATTCTTAGGGCTACTAACGCTTCAAGAATAAAGGCCCAGGGCCCCGTTTCACAAAACTCTCGTGAGCCTAAGATCTCGTAACTTTCTCATAGCATTCAAGCTTCCTGTGTTACAGTGTAGGAGGGACGAGTGCTACGAGGAAAGTTAAGAGATCTTAGGGTTGCGAGAGTTTTGTAAAACGGGGCCCAGGCACGTCTAACCAGATGCTCCAGACTAACACTCTCTTTGGTCTCAACAGAATTATTTTGCTCCTTCATTTTTACTTGTGTTAACTCGAACTGGATAAGTATATGCATACAGTAAGTACAATAATGAATTCCTAATATGAATCCTCTCCATCGTCAGCTATGCTGTACCAGACCGTGCATATACTGTATGAGGGAGCGGCGGGGTAGCTAAGTAGTCAAAGCGGTCGCTCTGCAGGCCAAAGACCCGGGTTCGATTCCCCAGATAAGTACAATGTGTGAAGCCCATTTCTGGTGTCCTCCGTCGTGATATTGCTGGAATATTGCTCAAGGCTGCGTAAAACTAAACTCACCCATTCACTCATTTGCTGCATGAGTGAGTTTAGTTTTACGTCGTTTTAGCAATATCCCACGGGGGGGACACCAAAACTGGGGTTCACGCATTGTACTCATGTGTGTAATCGAACTCTGACCTTCGGCATGACGAGCGAACGCTTTAACCGCTAGGCTACCCGGGATTTGTTGTGCAGATGAAAATGCCGAATATAGACCGTGGGGTCGAATCCCTGGTCATGTTTCTAGCTTTGTCAGCACCGTGCCAATCCACGGGGTTTTAACCAATGAACGACACGTGCAACACCTCCATCACTTTGGCTTCCCTCACACATTCAACTGATACGTCGTGATGTGATTGAAACACCGCTTAAAGCAGCGTTATACACACCTCACTCGGAATAACATTATTCATAACTATTTCTTTAGACTGAAAAGAGGCACTCCGATAATTACTTTCAGATAAAGATGATAATTATCTTGCTATCATACAGTAGAGATGTGAGAAGACAGCAGTAGGTTGCATAATATCCTAATCTATCATCGACAACATGCTAGCAGTAAAACCCACTGATGACGTTATAAACGCTCTTTAGCACACCAGGGAACTATGAGAGGTTATTATTTCCTTACTGTTCGACCTGCATGATGTACAACATATTTCAGTCTCTAGGGTTGTATTCCAATGCCCTTAAATAACCACACAGTGAATACTCTTGAGTACTGAGTCATCAGTTATACCTCCTTCAGCGCTGTTGATTAGTGTATACAGAACGAATGGACAAAGTCATGCACCACCTGTAGTGCTGGACGGGCTTACCCTTTTCTCGACCACCCTAGTATCTGAGCAGGAATATATGCAGAAGCGAAAAAACTCCTTTCCACGTAATCCGTAAGAAGTTGCTGAATACTTCCTTGCTTTGTACATAAAGAACTCGAAGAATTCGCGTTTTAGGTAAAGTCTTCAAGGTTTTGTTCCGCAAGGTCTTTGAATTCTTCGATACTATTAAACTTCCAGCCAGGTTGGTTGAGTTACACGGTGTTTTAGATTCGAGTTATGTTCCGTCTTGAGCTTAATGTTGATGAAAAGCTCAAAATTACGCCCGTATCACACGTTTGGTGAAACCCACGACCCAGAAATCATAAACGGGGCGAATCAGTTCTGGATTCTGGCGTGCCAAAGGGAGGCAATCATGCACGTCGAATTGCTGTACTTTGGACGACTTGGTTACTCGTTTCCCTTTGACGCAAAATAAGTTATAATAAGTACATGTGAAGAAGTCAAAACGATTTTTTCTCACCTTTTGGTGGCATCAGGACTATTGCCCAGTCATTCATAAACACATGCTTTTGAGGTCAGAATCGCGCAATGTCCTTCCTTTTATCCGAGACTTCCAATGATTATGAAAACGCTGTTTATTAATATCACATATGTCTGAAGCCCCTAAGACCATAAGAGCAACATGATAAAACAACCAGTATACTATGTACTGTGTTACTTCGCAAACCAGAACAAGCAAAGTATCCCTAGTGTTTCTTCCAGCAATCATTGGTATTCTCACAGCAATTCAACAGCGTAATTATTATTGACAATGATGTAATGTTCCTGTAATTCACTTCAAATCATCCTGAATAATGAAGACATGAACCACAGAGCAAAAATATACAGAACCACGTAACACTTCTTGAACCAGCTAGCAGCTCTTAGTTGGTGATGTGTACACATCGCCATGAACATACATCATTTTCTATTTTAATTATATTGGTAATGCTTCTTCTGAGAAACAAAAGCCTCACTTGTCTGTCTTATACACGAACAAAATGCAAAGTGGTCATATTTGACGAATACATTCAACGTACACAAGTACAGACGCAGACAGTACAGAAAGGTAATGCGCTCAGTAGTAAGAAGAAACAATTAGTTTGTTACACCTCTGACAATTGACATCTCCTTACCAAGACAACTTTGACTCCATCCTTTTTGTAAACGCGGAATATAACGCCGGTGACGTTTGTATGGTTAAAATAGTACGTAATATGCATCACATCAGCTTATAAAAGTACGTCACGAAAATGTAAAATTTACATGTAATTAATAATCATACATTTTTAAAATATATTTTACCTCAATTTTGGCTTGGTTTTGACCCTTGGAGGTGCACCCGTGGGGGTGGACGTTTCGGTCTCCATTGGCTTGACTAAAACTTTGGTCAGGATGGACACAATCCCTTGGTCCTGGAATTCCATACACACTTCTAGCACGGTCTGCAGTCAGTCGTTGGTGGCTGGTGTTCTATGGCTTCTCGAAGCAAGATAGTCCTCGATCGATGCCCAGGTTCTGCCTTTAACTAGTTTTCCTATTGGCATCTACCATTGCAAGCTAAACAATGAAGCCGTTTACAGCCAACAGAGGTCCTGGCCCTTCAAAGTAACAAAGGACAACAAAGAGCATGCTCCGATAGTAGAGCCTGTGGGCACTGCCTTCACACCGGCACCTACGCTCCGTCCGCAGCTTATAGATGCTGTATATTTGTCAGTCGATGCCGGTTGTCAATTATTGGGCCAAAGCCAGATAAGCCCGCCAGGAATCGATGTGGTTCAGGTCTTCTACTCGGATTGGCCCCACCGCGGTCACAGAGCGATATTTGGCTGATGACTCTAGGGGCGCGGATTAGCAACTGCATGTCGATTGTAAGTGATGAGCTGTTCCTTCTGAAGTGTCATCTAATACCCCTTCGTCTTTATAGAGCAACAATGGACTCGCGCAGATAACGATACAGGCTATTATTAGCACAAGCCTTACAAATATTTTTGGATGTATTTAAATGAGCGATTATTATAGGATGGGGCCAACGGGGGCATTTTGCTTGTTGAATTATATCACGGTATTATAATGCAATAACTGCAGCCCCGTGGCGATCCTTGGTGTGTAGCTGATGGTGGAACGAGAAATAAATGCGTGTTACCACCCTGTATGTGTTTCTTAGTACATAACATCATTGTTTTTCGAAGGAGTGAGTGACTGAGTTTAGTTTTACGCCGCAATCAGAAATATTCCTGCCATATAGAGGCGGTCTGTAAATAATTGAGTCTGGACCAGACAATCCAGTGACCAACAACATGTGTCAACCAAGTCAACGAGCCTGACCACTCGATCCCGTTAGTCGCCTCTTACGACAAGCCCAGTCACCTTTTATGGCAAGCATGGGTTGCTGAAGGCCTATTCTACGCCGGGACCTTCCCGGGTTTTCGAATGATAATCATACTAAGTGCAATGCAGGTTTATAACATACCTAAGATATCTATGTTCCTCACGATAGGCATATACTACGGGACTATCATACCAATAATGATATCTGTATTCTTTAAACATTATCAGTTATTGATGTTTTTTATTACTATCTATGAGTGAACGTGACCGAGTAATCATGTATAATTCCGGTCTTAATGTGCATGAAAAGTGGATATTTTTTATAATTTCAAAACAACGATGGTTTTTTGGCAACCATAAAATAAACACATATCACTGGACAATTGTCCTTAAGTCAATACTTGATATCAACATCCCTGTATGTACGTTATATGTATATTATCCCTATGGATGTGTTTTAAAGCAGATATGATATATTAACTGCCCATACATCGGTACGTAATATGACAACCCTTTACATTAACTTGTGTACCTTATTAAAATATAATACTTGCTATTAAGTCAACATTCGACACTGTAATCACGGCAGGAGACATGAAGACATGTCTCGTTGTATAATAGAGCTGACATTAGTGCAACTATATCAGAAAATTACATGATGCAACGATATGAACTTACAACATTCACATCCATAGGTGTACAGCCTTTCCACCTTGGCCACTCCAGAATCATAATGAGAAGTAATGCCAAACTCCCTTTAATCAAGAACTAACCACTTGCTATCGTGTATTACTTGCCCACGGAAGTCTCACATTTCTTCCCAGAATCGTTATAACTCTCTTGTAAAAGCCATTTCTGGTGTCGGGCAGTGGTCTGCCCTAATGGTTACAGCGCACGCTTGACATGCTGAAAACCCGGGTTCGATTCTCCACATGGGGTAGAACTGATCATTACTCAGTCGTGATGTTTCTGAAACATCGCTAATAGCGGCGTAAAAGAAACCCACCCACTCATTGCTGATGTTCCCCGCCGTGAAATGGCTGGAATAGTGCTTTAAGTAAACTCACAATAACTCTCCTGTGACGTGTTGTATGTTTTGATATTCACCTTAACCGGTGACATTTAAGAACTGTGTATTGTAAAACAACCGCCCTCATAGAAATTGTATCTTTGAATAGATAGAAAAAAGGGATCAAGGTAACCGGAAGTACAACAGCACGAGGCGCACATGCGAGCGCGTGTGTATGTGCTTTCATCTTTATCATTAACGTATCTCATATCTTACGCTGACATTTGAGTCCAAGACTGACAACGTGAGTCTGGCGACCATGTGCGGTGCGTTATAAACAGGAAAATCTTCCCTGCAACACGTGCAATATCGTGCAAGTTGTGCTACGTACCAACAGCATTCTATGCCTTCTATACATTATACGCAGATATCACATGATATTGTTGGTCAAACTGATACAGTAACTTATCATTCGGCGTGTTTAAGTGATACATGGCCTGACGTCAACCAAATAACTTTTTATGACATACATTGCCCTGGCCAAAGAATACGTGTGGTGTCTTGTGTTAATTCCTTGGTAATTCAGAGTATTGCATGTGAAGCTCTTGCGAAGAATAATCCAAGAAATGAGTTGTATATGGGCAATAACGCACGTATGATATGCCCATCACGAAGGGGTAAATAACACAATGACTGAGATCGATATCGCACGAGGTGTAGACTATTTTAAATGGAAGCCTTGACGCCAATGAACCATTTTTGTTACCGTTTCAAGGAGTCTGTTGCAAGCTAATGTAACTATTAAAGTCCCATTTTGCAATTCCAGGCATTAAAATGGAGAACATGGAATTAGCATTTAGGAGTATAAATGGAGGCTTACCAGACAAATTCATACCAAGCAGTTCTGATAAACCCAAGAAGTAAACCTCAGCGAGGGTAATGGCAAAATCAATAAACGCCTTTAAAGCGTATCTGTCAACTTTGCTCGCGATGAATAATTCGCTAGGATGCTTTTTCAAGTACGATAAGATTTTTTAGGGTTTTGCAAAGTATAATGTCAGTTTATCAAAATACGTTGTTTTTGTTGGGCGTATCCTCTTTAACCCACTGTTTTGTCATATTATCTTGATATTATCCGAAAGTGTGTGCGTGCCTATGCGTGTGTGTGTGACCACGAGTTGCTGAAGTGAGAAAAACCAGAGGCATTTGTCAAAAAGTGGTGATGTATTTGATATCAAAAGACACGAAAGTGAGATTCTATTTATCATCCAGTATCATAATGAATGTGTCGTTCAAAAGAAATTATAAACGAAACGTCACCTGTAACGAGTTCATTTGAAGATTTGCGTATGAATACATCCAAGTCAATAAGAGTGAAGAAAGAGGGAACGAGTGACACTATTATGTAATAAAAACAAGCACATAGAATAGTTGTGCTAACATTTATAGCTTTACATTCTGCAGTGCGTACTTTTCACCATTTCATGATGACAGTGTTACGTAAACCTTTATGTCCTTGGAACAAATCACTTACAGAAATGACTTAATTGCCGTGGCCATCTTTGTTGAAAGGTGAGGGAGGTAAAAGTAGTCCGAAAATATTAACCAGTCAGCAACCAAAACGATATCTCGATGGAACTAAAACTTCATCTACAAGAGATATCTCCTCTGGAAACCAGTAATGAATGATTAATATGCAATAAATACAGGCCTAGTCTATATATGCTAAAACTTGTAGGCATTTTAGGCCATAAATATATATATGGTTGCGCCCTAAAGTCTATCGTACATAGGTGCATCATAGATATGAAGGTCTTGATATGATTGGAAGGGTTGTGATCATTTTCTCGAAAAATATGTATATCCAGTACTCGTTAGGTTTCCATTAAAATAATACTTAGAAGTAAGAAGCATTGTTACGAATTCCAAACCACAGTTAAAAACAAAGGCACATAATAATTTGTAAATTAGTTTCCACATTTAGTTTACAAGTCGGTATCAGAAACCGGTCAAGATTATCTTCATAATACTCCATAATCCATACTTCGTAATCCATTCATTATGGATGAAAAACAAACTAGAGGCGTTAAGCACTGAAAAGCATATACATGGATCACTGAAAATCATTAATAACACCGGGTGTTAGGATGTTCTTAATATAGCAGCACTTCTCACACACTGAAACACCTCCGCATTTGCTATCAAATCACAAGCAGTATTGAGTAAATTTAGTTTTATACAACTTTGAGCAATATCCCAGCAATGTCACAACGGGCAGACACCAGAAATAGGCTTAATATATTTTACCCATGTGGGGAATTGAACCTGGATCTTCGCCGTGACGAGGCAAGGCTGTAGCCACTAGGCTACCCTACCGCCTTTACCTTCCAGCCGCCCCTACACAGTGCCAGTCACCATGAGTAACAAACTCGAAACGTCTTTGATATCTCAAAGTATTGCAGTTTTAAAGAAAGTTTGATTGTCTAGTTATCATCTTATTCATTTAATTATTTTTATTTTTTAAGCTGATATTTTTCTCTTATTATGTTTTTAGGAATTTCATATTTTATGATGTTATTCATTTGTATTTTTGTCTATCTCTTTGATCCAAAACGAATTCCTTTTAAGGTACTTAGGTGAGTGTGTGAGTGAGTTTAGTTTTACGCCGCACTCAGCAATATCCCAGCTATATGGCGACGGTCTGTAAATAATCGAGTCTGGACCAGACAATCCCGTGATCAACAACATGAGCATCGATCTGCGCAGTTGGGAACTGATGACATGTGTCAACCAAGTCAGCGAGCCTGGGGATATCACGTGTTGTGATATCAATAGAAACCCTTATTGTTCGTTTAGCAGGAAGTTTATTATCACTGCGGTGAATGATACAAGTACAATATTTACTGTATTTATAATATGACAATGTTATTACGTAAAGCGATACGTACATATCGTTTAGCGGAAAGTTTATTGTCAGTGCGATGAATGATACAAGTACAATATTTACTGTATTTATAATATGACAATGTTATTACGTAAAGCGATACGTACATATCGTTTAGCGGAAAGTTTATTGTCAGTGCGATGAATGATACAAGTACAATATTTACTGTATTTATAATATGACAATGTTATTACGTAAAGCGATACGTACATATCGTTTAGCGGAAAGTTTATTGTCAGTGCGATGAATGATACAAGTACAATATTTGCTGTATTTATAATATGACAATGTTATTACGTAAAGCGATACGTACATATCGTTTAGCGGAAAGTTTATTGTCAGTGCGATGAATGATACAAGTACAATATTTACTGTATTTATAATATGACAATGTTATTACGTAAAGCGATACGTACATATCGTTTATCAGACAGTTTATTTTCACTGCGGTGAATGATACATGTACAATATTTACTGTATTTATAATATGACAATGTTATTACGTAAAGCGATACGTACATATCGTTTAGCGGAAAGTTTATTGTCAGTGCGATGAATGATACAAGTACAATATTTACTGTATTTATAATATGACAATGTTATTACGTAAAGCGATACGTACATACAATGTTTATTGTATTAAAAATATCACAACATCATTAGGTAAAGCAATACGTACATTTCTATTTGGCCTATCATATGCTTTGTCTTTGAACACTATTTTGCCTCAAGCGATATCCAGACAATAAAATGCTAGTTATCAAGTACGGATCAGGGTCATTTCGACGGGATTTTCCAATCCGTATTGATCAATTAACTACAACTCGTAGTTTTCTTGGTCTTTATTGTCCCGGTGAACTAAGATGGAACTAACGTTGCAACTATAGCAGGCTAGAAGCCACGATGTTGTATACAAACCCCATTTCAGAAACATGAGCCAATTTTCGAATCTCCATCTCGTGATCTGCGTTATATCGTCGCGTTCCCGAAATAGAAATTTGGGATCGGTTAACCTTGGTGTGGGGTATCGGTGATCGATATGAAAGGTTATTAACATGTAGTTATAGTCAAGAGAATGATGTTTCTGATCATGGAACAGCACGTAACGTAAGAAGGTGGCATTACTTCAGATCATGCCCATGTGTAAATATAATGAACTGAATTCCTCAAAACCTTCATTTACACACATCTAATAAAACACACGCATAAACGTGATGAAATTCGCTTTCTTCTGTTCCATATACACTACTTAGGTCCATACTCCATAACAACTTAACTGCAGGTCTAAAAATGGTCTTTAGAGGAATCTCCATGGCAACGTTGCATTTCTCGCGCTGTTTTTGCAGTTTGATGTGGAAGCGAAAGAGCCTAGGAGACCACAATCAAAAGACGACTGTCTGGCTTAATAGAACTATTAGCTTAGATCTCATTGAGAGGATGCCCCATCCCGTCTTCGTCTATGTGATATTGGGTTTGGGCGCATACATATCCAACGTTTCCAAATCGACTCATCTGCGAATCAGGTCTTTAAAAGGGCACTGACTGAACAAGATGACTCAGTTTAAAAATCGGCTAATTTCAGGTCTGATCTAACGAACTCCCAAAAGAGGGTCTCACGCTACAAGAACGTAAAGCATCATTTGCTGTCTATCATTTTCAACTGCCCCAGAAGCTTGTTACAAACTAGTGTGATCTGATGTAAGTTGTAACACTGTAAATGCATAGGATACCCTCTCCGTGCATTCGGTATCACTCTCCAAATTCGTTACCTACGTACCTCCAGAAATGGTGGAGTCATACGGCATGATGTCACAGCTCACACGGATATTTCAAGCGTCATTATTGATAATATTTGTTTTGCACCGATATCCAGTTCAATTGCTCGAAGGTGCTTTGTTTTCCCTCGATCATTGGATGTCCATCTCAACGGTACATGGTATTTTTCAGTTTCAATTCCCGGGGGATTGTACAACCAGCACTAAGATACACATGGAAGGGGTACAGAATAAAGTCTCAGTTTCAGAGGAAATTAACGTATTTGATGAAAACCAAAGGCCAGAAAAAAATCCTCCATCAGTATTTGTGCATCGTAATGACGTGACATGTCGGAGCTATTTTTTGTATCCCTTTAATCGTCATTAATTGTTCTAAATTTGGGGTAAAAGGCGATTAATAAGATTGGGTGGTCAGACTCGCTGACTTCGTTGACACATGTAATCTTGTCCCAATTTATGTACGATGTTCATGCTCTTGATCACCGGATTGTCTGGTCCAGACTATTACAGGCCGCCAGCAGAGTTCAGCGGTACGTACATAGGCTGTTCACACAGTAGTTAGTATGCAATGATAACAACAGTATTTTAAAATATTTAGCAATAATCAGCAACATTCAGGAATTATCAGCCATGTTCGGCAACATTTGGGAGATCGGATATGGACTTCAAACCACGGAATCTTTGCTTCTTCACTGCCGCTGGTAGAAAATAACTAGATCATGCAATGTTGTTGCAAATGTTAATTTTGTTTGTCTTCTGTGTATTTAAGCACGATGATGATAAGTCTAAGAAATTGTAATGACCCGTGAAATTCCGGGATATAACTGATCTTCATTAAGCCAGCTTGCCGTAAGAGGCGACATACGGGATCGGGTGATCAGACTCGCTGATTTTCTACTAGATTTGTGATCCTGGAACAGTATTTTTATGTGATTAAACTGATCACTAAGTCTTTAAGCGATACATGCACAGTGAGACCTGAAGACTAAAAGTAATTCGTCACAATGGATTCCCCTTCAAGCACAAAGGTGTTTGATCGACGCAGAAGCAGAACTTTTTCTTATATAAACATTCGCGGCATACAATTCTGTCACAATACATTTGTTGAAACTTTACCCGGAGAATGTCATTCATAAGCGAAACTAAACCATCCAAATGTGAGTTTTCATCAAACAAGAGATACCGTTACTCCTAAATGGGTCTTCTAAGCTCGGCTTTTCCGACTTCGTTAATGATTATCTCAGCAATTCAAGGCCAGATGGAGGTCTTAATGCAAATGGCCACTGGTGCCATCAATCACTGCCAGACACGAGTTATCCATAGAGCCAATGAATATTGGGGTAACTACTTAGGAATTGCTCATCCCATGTCTCATATGGCCCTTGTGTAACTTGGGAGTTATACACTAAGCACATGTGACTTTGTACATGTATAGCTTACGATAAATGCCTTTAGAAAATATATTAAATATTTTGCGACCGTTTTTCATGTAAATGACTGCAACGATATGCTACATAACATCAGATTCTAAGGTATTCATAAATACGTATGGTGATAATGTCAGGCTTGCCTATTTCCAGGTTGATGAACTGTACAGACAAAAGTGTCTTTTATTATCACCTCGAACTGTAATACCCTTACATGTGAACTGTCGTCACAATGTAAACAGTGAGAGAAAAGATGATTAATAGTAAATTTATTACACTTACCCCTTACACACTGACCTCTTTGTTTCGGCATTTAGAGGTTGAGTTGAATGATGACAATGTTCATGGATATACAACTTCTTTTACTCTGTGATGGTGACGTTCCGACATAGATTCTAATGTCGTTATCAAGCACTTGATACATGCGAAAGAAATGGAGAGAATTTTCTGTTATTACAATTGATTGAGGATGAGCTGTTTGTACAATAAATATGGTTGATGTATCAAAAATAGTCTGTCGTACAGACCCTGTAGCAAATATATACAAGAAAGCCAAAGCAAGTCTAGAAAATGTGGCAAGTCTAGATTTTCACAGCTTCTGCAAACGAAGAAAGTCTCAGGGTTCCATTTCATTATATTATTTTTTTCGACAACGAATTTTTTTCATATATGTTCATTTCAGAGACTACTTGTTAGTCTGCATCAAGAATATAGGTCCCGCCATCAACAGAGATGAAGGTTACTACAACACCAATGCCTACCTTCCCCTGATAAAGTATTTATGTATAATTAATAATTATATTCCTTGCGTATATCATCTGTTTCTATACAACTATACGCAACTTGTCATACAAGACATGCATATGTACATATGTACGTCAACCGTATCCACTGTGTAAACATTCACCCGGCTTCCTATCATTTGTATAAGCTCTATTCATCCTTGTATGTCACCTAACTGGCTTCCAATCAACTTAACGCAATCTCCAATCACAGCATTATATATCAACAAGATACACTGGACAAATTAAATTATATATGTGCGTTGTAGGTGCTTATTAACCTTGAGCTTGCACTTACACTTCATTCATTGTTTACATATATTTGTCTAGAATATTGTAGTTTAGACTTGAAGATGTACTGATGCAGGGACTTATATTATCAGTTACATCGTTGTTAACAGGAGGTATTCCGAGTTTGTAGACTATCCATGTACATGGTGACAGGAATTATTTGTAACAACACTGTATAACTTACATGTTAACAGATAATGAACATCATCTTCTTGTGGTATCGACAAGCGCAGCCAGGGGTGGTGGAAATGCATCTGTTTACTTTATCGGCATTCACATCACTACGGCCGAGGTAAAGTCGAAAGAGTACGATCTGACAAAATTGACTGCTATAATTCAGATCTATATAATTACTGGATTCATTAATTTTATGGAGAAATTTGAATTCACAGTCTGCGTTAGCGAATACGAAATTATCAGGTGATGAATTATACTTTTTGTAATTGTGTCAGATGGGTTGTTCATGTATTTATTGTTCGTACCTTAGTTTTTTTACGGCGATGTTTTTGACCTTCTTCACAGACTAACTTAGGAACATACGTATGTATGTATGTATGTATGTATGTATGTATGTATGTATGTATGTATGTATGTATGTATGTATGTATGTATGTATGTATGTATGTATGTATGTATGTATGTATGTGTGTGTGTGTGTGCGTGTGTATGCGTGTGTATGTGCGTGCTTGCGTATGTGCTTATGTAAGTATGCATTATGCATGCATGTATGTGGGGGGTGAAGTATGCGCGCGCGTGTTTTTATGGTGAAAATCATACCTCAAAGAAACAGCAACTACAGAAACAAATATGCCAACCAACAATACCAAGTCTTTGAAAGGTAAGAATTGGTAAACAGCCTATCTAAAAAATAGCAAGTCTAGGAAAACAAAATTCAATGTTACTCCGGTTAACATCATCTTCAAGAAAATGCTACTCCGTTGAACAGAACCTGCGATCGAAGTCACGCTTGACAGCGAGGAACGTATATTCCCCGGTAAATGCAAGAGGCTAACCTCGTTCTAGCCAGGAGACCTTGTTGATGGAGTTTGGTATGTTCGCCCTACCACTGCAGGGTTAACTCGGGTCAGACGCATCCATTATCACCGGAACTGATGGTGCTGGTGCAGCCTAACGTGATACATGGCGGCAGATTTGCTCTGTCGATGTAATGGAACTTTGCATATCTTACTAACAATAGTGTGTACTCGCTACAACACTCAGTAACTACACCAACACGTCGCCCATGTTAATGACACAGAAGTTGTATGGCCATAGCACTATCCTCGGTATTTTAAATGACAGACAGACAGACAGAGAGATAGATAGATAGATAGATAGATAGATAGATAGATAGATAGATAGATAGATAGATAGATAGATAGATAGATAGATAGATAGATAGATGCTGTAGCTAGTTGGCTAGCAGTTTGGTTGATACACGTCGCACAATGGTTTTAGATAAACGGCAGCCCAAGGTAAGTTAACGATGATTAGGCTGAGGGTCCCCAACCACAAGAGCGCTACGACGTTCGTAAGCCTATGATAAACTATGTAGTTACGACAGGTCGTAACATTACGAACCTCTATTAGCGCTTAGATAGTAGTAAGTCAATGTTAGTGTATGACACTTACGACTATCATAGCGCTAAGAGAGCTTCGGATATCGAGGCCCTGGTATTGCAAATTTGAGCAGAGATTTGTACACACACGCGGATGGACAAGGACGCTATTGATGCCCATATCGTGTCCAACTTCAGCTATGTGATATTTGGCCTAGAATCTTCGTTAATTTTGGAGTTGCTCTTATATCAAGCTGACACCTAATCATGAATCTAACATTATGATCATGATCGTTGTACAATTCGTGCGTATACATGTTTGACCTGGGCAAACTTCACTAGATGTGTCTGACGACTACCTGATGATTAGTTCGGGGCGGTTATGGTGACTGGTCATCGAAGTGTGATATATGTATCTGTGTCAATGGTGTTTGGACATCGTTAACAACTCACAAATTCCCATCAACCAGGAGATTCGTATCAGGGTTCTACTGGCTGGTCCGTCGGTGGCTAATATACCACCAACAATTCATTCAGTCCAGATTTGATGGACGACTAGACTCGTGATTAGTTGTAGTCGGCACCAATATGGCCTTTATCATCGTTGTAATCGACGGCTTCAGAACAGGCAACGCCTCTACAATTGTATTTTCGATACCATCATCATCATCATCATTGTCAACAACAACAAAATCACCTCTAACCACTTCTGCGGTGTAGTAGGTTGCGCAGAGATAGGAAGGTCGCGGGTTCGATCCTCGGTCACTTCACAACAAAAGACGTTAAAATATGGTAATCGTTGCTCCCTGTCTGACACAAAGCATTAGGGTACAACAAGGACTGGTCTGCTCGGAGTCAGTATAATGTGCCTGAGAAGGGTATTCATGCTTAACTGCGGCATCGTATCTCAATGACCTGGCATAACAAATCCAGCTTACATCTGGGCTAGTACAAACAGCCACACATGTACACCCGTGCACGTCATCATATGAACGAAATATTTTTAAATACGACGCTAAGTCCCATTTCACCGCAGCTGTACCACCATCTGCAGCAGCTGCAGAGGGACATGTGTGACTTTCTCATTCAGCAGCATCAACATCGTGGACAAGATGATCAACAACATAATGGGAAGAGTGCATTATACGGTAAAGTGTCTTACGTTGGCAAAAAGAAGTAAAAAGTTATATTAGAGGCAAAAATGAAACCAACAACCAGTGTTTATTTGATGATGATGATGATGATGATGATGATGATGATGATGATGATCCAAACAATATGGAGTGTCTTTATTTGGTGAGCAAGTTCATTCTCAGTCAACTGTACGGTATATGATGTTTCCTTATTAAGAAGACATCACCACTATTAAGTAGATGTTTGTAGTTTTGTGTAGATGGTCTACCTGCGACTGTAGCACGAACATGAATAAACACGTCGAATAAAAAATCCAATCTGTTGTGTTCTATTTTTTGTTTTGTCTTTTTGCCTGTTTCTTTATATGATATGGATTATCACGTTACAAGTAAACATCAGAAAACGAATATAACAACATATATATTTTCGTTTAATTCTTCAAAACACTGATTCAACACTCTGTTCATCCATACTCATCACCTTCTATCAGATAACCTACTAGTAGGCATTTTTTTCATTTTTTGTCATTAATTACAAAGATGGTGATTTAACTGCGAATCCTAAAAACCCGTAAATCAATTTTGCGAATCGAAAATGCATGTAGGCAATACACAGTAGAACCAACGGCCTTTAGCGGTTTATATTCACAGGGAAACGATACTTTCAGTGGAATAGCTCTTCCAAGACAACGCCTGGATACAGCTACAGCGACGCGACAAAGCCACGGAACATGACCCGCGGATGAGGTCAGATAAGAGACATGTTAATTTACGGATACAGGCCCTGTGCATGTCCTCGGAAATGTTAACACATAACCTGACTGATGGGGCGTTAGGGTGGCGCCGAAGTAATCAATGTTCCAGTCGCTGTAGCCAGCACGATGGTGTCACTGTAACTGTCCACGATGACCACCTGCTGTGATTGAGTTGGGTGTAGTGGACACGTTTGGAGCCGACAACAACTGTGACCTCAATCGGGCCCCGGAGATAACGTGACCTCATTAACGCGGAGATGGGGAAGACTGTTAAGTTTTCATAACGCATGTATATAGGAAATGGTGAAGGAAACATTCGCACATCAGGACATTGGTCAACTGTGTATAAGCAATTTTCACTTGGATTAAGGTGTTCCTGTATGACCTGGAAATTAAAGGAATTACTTGTACTTCCTTTGTGAATGTGTGCGTGTGTGCGTGCTTGCGTGCGTGCGTGAATACATCTACAGACATAAATTCCTGCAATTTAGATGACACTTAGCTTGAAAAATCAACATTCTTATGTATACTAAAGATTTTGTTTTGTTTTGTTATACCCTTCATATTGAACAATATGCCAACAGCGAAACTTTTCAATCAATGTTTTACCATCTAAAACGTGGTCAGGTCATCCTAAACGTTGCATGATAAACATTTAGTGGAACTGACTAAATATGCCGCATTTCTCGTCAACATGATATGTGTTTCTATCCAACTCTATTCTCTTTACAATATGGTTTCTCCTTAATCAGCAGCCGTGTTACGTCGACCATGCCTATGTAAGACACACCACCAGAGACTGAAAATGTCACTTAGCTCCGACCTCGAATGAACAATGACTTTGACGTTTAACGTTTTGTCATATTTTTCAACGCAAAAGTTGTACATCTTCGTTCACTTGTGGAAAAAGGCTTTAATGTACCGTTAGAAGAGACATGTCTGCAAGAGTGAGGTGAGAGGGTGAGTTGAATTTTACACCGCCATCAACAACATTCCAGCTATATCACGGCGGGGGACACCAGAAATGGGCTTCACACACTGTACTCCTGTGGGATTTCGAAACCGTGTCTTCGGCGTGACGGGCGAACTCTTTAACCACTTTTTTTCCCTACTGACCCATTATTCTGCAATAACAGCAAGTGACCTAACAGGGAGAAGAGAAACAGAATCTGTTGAAGATTTATTCACGACAGACCATGTAGACTGACAACAATCTTACATGACTACTTATCCGTTCTGTAATGTAAGCAAACTGATAATATCTTACCAAGGAAATCACATACAGTGGTGCTTAATTACAGTTCAAAGGAGCGTATGGTCAAACTCTTCATTGGACTGAGACCTAGCTTTGGTTCTTCAGTGACCAAAATGTTGTTTCGTATCCATTCAGCAAAAAATTAACTTGTCTTTGGGTGTGTTTGTGTCGAGAGCCAACCGCTGGGTCGTACCCTATCATCACCGTTTGACATTGATCCATAAACACAAGTTCATGAAATAGCTGAAATCTAACAGCTGATTCTGTTGTTACTATGTACTTCCTAAGACACGGTAAACTATACTTGTCGCTCGTCTATTTTAACATGTTTCGCGACCCATGAAGATTCGGATAAACTGTAGTACTCGACTCCAGTAACCCATGCTTGTCGTAAGAGGCAACTAACGGGTTCGGGTGGCCTGGCTACCTGACTTGGTCTGATGTCATCGAATCCCAATTGCGTAATCCGGTCAGTATTCTAACCTGGACCTTCACGGGTCCCATAACCAAGCAATCACGTGAGCCCGAGTGAGGGATTCAAACCCGGGATCACTTAAAGTTAACACTTCTGCCACCAAGATGCAACGGCAAGACCACTGTCTGAGCAAGGTGTGCTATGCACACATGCACATTTTCTTCATTTTGCATGAAATTAATATTTCAAGAATAGTCCATGTGCATCAAGCATCAATCCATCATCACTGGCCTTCGTGCAAGAAACCTAGATAATCAGCTTTCTCGGAATGAATGTTTTTGGAGCATGATATACATTATCTGACACAACCTGACACTTTTGCATAAAGTGAGCAAAATCCGAAGGAAAAACTCTGAACTGCGGCAGGTAATGTCTGTGTCTTTCAGACCTTAAAAGTGTACATGTTGTGACTTGGTTTTAGGGGAATAAACAAAGACTGGACGCATAAAAATCGGGATGTTGTGCGAGGGTCAGTTATTAGTGTTAAACCGCGGGATGGTTGGATGGGCTAGTTACAACACAAACTGGGGTGGTGGGGTAGCCTAGTGGACAAAGTGTTCTCTCGTCACCCCGAAGACCCTTGTTCAGATCCCCACATGGCTACAGTGTACGAGTGAATGAGTGAATGAATATATTCCCGACAATCCAGTGATCAACAGCTTGAACATTGATCTACGCATCGGGATACGATGAGTTGTCAGCGAGTCTGACCTCCCGAACTCGTTAATGGCCTTTTACGACAAGCATGGGTAAATGAAGATGAATTCTAACACGGGTGTTCATGGGTCACAATTCATGCAGGTTACTATTTACCCATGGCATTGAAAGCGGTTACTTTATATTGAAAATGTTCCATTAAGTATGAAAGGGCCTTACCGGAATGATCCATTTCGGCGTCAATGCAGGATGAAGTATGCCAGCTGGGGTTCCATTAGGTTATTGAGGCAAATCTTTCACGGTCAGAACATCAATGAGGACATGGAGTTAAATCCTGAGAAATGTTACAACGATTAATGATTATCAAGTGTTCGTGTTTCAGGACTTCTGCTTGAACCTCTGATTCAGTGATTTGGTGCTTTTCCTTTCAGAGAAGTCATTAGACCTTCTTTTGACGGGCATGTGCATTTCACGGACCGTCAATTACAGCACAACCCTTCCGTCCTTGTGCAACAGAAGTCATTGCTTTCATCTAGAACTGTATTTACTCAGAGCGGGAAACAACTTTAGTTGCCGGTGCACTTATTTGCATGACAGATCCTCAGTGTTCTGGATTAAGTACTATTCCAGGAAAAGTTAAACGTCATGGCAAGAGAACAATCTATCTCGAGGTCTTCTCCAAATTGGGGGGTGTTGGGTGGGGGTTGGGGTGTGGGGGGTGTGGGGGTGTGGGGGAGATTGCCGAGTTCGCTAGTCAGTCGAACACCCGGTTCGATTCCCCACATGGGTTTAAAATGTGAAACTCGTTTCTGGTGTGATGGGGTGGTTGGGTAGCCTAAAATTCCGACGACACGGGTTCGATTTCCCCACATGGGCACAGTGTGTGAAGCCAATCCTGGTGTCCCCTGATATTGATGGAATATTGCTAAAAGCGGCGTAAAACTATACTCACTCACCCATAACGAGTACCCATATTTACTAATGTGTGAAATCAACCTGGTTTTGGACCAACATTATCATCTCATCCTACCGGGTACCCATAAACTGCTGGCAAATATTCCGAAGCCTCTAGGTTAACGAGACAACGCATGTAACGAGTTTCAGTGGGGGTAATAACGGTGACAATAGAAACACTTAGGAGTCAAGCTATGAAACAGGGTCAGCAACACAAAAACCTTTAGACCAGCGTTGTCTAGCTGATTGGTGACAGTGTGCTAAGTAGTTTCCAGATTTTAGCTGGAAATCTGAATGTAGAAACTATGCTGAACAAAGGTCAGCTGCTAATATACTAGGCACATAAAGAAACTGTTCATACCAAAATTTAAAATCTAAATTTATCAAACCTGTGTAGACACATAGGGATTTAAACTCAGAGATCAGTGGCATGTATCCAACATACATGTACGTGGCACGTTCCGTGACGTCAGTGGTTTCGTCCTTGAGACGTGCAATATGTTGTTGCACGTCCTTTCCGAGAAAGAGAAACAGAGCAAATGAATGCCACACAATACCGTCACTTTGGAAAGCTCAACCCCTGCCCTTGTGATCGTTTAAAATATTAAACGGCTATTGAAACGCATAACATGCCAAGGCTAACGTCTGCACAACGTCATGAGGTCATTGGGATGGTTCGTGGGGGAATGTCTCAACAAGTGGCACACCACCGGAACACCACTGAGACGCTAGCAGAACATAAATGACGTTATTGATCGGCCACGTTGTGAACGTCCACATGTAAGAACACCAAGACAGGACAGAGTGATAAGGGTCACCTATTTTCGCCACAGTGATGACTGCCGGGACCATCCCAGCACTTCGCCGTATTCACGCCAGCACAGCTCGACAACGTTTACGTCATAACGGGATCAGACCACGACCTATGCGACCTATCCTGACACAATGTCATCGACAAACTCGCCGAATGTGATGCCGAAATCATGTCTGCAGACCCTTGTTTTGGTGGACAAATGTTGTTTTTACAGACGAGTCCAGGTTTAATATTTCCCATAGTGACGGACGTCAACGTGCCTATAGACGCGTGAGGGAACGTTATGCACAGGCCTGTGTCTTGGAGAGGAATCGCTTTGGTGATGGTTCCGTGATGATTTGGGGTGGAATAACAGCAAAGAACTCCTTTGGTGATTGTTCAGGGCAACTTCACTGGTGTGAGCTACCTGGCTACCAGATAGAATGAGATATCACTTAACTATTGGACACCTCAAAGACAGTTAAGTCCGGCTTTGAAAGTGATATTGGGACAACGCCACACAAATGGACTTATCATCATTATGATATACTATCACGGATTGAGTGTCTCGAAATTGGGGCATGTGCACAAAACATTAGTAAGACACATGGACCTGAGTTTTATTCAACTTGGGATAAGAATTGTTTAACAAACGATCATGATTTCAAATCACTTTCTTTGTTTGTATTACAAGGGGGTATGCACATTAAGTAAAACGCCGAGAAGTTGGGTTGGTCTACGTTAACGCTTATCACACACCGCACGTGCTCTTGTTTCACTGTTCTAACTGCTGAGCCTACCCCCTTGCAATACAAACCAGTAATAACGATTTGAATCTATGATCGTTTGCGAAACAACTTTTATCCTAAGCTGAATAAAATTCTAAGACTTAAATTTTCAATTGGTAAGATAAAATGATGTGGATTCGTAATATTACTTTCACTATGTCCGGTGAGAAATCATCTCAACATGGGACACCACAACAACAACCACCAATACATGGGGCATCACCACCACATGCACCACATCCACCAATACATGGGGCATCACCACGCAACACAGACACCACTAATTACGACACAACTACATCCACTAGTACACCACTGGAACACCCAAACCACATCTATCGCTGTATGCATGTCATCATCAAGATATGGTGCTATGTATGGTGGACACTGAAGTGTCTTAAAAGGGCAGGCTGGGACTCCTCTGCTTACAACGATCAGTGGCGATAATTCGATCATTGGCATATTTTATCTTCGTTTACGTCGTAATTTTCGCAATGACCTGATAAATTTGGTTTGTAGTCGATCTTTCTACTCAAGTATGGAAATATTGAACATGCACTGCGAGGAAGACGTTTTCTGAACTTTTAATGTACATGTATCGTTTCATGTTGGAAGACAAACGTGTACAAACACATTTAGGTTTGCGTTGGCGCGCACTCCTCAAGAACCACGGCGTGATTAACGGTTTCTAACACAGGAATTGTCTACACATTACGAATGCTGCCAAAAGGTGTCGAAATGAACTGACGAAAACACCTATGGATGTCTTCGGGAGAGTTTAGATCTCGGATTTATTATGTGAACATGTTTTGTAAGGTACTTGGTGAATCGCAAATAGCATACTGCAAATCATTCACATTCACACACATCTGTGTTTCTTGTACATGTTACACCTTACAGAAGTACTCAGTCAATTCACAATTCTCCAGCGTGTGTGTATCTCCTACATCTTACATCGAACAGAAGTACATACTGAATCTTGCTTAAAAGTCTTTTCTGTGACTTGTATATTTGACAACTTACAGAAGTACATAGTCAATGTATGTGTCCCAGGTCTGTGATTATCTTGTTTATCTCACACCTTACAGAAGTACAGATTCAGTTTATAATTCCACAGTCTGTTTGTATCTTCTTCATCTAACACAGGACTGACGTACATAGTGAATGCATGTTTCAAAGTTTTTCTGTGACTTGAATATCAGACAACTTACAGAAGTACATAGTTTATGTATAAGACAAAATCTCTATTTATCTTGCACTCTGGCACCCTGGAGAAGGACACAGTCGATGTGTGCGTTCCAAATCTGCCGTAGATCCTGTACGTCTCACATCTTACAGAAGTATACACTCAGTGTATGGGACTTAAGACTGTATATGTCTTGCACATCTCACACCTTGCACCTTGCAAAGTACACAGTTAATGAATGTGACTTTAGTCTGTGTGCATCTTGTATATTTCACATCTTGCAAAAGTACACCGTCAATGTATGTGTCTCAGGTCTGTGTGTATCTTGTACTTCTCACAGTTAATACAGTTAATGTACTTGTGAAAGTCTGTGCGTCCTGTACATCTCACACGTTATAGGAGTAAACAGTAATGTATGTATCAAAGTGTGTGTATATCTTGCACATCTTACACCGTACAGGAGAACATCCTCAATGTGTGTGTGAAAGTGTATGTGTATCTTTTATAACTGACACCATGTAAGAGTACACAGTCAATGTATGTCTATGTGTTTTGGACTTCTCACACCTTACAGAAGTCCACAGTCATTGTATATGTTCCCAGTCTGTGTGTATCTTGTACATCTTACAGTTTACAGAAGCATATCGTGAATGTATGTGTCATGTGTGTGTTCTTTGTATAAATGGCACTTTACAGACGCACACAGTCAATGTATGTGACTTAAGCGTGTGTTTTTCCCTCGTACATTTCACATTGTATGTACCAATTGAATGTTAGTGACTTAAGTCTGTGTGTGTCATTGTGTGTCACAGAAGTACACAGTCAATGTCCTAAGGCTCTGTGTATGTTTTAAATCGCACACCTTACAGAAGTAGAAAATATGTTTGAAAGTTTGTGTGTACCTTGTTCATCTCGCACCTTACAGAGGCACACAGTCAATGCATGTTACGTAAGTCTGTGTGTGTGTTGGACATCTCACACCTTACAGAGGCACACAGTCAGTGCATGTTACCGTAAGTCTGTGTGTGTGTTGTACATCTCACACCTTACAGAGGCACACAGTCAATGCATGTTACCGTAAGTCTGTGTGTGTGTTGGACATCTTACACCTTACAGAGGCACACAGTCAATGCATGTTACGTAAGTCTGTGTGTGTGTTGGACATCTCACACCTTACAGAGGCACACATTCAATGCATGTTACGTAAGTCTGTGTGTGTGTTGGACATCTCACACCTTACAGAGGCACACATTCAATGCATGTTACGTAAGTCTGTGTGTGTGTTGGACATCTCACACCTTACAGAGGCACACAGTCAATGCATGTTACGTAAGTCTCTGTGTGTTGGACATCTCACACCTTACAGAGGCACACATTCAATGCATGTTACGTAAGTCTGTGTGTGTTGTACATCTCACACCTTACAGAGGCACACAGTCAATGCATGTTACCGTAAGTCTGTGTGTGTTGTACATCTCACACCTTACAGAGGCACACATTCAATGCATGTTACGTAAGTCTATGTGTGTGTTGGACATCTCACACCTTACAGAGGCACACAGTCAATGTATGTTACCGTAAGTCTGTGTGTGTTGTACATCTCACACCTTACAGAGGCACACATTCAATGCATGTTACCGTAAGTCTGTGTGTGTTGTACATCTCACACCTTACAGAGGCACACAGTCAATGCATGTTACGTAAGTCTCTGTGTGTTGTACATCTCACACCTTACAGAGGCACACATTCAATGCATGTTACGTAAGTCTGTGTGTGTTGGACATCTCACATCTTACAGAGGCACACATTCAATGCATGTTACGTAAGTCTGTGTGTGTTGTACATCTCACACCTTACAGAGGCACACATTCAATGCATGTTACGTAAGTCTCTGTGTGTGTTGGACATCTCACACCTTACAGAGGCACACAGTCAATGCATGTTACGTAAGTCTGTGTGTGTGTTGGACATCTCACACCTTACAGAGGCACACATTCAATGCATGTTACCGTAAGTCTGTGTGTGTGCTGTACATCTCACACCTTACAGAGGCACACATTCAATGCATGTTACGTAAGTCTGTGTGTGTTGGACATCTCACACCTTACAGAGGCACACATTCAATGCATGTTACGTAAGTCTGTGTGTGTTGGACATCTCACACCTTACAGAGGCACACATTCAATGCATGTTACGTAAGTCTGTGTGTGTTGGACATCTCACACCTTACAGAGGCACACATTCAATGTATGTTACGTAAGTCTCTGTGTGTGTTGGACATCTCACACCTTACAGAGGCACACATTCAATGCATGTTACGTAAGTCTCTGTGTGTGTTGTACATCTCACACCTTACAGAGGCACACATTCAATGCATGTTACCGTAAGTCTGTGTGTGTGTTGTACATCTCACACCTTACAGAGGCACACAGTCAATGCATGTTACCGTAAGTCTGTGTGTGTGTTGTACATCTCACACCTTACGGACGTACACAGTCAATGTATGTGTCCAAAGTCTCTGTGTATCTTGTACATCTTACTCCTTAGAACAGTACATGGCCAATGTATGTGCCCCAAGTCCCAGTGGGACTATTGACCCAAAATGTTACTGGCCCATCAGACACCTCACTGGCCCGAATAATTCATGATAATTTATAGACAATAAAACAACGCACGTGGGAATATTTCCAGTATTCATTTCATTTAGAAATTGTTTCTGACTATTAACTCTCATTTCTCTGACATTGATGGGACAAACTCTAAGAATGCACATACATTTTCAAACAAGGGGACAAAGTCATCAGTATCCCACGCAGTGGCAAAATACTCTTCGTGAACATGCTTAGTTATGATTATGTCAGATGTTCGTGTGTATCCAGCAAAGTGGAAGGAGAGTATTGTTAAGGTTTTTAAGTTCTGCACCAGAAAGGAGCACTACCACCAAATAAAACTGAGGCCAAACTTGTTGCCATGGAATTGCAAAATATATGTTAATCAGAATGCTAGCTCGCAGCCCAGACAGCGAATGAGACTTCTCCCAGGAAACACTGCCTACTTGAACCCACCAAGAACTTTCCGGAGAATATGAAGGCTCCCCAACACTGCAGCAGAAACCTCAACGGATTTAAAGACTGAAGGAGTCCCCCTGAAATATTCTCCTTCTCTTTGCAAAAGATTCCAAAGTCTGCACCTGCCCTTGTGAGTAGATCTCAAGTTGAGTCGATCAGCAACTCATGTAGTCGCTCAGGGAGGTCAAGAAGTTGATCCTTGCACCCCGATCATCCCTTTCTCGCCCCCTTCTGCTCTCTGTAAATAATGTCATTGGAAGAGCAGTAAGATGACAGGAGGTTTCTCAAACACCCCTTGAATAATTTGTTTTGAGTATTCAAACATGTGACAGGGCGGAAGTTTTTAGGATCAGTCAAGTCTCCTTTTTGGGAAGGAGTATCGTGCGACCTTTGCAGAACCATGAAGGAATATCACCTTCACAAGAGAATTAAAAGAGTGAAGTAACGGTGTTTGGACACAGGGAAACAGTCTCCAATACCGGTTTCGAATGCCATCAGGCCCTGCAGTTGTATTAGATTTGGACTTCAGGCAATCTGAATAACAGGCAAACGACATAGTTACATTCTCATGCATTGCATGGTCATAATCACAGACCCATGGTGCCTCCAGGTTAAAGTTGCCGGGTATAGAAGCAATCTTGGAGGCTATGGAGAATGTGATGCTCGCGACAAAGACGATATCAGTGGAGGAGGTGTATGACAGCTTCAGTAAGTAATATCCAGTGTAAACACTTGGTTATTTAGAGGTTATCGATGCATGGCATCAGTGTACCCATGTGGTCCCACTCATGTATCTAAATTGCTCTTTTCATTAGATTCTTATCGCCGACGTAATTGACGATCTGGACCTCCATGAGAATCACAACACCGATCACATACAACTAGAATCTTCAGTCTTCACTGCAGGTAAAATGAAGTTGACATCTGAATCACGTTCATAATACACGTGTAGAATTTAAACGAACATACACAGTTCATTTTGTAGATACAGTACATGTAATGCAATGAAACACGTGGCTGTCGTATACATTCCAATACATTAGATGACGATTGTGCACGGTCGTCACATTGCTCATGTTACCCTTACTGTTCCCTCAAGCAGTGTTTCTCGTTTGTTTTCTTATGTGTCATGATTTCACCAGGACTGGTGTCCACAGATGTCAAAGATAAGTCTTAAGTACCGGAAGATTGAGCTGGGCAGCTAGGTCGTCTATGAGGCTGTTACGGATACGCACTATCCCCATAAAGGGAAAGTAGAAACACCCAATACAGTCATCTTCACTGTGACAAGAGTTGGCAGAAAGGTTATCAGAAGTTTACGCATGTATAAAAAAATCAAAAAGTTATGGTATAAAGTTTGAGTCAACAAAATTGACACTTCACATACCTCGATAAAATTGTCTGGGATACAAAGAAGTGTTTGTCTTTCTGCTCTACAACTTTGTTCCGTAAAATTGTGTTGATGTCAGGACGATGAAGAAAAAAAACCGATTTGTACTTCAACGATGATGAACTTAGTTCAGTTTATTCTATTCACGATATTTACTTGGAGTATTTCATAAACTACCGGGCAAAAGAAAGTTATCACCAACTTTAATTGGCTCAACAGTAAAAACAGTAGCGTATATGAGATTTCTGATAACTGATGTATTGACAGAAATCATTTTCTGATAATTCGAATGAAAATTCATTGAATGTCATGTCGCTTTTTGTTGCAATCTCCCACAATACACGAAGAAAGGGTCAAGGGGTCCAAAGTAAAAATTACACAAAGCACAGTTCTTTAAAAAAGGTCATAAAGAGTCATTTTATGGCACAGAAATCAGGAAACACTTCATCAATAGCGCCAACACACGCCTCCTCATTGACGTCGTCACACGGTGGATAACGTCAACAGGAATCCTGTTCCATAAGTTCAATAGAGTCTGTTCGAGTTCCTGTCCGTTCACTGGAGGTGGAACATGCTGTCTCAACTGACGATCAAGGTGATCCCACAGATGTTCAATGGGGTTCATGTCTGGAGAATACGCTGGCTAAGGCAATACGTTGACGTTAACATTGTTGAGGTACTCTCGAGTTGAGTCTGTCCTGTCTGCCGGTAGCGGTTTAGCAACTTGTTGATGTTGGCCTGGCTGCAGTTGAAGGTTATGTCAGGTGACGTTGAGAAGCCCCCATATTCGCCATACCAATTGCTCTGTCTCGTTGCGCCTGTGTAAGTCTTGGCATATTGTTGATAGGTTAACGTTTTTGCTAACTGTACGCGTGATCTGTCCAACGTCGGTATTTATGCTATAATCATGCACGTGCATTTCGACCAATGTCCCGAGGACACTTTTTTAACGTTTTACAAAATGCATGATTTGGAAAGCTGCGTTCGGGAAGCTGTGTTGTTCTTGTGAAAATTTGCATTTGGGCGAATATTTTCAACGTGGGATCAAACCTGTTTCCATCTTTGTGTTTTTATACAACTAATTTCAAAGTGATAACTTTCTTTTGCGTGGTAGTTTATATGACTCAGAATCAAAACAAGGTTCAACTTGGCATACAACTGAAAACATACAGCATAGGTGGTTCAAAAAAACAATGTATTTCATGACAAATGATCTCGAACTGATATCATACTTATACCTATGTATTAGGGTGTTAGATATCAATGAAAGAGTGTTGTCACTTGCCAACTTGTCAGCTGTTGGATGCAGTTTGTCAGTCTTGGGCCTGGCCTTGATACTCTTCAGCTTCACATATCTCAGGTAACGGTACCCTTCCTTCACATCTGTATGGTGATCTGCTGTCGTTACTCAGCAAACGCAGACACCCAGAATGACTCATAGGTACAATCTGTGTTGGTTCAACATGGGAACATGATTACTTACAGGGTAATCCGGTGGTCCTAATGAAGCCATGTGTGGACGTGAGCTATTCGAAATTACACCAAAACTGCATCTTATCTAACCTCTTTGAGTGACATTTACCTTATCCTGTTTGTGCAACAATTGTCTTCTTTCGTAAACATCCTCCAGCCCTGTACATCAAGCTTATTCATCTTGAAAACTTACTGTTGATAATGTACTATGTATATATAGCCTTGTCGTCAATATTGCACATCACTCATTTATGGATTCCGAGAAGGGACATTGTCGCGTTGCCGCATTGTCGCGTTGTCACCCTCTCAAATATGAGGAAAAATTAACCAAAACGAGACAGTACGACAACGCGACATTTCGCTTATTTGTCGCATTGTCGCGATGTCGCGATGTCGCGATGTCGCGAAACGCGTCGCGTTTTCAAGAATGTTTTTCTCTTCCCCAAAACTGCGACACGCAACATTGCGACAATTTTCAAGGTCCAAATATGTCGCGTTGTCGCATTGTCGGCCTATCTAAGATGTGTAAAAAATCACTAAAACGCGACACGCGACACGCAACAATGCGACAACGCGACATTTCATCAAAATGTCGCATTTAAGCGTGTCGAGCTTTATTAAATAAAATATTGAGTACAGTACGTATTATAACATATTGACTAAAACGCAAAATATATATCGCATTGTCGCCCTTTTCTGTTCCCGATGAGCATGCCGAGAAAGTCAATTAATCTACGCATGCGCAGAAAATGCTATACCCTATTTCAGACTATTACCTCCAATGGTTTTTAAAATGAAGTAGTGCTCGAAATGGCAATGGGGTTGCTCTTCTTGAACTTAGTGCAAATCTTTCTTTGTTGCTTTATTGTTTTATATATCGCGAATGTAGTTAGCCAGTCAAGTGTGTTCTAGCAGCAAAACAGATTATTAGACCAACTATTCATTGTAATCACGGCGCACTGTGCTCCTGTCATTGAAGGAGGCATAATGTGCTGTGCAGAGTTATGTCTTTTAGTCACTCCAGATGACTGTAATCATAAGTTCGAATCCCAGCACCATACAAATTAATCACTCGGGACATTTCGATGTATATCAAGCTCACAGGCTGTGAAAAGTAAATATATTGTTAATATTCAGGCTACATCGGCAGAAACATCAGGTGATATCATCGAATGGGTCACTATGTAGGAAAGTCTTGCCCCTGACACATTTTATGGTACTGACCTGTCCGACGCTGATGAATTTCTTCGAGATCTGCCTCTGTTCAGCCAGCAGTGGATGGATACCGGGTAGGATGAGATATCACTTAACCATCCGACACCTCAAGGACAGTTAACGTCGGCTTTGAAAGTGATATTGGGCAAACGCCATACAAATTCACTGTAACCATTATATTAGAAACAAAGAAATCACTTGGCAGAGAGCGTACCCTTGGAGGGCCAGAAACCAACTCTCCCTCTCTCACTCAATCACTCCTCTCACTCCGCGACGCTCCACTCCACACCGCTCCGCTCCACACCGCTCCGCTCCACTCCACTCCACACCGCCTTCACTCCTCCGTTGCTCCACCCCACTCACCAATGGTTTAGGGAGCTTGGTAAATTAGCAACTTTTTCATTACAGTAGTGAGTTGTAATGCCCGTTTTTTCAATTCTCTTTGAATCCTATATTATTAATCCTGCACAAGACATGATTCACAAATTGAATATATATCGATAATTATTCCATACCATACTATATCCAGCGATACTTGTATCGCTTCAAACATACATCTACTCAATCATCTTACTTTTCAGCAAAATGGAGAATTTGAATGCATCCATTCTATTAAGCAACCAATCTTAACTCACAGACTTCAAGGCCACATGGGCTTTCATTTATTATTTTGCTCGATTGAGTTCGATCCCTGGGTATCATATCTCTGAAAAAGCATCTAAAAATAATCATTGCGGTAGTTTTTACATTCCACGGAAACGCGAAACGCGAAACGCGACACGCGACAATGCGACATCGCGTCATTTTGACGCATTGTCACGCGTCGCGGTTTGTTAAAATAATGACTACAGTAGTGTACTATAACCACATGGGTCTCTCTTCGATAAACATTGGATTTTTTAATGACTCGGAAACATAAAACGGCTCAGTCTGGTTCTCAGGGTCTGCTGCGCTAACGTGTCGACACTATTTATTATCTCATTCTTTTTTCGTCCATTATGAGGAAAGAACTGATAGAGTTCAAACCACAGGTTTTTTTTACCGGGGGGGTGTACTTGTAAACCTATCGGCTTTCAGTAACATAATACAGAAAACCATATTCTTTATCTTGAATTACATTGGTACAAACATTTGTAATAAAATCTAATAGATCCATCAATGTACACACTTTTTTTCGAAGAATATTGTGTAAATCGGTTTGCAAATCATCATGGAAACTTTGTACCAATACTATTCAGAATTATTTATGATCATAGTAAACACTGGGAGCCAGACGATCTGAGCACAATTGTATTTTACTAAAATAAATACAGGTATATAAAAATACACAGTACGATCGGCATGCTAAGACACTGCCCTAAAAATGCAATGCCTTAAACCACGTCCTGAGTACTGTAGTCTTTATGGCTTGATGCCATTATCAGGGTATAGATATGCTATACAATGTACACTTATGTTGATCATTGTGAGCATGATAACCATGGTGATATTAGAATAGGTCTGATACGTGATTGTTAATAATCATATAATTGGATATCAGCAACTATTCATTTCTATTCTCAGTGAACACGTGCTCTTGCATTTCGTACTTTGTAAGAAAAAAGACCGAATTTACACGATAAAATAGGAAACTGTGCTGTATCAAATTAGGGTATAAGAGCTACTCAGGTTCTCTTACACTATCTTAATCGGGTGAAAACCAGTAACATGCCTCGTTTGACAGCAGAGCAGAGGGTGAGAGCAATCGGTATATTACAGATGGAACAGACACAAGAGCTCGTGGCTAAGACCATCGGAAGACTTGTCATACGTCAACGACAGACTGGCATTACTGCAGACAGGTCAAAGAGGGCTAGACTGACGGTCTCTACCCAACATGAAGAGCGGTATTTACGGTTGTTTCACCTGACGAACTGATACGTCACTGCGACGTCATCAAGTGCCAACAGTCAGACAGCAGACAGAGTGTGACCAGACGACACCGCATTCAGGATTTCTGTGCCGGTAGACCTTTCAAGGGCATGACGTTCACGTGCCAACACCGTCGTGCCAGAATGAGATGAACCAGGACTGTGCCACGCTGGCGGAGACTGAACTTGAGTGACGAAAGCAAGTTCCAGCTCTTCAAGATTTGTCCCCAATTGAGCACCTTTGGGAATAGCTGGGTCGTCTTGACTGACTGTGGTCAGTGACTGAAGTTTTGCATCTCCATACCGTCAGTAGCACACAGACTGGCAGACATATAGGCGTCAATAAAACAGATATTGAGCTTTGTCAGTGACAGACAGCTGGTTACAATCAACATATTTTTCTATAAACATTTCATTTTTCAAGCTAGAAATAGATAGTATTTCTAACCCTACACGTTCTTGGTTTGCAAATCGACAGGTATGGGACCAGTGTATTTTTATTACTGCTGACCCAAGATGTAGGTAATCACAAGAATCATCTCTTGACTATTCTCCAACTTCGACAGTAGCGATAATCCATGCTCGCATAACTTGCTGTGTTTTTACGTGTCGGCTTCCCGGTTCAAGCCGCGTGAACCTACTCACTGAGCATGCGCCATAGGCGCAGCGCTGTGCAGATGGTGAAACCACCTTTCCCCAGCTTTGGGATAAAATTACTGAATCGTCTGAACTCCGACTTCGTGAGGTTTCTATTGATCGCGTTATTTTTCAACTTTCTAAGACGGACATGCATTTTTGATAGTTTGTTACTGTAAGTCCATACCAAAAAGGCATCAGAATCTGCCAAGTTGTGTTTTGCGTTGCATGTGACCTTTAACGATCTCTCAGTTACAGTAAGTTTACTTTCGGATAACTCGTGAAGAAGTATGTGGGGTGTTTTTATAAGTACTTTGGTCCTGAAGTAGCACCCAGTATAGCGGCTACCGAAGGCACATTCTGGCATTTGTGCAGAAATTCCCCAGTATTCGTGTCATTAAGTATAATTAAGCATATGAGTTGTCATCCAGGACTTGATTTCCCTTTGTGCAGTTTGTGAGTTCTTGAGGTGACCGATTAAGATTTTGCAGCGGTATTTTCTTGAGGAGTTTGGTGTCTTTCAAAATAGGGTGATGTGACATGTTGTGGGCTGTATTGTTGGCAACATGGCGATTATACAGTAGAAACAGCAAAGGGCCAAAAAGAGATCCCCGTGGTACTCCATGTTTGATAGTTATGTCAGATATTACTTTCCCAATCATTGCAGGAGCTTATCCAGTTTAGTACTATCCCATCAATTCCATAGTGGATTTTTAGCAGATTTAAGAGGACATTGGGGCTTTAGTTATGGAAAGTTTGGAATGTCTAGAACTGATCACATGGTTTGAGCAAAACAAAACATACCTGCCAAACAGTACATTTTTGCAACTTAACCTGTCCAGGCAGAATTGTTGGGAATTCGATATTCTGTTCAAGAAACTTTGAGGTGATGGAAAAATTAGTGAACTTTGGGAATTATTTTTGAGTTATCTCCCCTTTGCTGTGGGGCCTAGGGCCTCACGATTGGGTGGGATTGTTTGTAAGCGATTCGGTACATTGTGTTCAGGAGTTATGCCTTGTACACAAATCGGATGAATAACAAATAATACTAGTAGTAATAATAATCCGAACGATTACAATATGTCTCCTGACTAAAAGCACGAAGTCCTAAATATATTCCTCTTTATTATTATTCGCTTTTTTGAAATCGCATGAATTGACAAAATACATGGTTGAATTCTTCAGTTTTATGTGTTACACATGTATTAGATCTGTTCATTATTAATTACATATTGTGGTAAACTACAATTTTCTAGCTACTATCACTGGGCGTTCAGTATATTTCCAGCATACAACAGGAGAAAATGGGACCAAATCATCGAATTATATGCCATCAGATGCTAACTATATTCAATCAATGTGGTCGATCAGATCCATGTTTTATGATTTCGACACAATAGCGAGCTGACACGAAATATCAATGCAAATATTGAAAATAGGGTATTTTTTATTGTCTTATTTATGTACATTAACGATTTTCGTGTCTCGAAGGTGCATAAATCACGTTCTCGTACACTGAAAGATTTACTGTCAGTGTTTACCGAAGACGCCAGACGTTTGTTCAAAGGTGGAGGTAGTGTTAATGCGAGGGTCAGTGTTCAGATATTCAAAACAGGGAGACAAATTAAATACATTGAACAGAAAGCTAAAAGAATAACCTACAAGCACAAACCAATGTGTTGTGAATAACGCAAATGTTGATTGAATCGCACGTTAAAACACTCGGGATGTCCGGTTTTCGATCCGATTTTGAGCAGTGATAACGTCACTCCTTGTATATTTTATGAAATGAGTGGAGCGGTAGGATTTTCTTAAAAATTCTTGTCTTCATCTCGTTCAAATTTGAAAGGTTAATAGGTTACTCACAACATCAAAAAATTATATATCTTGATTTTTATTTTTTCAAAATATTATCCAAATAGTGATCGAACTCCTGTGGTCTTAATGCAAACTACAGTCAATATTTTAACACGCGACATTTTGATGAAATGTCGCATTGTCGCGTGTCGCGTGTCGCGTGTCGCGTTTTAGTCAGTGCATTATGATAAACTATTATAGTCAATATTTTAACAAAGTGCGACACGTGACAATGCGACATTTCATCGAAATGTCCCGTTGTCGCATTGTTGCATGTTGCGTTTTATTAGTATCCATCCACTGCCGGCTGACAGAGACCTCGAACAAATTCATCAGCGTCGGACAGGACTCTACCATGAAACTGTGGCTGGAGCAACTGCACACTATCGAAAATAGTGACCCATTCGAGGATATCCTCTGATGTTTCTACCGATGTAGCCTGAATTTTAACAATATTTCAGTTTTTTACAGCCTGTCAGCTTGATATCGGCGAAATGTGATTAATGTGTATGGTGCCGGGATTCGAACTTATGATCATAGTTATCTGCACAGCAAATTGCCCCGCCTTGAATGGCAGGGTCACCGTGTGCCGTGTTTACAGCAAATATTTGCGCAAATACTTATCTTGCTGCTGAAACATACTTAATTGGCTAAATACATTTATATGATTTACATAAAAAATAATTTTCAAACCAATAATGAAAGATTTGCATTAAGTTCAAGAAATGCAGCCCAACTGCCATTTCAAGCACTGCTTCATTATTAAAAACTATTGGAGGTAGCAAAAATACCACGGAAGTGTGAAATAGAGTAACTATTCCTGCGCATGCGCACTATAATTGACTTTCTATGCACGCGTACCGGTAATCGAAAAGGGCGACAACGCCACAATGCGACATTTCCATATGTCGCATTGTCGCGAGTTGCGTTTTAGTAGGTTTTTAACTTTTTCTTTACACATCTTAGATAGGTCGACAATGCGACAACGCGACATATTTGGACCTTGAAATTTGTCGCTATGTCGCGTGTCGCACTGTAGAGGAATAGAGAAAATGTTATTCAAAACGCGACTCGTGACAGTGCGACAGTGCGACAAATGGGCGAAATGGTGCGTTGTCGCATTGTCTCATTGTCGCGCTTTGGTTAATTTTTGCCTCATTTTGCTTCTTTTGTTTGACAGGCCGACAACCCGACAATGTCCCTTTCTCGGATTCCATAATTTAGACCCATTTGTGTCATTTCAAGTGGTCAAAATGTGGCTAAAGTTTGGCGTGAGATTTATGTTTTGAAGTACAAGCGTGACATGAATAATAAAAGCGCAAGTCTCAGAGATTTGGCAGAAATGGAATTCTTGATTTGAATATTTGCAATTGGTCACGACACACTTGGAGGTTTTAGGGAGTGAGTTTACTTTTACGGGGTACTCCAGAAGTTTATTTCACTCGGTGTTACAATGAGGGGAATCGAGCTTGGGTCTTCGTCGTGAAGAACGAATGTCTTAACCACGAGGCTACCTTGGACTTTTGATGGTTGCGTAAAAAATATTGTCTTGAACATCCATAATATCTGCATGTACTTTGACGTCACTATATATCAAGATAAAAGTCACAGGACGTATTTAATCAATGAAGCACGGCGGTCTCGCATGGATTACTTCCATACTCTTTCATATGTATGAATCCATTCATATTCTATGTGACACGTGTGTACGTCATCAAGCCATAACAGCTGGCATGTGATGGACAGGGGAAAAAAACAACACATTCGACACTTATCGCTAAGTTATTGTTATTTTGTGGTTCGTAATGAAGCGTAGATCACGAGGGAGCGTTCCCATGAAATTGTTTACACGTTACCCGTCATATTTTATGCCCCACCACGACAGATATGCCTTGACAAATAATAATATATCATACGTGTATACATTTGGCGATTAAATCAAGCTGAGCACACACAGATGCTGTTGTTGTATACAGAGTGCGTGTTTGCAATTGAGACTTGATTTTGTGAAAGAGTTTGTGCCAATATTGACAACTGCATGAGGATCTAAAACAGCCTCAGGCATAGCCTAAACTGAGCAATAAAGAGGCGTTATTACTGACGTCGGTGTTGAACTTAAAAGACCAACAATGTATTCTCTTAATTCCACAGTAAAGCTATGCAATGAAAGGACATGGCGTGCTGAGGATAATATTAGAGCGCATCTTTACGAGTGGATAATTTACAGAAACAGTTGAATCAGATGGAATTTGGTTGGAAAATACCGCATGAACTTCATTTTTTGCACTTCATCAAATGCGTGTGCGACATGCGTAATGCTTGGAAGGAACGAGAAAATGTGTGAAAAGGCTGATTATAAAGCTATACAAACGTATTTTAATGCATCGTCGGCCATTGACTTATTCACTGCTTCATGTACTTCTGAAGACAGATCACCCTTGTTCTTTCGGTTTAGTCATTTTTACGTATTCCGTCCCGTCATTGGTTAGAAAGTCGCAAATATGATGAGACGCGTTTGTCAATAGCATTTAGTCATACCAACGTTTTTAAAAATGTAATCGACCTTTCCTGGATTTTATAACACATTTAATAAAAGGCAGATGCATTCAAGTTTTTAGTTGTCAATCCAGAGACGAAACACTCTACTAGTATTATACCCTAGTAATATGTGGGTACAGGTTTCATCATTTAGAACAGATTTCATTTCATGATACGCTGCCTAATCAAGACTCTGGAAACTATATCGCATGAGGTAAGTTTAAACACCTCAAGTGTCTAACGGAGTCCGATTGTAAACTACAAGATACGATGACAACTGGTCTCGATTATCTGCTAAAACAGATTAGATTGGGCTCAAAGTAAAACATTAGTTGTAAACATTATATGAATAAATAACTGAAAATATGTTTTGGCACCAGTGGTTCAAGATGAGGGTAAGAATGTAAACTTAACCATAAATCATCCCAAAATCTCCGCAATAGACGGATCGTTCCATATCGTGGATCGAATTTGACGTCATCAGAAGAGGGGAAGACGCCACTAGATCTGATTGGTCAGTTTGACCCCCGTCCCTCTTCCGGAACAATTGTTTGGTGATTGATGGCTGTCCTACGGCTAAAATGAACCAAAGCATTGTCATTTTTTTCCGTTTGTGTATCCACTTATTGTCGGACATATTTCATTTTGCCTGACACGTGCAAATAAAAATAACAAGAGTGTATTAAACAGAAGTCGGACATGTCAATCTTGTCACCGAGAATACTGTATGTATAACGAGATAATGCACTGATTCATTGTCTAAAGTCGCACTCATCAATATTCCAGCTATAAGGCGACGGTCTGTAAATAGTCGAGTGTGGACCAGACAATCCACTGATCAACAGCATGAGGAACAAACTATTGCAATTAGGATACGATTGGTTGTGGCGATGGTGGTCAAATTTAGGCATAATTTAAAATCACAAAAATACCACAATGTGAAAAAACTAAAACGTTTAATTTGTTTGAATGGTTGGGGACTTATTTATCGTTTCAGGAGACTCCTACGTGCAGCATTGTGTAAGCAGCTGAGAACATGTTCTATCCGGATTGTCTAGGCGCGTAAGGGAAGTGGTACGTGCAAACACTGAGTAAAGTTTTCTGACACATTTGAGAGGACACATGTCGTCCAACAAGGAAAGAAGAATAATTGATAGATTGTTGACGTATGTCAAAGATATTTTGCCATTTCCGCGTATCCACTTTGATATAAAAATGAAAAAAAGTGTTTTGTTGTTTGGAGGTTCTTCTGTTTGATTTTCTTTGGGATTATTTTTTGTCTTTTGTCTTGTGTAATGTCAATCGAACTTAATTATTGATAGTTTCATCTCTGTATTTAATATGAATATAGTAACCTCTTAATAACGCTATTCAGCATGTCTGTACATAAACTTTTGTCAAACGTATCATAATGTATAAAGGGCATGAGGCCATTTAAACATAATTACCGAATATATATGTTTGTCTAAATATAGAACACCTGTCCCCAGTCTTGACGATCTTCAGAAACAAATTCCATTTGATCTGAAGGTAACACAGCTGTGAGGTTCACAGGAACTAATCACTGAAATACATTTGCAGAGATTTTCTCACACCGAAAGAAAGAGATTTCGAAGAAGAAAATGTGTTTACCCATATTTACAGGTATCGAAGTGGTCTTGCGAAAGGAGTGACTGAGTGAGTTTAGTTTTACGCCGCACTCAGCAATATTCCAGCTATATGGTGGCGGTCTGTAAATAATCGAGTCTGCGCAAATGGGAACCGATGACATGTGTCAACCAAGTCAGCGAGCCTGACCACATGATCCCGTTAGTCGCCTCTTATGACAAGCACAGTCGCCTTTTATGACAAGTATGGGTTGCTGAAGGCCTATCCTACCCCAGGACCTTCACCTGTCTCTTGCGAATGGACGTTATATTTATATCTAATATTATTTTACAAGAAAATACATGACCTCGGCGTTTACCCAATTTGCAACCAGTTTCACTGGATGTGTTGAAACATTATCTGTGACTGGAAAGTCAATTACCCATGGAGACGGATAGATACATCAGTAAACCAAGGAATCTCAGATTATGTCATATGTGTTCTGGTGGTGATGTTGAAAATGAATATCATGTTCTCCTTACGTGTTCTGAATATCATCATCTAAGTAGATTGTATATTCCTGTGAACTATTATTCCTATTGTGCAAATTTAACACTTTGATGCCTGTAGACAATACCACTCCATTCCACAGAAATCAAACTATATTTTTGACGCGAATAAGCTGCATAGAAGCCGATGATTGGCTGTATGAATACTGTACTACGAGCTGATGGCCTACATGCACCAGAATAAAGAAAGACAATTACTTACCTTCGATGTTCAGAGAGAGAACAATAAATGTGAAGCAATGATCGGCCTCATGGGATTTGCATGGTTTACCAAATTACATTTCCTTATTTTGAGAAAAAGACAGAAATGAACTCTCTTTTAAAGAATACTCATGCTGAAAGTTTAATGCTTAGTGCTTTTAATGCTTTAATGCTTAGATTTTAGATTCGTCTACCCCGAAGAAAATGTCAACGTGACATTCGTGTTAAAGTCTTAACAAAAATTACATCAGTGCAACGGTTTCGTTTGTATGTTAGAGAAGAGCACAGGTCACAACTTGGTTTGATACCCAGTGGATGAATACAGGGAACCGATTTATCTTAAACATAATGGGCAGGTAAACAAGCAGCTAATAGCTGAACTGTAATCAGTTACGAGAGAAACAGCTGACCCCTAGGGCATTCTTCACGTGAAATTAGCATTACCCTATTAATTACATACGTGTGGACGTAATAGTGCCGATGAAAGTAGTGTATTTTCTTTGTAAGCTGATATGAAATGGTTTCAACGTTTTGGACGAGAGCTTGGCAGAGATGTGGAGATCGTATATGTCTGCATGCATGTTTGCATGAGTGGAGATAGAGGTAGGGTAAGCATCATACGTGCACACAAACTGGCATGAAATGGTTTGCTTTACTCTCGCGGCGAGAAAAGTCTAGAGTATTGATAGAGGTGAAAATGGCAATGTATTCATTAAATCTTATTCAGCACTGTTATATTTTTGTCTGTTTTTTTTTAAATTTAAAGCTTTATTGGTTTTTTGTTGTTTTGGGTTTGTTTTTTGTTTTTTGTTTGTTTTTGTTTGTTTTTTGTTGGTTTTTTTGGTTTTTTGTTTTTGTTTTTGTTTGTTTGTTTGTTTTTGTTTCATTTTCATTTGGGAGTGTGATGGGGTGTTGGATTTGAGTAAATCATCAAGTAAAGCAAATAACTGATCAGGGACGGATCAGGAGATAGTGTGTACGTGGTGCGCGACTGGTCCTGACCCGATTATTTACATACCACCTCTGGAGAGCTGGAATATTCCAAGTGTGACGTCAGGCAACAATCTGAACAATTGTTTCCTGCTAGAAAGGGATCGAATTCAACTTTCTAATGGTCAACGTTTCCTTTGTATAGTAAAATGTTCTAGCAGCCCCATACTGCGGTGTCTACATGTCACAAACTTTGACATCGATGGTGATTGTTCTTCCTACGCGGATTTCTAACAAATGATGAATGGCCACTTCTACACCATTCAAGACCTCATTAAAGCATTCAACTCGAAACATCACACAAATGATGTTTGTTGCCATTCTCTGTTTGGACTTCTATCAGATGTTTCCCCGTTTTAGTTGTACGCTTGACTTGCCTTTGCCAGTGTTTGTGATGAGTTTCAACAATGAGGTCAGGACACAGGTATCATTACTATCTCATAGTGATTGACAACACACGCTCTTGATGTTGTGGAAATAGAGCAATAGACGCTCCTATTAGAACACTATTACCAGTAGGGGATGATTGTCAGCATCTCGATGGTATTCTTTCATCAAAGGTATGTGAGTGTTTAGTAGTTTAAGGTGAATGACGCCATTCCCTGCATGATGTATTTTATTCTATCTAATGGTCATTGAACAAACTTCGGCGAAGAATAGTGGGTGAGTTTAGTTTTACGCCGCCTTTAGAAATATTCCAGCAACACCACGGCGAGGGACACCAGAAATGTGCGTCACGCATTGTACCAATGTGGGGAATCGAAACCGGGTCTTCAGCGTGAAGAGCCATCGTTTTAGCCACTAGTCTGTCCCACCGCCCCACAGATTTATGATTATGCAAAAGGTCTAATTCCCAATATGTTAAAAGCAGGTGCTTAGAAACTGTCCTAAAACGTTGAGATAATGTAGGAATAAACGTTTTGTCACATATCATAAAGTATAAAATCAGCACACTCAAACTATTTGACCATTTAGCCTTTCAAGAAAAATGCTAGAGCATAAGGAATGTACAAGGCGAAGGACAAATTCATCATCATGGCATAGGCCAGAACGTTGACTTGAGTGGTTTAGGTTTAATGGCAAGAAATGTTTTGGGCGCATGTTCATCCTAGCTATGGTTGTCTAGGGAACATTGGGGATTACAATAGAATGTATGAGATCGGAGGAACTATATGAGGATCAGTGCTGAGAGATGATATTTGTGGGTGCATTTTGAACATGATATTACCGAGCTACATGGTTGAACCAAGTATACTCACATCACCTGTACAGATGTATCTCTGTGTCACGTCTATGTCAGATGTATCTCTGTGTCACGTCTATATCACCTGTACAGATGTGTCCCTATGTCATATCTCTATCACCTGTACCGATGTATCCCTATGTCACATCTCTATCACCTGTACAGATGTATGCCTATGTCATATCACTATCACCTGTACAGGTATATCCCTATGTCATATCACTATCACCTGTACAGATGTATCCCTATGTCACATCTCTATCACCTGTACCGATGTATCCCTATGTCATATCACTATCACCTGTACCGATGTATCCCTATGTCACATCTCTATCACCTGTACCGATGTATCCCTATGTCATATCTCTGTCACGAGTGCGGGGTTTCGGGTAGCCTAGTGGTTAAAGTGAAGACCCGGGTTCGATTCCCCACACGGCAACAATGAGTAAAGTCAATTCCTGGTGTCTCCCGCAGTGATTTGGCTGGAATATTGCTAAACGCGGCATTAAGGCAAACTCACTCATTCTTTCACTTGCACAGATGTATCCCTATGCGACATCTCGATGACTTGAATATCAGTAACCGAATGTCTGAATCATATTTAAGTTTCCAAGACTCAAAGTCCTAGCCAAACTGAAATTAGTGTTATTACTCTAAGCATTCGGAGCAAACGTATAAGAGCGTTTTCTATATGTATAACTCAACAAAGCTAAAAATTATAATGAACCTGTTAGTACATCAACGATCACCGCGTATGGAGTGCTCAACAGAACGGTTCCATTGTCAGTTGCCTCTTTGAACAGAACGGGGTTGAAGAGGTCAATTAGTCAACCTTTATGTGATATTTATTACGAGAATCATGAGACGCAATGACACTATCAAGATGTTTACTGACAAAATATGTGTGTCGTTTCTTATTACATGAATGTGGAGAAACTACCGCCGGACACAAACAACAGTTCCATGTTCCTTCGCCAACACACCTTTACCGTGTCCAGTGCCGGGTCTCCACAGATCTGTCAGCGCCGTACCTGTTGTTGTATTTCTCCAACAGCTGTAAATGTCTGGGATCTGTGTCACCTGACATCTCCTGGAATGCCGTACAATATTTGTCACAGTTCATAGAAGTACAAAATATACACTATGTAGTATTTTTGGAAAACTTCTCATTGTAATTTACGAGACAATTATGGGAGAATGTGGCCTTGGGGTGTTACAAGTGCGTAGTTGCCTTTGTAGTGCTGTGTTTGGGTTAATTACCAAATTCATCTCAATAATAGTCTAATCTTTTAACACCAATCCGAGTGATCGTGTATTATACGTGAATCACTACGATCATTTTATGTCATATCCGACATACTGTGTCTGACCGCTTTGTAATATTTTCAAAAGTCACCCTTAAAACAACTCTCAGTCACTCACTCAAATCATGAACCGAAAAATGCTGAACTAAGCCTAAAGTCTCCTGCGTCCTATATACTGCCATTCTTTGTATCATGTTTTCTTAATTTCAAGAAACAGCTTTAATGATTAAACACGAGTGACATAACTGCTGAACTAAGCCTAAAGTCTCCTGCGTCCTATATACTGCCATTCTTTGTATCATGTTTTCTTAATTTTAAGAAACAGCTTTAATGATTAAACACGAGTGACATAACTGCTGAACTAAGCCTAAAGTCTCCTGCGTCCTATATACTGCCATTCTTTGTATCATGTTTTCTTAATTTCAAGAAACAGCTTTAATGATTAAACACGAGTGACATAACTGCTGAACTAAGCCTAAAGTCTCCTGCGTCCTATATACTGCCATTCTTTGTATCATGTTTTCTTAATTTCAAGAAACAGCTTTAATGATTAAACACGAGTGACATAACTGCTGAACTAAGCCTAAAGTCTCCTGCGTCCTATATACTGCCATTCTTTGTATCATGTTTTCTTAATTTTAAGAAACAGCTTTAATGATTAAACACGAGTGACATAACTGCTGAACGCGAAGCAAACCTTATAAATTTTTTAATAACTATTTTCCAATCGAGAAACATATATGCCTGTAAATAAATGTTTATGTTTATATAACATGGCACTTAAGTTCTGGGCTGACGATAGCAATAGTAAAAAGTCACATTAAATAGGATCAAGTGAACTCACAGACCTTTCCAAACAATGTTAATGAGACATGACTCAAATATTAACCAAAATGCTCCTGTATAAGAGACATACACCATGTGGTACTCGTTTGATTAATTTGAACATTTTAGCTCTGCCGCTGCTGAAACCGCCATCCAAAAGGAACACCGTTAAGTTGAAATACGCTGAATATCAGTTTTCTTCAGTCATTGCTTAACATTCTCACACAGACAAGCAGCTGCGGTTATGCAGTAATCAAACAGCCACAGGGTCCTTCTTCCGCTCAATCGCACCACGCACTTATTGTTTACTTCCTCGCTCCTTCTTTGCCCATTGTACTGACTGATTATAACCAATGTAGAGAAAGGTGGGTTTAAGATCGCTCGTAACTGTTTGTTGTGGGTTTAGTTTTACGCTGCACTCTATATTCCAGCCATATTGCCGAGGTTTGTAAAGTCAAAGAGTCTGGGCTACACATTCCAGTGATCAACAGCATCAGTATCGATCTACGCAACTGGGATACGATGACAACTAAGCCCAGCGACCCTGATCACCCGATCCAGTTAGTCGACAGGCATGGGTTACTGAAGATCACCTGTCTGTAGCAATACACAGTCATTGAACTGAGTGTTGGAGTAAAACTCTGAAAATGAAAACCTGAAAATGTTTTATGAAGTTTACCTATTAAAAATTAAAAGAGCAAGTACTGACTAGGGTGCTTGGACCGATGTTGTCTGGTTACCTCCCTTTGACGTACCAGAAATCTATGGTCTTGTGTGCGAATTAGACTCATTGTGCATGGATGTGTTCGATTCCTTGTTCTCCCGATAACGTTGCTATAATATAATCACAATTGTGAACTGACAATGCGTCTTTCGCATGTAGAAAGCACATGTTAGAAAAGCCATCACACAATCTGATTACCATTGCCGTAGACAACCTAAGCTGCTTCGGAGAAGCTAGAAAGTTATAAGTCACCTATCCCACTGGGTACCCAGTTGCTGATGGGTGAAGAGAGGCAAGTTTGAACAAACTCACTTGCGTGAGGTGGTACCACATGTATCACATGTGCTTCGTTCTGAGGAAGGAATGAAATCCCAGAAACGCTACTCTCAGGAATCAAGCTGTCAAACAGGGTCACAATCCAAGAACTTAAGGGCCCTATGCTAACTTAAACTGATTTGTGAACTGAGATCTACAATCATGGCGCTTTAATCTAAACTCAGTATGAAATATGTTCGTAACTAACGTAACCATAAACAGGTTATTCTTAAACGCATCTACCAGAGTACACGAAATAACAATACGTGTCAACAAAGTTAAGCACTTAAACTATAGTTTATATTTTACTGACTTCTTATGTAAGTACAAAGTACACCTGGAAAGTAGGTAATAACTAAAGAGAAGAACCCTCCTGCCTGACTGACATCTATATTTAGGCTCAGATATTTTATTATAGCTTGTGGCACGCTTTCGACGATCAGTCCGTAATAAATATCCTTGTCAATGACCTGTCATTGCGTGATGAGCATGTACATTACAGGTGTGTGTGTGGCGACTCTCTGTGGCTATCCTCCTAAGTAATGACTTCATTGTGGCTCTCAGATCAACTTTTTATCAATCAATGTCACACATGAAATTCGGTTGACAGATGTTAACTGGTGCGCTTTTAAAGAGTCATGTCCACAACACAATTGTTATTGTTTCAATAGTGATGTCATTCAAAAAGTCACCCTCTACGTTTAATAATTATATTTCTGTGGTATTGCAGTAGTTTCACAGATATTTATATCGTTAAGTTTGTTATGAATAACTATCTTTCGCAATCACGATATGGTTGAAATACTGCCGATGAGACTTTTTTTAAACGCACAACACTCACTAAATTACTCACTATTTAAATGACCAATGTCCACTCTGCCATGTCCAGGCAATAACACGAGACAAATAACTCGCGTAAAGGCACAGCGATCCCTTTGACACATTAAAACAAATCCACAAACGAAATCTAGATACATAAAACGTTTGAAGGTATACAACAGAGCCTACATAAAGCACGCACCCCCTCTTGACTTCTATCGTAACCTTCGGCGACAGTCTATTAAACATGACACCTCGGTTCAACAGCCCGATAATAGGTGACGTGCTTAAGATTGTAAAGCTTTTGTCATAATCCCGGGACCATTATCAGTTTACCTGAACAGGTATACTGTACACAACAAAGGACGTTTGTATTATATGTATATTACGTATAACGCTGAAATTAATACAAGTTTCATCACGTAAACAAATGCTTTGTGCGAATGAATTTCTCCAAGGTATTAGAAAACAACTCCAGATAATGTTTATATTAATCTTTAGCTTATTACTAGTTTGTATATTTTAATGTTATACTATCATAACACTAGTACTTAAAAGTTGTTTTCAAGTCCGGTAGCTCTTGCACTTACAAAGGCAATTAGGAAAACAATAATAAGCATGAGAACTATTTATCCAAGACATATTTGACTCTGGATTGACTACTTCAGTACTAGAATAATATATATAACTCAAGTATCAAGCAGACCTCAGTGGTCAACCGTAATCACATCTTGCCAAATCAAAGACAACACGTGTTCTAATTGTAGTGAGTGTATTCTTACCTAAAATACCATACATGTATATTACTAGTAACAGTGATAAATCGACTGTGATCCATTAGTATCAATGTCCTTTGAGAGAAAGCAATAGCCCAGTGTTACGACATGGTGACATACATTCGGAGTTGACCAAAGAGTCGGGAATCAATCTATGTCAGAGGCAGTGTACTGTCAACACGTCAAACATTAAACATCGCTTCTATCAGTAGTGCTCATGTGTGACTAACATGTGTCACTGGTCTATATAGGGGATAAGTGCTATTTACGTAGATCTGTAGTTATTAAGAGCGCTCGGGAGTTGATATTATTTTAATTGGCATTTTCTATCACACTGGGATTATTGTTTCTAACTGGGCGTGCATGATTCGAACTGGGTGACGCAATATGATTAATCTAATCACAGCCTAATCTGCGCATAATATTTTAACCTATTATTATGTATCCACGTCAAGATAAGTAACCTTATTATTCTGGTGCTTACATTTTCTAAGAATAAATTTCAACATGTGGTTGCGGGTCTTTAGGAAACCCTTTTAAGATTGGAAGCCATTAAAAGAAACATGACAAAAAGTGGTTACCGTTTAGGAAGTAACAAGATCTGTGAATATGAATTTAGCCAAGCTTTTCTGTACTGAAATGGTTTTGTAGCTTATATATTGTGTACTTTCCGACAAGTTATTAAGTACCTGTTTTACTAAGGTTGTTTCAGTGTACCTGTAATAAGATGTTGTGGCATGTTTGCTTGGGGGAGGGTGAGATGTCTTAGTATGGTTGTGTGTGGACAGATGCAAATATTTCATCATACACTAAACGCCACCCCCACCCCCCTTACCCTCCTTCCTTAATGACGGAGGTACCTATCATTGTGATGTGTGGACGTTCACTTTTTGCTCTGTCTCCGGTGACCCCAGTCTCTCTGTAGAACTGAGTAAGTCTTATGACCATGATACGGTGGAATCCGAGGGCGTTGGCAACAGCGTTGTGTGTCGACCCCATCTGCACCATCACGATGCCCCTTTCACTCTCTTCAGCTGTTAACCATGGCATATTTCTCTTACTTGTGTATCACATCATGCATTCTACTCTCTCTTAATAACCTACAGAATTCTTCAAATACTGCTTGAATTATTTGTGTATTATAGTATGCTTTCTGCTCCCTCTTTATACCCTATAGAATCATTCTACACGTGAAATATTTGCAAATACTGCTTGACTATTGCTACTTTTTGGCAATTGATATTGGTATGTGTAAACAGAAAATTAAAAAATGTCATTTGCAAGCATAAATGTGGCAAACATAATTTTAGATATTCCTAAACACTTTTTCAGAATATCAAAGACACTTTCTACGTGTTTTCACTGATGTAAATCAGCAAAAATGTTTTAAGAAACTAAATCATAGGAATGATTCTTTTGCAATTTTACACACTCTACAACAGTTGTATGTGTACTAAGACGGATTATCAAGTCTGAAAGAGGGAAATTAATTATGACACCTCTGTGCAGTAGTGGGGGGCATATCGCCCCTTTCACCTTCCTTTCACGTGATGGATAGTAGCAGTGCATGTTCACACAAATCTAGCCATACATCAACAGTAATGTACCTCCACCACCACAGTTTGGGTACACAAGGACAAGTTATCCGACGCGTGTACAGCGCCAAGTGAGCTATTAAGGCAACGACATAATGGAGCCTTATCTCACCCTCTGTTGCATTAAACACATTGCATTCATTGAAGAAAATATATGGGATCCAACTTAATGACGCCTTCTCCCAATATTTACAACAAATGTATTTTACATGTGGAACAGGGAATATATACACGAGAGATCGTCAGTTTGAGAATATAACAGATTAATATGAACTGGGGAATCGTTTAGTTTGATTAATGTAATGATGGACGTGTTTGAACATATAGTATTTGTATTCCTCTCCTCTGTTACACATTGATCAGACAATGTGAAACTTTATAGCTCCTGCGTGCATGTGTCTTACGTCCAGCGTTATTGGCATTATTTTACAGTAATTTTCAAATTAACTTTTAATACTTTCTTTAAAACAAGGTTCAAACATTGATTCATTCTGGAGTATAACAACATTCTGTACAAAGATATCTGCAATTCAGTAGTGATTCATGAACACACTTAGAAGTCTTAAGGTTTTTTAAATTTTGTTGCTTTATTTTGTTTACAAACATCATCATACAGCTGTAATTCTGCTCAAGCAAATATATACTCATGATATAGTCACAATCCCAGAATGGACTCTGCTTGTACTAGACTTCTCATTGTGTGGAAAGGGTTTCTCGCTTATATTTAGAGCGGTTATAGAGTGAACGTATGTAGAAATAATGGCAATTGATGACAAAACGACTTCCACGCACCAAGAACAAAGTTTAACGGTAAGGACATATTGATATCCAGTTCAGCTGCACGAGTTATGTCCTTGTCCCGTCAAGTACACGGACGCTGCGATGTTCGATTATATTCAAGCATGTTTATTTCTTGCTATATTGGCATACAGGCATAATGACCCATGAAGGGTCGGGTTAGAATATTGGTCTTCAGTAACCCTTGCTTGTCATGAGGCGACAAAAGGGATCGGGTGGGTAGGCTGTCTTGGCTGACACTTTTCGCAGATCGATGCTCACGCTGTTCGTCACTGGATTGTTTGGTAAACTAAACGCCCCCACCCACAGATATAATCGTGATTCTCTCAAGGGAATTACGCAACACGACATCAGGAGATACGCCTATCAAGAACTGATAATGTCTCTTTCAGACTGAAAGACCTATCCAGGTTTGTTAAGTCCACATGTGGGAGGAGAGGAGAGCCTTGATGCACATATTAAAGTTTGTCTTTCCGATTCCATGGCCGTTCCTGTCTCGCACTGAGCATCACCGTGTTCTCTGAGAATCTGGGCCAAGCATGCTGCGCTGGATTGATACATAGTCTTTTCAATTGGCGATCACGTCCGCATTGGAGAAAGTAATGATTTATACTCTGAGCAATTATTAAGGTATCGATCCACAACTGTTTCAGCTAGCTTTGAACACCGAGATCGATGGCGTTTCTTTGAGAAGTGAAATCCTTGGCTGTGGTTTGCAGTTGAGAGCGACTGCGGAGAGATCTTTTCATCATGACCTGACCTCGGAATTCAGATGGATAATTGGATCGGGAGACACACATGGCTATTTGACGTTCTCGGGAAAACAAGTCAATTCTAAATTAGGCCGTGCTAGGCTGTCAATAGTGAAGCGTTTATGACATCTCGCACTGATTTTATACAACAGATTAAGGTATTGGGACAAATGTGGACGTCAGTGTGGGTTATGTATTTTTGGTCTTTCAAATACTTTCCATTGCAGAAATATGCCCTTATGGAGACGAACGCTATCATTTCCATCCATGTGATGAGTATATGTAAAAGTCATTACACCAACAACCTTTATAATTTATACCATTATAATTAATATTGAATGAAAAATGGTCTGTCTGATTATAGTTCATGGCAGTGGCAAGTAAGTTCCTCCATTTTAAATCAATGCTGACGTGTGTTTATTGTCCACGAATCCTTCTTAAAATTACTGATAAAAACAGTAATATTTCCTATAAAATTATGCAAGATGCTACTGGGACCACAAGGCACGACTTCAAATGTGAGGTAAGCCTAACAGACGGAGCGTTAGCTGGTCACGCCGAAGTCCCGGGTTCAATTCCACGTATAGTTTCCATACGTGAAGTCAATTTCTGGTGTCCCCCGGATCCGCTTGAACATTGCTGGAATATTAATTAAAGCGCCGTATAATCATACTCATGTAAATACAGCTGAATCGATCTTTGATCTGCAACATGTACAAAAATATGTATGAACGTTGCCTTCACAAATAAAGCTCCAGCATCACCTCAGGACCATTGTCTACAAGCCTCTGGAGTCCACGTGTGTCTATATTTCTCTTGTACAATAAGCATGAGCTCCAAACAAATGACATGACATGAATAACTAGCCCACCCAACAATGCCACGGTTTAACACTAATATAGGTGGGTGAGTTTAGTTTTATGGCGCATTTTTGGAAAATACCAGCAATAGCCTATTTCTGGGAGACACCAGAAATAGGCTTCATAAATTTTAATCATGAGGAGAATCGAACCTGGATCATCGGCGTGACGAGCGAACACTTTAACCAACAGGCTTCCTTACATGACATGAATTTTATAACTGGTCCGTCCAGCCGCGGTTTAACACTAATAACTCACCCACGCACAATATCCCTATTCTTAAGCGACTAGTCTTTGTTTATTCCCGTAAATCCAAGTCACAACATGCACACTCTCAGCTCTGAAAGACACAAACATTAACTGCCGCAGTTCAGATTTTTCCCTTCAGCTTTTACTCAGTTTATGCAGAAAGGTGTTAAAGGTTGAGTCACATAATGTATATCATGCTCCAAAAACATTCCGAGAAAGCTGATTAATGCACGACGGCAAGTGATAATCGATCGATGCTTGATGTACACGTATTACTGATGAAATATTAATCTGATGCAAATTGAAGAAAATACTTGGGTCAAGCCAGGACACTGTTTTGGCTTGGTAATCATTAACTGTTGCAAAACATTGTAACGTTTAATGTATTTTTACGCCGCAAACAGCGGTTGATAACATGAACACTGTACGGTATATGATGACATACAAAACGCAAGCTACACAAATAACCTTACTGAATTCTTACCGTTTTCAATAACACAAACTCTTTGTTCGGGCTTAACAGCAACACTCTGGACAATTTGTTTATCTACATGATGGGTTCGGAAGTGTCTGGAGTATTCTGCTTTTTATTGCTGTTTCTTTGCTTTCATTTACCTATACTGACAGTAGGTGTAATTCGATAGTTAAAAGAAGACATGACGATCTGTCATTATGAAATAGTCATAAAGCATTCATCACACGACCTTTTGAAGAAGGGCATTTATTTCGGATTTTATGTACAAAATTAATCACAATTATAGTACAGTAGATCTGTGAGACGGTGTTTTTGAATAAAGGTGATAGCACCAGGTGTTGGGGGAAAGGTAAAACGTCCCGCCTCACCACTGGCAACAAAGAACCACGCTGAGATGTTTTTGGGGTGGTGGTGTGTGTTACTCTCGTGGATAATACGTTCGGTGGTGGAAGAGGTTTAATGCTATTTTAGAGGGTTGTTTCAATGTTAATGCCACCTTCATATATTCATCTACGTATATACATAAGTATATAAACATTCGTCATACGTATGTTAGTAGAGTGTTATTATGTAATATTTATTTATGCAGCAAAATAAAACACTGGATGATTTCAAAATGATGTACACATCGTTATACAGTCAGATGTAGGTAATATCCAGGCTGAAAGGTTATTGACCTTCGAAAGTATATTCCCCGAACACACTATTCGTCCAACGAAGTGGTGGACCATAAGTGACCACCTCACAGGAGTACTGCAATCTCAGCACCTTACATCAAACAACAGTAGCAGTGACGTCAAAGGTGTTGACGATACTGGGACGCCGTAACAGCAGATAACTACCTACATGATAACATACAGCTGCCGGAATGTGCGTAATTGGACCATTGGGAGTATACATCCAATGATCCGTGCAGAAGGACGACGTCATTGACGAAACCCTGCGTTGAAGCCTGTCTGCAGGTCGCTGAAGGTCACACGGGATATTTACGTTATTGGCGAAACCCTGCGTTAAAGCTTGTCCGGAGGCCCCTGGAGGTCACACGGGATATCGACGTCATTGCCGAGACCCTGCGTTAAAGTCTGTCTGGGGGCCACTGGAGGTCAGATGGGATATTGACGTCATTGCCGAGACGTCATTGTCTTGCTTGTTGGGGTAGGGTGTATTATGAACTACAATTCCTAGGTGTCCCAATCATTTGTTTGGACAGGAATATACTATATTTTTTATAAAGGCTGCCAAAATTATCCAGTCAATACAGTACCATAATCAAGAGCATCTACGTTTTTCTGAGAATGGTTCCTGGCAATCGAAGGGAATCAAGGTCGACAACTACCTGTTATCGATTCTATCCCACAAAAAAAGTACTCACTCACTATCCCTGTTTCCATGCACATTGCTCGTAGTACCGAACAGTGGAATTTAAGGACATAAAATCCAATGTCAAATGGACGCAATATTGTTGACTGTGCCGTCCAAGAACATATCACATATGGGAAATACTCAAACCCCCTTCACACTTGAGGCGAAATGAGCCGGAATGCTGTTGGAATGAAAATTACTGGAGATTTACGGAAATTCGAACTGAATTTAAAACTTCTTTCTGCATTCTGAATGCACTCCAACTACTAGTATTTGGATCAATTCTTGTAACATGCCCAATTGTTTTGAACATGCTCAAAAATTTCGAGGTACATTCGAAGAGGAAATATATCGAACTGCATTCTAAGCATCCTTATTAAATTCTAAGTATTCTGATTACATTCGAGAAAGAATAAAAATGACAAGTCACTCCCAAATCCTGTCGAGATGTCTCGAATGCACCTCGAATGAGTCGGAATGTATCTCGATTATTGATGGACTTCAGGTGGAATATGCTTCAGAAGTATCGGAATATTTCGTCTGAAGTTGGAATACACTTCGAACGTACCTCGAATACACATGGAATATAGCCAGAACGTCCCGAATGCACTTCAAATGACCCCGACGTCATCAGCACGTCCCTGAATCGTTTCCACCTGTCACTGAAAAGACTGATAGCATTTGTGAGTCGTATTTTTGTTACGCTTGAAAGAATTGTTTATCTCGACATTCGCTTCCGAATGCGGTTTTTTTGGTTGATTCTCCATGATTCCTGTCAATTCGAAATAAGTGTGAAGGGGCGTCTATACTGGTTTTGACGGCATCAACAGTCAAGTTACAATGTAGCATTTTGCTTCGTAGAATCGCTTGGCAGTTTTTATCTAACGTTGTGAATTGTGATAAAATGGTTTCATAACTGGGCTTAGTTTGGACCAATACCCAATTGTATAAACTATCAAGGCGGAGAAAACCAAAATAGGATTAACGCAACATTCGTTTGGAGAATTGGCATGATGAGGAAACACTTTAAACCACAGGCTACCCTGTCATGCTAGTTTTTTGTCATTGGATATTGACTTGGTACGTTCTTCATGCCCTAAATCTCCGCCTTGCTGTACGTGCATATAAGTTCCTTATAATGTATGGACATGTTGTACATAGGGTCGATGGTCCACCCCACCCAACGGAAACAAAGAATATTGAATATTAGTGAAATAACCAACATCGAATTCTCATTTTCAAGAAGGGAAAAAGTTGATTTACGATTCACACGTAGGTTATGAATTCAGGTCCTCAAAATTCAGAGTGTATTATTTATCGAAACCATGTCCAGTCTTGAAACACGGGTAAACAGTTTTTGCTTTCACTGTAGTTCGGTTCCCCCATGGTGTAATGCTCTTGCAAGACTTGGATCACATTTGCGATGACGGAGCCGTACGATTCTTTTTGGAATCGTAGATGACCGCGGGTTATGACGTTTGTCATCACATTGTCTACATTGTCTACGGGCAGGCCGAGGCAAACCTGCATGGAGGCTGCACAGAAATCGTACGGAGATATTACGGATGCGGTAGTCGTGCGATGAGAATATCCCTCGATCCTACGATCCTTCAGTTTAAAAAAATCGTGCGTTTACGGTGCGATGACCTTGCGGCCTCCGTGCTGTGCCCGTGCAACGCCACCTACAGGCAACGGGCTTACGCTGGTCGACAAATTCGTTGAGGCCACGACGCCCGCAGAATCGTGCGTTAATCATATGATCGCCGCCTGTTGTAAGTGGAGCTACTGGCAGCGTACGGACGCCGTAGACCCATCACAGGCCAAATGTGAGCGAGGCATAAGGGACTGCTGTCTATGTATATATAATAACTTTCACATAGATCAGGTTTTTCTTTATCAATGAGGAAGATCAGAATTTCTCTCATTTCTCAATAAACAAATTGAAAATGGCATTTCTGTACACAGGAAATCTGTGGTCATCACTCTCAGGATTGTTTATATTTTTCTTATTTACATTCCTGTAAAAATTAAATGGAAACAGCGCTCCCGTCTAACTGTCCAGATTTTTTGCCCATTGGAATCTGTATACATGCACAGATATATCATCCTGGAGCAATGATAAGGTTGACATTAGTTTTTCAAAGGTCATTAAGGGTTGAACTGACCTTGCAGCTTATTATTCATACGTGGGAAATAGACAGCCATCTTTTTTCGCCGGTAATTACAGCTATGCATATTCATGACGCCTGGGGGTGGATATGTCTTAATTCACTTATGTTTTCAACTGTCAAAAAAATAATAGTTTAATTGCTCTTTAATACTTAGCTATAAATCATGCCGTTTTATTGCCATAGTTGAGAATCAAGCGAAAATAATTTCTGGAATTCTTACTGAGGTGAAATGGTTGTTCGTCTTTTCAAAACTGAGACGAAGCTATGTCTTAAAGATGTGTTGATGATACAGAGTGTGATGACGGTATTGAGCTCTGTGTTAATGATATTACAGAGTGTGGTGACGGTATTTTGCTCTGTGTTAATGATATTACAGAGTGTGGTGACGGTATTTTGCTCTGTGACGAGCAGTATTCCAAAAGCTGAAGCTATGGGTGTTTACATTTCACAACATCTGAGCTTACAATCGGCCATATTGTTTTACCAAGATTATATGAGCTCGTAATATGAGTCTCGATCAAGGCTACAACTTTGAAGACATCTGTGAAGCTTCAAAAATGTTTCACCGTAATTTTGGGTGTTAGATTTCACAGTTTCCGAGGTGCACTCGAGTATGATGTTTTAACAAGATCTCAAAAAGCATGACATGAAACTTGCTCATTTGTTCGATAAAGGCCATAACATTCAAGACTTCATTGAAGCTTTCAAAACGTGTTATCGTTGCTTTGGGTGATTATATTTCACAACGTTTTCAACAAGTTTTCAAAAAGCCTCATATGACTTGTTCAGTTGTTTGGTTAATGTTACGACAGTCAAGGCCTCGGGAAAACTTTCAATACATTTATGGCCTGAATTTGACGCCTCGGTGACAAAATAACACTCGCGATGCAAATATTCATACGTCCCCGTGGGGTTTTGTTTTTCAGACCAATAATTGAATAGTCCTTGAATTTGTTTATAAGTGGAATCACCCACTGGGCAGGATATGGCAATTGCGCCAAAAATAGTTATTGCTTGGGATATTTTGATATTTCAATTTGTTAGGAAAAGTATGTCACTCTTTAAAATCCAAGTGTAATATCAATACCCTTCACATGTAAGGAGTGGTTGGGTGACCTAGTGGTTAAGCGTCCTCTCGTCAGGCCTGGGTTCGATTCCACACATGGTCACATTTTGTGAAGCCCTGCTTGAATATTTCTACCAGTGGCGTATAACCCGATTTAAATGTAAACATACCATTAATATTTTGTGTTGTGTACTTTTAACAAATTCTGATAAGATATTCAAGGTTGCATTTCACTTAGTTCATTGTCAGTTTTATTTACCTGTGTGTAGATTACATGTTGTTCTACATATGACAAGGTTTAATGTTCTCAGACTGTTTACAGGTCAGTTATTCTCAGGTATGTTGGAAGTTGAATCACAGGTATACTGCTGTCATGAACTAGAAGGCTCTATTACAGGAGCGTCTCTCTCAGAGATATATACATATATACTTGCTACATTGTTAGTCATTACTACTCACAGATATATTAGGCAGTATTAAAGGTAAATTATTCCCAAAGATGTATATGAGTGTATTTATCATACACTGCTTTCAGTGATATATTGGGTTAATTGCGGGTTCCCCAACACATATTGACCCAGCTTTGAGCACTGATTCCCTGTGAGTCTAGTTGTCTTTATGTGACTCACTCACTCACTCACTCACTCACTCACTCACTCACTCTGTACTCTTTATGTGATGAGTTATTATTCAAAAAATTACCAGTGAATTCTACAATTTAGTCTCATTCACATAATACGTTGCATTGCCGGCACATGCTAAGAAAATTTCATTTTACAACCATTATTAGAGGAATACGACTTGTTAGGTATTTTCTTGTCGCTTGATGGATAAATGGAATCAACAAAACTCTTTCCATATCCATAAGGAATCTTTGCCCATAGCAGAGTCGATCGAGATGAGTTCATTGTTTCAGCAAGAAATACCAAAATACACCAGGCGACGCCATTTCGCGCAGTTGTCTGAGAGCGATGTATTGTGCACACCACTGTAGCGGGGTACAGGGAACACTGACAAAATAAAATTTTCGATTTTTTATGGAATCCTGGAAGGGACATTGTGTCGTTGTAAGGTTGCCGCGTCTTGTAACATGACATATTTTGACGTTGAAAATTGTTACTATGTTGCCATTACATCGCCCTGCAGATGAATAAAAAATCATTGAAAGCCCGACAATGGGACAAATGACCGCGTTTTGGTTAATTTTTACCCGTTTTGCTTGTTGTTGTGATTTCATGAACGCGCCAATGTCCCTTAAAAGATTCCATACTTCAGTATACGATAACAGACAATGTATGCTCAACAGTGAAACGATGTATACAAGAGGGTAATCCCTCTATGGGATGATGTATCATGTGTCTTCAAGCATGGGAGAGTTATGAAGCACATTAGTGATAGTTTCCGCATCTGAGTCAGCGGAATACATGTTTATATAAGTCCTTGATGCTCTGCGGGGTTGCCCGGAGTTCAGCCTGTCTAAAACGCTTTATTACCTTTTCTTTCAAAACCATTGTAAGCATCACCATGGCATTCTTTCATAAATGGCTCAGCATAAATAACACAATCAGTGGGTGAGTAGGAAGCAGTTTAAAGTGAATGGCGTCATTCCATGCATTCCACTATTCTGCTGAATTAAACTTCATCGAAGAATAGTAAGTGAGTGAGTTGGGCATTACGGCTCTTTTAGCTCTATTCCATCTAAACAAATATCACGACGGCGGACACCAGAAATGGGCTCCACACACTGTAGCCATGTGGGGAATCGAACCCGGGCCTTCGGCGTGGAGAGCAAACGCTCAACCACCATAGTCAACGCACCGATGAATTTCATTTAAAACAAAAATGTAAATCAAAGAAAGTGAATTAAGATAGCGAATCCTCGTGATGTTACCCTAATAGTTGCAGGTTTATATCTCATCAGTTTATTCAATTTTGGATAAAAGTTGTTTGAAAAGCGATCATAGTTCAAATCGGTTTGTATTACAAGGGGGTAAGCGCAGTAGTTGCAACAGTTAAACAAATGCACGTGCGGTGCGTGATGAGCGTTAACTCTACTTGTTCTCGGTGTTTCATTTACTATGCGCACCCCCTGTAATACAACCTCCAGTGATAGTGATTTGAAACTATACTCGTTCGTTAAACAACTTTTATCTTAAGGTGAATAAAATTCTAAATATGTGCAACTGGCAAGGTAAAATTATGAGGATTCGCTATTGTAATTTCACTTAATTCTATATACACTTATGTTTAAAATGAAATTCATGGGTACGTTTTCACTGCAAACAGACTATAGGCTAGTCCACAGCCCCACAGCTATGGATAAGAAGCAATATAATTAAGGTGAAGCTAAGGGTGTTCGTGATTTTGATGAGTGATTTGATGGTCCAAGCTTAGAATATTTTTCACCTGACTGACGCTTTTTTGCCCAATGTCAAATCAGGGTTATGTGCTCAGGTCCACACGCCACCGGAGCTGGTTGTCAAGGATGTCGGATTTCACAAGCACTGCAAAGCGTACACAAAGTTAATGCTTCTCCATTTCGTTGTTAAGTTGATAAACTGATTTCAACACATCACATCTACCACACTAAATTACATCTTCATAGTTTTATATAACACCATAAAAATTCTTGCCCTCAAAATCTTTGGGTGAAAACAAGACAAAAAAGGCATGATACAGTAGGATGTTTCGGCAAAGATTTCTAATGTTTGTTTGATTTTCTCGAGATGGATAGGCAGCTTTGAGGTTAAACCAATCGCTCGCCGAGGTACTGTCAGAAGCGCCATAAATCTCACCCACTCTTTCTTCTCTAATTACTTTGAAGAATTACTCTCTTTTTATTATGAAGTGATGAATTCATCACTGTTCAAGTGACAGGGTCATGGATATGTGTGCATTTTATTAGATGAAAGTAACTGGCCATGTAAATATAAACGATTATTTATGTATGTAGGATGTACATACGATGTGTGAGGATGTGTGTGAGGATGTGTGTGTATGTGTGTGTGTGTGTGTGTGTGTGTGTGTGTGTGTGTGTGTGTGTGTGTGTGTGTGTGTGTGTGTGTGTGTGTGTGTGTGTGTGTGTGTGTGTGTGTGTGTGTATCCAAGATCATGTCAGGTTTTTTGTTTAAGCTAAGGAAATTAAGGAAATATTTAGGCGCTTTGAATTTAAACGAATTCACAAGGTTAGAGTAATCCATTGTGAACGTACATCGATGACACCGGATGTGAATGCGTGCCGTTGCCATGGTTACTGCCGTGATGGGTAGATTGCGTTCTGTATACTGTTGAAAAACAGTTTGAGAAAAATGATTTGTCTTGCGTGAACGTTAACGTTGTAAATGTGGCGAGTGTTCAGTTTGAATTTACAAACATCCATTTGAAAGTTCTAAAATGATTTGAACTGAAAAACACTATTTACAAACGTCAACTGAAATAGAGACAGCCAAACCAGACTGAACAGTCTACTACTGAGGCAGCATTACCCCTCACGCATTTCCAATGAAGGTGTATGTATTTCCGCCGCCCTCATCAGCACAACAGCTGTGCAGCAAGGTAAGATTGGTTTGGGAAGGACCTGGGGCAGGTCCAGTAAGTTCAACGCTATCCCGACACCCAGCCTCGCCTCAAGGCCACCACCCAGCGCCTTACAAAAAATGTGTCACATTGGCAAAACACATTCCTCAAAAAGTCAATGTCCTCTACCCTTCATGTCAGTGTCCTATGACATGCCTTAGGTCTCAATTATATATCATGTTCACAAGTACCCAGACAAGTAAACAATAAATCATACGTCCACAGCAAACACGTACAGCCGTAAAACAGCATCTATATACACACTTATAGCCAAAATGACACACGTTTGTAAACAACTGCTGTATCATATTTCGTGTACCCAGCATCCACAAGTATCTGAAGCTCAACTGAAATATTGCAACAACAAACGAAACTAGTATCGTAGGGACACAAGATTAGCTCCGGGGTGGGAGTGGACACAAAAAAAGGAGAAAAAAAACCTTTTACCGTACATAAATCTTGTAACTGTTTCTTTTCTCAAATGAGAAGCCTTACAATCTTTGTCATCAAAATATATTCTTCAGTATATACAAAAGGATCAAGCTACATACGACTTACGACTGTGTGTGTATGTGTGTGTGTGTGTGGAAGGGGTTGGGGGGTGGGGGAAGCTTAGAAGCGTGTCCATGTGAGGAATCGAACCCTGTTCTTCGGCGTGAAAACGGAAAGCTTTAACAACTGACCTCAGACAGAAACACCACGACGGAGTGACCTAAGACAAACCTCAGGCATGAAGACCCCCAGACAGGAAGACCTCAGACAAAAAGATCCCAGGTAGGAAAGCCTCAAGTAGGAAGACCCCAGACAAGTACACTTAGGACAGAAAAAAACAGGCATGAAGACCTCAAACAAGAAGACCTCGCACAGGAGGACCTCAGACAGAAAGACCCCAACCAGGAAGGCCTCAGACAGGAAGACCACAAACAGGAAATTATCAGACAGAAAGAGTGAGTGAGTGAGTGAGTGAGTGAGTTGAGTTTACGCCACCTTTAGCAATGTTCCAGCAATATCCTGGCGGGGGACACCAGAAAATGAGCCACACAGAAAGACCCCAGGCATTATGACCTCATACAGAAAGACACCATCCAGGAACATCTCCTGCAGATAGGTGAACTCGCAAGAGCTTGTGATATACGATTTGAAAAGCTACTGGAAGCAGCTAAAAACAGACGACAGCCATAATGCTGAAAATAGGTTAGCTTTGCACTTGGTAATGGGTTCGCTGTCCAGGCTCATGTTAAAAGCAATATAGCAAACGTGTGTGTAAGTTTTTGACAGCATTCTTAACACTGTTGATTCATTTGATGCACTTCATAAAGAAAATCGTGACTGTCAAAAACACTGATAGTGCTGACATCAACAGCTAATTTCAAACTGATAAAATTCTTGATGAATAAATATGACGAGCTACATCTAGTCCAGCATGTAATGTACCATGCAATGATGAACATACCGTGACCGGCAATTGACATGGTGGCCAAGAGTCGGCAAACTCGGCATCTGACTGAATCTAAATCATGTGGCCATTCAATACTACGCCGAAAGAGGTTTTAGCTCGAATCCACAAAATTTACATATTTTAACGATGCGTCTGTGAATCAACGGGTGTCACAGATTTTATTAGTCTTGCAACTCAAGGGAGAAAATTCCTCCATAAGAAAGATTTGAGAATGGCTGAACCCAGACGGACATTGTTTTAACAAAACCTGAAAACAATTTTGCAAGGTTAAAGATTATTTGTCGAAGTGTGACTTGCGTTTGTGACAATTTGCTCCTCGGTTATTGACTAGTCTGAACATGGCACTTGAGTTATTCGGCATCGCTTCAAATGTTAACGGATTGAAACACTTCTGAAGTCAGCGGTGAGATGCCTGGGATAATTCTTGAAAGAAAATAATAAAACGGCTTATTACCATCATATATTTATTAATATAACATGTGGAAATTCTGTGCACAATCCACAGAGACAGAAACAAACTTAGAGGATTGTATGCAGCTTCTTAAATAGCATGTGTTTGTTTGTTTGTTGCCTACTTCGTCACACAGCAACATTCCAGTTGTATATCAGCGGTCCTAAATAATCGAGTCTTGACTATGCAATCCAGTGATCAACAGCATGAACATCAATCTTCGAAACTGAGATACGACGACGTGCCCGGATCTTCAGGGGTGTATATGACGACCAAAAGGAAGTTCGGCCATAAGGCTGTAGCCAAAATATCAAAACCTGCATATTGTCATGCTATTTGACAAGTCCAGAACACATATATTTCCTGTATTCATCAGAATGTTGGAGGATCTCTTATGGTTTTAAGGATTTGTCCATTGCTCTGTGTTCGCTCACCATTGCAGGAACGTCCACAAAGCTGTTTCAACATAAACAAGCAAAAGAGAGACTGTTTCACCGGTCATAAACACACGCAGTGGCTGGTCATTTGGTTGCCTGAAAATAGTCGGCATTGTATGGCGCACGTTCAAATAGGGAATTGCATCAGACATAATTTTCGTCAAATTTGAAAATGCCTCCCCACATATCTACCAAAAAACCGTTTAAATTCCTCTCAAAAATTTCTTAGATCATGTAACCAGGTGGAAATATCGTCTTATGAAGGGTCGTATGAAGTCCTTGCAAATATTGATACAAACACAATGCTCCATTGTGCCCAAAACTTCTTATACCAAAACTGCACCTGGCAACATTTTTGCCACCGATGTGTTACATTTTGAAATGTTGGGAAATACCAAAGACTAGACTATGACTTCCGATAATGACCAATATTCCTTACTGCAGAGGTCGGGGCATTTCTTCACATGACAATGTAAGACAGATCTAGCTTTTTAAACTAAAACTTAAGTTTATTCTCGTGGACTGGATAACTCAATAAATACGCTTGTAATGACAATGCAGAATATACTCTTATAATGACAATTACTTATAATGACAATTACTTATAATGACAATACATAATGTAAACTGATAATGACTATATATGTAAACTTATAACGGCAATACAGAATACCAACTTATAATAACAATACAGGAAACCAGCTTATAACGACAATACAGCATGTAAGCTTATAATGACAATGGCAATAGATAATGTAAACTAATAATAACAATTCTGCATGTAAACTGATAGTGACAGTACAGAATGTGGACCTACAGTACAGAATGTGGACCTACAGTACAGAATGTGGACCTACAGTACAGAATACAAACTTATAATGAAAATACAGAATATAAACTCAAAATGACAAAACAGAATATACTTTTATTGACAATACAGAATACAAATTGATAATGACAATACAGAATGTAAATGTATAGTGACAATACACAATATAAACTTCTATTGACAATACAGAATATAAACCATCACCCCTGAGAATGGCAATTCTGTGGTATCTACCTAAATAAATTTCATCAGGGAAAAGATCAAAATGCTAAAAGAAATGAAATAAAGTGAAATGCTTAATAATACATGCTTGAAGGATTAAAGATATCAAGTTTGGTAACATTTACCATTAAAATGTGGATGTTACAGGAACGTATGTATCCAGACTCACATCTCTTTGTTGAGTATTGACAAGTATAGTACCATTGCTCATTATCTTTCTCTGAATCATAGGTTTCCGTTTTGCCCAGAGCTATGCTATTTCGGAGAACAGGCGTTAGTGTTCATTTGTTGGAGCCCTGAACGCAACACTATTGTCAGATTTTGTAGGTCATCTTACCAATTTGACAAACTGACACACAAAAACAGATATATTGCTTTATTAGCTCAAGCCCAGAATGCCCTTTGGCCAGTTCATTGATTGATATATCTGGATCAAGATGACGAAGATGTACATGTGTTGAAATGTTTATGACATAAGCTTTGTGACGAAAGGCCTCATATACAAATTTCATTAGCCGCTTACAAGTGTAATCTCTTATGTAACTTGTTTCCAAAGAGATGATTTAAACAAATTGCTCTTTAAAATTTTGAATTATAGGTGTGAACTCATCTTTGGCATCTGTTTTGTGACATTTAACACATATTTCCTGTGTGCACGGTACACAACTATTTGCATAGGGAGCTCATTCATACATGATGTGTGAGGTACCGCGTTTGACATTATTTTTCAAAATATCGTTGCTTATCTCACAGTACAGCTGAATCGTGCCAAAAGGATGAATAATTATGATAATAATTAATGAAATAAAAGCAATAAAAGCTCTTTCCACATTCACAAGAAATCTCTGTTAAAAGCACAGTCGATTGAACAATTGTAACTATATCATGAGCATATACCATCACTGTCTGCTGCGAGTTATTGTTCCTGATCGGTAAATACCCGGATGTGGTGGATCATGCCAAATATAATTGAAACCGTAGCGAGATAGAATATCTTTTAACTCACAAAAACAAGTCAAAGATTTCTGGAGCCGCATTTGAATGTGCACACTGCTGGTAAATTCCTTTTTCTGGGGTGACTGATTAAAGCCAATATTTCACCGGTGGCAGTTGGCGTAAACGTTATATAATCAATAGAAATCTACCCGTCTCCTCATACACGTTGACATTACGTCTGCTATTTTTACCCATTTCGAGAGCACCTGGTCATCACTGAAACAGTGGCCCATTCATGACCTTGACACTAGATGAAATCTGTTTCTGAGGATAGACAAAGTGTGATATTCATTTGCAATGACATTTAAATTCCACACCCAACAACTACTAAGGAAATTATCTATAGACCGTTTAAATACCTGCAGTATGTGACATACCTACAGTATGTGACCAACACCAAAATTCCACAACCTCAGCAAATTATCGAACAAGTCTAAACATGACTTTACATGTAATTGATTTTTATGCATTTCACAGTTTGTACACATTACAAACCTCTACACGATGAATACACAATGTCATTTTGGAAGTGGCCAGATGTATCATATGTTGTAATTGGGATTTGTGTGTGAGAGTGTGGGTTGGAATCACTTATGGAACTCAACCCAACAAAAGTACTAGAATCGGTACTTTGCTACTCTACTATACTACAGAGAAAACCTTTGGAGATAAGTGCCTGTTGAACATTTGAACTAAGTTAAACCCCAAGAAAACATAAATGATTCAAACCATATATAATATGAGTTACTCACACTTGTGATTAAACTGTTGATTAACAGGTAATTTGACATTATGAAAAAACGCAAACGATTAGCCTCAGTGTAAATATTTTAGAGATCTAAACAAGATCAGCTTATCTTATTTATCGCTACCATGTAATTAGAACTTATAGAAGCATTGAATCTTCACCGTTAAGCCCTCTTCTCTTATCTCTGTATCAACTCACAAAAGTGAAGAAGCAAAGGTGATAGTTTCCCCCTGTCTTAATCCACAGTTGAATGCAAGTTCAGAAAGATTATTTACACAAGATTTATCATATACATAATGTAAACATAGGTAGTAAATCTAACACAAAAATATATGCTAAATGACTGTACCATTTCTGTAGACAACACCTGTTGTTTCTTTTCAATTTGCTTGGGGTTGACAGATATATGTAGACAAATAAAACATAAAAACAGCTGCTTTTATATCATTGTCGTAGTGGTGTTCACTACTTTTTGACATCCCTTCGTATTTCTTAACCACTTTCTTGAATAATTCACAAAACGACATATCTATTCAGTTATGTAAAAATACAATTTGTGTAATTTTGAAAACAAATTCATAGCCCCCGATCGATGGTGTCATTTTGACGTAAATTACAGACAAAACTACTCTCGGTTAATGTAATTCAGTGAGATGGGACATGTATACATTTTATGTCACATAACCCGAATTCTCAGTGATATCAGAGAGACTACCTACAAAACATGCATCACACCAATATAAACGTAAACAATATTCAAGATTTACTATTGTCATTACAGATAACAAGAGTGATAACAACAGTCAATTAACGGGGACGCCTTCAACTAAGTAAGATAAACCCCATTGAACTTGGAATGTCCAAACTTGGCATTTTCATTCACAGCACAGATGCGTCCTTGTAATAAAGAGCGAATATGGCCAGAGGAAGTCGGGTTTACGGTTCATAGTCTCACCACTGACAGACTGTCTGAGTAAATAGTTTATGGTCAGTGAAGTACATTCAGATTTCTTCAAGGCAGCGAGGTCAATGGATTGTCCACAGGGGTCACCTGTCGTCGTTGACGTCAGACAGAGTGACTTTTAGACGATAATGCAAGTGTCCATATACAGGATGTATTGTTTACACCTTGCAGCTGTCCGATGATGACCAGTGACATATATTTCCTTTCAGTATTACATGTTCAGGGTTGTCATGAGAATGAGATGTAATTGAAAAATGGACATTTCTGTGACGAGAAGCAATTTGGTTCAGATATACTGTCTTGGATCTTCTTTGGTTGTTAAGTTGAAAACTGCGAAAACTGTTTGGTGGACATGTTACAGTACATACGAAGCTGCCCGTGAGATGATAGTCACCTGACCTTTCCCATCGGACACCACCATTTTCTCTATGGCTTAACAGGGACCTTTTTGAACAAACTCATTTGCCTAAGGACAGACTACATAAAAGACCACAAGAGTCAAATTGCCAATCACGGTCACCCATTTAATGACTCATCGTGGCTTAACTTCAGCTGATTTGTGACCTGTGCTCTACGCACAGGACCATGCACACACGAAATACACCATACAAACTTCTATACAACAATACAATGCATCATATAACATTGCACACGGTCAGTACAATATTCAATTCAACTATGCATCTACTATTAGATTTTAAGAAAACTCTATAACATGCTCATTTCCTTTTTGCATTGGATTTCAGCTTTTCATAATAAAAATATTTCAGAAATATTTTCTGTTCGTATGTCCAGCTGCTGCATAACAAAAATACTTGTCACAAAGAGAAACCAAAATCCGCAGCACAGTTGAGGTAGGTTTTTCTTAATATTTAAAGAAAGTCTTCTTAATTAATGTTCTATAGATTCCCCAAAACTCGGAATTTTTCAACCTCAGAAAAGAACTGTCAAACCATTCGAATTTTAAACAAACATAAGAAACCTTTAGAAAAACTACATTCACTGATCTGCCTGGGTGTTGTTGCCAAATATGGTTACCATAGGAAAAGCTAAATAAGTGTCATGAGATGGCAGTTTGTCAAAAGTTAAGCCAATGCTACGTGAGAAATACTGGAAAAGACCATGGTTTCCTCACTGATAACATTTATGTACTATTTGGGCATTAAGTCAAATGGGGCGGTAGGGAAGTGGTTCAAGCGTTCGCTCGTCACGCTGAAGAGCTGGGTTCGATTCCATACATGTGTACAATATGTGAAACCCATTTCTGGTGTCCCCTGTCGTGATATTGCTGGAATATTGCAAAAGCGCTGGCGTAAAACTAAATCCAATCTTTCACTCTCTCATAATGTCAAATCGGCAAAAAAGAGGTCATTCCAATGGCCTCGACTGTTCTCTCACTGATTTGTATGAATACGAATCGGAATATCTGATCGCATACCAAAGTACCGCAATGTGGTTAGAAACTAGGGCTTTGGGTATATCAGCGACCGATGAAATACACCATAAAATATCCCGTTACCTTCTTCTGATCTTCGTGCTTGTACACGTGCGTGAGACTACCTCATCTGTTTTATATACTGAACAGCAAAAGAAACGCAAGTTTCGACAAAATGAATTATCATAAAAGTAAGCGCTCATGTTTATGCCTTCTATTTTAAGACTTAACAAAAACCCAGAGTTGCGTTTCTTTTGCTGTTCAGTATATTTAGTTTTATGCCCAAAGAGTGGCGAGACACCCTCCAGACGACTGTGCGACAATATCATCACAATATTACTTCGGGGGAAGGGGGTGTGGGAGCGGTCGAGAAAGATTCTTTCAGCTTAAATCTTTGGAGGTTACATTTCAAAATGTATTTTTTCTACTCTTCAAAAATCCTCTTGCCAGTCTTCGTTAAAAGTTGCATGATACACACTGCTAAGTTCAAGGTTCTAAGTTCAAATTTTCAAAAAAAAAACATTTGATGGAGGACAATGGCATGTTGATACAGTTATTTATACTTCTCTTGTCTTTTGGTTTTTCAAGTTAACAGTTGACTTGTCTGTGTTTGTGTTTGTGACGACTGACAGAGTGGGCAGGGTATGTTCTCCCTTTCACGAACACAAAACATCATCGCTGACTGATTCATAAGCACTGGGCTATGTACAATCACTATTGCAACACTAAACTTTTCGTTTACCGCAGATTTCTTATGAAAGTTCATTGCCAACTTGACAAATTCAGTGGGCATATCCGGTGTAAATAATTATGCCGTGATAAATATTATTCCTAACCCTGATAAGCCATCATCATGGCACATATTAAAACTTCGTTGTTCAAGCTAATCAAACGTCAGTAAGATCGACGCTCTTGATGTTGATCACAGGATCAGAGAATCGATGAATTACAGGACTCTACCATAAGTCTGACATCATAAAAGAACAAGCAAACAAATGCTTGAAAAAGACTATTACATGTGTTCACTTTATGAATAATGCGTTGTTGTCTTTATTTGCCGATGTTATTTTGCACCACCCTTTATCATGTTGGAGATGACAGACAGATAAGCAGAATATGGACTGCCCAGGAGAGTAGTCTGGGTTTCCAGCGCTTAAGTGAGATGACAACGTTCACATACAGACCACGTGTACAAATGCATGCTTAACCACAACGAAGGGGACCATTGAATTCCTTCAGCAACCCATTGGCATGCTTGTCATAAAAGGAGACTATGCTTGTCGTAAGAGGCGACTAACGGGATCGGGTGGTCAGACTCGCTGACTTGGTTGACACATGTCATCGGTTCCCGGTTGCGCAGATCGATGCTCATGCTGTTGATTGTCTGGTCCAGACTCGATTATTTCTCGAATATTTCTGTGTGCGGCGTAAAACTAAACTCACTCACTCACATCGAAGGGTTGTCAGTATTTACATAACATAGAACTGAATGTTTCCTTGGTGAAGCTCCATGAAAAGTTCTTCCTCATTTGATTGACGTCACGGCAGTAAGACGGGCATATCAAAACTTCGATTTGGGCCTCTGAGTCCAGATTTTCACATCTCTCTAAGCGCTAAGATAGTCGTAAGTGATACACATTAACCGTAACTTACGACTATCTTAACGTAAGAGAACTTCGAAAATCTAGGCTCTGAATCATATCATGCAACATTGAAATTATAGTTAATCTTATATACTTCTGTTGTGGGGGTGGTGGAGTAGCCTAATGGTTAAAGCGTTCGCTCGTCACGCTGAAGACCCAGGTTCGATTCCCCACGTGGGTACAATGTTGAAGCCCTATTTGGGTGTCCCGCGCCGTGACGTTGCTGGAATATTCCACAGAGCGCGACAAAACCATACTCACTCACTCACTCACTCACTCACTCACTCACTCACTCTTATGTTGTTATGGCTATAGGTTAGACATATTTGCGTGGTTTATTCGGGTTTTTAATGCATATGATCAATGGAGAAAAGGTAACACGTTGTACGACGCTCTCTTGCCTCTAATTTAGCTTTTTATTACAATCAGTGTACAAATCCAGACAGGACTGGACAATCCAGTGATGAATATTATAGGCCATCGCTATGCACGCTAAGGACCAAGTCACCCAGCCTACCTGTGTCATAGGATCACCTCTCAAGATCGGCACAGATTGTTGAGTATCCCATCTGTCCTTAGCCGGACACATTGGACCTTAAGGTTTATTACTTACATGGCAAACGCTTTAGGGATTGTGGACATAACTGTCTGATTTTATCAGAAAAGGATTGTAGAAGAAAGTCCATTCATGAAAAAATGTTAATGCTCAAAACCTTGAAAAATGTTTTCTGAAACGTTGAAAAGATGGACATATCTTTGACGGCCTGTGGGTCGTAGCTCATTTAATACAGCTGTCACCGGGTTGACGTAGACAAGGACGGCAGTCTTCGCGTGACGAATTCTGCCCGCAATGACACATATGTCTCTGATATAAGGACAGGTATGTACAGCTATAAAACATTCATAATAAGATTACTTGAGAGTAACAAAACAGACATTTGACATTAGTGAATTCCGCAAAATATTTGACTTTGTTGTCATTGTGATGCTACCACCTTCGAATGAATAGACCTCGATATACTGGAAAATGTTTTAATGAGATGTTAAACCCCACTCACTCACTCATTAAACCACTCACTCAACCACTCTACCTCACAAACCCTACTCACTCACTCAATAATTCAATAACTCACTCTGAGCATGTAGAAATTTGACAGTAACAAACAAACGTATTTAAACCGAAAAGACGGACAGACAGTTTATTCAGTATTTTAAACCACACGACCCATAGTACAGTTACATTTTTTTTCAAAATTTACATACTTATCACTTTTTACCTCTAAACATAAATATATTGTCAGAAACGTGCAACAGAGATAATAACATCATAATTTTTAGAATTTAAAAGATTTATCATAAAATGTTGATCCTCATATCCTGTACATAAGTTTGAAAGATTTTTTCGCAGGTCGCGGTAGGGCTTGCAACTTCACTCGGATTTAAAATTTTACATTTACGTTCAGGGTTTACACTGAAATCATGCATGGAGATTCTGAATGTACATAAAGCTCTTTTCAAAGATTTGTCATGTCATATTTTTCTGGCTCTAGTAACGATTTTACAAGAGCATAATGCATCTTTGTACAGTAAACTGGTGTGGTCTTAAAGGATCTGATACGCTTACTGGTCAGTTATTATTATCATTATTATTTTAATCTAAACAAAAATTATCAAATTTGAGTTCTCCGTTGGTAGAAGCTAAGAAGTCTAAATGAAGAAAGAGATGAGGCAATTACTGCGTTGTCCGTTCCGTACTCCATCATTTACACATCGTCGCCTCCTATTGCAAGTGCGGCGTTGACTATCACACCAGTAAGCAAACAAAGAGTGTTTCCTCTGTATCGGTACCAGTCTGTTGTGTGTACTCAATCATAAATATATACCAGACTGAGTTATATAGTGATGCATTTTTGTAGTTGGCTAGTTTTGTAAAAAATATCACTAGAAAGTTATACCTGCAGCCAACCTGTACAACTCTTCAGCTACTGTTTGTTACTCGTTTGCTTTATCTTTATATGGAGAAGCCCGGTGGTTAAGGCGTTCGATCGTTACGCCGAAGAGCCGGGTTCGATTTCCCTATTTCTGGCGTCCCCAGTCGTGATATTGCTTGAAAATTGCTGATGCTTGCGTAAAATAGAACTCACTCACTATCTCTATATGCAATATTCCTACTAATAAATGTCAGAACGATACCGTGAAATGCTGAAATATACAAAATAAAACCAACGATGATCAGTGGTCTTCGTCTGCTAATTAAAGCACATGTGTTCACTTTAAGAATAAGCAGAATTAGTAACTTATTGCATACACAATCATATTCACAAACAATCACGTCTGAGAGAAACAATCGTTTCACAGAAGTAATTTTGCCAAAAGCGGCGTAGAATTACTCAATCACTAACCGATGTTCTGCATGCGCGACAATATATACGCGTACACGCACGTAAACTACGCATGTTCTTAAACCAATAATCATCTAACAACTCCTTGACGAGTCGATATTACGTATGCTTGTTGATGCATCCATGCTACTAAATGCACTAACTTATTTTCCGTATGCAATTACACCTGGCAGTAAATCCGCATATACGTAAACTACGCGTGTTCTTAAACCAGCAATAATAATCTAACTACTCCTTGACGAGTCGATGTTACGTGCGCTCTTTGATGTATCCATCTTACTATTCCCTCGACGACTATGAAATTAACGCTGTGTCGAATTACAATGAACGTTGCTTAGTGTCATTTACCAAATCCTACCCATTCGTACCCATGGCTTAAAATCAGCTATTACACACCAGTGTTTACCTGGACGTGATAATTTATGCTTAAATGGTCATGCGATGGATATATTTAGGTGAAAATTTTAATAGCCACCCCTTGAAACTGACAGAGAGATCATAAATTATTCCGAAGCAGTGTTGGTATCTTCGATGGGTAAATTTAATAACACTTCACATATAGATAGAGTATGTCTGTAACAGCTGAGTGTGATATATACATCTGGTGTGCCACTCGTCTAGGTCTTGATGTGCAGTGACTTGGTTTTCACAGGGATTCCGATCCTTTTCATGGTATGTTTGTTTCTGGTATTACATATACGGCGGCCTGATTTCGAGAACACCTGGCAGTATCACTGTAGTGCTTTACCATTCTTTTACCAGTAGTGTCTTGAGCGAGTGAGTGACTTTTACGTCGTATGGGCAATACGTTAAGTTGTTGTTTTTAGTTTTGATTATGTTTTTTATGCATGCCAGTTGTATCAGGACGAATATAGAAAATGAATACACACAGGTGACGTTTCACGTCGTACATTTGTTCTAGTTTTGTTGATAAGTCGAGTATATGTTCATTGCCGCACTGGACACAAATACCACTTTTGGTAAATAAGCATTTTTGATTAAACTGAGGTGAAACTAAAATTAGTTTATTTCATTTTTTTAGTTTAACAATGTTTTATCGTCATCGTAATGAGACATTACTTATGTAACATAATAAACATCTGTCCTCGCAGATAATCTAATTTAATTACATATTGATGGAGCTGTGCCCATTTGTGTATGTTTACAAGATTGTCTTTGAACATGAATATCTCCTAGATTCAGTAACACCAAGTTTCATCACAGTAGTTAAGTGTTTCTTCGCTGTATGGCAGTGAAGGGGGAGATTGACAGCCGAAACATTACCACCTGTACTGTCAAGTTGCGAACAGAATGAATATCATTGACATTAGTCGTGTGGCAGTTTACATGAAATTCATCAGAAATCAATATGCGTAACTCGTGGAACACCTTATTGAAGAAAAATATACAATGTGTGACATAATTCTAAGTGATGAATTAGAATTAATGTGCAGACAGCCATTGTGTCCCTGGCTGGTATCAGAGGTATTGACTAAGTTGCCTTAAATCGTGACTATAATTAATCTAAATTTTCAATTTAAAACTCCAAGTTAAAGTGTTCCTGAAGGCTCAATGCTACCGAACCAGCCTATCCCATATGCGCATAATGGTCCTAGTGCTGGAAATGCAATGTACGAAGTCCGTTTCTGGTGTTCCAGCTGTGACATTGATTGAAGCCCATTTCTGGTGTTCCGGCCGTTGGATTGTCTGAATCAGATTTCTGTTGTACCCACCGCCGATGTCTGTGTGATACCCCTTTCTGGTGTCCCCGCTGTGATATTGTGTGAAGTCCATTTTGGTGACCCACTGTGATATTGTGTGAAGCCCATTTTTGGTGTCCCCGTTGTGATATTGTGTGAAGCCCATTTCTGGTGTTCCCGCTGTGATATTGTGAAGAAGTCCATTTCTGGTGTTCCTCATTGTCATGTTGCTGGAATATTGCTAAAAGTGGCGTTAAACCACACTCAGTCACTTACTCACTCACTCACTCACTCACTCTCTAACGTACTTTCTCACTCACACACTCTCTCACTCACCCACCCACTCACTCACTCACATGTTAAGGAATATTCTACCAAAGACAAAATATACAAGTGCTCATATCTGGTGTCCCCGACGCGATATTTCTGGGATGTTTCTAAAAGTGGAGTTAAACCTCACTCACCCACCTACTCATCCACTCACTCACTCACTCACTCACCCACCCAACCACTTACTCACCCACTCACTCACCCAACCACTCACATGTTTAAGGAAGATTCTACAAAAGACAAAATACACACCTCGCCAGTAATTACACCAAGTGCTCGCGATAAGGCCATACATGCTACGTAAGTGGCGGTCGACAATCACCCAAATTACAAAAAATATATAGTTTTTTTGTGTTGTTGTTTTCTATCCGGAGGACGTATGGGTTCCAGTAATCAAGACCTGGCCCGACAATCAAGTAACACAACCCCTTCACTGACTTTGTGGAAAATGAAACTGATGTAGTATTTTTTCATCAAGCGTGGCGTACAGATGTTGTGAAACCGGTGTTAAGTCTTATTAAAGTATCAGTAGTGGTGCCAAGATCGATTTAGCAACGTCAACACAATTCTATTTGGCACATAAGTTTAACTAAACCTTCAGGTACATTGTATATAGACAAACTCGAACTCATGATATTGTAGAAATTAGGACTGTGACGGGTCTAAATTTCCTGCTCGGGTACCCGACCCCTCATTATCCGACCAGACCCGGGCACCCGTTATAACACTAATTGCGAGTTATTCCCTTTCACCAGTAACAGCTGAGATTGAGGGAGCCGTCTGAAAATACATTGTATCGTAAATGAGCCAAAATGCATTTCGTGCTCAGTGCAGCTGTCACAAAGGAGGGGGCACGTCTTCGATGTGGTAACATCTGAAGAAAAACCGGTTATGGGGGATATTGATGACTGATTCAAGCCTGTTTGTGACATTCAACGTGATTGAATGCCAGGTGTGTCATGTATGCACATATATTTCCGTTAACCAATCACTTCAAGCAATACATCAAAAGTCATCAGGTCACTTATCAAATTATTTCGCTTACCCCATTACAGCAGGAATTAGTGACAGTCAAGGTTACATAGGAGGCAGCACTATACATGCAACATAATTAAGTTTCGTTTTCAAATCATTTATGTTAATTGTATAATTCTGTTGAACCTGATACTATACATGCAACATAATTAAGTTTCGTTTTCAAATCATTTATGTTAATTGTATAATTCTGTTGAACCTGATAAATGGATAATATTGAATAAGGTATATGGACACCGGGATGTTCGAATTCTTCTGTTCGGACTCTTTTTGAGGTGGATGCCTGCGTTCCTAAGCCTGCTACATGTAAAACAGTTAAATACTTGCAACCTATGATACACGTGACGTGCTTAGTAGAAACCTTGAAATTGACATATTTGGAAAAACTTCATCCCTTTCAACTGTTTAAGCCCTGGTCAGCCTTCATAGGCAGATAACATTCATTCATTCATTCATTCATTCATTCATTCATTCATTCATTCATTCATTCATTCATTCATTCATTCATTCATTCAATGTCAAGGTCCTGGGTAGAATAGGCCTTCAGCAACCCATGCTTGCCATAAAAGGCGGCAGTGCTTGTCGTCAGAGGCGACTAACGGGATCGGGTGGACAGGCTCGCTGACCTGGTTGACACATGTCGTGGGTTCCCAGTTGCGTAGATCGATGCTCATGCTGTTGATTATTGGTTTGTCTGGTCCAGACTCGATTATTCACAGATCGCCGCCATATATTGGGAATACTACGGAGTGCGGCGTAAAACCTAAATTCACTCATTCTGGTGTCGGGAATGCTTAAAATAGTTAGTGAGCTGGGAGTTTTGGGGTAAAAGTTGCAGCTTTTGAGTACATGGTAGAGGGAACATGGGTCTTCATCGCGAAAGCTTAATCTACTTAACAAGCCCACCGCCTCTCCTTAAAATACAAGTGCCAAAACTGTTTCCATATTCGAAAGCATCATACAGGTTCACAAGTTTCCAGTTTTGAGTCACATGTTAACGGGGTGGTGGGGTAGCCTAGTCACGCTGAGGACCCGAGTTTCATTCCCCACATAAGTACAGTGTGTGAGGCCCATTCCCGGTGTTCCACGGCATGATATTGGTGGAATTCTCTTAAATTACGCACTCATTTACTAATTCGCTCATTACTCACTCACTAATTAACTCACAAATTTTACCACCTGCAAATGCCAAGGAAGGAAAACTGACGAAGGAACAGCTCCACAGAACATTGGTTAGGACAAAAAGATATCTGTTTTTTTTCACCATCGATGAACTCATTTCTAATTTCTTTTGTTGTCCTCTCTTCAGAGGTACATCATTGACGTATTGTTTCATCATGTCAGTCTGAATCATTTCATAGTAATAAACAAAACCACCGACAAGCACTAATTCCATTTTACATTTTAACCCTTCGGGTGTAGATACAACTTATTAATCAAGGTAAAGGCGATAAAATATATTTTTTTCAGATTTTTGTCTCCTCTTATTCAATTAGGTAAGAAGGAAAGCTACATAGTCGTAGTTTTAGTTGATTTTTTAACTGTGAGTAAAACGACAAATGTGACATTTATAACCTGCTCTTTGCGATTATGCCAACCAAAAAAGCCAAGAAGCCTACAAATTTTGAAGTTTTAACTTTGATCGATGCGAACATATGAGAGCAGCAATCCGTCTTGCACATTAGAAAGGCGCCGAGAACGAAACAGCTGTGGGAAAAGCATAGCGGTTGTCTTGAAGAGCTGACCTCAACAATGCTCTGTCTCAAAATTAACAATTTAATGTCTACATGGAAATATAATTATTGCAACGCTTGGAATGTATAATATTTATGACAATATAAAATTAACGTCATGTTGGTGTTGGTTTTCTTTATTTAAACACCTGTTATCGTCACTGTTGCCCTGTGATATTGTATATGTTTTTATTTTTTAAAAAAATGGTAACGTCACTGTTCAAAGCTGCATAAAAATAAAAAGATCGCTTAATTAATGCAAGGCTGTGTTGGAAGGCTTCATTTGATTAATAGATATACATTTATATATATCCAATTAAGGGTGCACAAAACAAACGGTTCAACCAGGTTTTCATGTATTTCTGAATTTAATTCGCAATTAAGGATAAGATCCCTTGATCTTCCATGAGTTAAGAAGCTACCTACTGACCAGGACCAAATATTACTTTAACAATATTCTGCGGGCGAGAGACGATTATCACTGTTTGAGATAATATGTTTAAAACGTTGTTCCATTTAGAGAATATGATTTTGACTGTGCACTTCAGACACTTTATCAATCGTCTTGATTAAGCTTTAAGCTTAATTTAGTCCACTAATGAAAATGTTTATCTATGAAACGCGTCATTGCATTTTATGACTCAGGTGTAACGGTATGACATTTATGTAAATAAAGGGATTTAATGATATGTATGATGAAAAAGGAGGAATGTTTTGTGCAGAATAAGGGCAGTAAAAAAACAGGGCACGGGAGTAACACTTAAAAAAACGTTGGTGACAAAAAAATACGCGGAGAAAGAATAATTTTGTGCAAACATGCCCGTGAACTCGAGCAATAATATAAGAACATAGTGCACAGAATATCATTATGAATTCATGTGCGTTAATTATAGTGTAACACTTTTCAGTGAGCATTTCAGATTTCAGAGGAACTGTGAATTTCCATGTAATCAGTTCACTGTGGTCAACTTTCCAACCTTCTGTATGACTTCTTGTCGTTTTAACGCCGCTCACAACATTGCTGCAGCGTAAATGACGATAATCCAGTAATTAGTCAATGAGTTCCAATATCACGTCAATATCATTGTATTTATGAAGGGAATCAAACCCGGGTCTTCGATGTGACGAGCGAACGCTTTAACCATTAGACTACCTCACCGCCCCATCAAGTAATTAGGTCTGATAAAGGACATTGAACAAAACAGTGATCAGTAACGTGTTTCGAATGCACCCAGCCTCAAAGGCACCAAACCCGACCATCCTATACACGTAATTAGTCGTTTCTAACGACGGGTACACATTTTTTTATATATTTTCCGCCAAAATGGATGAAAGCCATTTTTCCACATTTGATGAAAGATATTCAGCAAATATCATACGCAAGAAACTTGTACAGTGATAAGATTTAAACATGGTTTGACAGCTAAAGTAATTTGTACAGGTCGTATACAGTCATTGGCTGAGCAGTTTGTTCTGCTCAATATGGAAGACGACGTCAGTTATAGTTAATATGTGATACATATAACGAATGGCGGAAATAGTATATTCAGCAGAAATAAAAATAACAAAACTCTGTCAGTGATCATATTTTTCACAATATAGAGTTTTCAATAATAAATTCAAGTTCTAGGTCAGTTTACTCTCAATTAACCACATTTGGAGTACAAGACAAAGCATACCGGTTCTTCAAGATATACTTGAAAATGGCATCAAAATCAATACTTAAAAGTCTCTATTGTGAAAATCAAGAAGTTGATCATCAATGAAGCTTTGCCATTTCTATTCCAACAACTTCTAAAATGCCACTCAAACTAACATGAGACAAAATGGTATGGATGTCAACTTCTTCTTTATTTTTACACAGCGTTTCTGGGCTATTCCTTGCCCCTTCCTCAGGTGGATGCTAACTAACACTTAAAAAGGATATATATTAGCAATGTGAATGAAGCCAGAGTGATGATTTTCAGCATGTATATACAATTAAAAACAACAGATAAAAGAGAATTAAAATGTTCAAAAGCCGGCATGGTGTTGTTACAATGGATTAAGCAATAGAAGCCAGTGTGTCAGATAGGTATACAATAGTGGGCGCTGAGAGCCCGGAAACGTTATGTAAACAATATAGAAGAAGTCGCCCATAACATTTTGTCTTATATTAGAATACCTACTTCTAAATGCCTCTCAAGAACCTCACTTAAACTAATTCCACAGAAATGTTTGACAATTCAAATAGGGAGACACCTGTCAAAGTATTATCATCGCAAACACGATCCTGTCCATAGTAAACAAACTTCGCTTCCAACACAATCATTGCATTAAGAATTCGATTTGACTTCTTCTGCTAATTGATTACACAATGTTAGGACATTTTTAAAACTGTTTGCATTGGCCATTCATCGCTGACACTATAATACTAACACGTGTTATACGGACCGGAGATCTCAGATAAAGAAAATCTACGTTGATTAGCATACATTGCTGGGAAGTCCCGGAACCCCCTAGGGCTCAAATAATGAGACTTTCAGTATTTCCCGTCAAGGTCCGTTCTACATTTAACGTCAAACTGTTAAAAAATTAGGCTTACACAAATGTTATGGTAACAGAAAAACGCATGTCATTCATTCGGTTATTTGGGCGGACCTGATAGTTTATTGAAATAGTTGACGTCAGTTGTAGCAGGACATATTTTTACAACGTCATCCTAGTAACGACTTTAAGGAAACAATGTCACTGCTTGTAGATAACTTTTGACAGGCGTTCCTTCATCAATATAACTTCATTGCATGGGAGCGTATGTGGTCAGGTGAGACATATTTCATCTGTCATTTTTGTATGGTATAGAAGATTAAATTGCATTATCTTCTAAGGTGTATCAATCATATATCTGACACCCGAAACAGTAGGAGTGACGCCAGGGTTGGACCATTCACATGAAGACAATGCGCACTTGATGTTCAAATATAACTAAATAATTCTGGAGTTACGTATTTCACAATCTATTAAAGTAGGAGATACTGGATTTACAAAGTTGATTAAATGCCTTGGAGGAAACGGACGATGAAGGGAAACTAAGGGAAAATGTGACAATTTATACCATTCCTTTGAAAAAGTTTCATCAGTATGGATATATATTACTTTTTCTCATATACATTGGTATGGGTTGGTGGTATACTCGCAAAATGGAATATCCCGTATTTTTTAATGGTGTATTTGTCCTTTTGGAGAATGTGTTCCGCACATCAAGGCATCATTCGTGTGCATGGTTAAACTACGATTGCCATGTTTGCACTGAGAAGTGTGTGCGACCTTGCTCTGTCATTATAATAATACAACGTGCGTAACATTTTGGGTTTATTAAATAGTCGAACTTTGTTGCATCAAACACGTTGGGACCAGGAAAAAGCTCGAGTTAAGCGTGGTTCGAGACAACCAAAGACGTTAATTACTGAAAACGAAACATGATCACAAATTGATATTTTGAAATAGAATATCTGGTCGCCCAGATATACTATCCATATAACTACATTTCAACATCGGTAATCATACTGTAACAAGTAATATAAGAGAATAGTTATCATTTTAGATATTCCATTCATACATTTATATCATTCAATATGCGTAAAATTTATTTTGCGCCTTTCAGTAAATTGCACAACAGCTACAGGCATCCCTTGAAAAGGTTTAAAGCGGAGTGCTATTATCGCGACGTTCGGGTAGTCTAGTGTTTGGAGCATTCTTAAGCTGAATGCTCAAGTTCGAGTTCGATTCCCCAAATCGGTACAAGGCGTGAAATCAATTTCAGTTTCTCCTGTCGTGACATTGGTGGAATATTGCTAAAACCGGCGTAAAACTATACTCACTCACTCGCTTCATGAGTGAATATGGTCCTACGTCGCTTTTTAGCAATATTCCAGTAACATCACGGCGGGGACACCAGGAATGGGCATCACACATTGTACCCATGTGGGTACTCACTCACTCATATGGACGTGAACTACACGTATGAAGTTCTGAATAGTACACATCTACACCAAACAAGAACCAGTGATGGTTATCCACAGAAACTGATTCCTGCAATCAAAGTGAGTGAGTGAGTGAGTGAGTGAGTGAGTGAGTGAGTGAGTGAGTGAGTGAGTGAGTGAGTGAGTGAGTGAGTGAGTGAGTGAGTGAGTGAGTGAGTGTGTGAGTGAGTGAGTGAGTGAGTGAGTGAGTGAGTGAGTGAGTGAGTGAGTTTAGTTTACCCTGCAGTTAGCAATATTCCAGTTAAAGGTGGCGTTCTGTAAATACTCGAGTCTGGACCAGACAGTCAAGTGATCGTCAGCATGAGCACCGATCTACATATTTGGGATATTTCAACCAAGTTATCGGGCCTGAGTCCTCGATCCATTTAGTCGTTTCTTACGACAAGAATGGGTTACTGAAGACCAGTTCTAACACGGGTTCCTATAATACGATTGGTCACACCAAAGTGATGGAAATATACTGGACAAAAATACTTAGGGATATTTTTATAAATTTTTGAAATTATGAATAATGATGTATTTACTGATTGACATACTGATAAAATATCCGTCATAAAAATACCAATATCCCTAACCTATTTTGTCTACTATACTATACTATACACTGATGAACTGAACTACATGTAATCTAATATTGCTTGAATATTTATAGAAGCGGCGTAGAACAATTAAACACAAGCGACATGGTTACGTGAATTCTTCTTCAGTTCATGGATTTTAATGTCAATATTTTATCACTTAAACATATTTCATGCCAACGGGTATCCTTTCCCAGATACAAATCACCTGTAATCCCCGTTTAACAAAAGTTGTCTTAGCGTTAAGACAATATTATGTGAGCAAGGACAATGCACGTGTATGTTTCTTAAATCTTGACGCGTAACCCAAAAGAGACATTTAGTCTGAAATAAATCTTCTACTTTCTGAAGTTCATTATGGCATATTACCTAATGTGGCCGTTCTGCATGTTAACATGTGACGTTAATTATTCGTCAGTGTGACTTTATCAGAGGAGCTAGGAGTATATAATCATTATGTTACTTTATAAGGCTAGTTTCAGCCAATAACATTTTGTTTTGTTTTGTTTTGTTTGTTTGTTTGCCATTGTTCGGTCAAATACACATTGACCCTGTTTGGAAGGAAATGTATGTAAATCTGCATCCTTGGTATTGTAGTGCTTAAACTACTGTATATTATGACTCCGTGCATGTCATATTATTGATGAACAACTTGTTTATTGCCACTGCCCCCCTGGAAGGTTTGGGCAGATTATTTTTGACGCATCAAAGGATTGGCATAACACTCTTTTCACATGTATAGTGCCCCGACTTTTGTGCTATAGACTAATTCTCAACACAAATGTAATGAAACGTGAAACGTGGGGGAAGGGCGTCTTTTACGTGCATATGAGGATTTGTTTTCTATGAAGCATTAGAATAGTGGAGCACTACTAAATTAGTCTAATACACAATTGGACATCGTAAATTGGTCCCTGCCCCTTGACCCGACGAGCTCTTTGAAAAAGGTCAACCGAGCAGTTCAGCTGTTAGTGTCCTATTAATCTCTTTACGCCTCTGATATGCATTTGGCTGACACTTTTGGACTGATGAGCACTTTCAGAGCCTCGCTCGTTACAAGCACATCCAATGGGTCAACCGTTGCCATGACCGCTGGCTACCTCACCATCAGGGTGACTGATAAACCTCACCATCAGGGTGACTGATAACTACATATGTTGGATCCAGATTTCTTGACGTCTTTTCTCTCAACGCCTGTGCTATTTGACCGCATGTGTGGGAGGCTGCAGGGAGACGTTTAAGCCTCTACTCCTTTTCCATGACTGACTGAAGTTAGTTATGTTTTGAGAATGGTTAATGTTTAAGTATAAAAATTAGTGAAATGGTAAATCTAATCTCGAAAACATCCCCTTGTACTCCGCATATCAAGCGAAATGTCCATATTTAGTTAGAAACGTCGATTTATGAATTAACATACGATATTTTAGGATCATAAAATGACGTTAGTAATCAAGCCTAAGCTGATGCAAGCATTAAGATGGCAGTAACAGAAACGATCCAATCATATATAAAAACATATTTAAGAGCGGATATTCTCGAACGCTATCTTTTTAAATGAAAGCGGCCAAACATATAGCTGGAATATTAGTGACTGTGGCGTAAAACTGAACTCACTTACTCACTCACTAGTTGTTCCTTACTACAACACGGATTGGTGGTGACATATTCTTACACGGTGTCCCCATGAGCACAATGGTGCTACTGTTCCGCTGACTCATTCAGTCCACACATGGACATGTCATACGCGGTTGTGATAAAGTGACAATGACGTAATGATTGCATGTAACATTGAAGAAGACGCCAATAAATGTCCCGGGAATTGATAAGGTCATCGATTGCTGCAATGTATTAACTGGAAATATATAACGTCTTACCATCAGAACAGGTATACATTACCTGTCCCCGAACACATGATCTATTTTCGCATCATGTAGAAGATGTTACACCAATCAGACAAATAAGGAAAACAAACACTACGCATGCCCTTGCTTACTAGTTCAGCTATAATGTGAGAAATTCATCTTACAATGAAAATTGCCATATTGCGGAGATTCTGATGCTTGTGGCGTAAGACTAGACTCACTCACTCACTTGAAGTAAAAATGGTAAAACGCTTTCCATAATCGCAAGAAATTTGTGCAAAAGCTCAACAGACTATAATTACCGAAACGCAGGTTCCGGACAAGATGAATTTTTAATGGAGCATAGGTTGAAATTCCTATTAACTAGTAATATTGAAAATTCTGTACATATTCATGCCATGCGTAGAAATGAAGAGAATCACATTAATTAATTGCACATTTCGGGACTATATCTTAAGCATGTATTTATGAATAGGTATCAAATTGCAATCCGCGATACTTAGAATTCACTGCATGGTGAACGCATCCTGTCTACCCATGTCCAGACTCAGAAACACTTGCAAGATACAAACAAGGAACCACACGTACAAATCAAAACAGAGTATTACCTCAGTTTGACCAATTTGGCGTTAACTTTTGAAATTTTGGAGTGATCCAAAGTCGACTGTTAGAAAGCTTCAGTAAAATCTTTGAGCAAGAGTCATTTGCTTTCCTTTTAGTCACAAGAACGAGTGAGTGAATAAGTGAGTGAGTTTAATTTTATGCCGCTTTTGGCAATACAAGAGCAATATCACTGCGGGGTACTACAGAAATGGGCATCGCTGGGTGCAAGGGTAACGGGTTCGGGTGTCAAGAGGGCATACTAATGTAGTTTAAGGTCACTAGAACTCTTTTCCCGTCAACGTCACCTGTTTGTGTCAGACTCATCAGAAATGGTTGTTCATACACTCGATGCCTCTATCTAAATATGTTTGGTACGTACTCAATTGGTCTTTCCTGGTGTTACCTTTGATCGTCGACACATTTATTAGCACTGTTTATGGGAACTACTAAAGAAGCCTATGATTAGTCGAATCTACCCTCGGGCGAAAGAAACACCGCACTGAACACTGCGGACAATAAGGTAATACCTGAATTACGTTTTGCTAAAAAATGTGCTTTAAGTCAAGTGATCTGGTGTTTGTTCAAATTTGAAATTAAGCATATTCAAATATATTTCCAGCATTAGCAGATTTCGTTGGCACGGTAACACGAACCACAACCAAAAATGTAAGAGTAACATTTGTCTTCATTAGAGATAAGCATCATTTAAATTGAACGAGTAATTAGGTCCCCTGTAAGTTTAGCTTATGGGAAGAGCCCAGACCACTGGTCAGAATCAATTACTTTAAACCTCGACTTGTGCCTCCCTAACATAGAATTATCACTGTTTCATGGTCAAATGAACACATTGTAGCATCACTGTTTCATGGCCAAATGAACACCTGGAACCATCACTGTTTTATGGTGATTCAGTTATACATATTCATGATAGAGTCGTACAACAATTTCTTATGAATGTGACACTATTTCTGTTGCTTTTACTTAAGTGGAATCTATGGTGTATGGTTCCCAGCGACAGTTGCATTCATCAGACTTGGAAATATGTCTTGTTCAAGTTGCCAAGGACTTTGAAAAAATATTAATATGAAAGTTATTGAGAATGTTATGTTATCAAGAGAAACTCCAACTGAACAGCTCAGGATGATGTTTTGGCAGATGCCTGTGATGAGTTTATTTACGTCACTGTATTAGAGACACTCACTATACACTTCAGTCTTACCTAAACTATAAGTATTGCTGCAAGTTATAACATGAGTGAAAATGTGCATTCTAAAGTATGCATCTGATAACTACCGAAACGACTGACACTAAATTAATTTTGATTGTTTCTTAAGTCATTCCAAGGAAACACGAGTATTTCCTTAATAAAGAGTACCAGGCGTGTTGCGGTTTTGATAGGCCAGAGACCAGACAAAAAGCAGCCAGTAGCAGGCCCTCCCTATATATACGCAGAGAAGCGACTAGGTATAATAGGATGTATCAAACAAATTGTCGTATTTCCAATCCCTGAAAGACTATTGGCTAGAGTCAACGAATACATTACTCATCAGTTTTTGACAGATGCTATATAATATGATGGGTCTATGAGACAACCTTGTCTTACACCACAACCCGACGGTGAAACCGGTCGTGCTATAGTAAAGAAGAGGCAGGCGTATACAAGAGCATCTAGCTGTACACAAGCAAGTGGCCTTAGTCGGAATACAATTAAGGATATTACACAGATCAGAGTTGTGTACAGTCGTTTTCATCTCGTGTCTGTAAGTATGCTACACTATAGAGTACTCCATGTTAGTCTAAGGTAACTTTCTTCTTGCATACAATCTATTTAAAGTTCAAAATATCTTTATAATTTCTTTTTCGAATACATAAAATATAATAAAAACATTTTTGCTCCAGAATATAAAAGTATAATGTAAGTAACTAAGTGCTGTGTAGATTGGTTTGAAAAGTATCAGTTGTTTTGACAGTAAGTAATTCATGGAAGTAAACATGTCAGTGAAGTAATAAATAAATAAAACCCTACTAGAGTAGAAATCTCAGCGGGTCAAGTCTTGCTCAACCAGTGTCTTGAAATTGAGAAATGACACCATACATATACTCCATGTGTGCTGACATCACTTCCTTTAATTTATGACCTCGGCAGTACCTGAGCGAGGGATTCAAAACAGGTTTTGGCAGTGGCTACCTGCAGTAGCTTGGGACATCACAATGGACAGCGGTCAACAGTCGAATGGAACATGCTCGATCTTCGGGAGCATGGGATCACTAGGAAGTCTGGGGTCGCTTCCTCCTGTAAAGACAAAGTCGAAATTTAAAAGGTAAGACCATGTGGTGTCACATTGTTTATTGTGGTATGATTTACGTATATGTTAAAACAGATAATATATTTTACTAAAGCACTTCAGTTTGGTTTCTTTTCAGGATATATATGATCAGATTTTGTGAAGATTTTCATTATAAAACTGCCTCAGCTGTATATCATTAACATTTCACTGTAATGTCTGTGAGGTATGTACTCTATGGATGTGAATGTACTGACATTGATGGCAAGGTTAGAGATGATAGCAAGGTGCTTTCTTTGTAATTTTGTTGGTTTTTTTTGCCAGTTTTTCACATTCACGGCTGATAATTTCACAACATTGAATTTAGTCACACTGTGGAAACTTGTAATATCAAAATATATATATCCTCTATTACTGATATCACAGTTTTTACATTTGGAAATATATCTAAATATTTTAAATGATTTATAGGCCTAAATGTTGACTTTATTAATTTAGGATAATTATTCATGGAACGACAGGTTGTCTTTCGAAAATGTATCGTAGGCTTACTACATCCTATCGCTTCATAAACACATGATCATGATAGTTTCAGAATCGTACAATCGGCGCTAATCTAGCAGAACGTCTTACTATTGTCGATAGGCTTTTGTCGTTTTAGTTCTATTTTCACAAACTATTCAATCTATCATATATTGATTTTAAATGTTGATTTGATCAGTCTAGGATGATTCGCGAAATATAACGTGAATCTTGTTGATTTAGTTACGAAATACTTGGGAAATAGGATATCTAAATAATTTCAAATGATCTTATCGGTCTAAATGTTGTTTAATAATTTAGAATAATTATTCAAGAACGACAGGTTGTCTTTCGCGATTTTAGATTAAATTTAAAATTGATCATGTTAGAGTAATGTTAAACAGTACGTAAACCTTTCTTTATCAATCGTTGGACTATATCTGTCAGAAAGCGATGAAAGATATAATGCAGCGTTGTAACAGTACTTTTAACACATTTGCATATTTTGCTGAATACATATTAATTCACACACACTTTCAAGCCATTACACACAAAAGCAACAAACAAACATGTTTGATAAAGCAGGGTTGAATTTAGCAACCAACAGATATGTTTTAAGATATTAACGTCTTGGTCTAAGCGGAAATAATACAGGGGATATAGGGGATTTCGTTAACCATAAAGAGGTATATGTCGCGAATACCACAGTGACACGTTAGCTGCGTTGTTTTTGCATAAGAACGTCGTATAAAACAATGTACATACTCATCTATCACACCGCCTCCGACGTTCGTGTGTTAACGTCAGCACACGTCACTCAAGGACACTGTAAGCAGCGCTCGGCCTCACTGGGGAAAGGAAATGTGCTATTAAAGAACACTGTCTGCCCAATATATACGTTAAAGAATTTGTCAACAGTTTCCGGGATATTTTCTATATGAGTAGAAGGACGCGGGGCTTAGAACGTAAGAATGTTGTTTATGGGAGAGCTCGGGGATGTTTGTAATCACAGTGTTTCATAATCTCATGAATATATTATTCAGGTTCATAAAAGTCATAAGCAACAGGAACGTCGTTTTTGGCGACTACTCTTTGGTGCTATTAATTGTAAGATACCTTTTTTGAGAAATCTCTGGTAATGTTAAAAATACATTATTTAGATTCTTCAGACAACTGATTTGCCGTTGCACGTGATTTTGACAAGATTTCGCATCATTTTGGAAATATTTTGGTGGCTTTTATGCACTGTAATGATATTACCGATTATCTGAGGTACGCCAAATACTTTAAAGGAACTTATCCTCTGTTATAGATGTATGGAAGACATTTTAAAGACTAGAATATAACTCACTGATGTGAAGTAGCACATTGTTGGTGCAGTTACTGCTAGCAACGCGATGACGGTTATCAATACGAAATGAAGACAGACGGTTTAGAAAATGCAAAAGTGCATCCTTTGTAAAAACACTTAAATCAATAGTTTCACCGCACAAAATTACAAAATGCATGTCTCCATCTTACATGCAGATGTCTCATGTGTGTAAAATGCAGACCATTCCGCCATGACAAAAGTGACGTTGTAGCATCCTTTCCAGATACGTCGCGCTGGCTGGGTCGTGTTTCTTTAGGTTGGCTAGGAATAGGTAACAACACTGCTATTTATAACGAACGCTTAAAGGATGTATGCGAGGAGGAGTCACACTGTACACTGTGATATAACTCCTCCTACGGTCCAAGCGTTCTTCTTTTAACAGAAGCAATCACGAACCCCTTGTCTGACGTGACGTTGATTAAATCGTTGCATCTTTTCAACGTATGAACGTTACTGAAATGCTTGTCTGGCAGTGCGGTGTAGGTCTGAAACCTTTGTTTTCACAATGTTTCGCTGTTGAAGAGTGTTTGGTCCCGGCTAGATGAGATATAAGAATGAATGGATGTAACGCCAAATTCAAGTGAGTGCATTTTCACAGTGTTAATCAAAATGGACGCTGCACTAATTACTGAGTAGTGCCAATTATGGCCAAAGATTTTGATGTTGTTGGGGTTTTTTAATATGCATACTTGGATTGCAGAATGAATGAGTTGTGCTTACAGATTATGCAGCTCAGAAATTATATCGTATCTTGGCAAATAGTTAATAGAGTTCCGTATATGTATAGAGTCATATGGAAACACTGGATTGTCTGTACTAGACTGTCGTATGGCAAAGACTTTCTGCACGACAACAATTTTAATACCAACTGTGTATTTGGACATGCCTTCCCTTCTCGTAGATACCCGGTGTTGTCAGAAACTCACAGTGACTTGTACATCAGTATCAGCCCCCTTGCTCACAGTTTCATCTGTTTCAGCAGGTAATCAGGACTATTTACTGCCGTCTATGTTGTCTGTGTACGACTGCATACAGTGTGGACATACGTTCAGAAAAATGGTCCGACACACAGGGTGTCCTGAGTAACAAGGTTTCACTCTGCACGTGGTGGACATATTTACGGAATGAAGTAGTCAATGTGATATATGTTTACATGACAGGGTTTTAGGGATAACAAAATTTTTATTCTTTATACGACTTTTCAGGGCTGATTCTTGCTCCTTAATCAAGAATACGTGATGTAAGTTATGAAACATGTTTGTAGGGTATCCTTGCTTTGAAAATAATACCACTTTAAAAACACCATACAAAAGAGCATCAAAGGCAAACTAAAGGACTTCCACTGTAGTAAGTCTATATCAAAGCTGTCACTTACGTAATTCACGCGTACAATGATGTAAGGTGTATGTGTCGCCCACTGGATCAGGACGTCTTGAATAATTATAAACCTAGACCTGAATCCCTTTGAGGAATCTTACGTGACTTGTTTGGACCGAACACAGTAAGTTGTTGTCCAGGTTTTAGCGGGCACTCACCACATGCCGAAACCTTGAACATGATAAATACTTTCTGATTCTTAAGGTAGATAACAAACAACGTCAACGCCTTTGAATAACTACTTCGAATGTCGGAACAGATCGGTATAGGCACATATGGCGCCTTCTTACACTTGGACACTGGACATTAACACTGACAATGCAGGTGAAAATTACATGAATGCATCATGGAAATCAATGATAATGCCGAGTGTTCACTGAAACAGTATGGCATATCATTTAGTTCCCACCGAAGCAAATTGTAACATCGCTCGAGGCTATTAAGATAAATCTGATCTGATATCGTCGTTACGCCGGACAGCAACATGTACATCGTACAATGTACAATGATAATATATCCCACCATCATGTGACATGATCATGTGACATGAGTATGTGTGTTGACATCAGGGAGTGTAACGTTCATGTAACTAGCGTGTGCTGCCTGTAGGAACATGTTTACCTTGTTCGTGCATGAACACTTGGTGTCACCACTGATCTCCAGCAATCAATTACTGTATTGATAAGGAGGGCAATGCATTAAATGAGAGAGCTGGGTGCCAAATAAAATGGGGAGGGTTTTGCGCCTTTCTGAAGTTAGCAGAGGAAGCACTGGAATCTATTTGGGCACATCCTCAAGTCAGTCGCAAACCGAGTTTTAAAAAGCTACATTGTTCATGAATATGAACATAGAATTAAGTGTCTGCTTTTCCGTCAAAGTAAAATTAGACCTTTAATACACTTTTGAAATCAATGCCGGCATATAATAGATGTAGAAATACCAAAAAGGATTCTCTTTAGATCTGGGTACGGCTGGCTAGCCTTGTGGTTAAAAACATATCATTGCCATTCGCTGAAAAAATAGTAATCAGTTGTCTGTCCGGCTGCATTTGCGCCACTAAACATGTCAATATTTATCAGCTAAAATTAATTCAATGAATATCTGAATAATAACCAACGGCAACAAATTATACATACCTATGAAAGTTTGTATGATTGCAAACTAAGGAATGACTGGCATATAATAGCAGAAAAAACATGTTTAAATCGTGATAGCACTGCCCCAACACAATTATTAAAGTCAGTACTGACTGTTCCTTATTCCTTCCCATCCGATATAAAAGTCACATGTTAACGTGCATGTCATGTGCGATTTGTTGAATATATTTTAATGTATGCGGCGCGCCAAGCTATGTTCCTGTTACCAGTTGCCGTGTCTCAGTTATGCAAGAGATCAGTTATGCAAGAGATCTTGTATTACTCAGTAGGAGGTAGCCAGTGCGGCGCGACATGAAATTCTGCCCTATGATGTATCTGAATCTTACCCTGGAGTAGGCTGATGACAATATTAAGTGATGGTCTTAAGGAATACACGTCAAATCTTTCTGTCCAAATAGAAACAGGAGACGTTGACAGATTGCACTCCGGTCATCAGTATTTCTGAAGTTTTTGCATGCGAAAATGTCAGAGCATTTGTCTCTTTCACAAAACGCTGAAAAACTGTAAACATTGATCATCGTTGACCCTTGCTCTGTCCTCATGGCAATTTCATGATGCTAAGAAATCATGTTTGATTGAAGGATGATTGCTTGCCCTCCATTTTTTAATCTTCATCCAAAGTGAGTGAGTGAGTTGGGTGTTTCGGAACTTTTAGCATTATTCCAGCAATATTCATCCAAGGAGAAATGATATGGTTGAGTGTTTAAATTTGTTTCGTGATAAATCTGATTGATTGGTTGATTTAATTTGAGAGTGGACATATTTAATAGATAAATGATTCTTACCTTCTCCAAATAAAAATTATTATCGTGAAAAAAGGATTAAAGAAATGAAGTGTTTGATTGATTAAAGATATTTTCTTCTTTGGATGAATTCTTTGCTGCTTAACATTGACCAAACAACTGATGATTGACTGCATGTCTTTCTTTCATTGATTATAGACTACATGGGCTCCTTGATCAAACAGTTCATATGTCGGACGGATTAAAGATTGCTATGCTCCTGTTATCAAACATCGAATGATTTTCACAAAATAAGGAGTTGATATTGTTTTCCTGGAATATTGCAGAAACTGGAATAGTGACAAACTCAGTGACAAAAAAGTTTACGCCATCCACGTGTATTTTAAATTAATTTCGACCAAGTAATTTCGAGGTAACAATGGTAAGCCTATGCACGTGGTTCCTTCATAAACATTGTAAGTATTATAACTCTGGACGTGAACCGTCCACAAGGAATCCCCCAAAATGTCGTAAACGAATAAGTGTATGCCGCCACCTTTAGCAGGTAGAGTATATATATTTGACCTCACCGAAGAACAAGTTCTACTGTAGCGTCAAATTATGATGTCACTGGGTATGGCCCATATTGTTGTTTGTTTCCATACCCTACTTTCATTAACGTGTTTTCATGCGTCTCAAGGTTACTATTTCGGCTATTTCGTTATCTTTTATGAAACTCTGACAGCAGTCAATCAAATGTCAAAACTGTCCTCAGCTTGTTAGAATGATTGATGGCTACAAGGGCTATGCATCGCCACACAGACTTTATTCTCTTTGTTGCGGCTGTCTTCCAAACCTATGTCAGTTTCATTGGGAATTCATTGTTGAAACATAAATCTTATAAAATTAGGGATCAGCGACACATCAGCATATGTGAATTCAATGTTAAATTAAAAAACGATTTAAATATTACATTGTAATGCATGGTGTGAACGCCTTTCATAAAAGTGTCAAATGATTTAAATGTGTAACATATTAAAATGCATGTTTCCACGTTGAAGGGAAGTGTCGTGTATCGATGACATGTTCTTGCAAATGAGATAGCGATAGGATATGCAATGAATGCATTGTGTACACGCGGTCATTACCTTGCAGGGAAACATTTTTAGTCAGATATCTGTTTCCTTTATCAGCAACATAGTCTTGGTAAAAACACATGTATCAGTTAGGGACTACCTACCACATTATGAATGAGTATATGTGAATGAGTATATGTTTACGCCGCTATAAGCAATATTCCAGCAATGTCATGGCAGAGGACACCACAAATGGGCTTCACATATTGTACCCATGTGGGTAATCGAACCCGGCGTTTCGGTGTGACGAGCGAACACTTTAACCACTAGTCAGTGCCCACTTGCACAAAGCGATCTTAGCTCTACGACTATCTCAATCTTGTATTGGAGAATGGGAGTTACAATCATTGTAGCGCTAAGATCGCTTTGTGCAAGTGGGCCCAGGTCAGTGTTACCAATGCTGTTTATTTCTGATTGAAGGTTCGAATCCTACCTGTTCATATCAATAGTTTCCCATCAGTAGTAGGTCGAGAGCTAAAGCGTCTGAAGGTGGCGGTCTGAGGTCCACGGACGTTATGTGCTTGTGCTTGTGCTTGTGCTTGTGCTTGACATTACCATCTATATCCATGGCATTTAAACCACGTTCAGCCGGTTCAACTGGTTGCGATATGGTCGTTCAGTGGTCTATAACAACCTGACAAGCATACAGTAGTTGGTCGTAACTGAGACATCATTAGTGAAATTCCAATGGACTTGCAGGTTGACAAACTCTTGCAAAGATAATTTTCATAAATTTAGTTTCGGTCGTATTGTTTTCAATACTTATTTACCAGCTGGGAAATCATCTCAGCTACTTTGTCTTAATTTCCATTCAATTTCCGATAATTATTAAGAAAACTGCAACTATTTGAACAACATATATTAGATATACCAATCAGGTTTAACAAGGTTGTCTGTGGGATAGATTATAAGTTGAGCTTATACATGGAGCTTAATCAGGTGTCTTGCAATAACTAATCAACGGAAAGAGGAAAGAAAATTATGTTGGCAAACTATCAAAAAAGAACCTCTACTCAGTATTTGAAAATTATTCTTGCAACAATTAATTAGTTTGAAAGTGTATAGACATTTCACTAATGGTGACTCACTTATCTCTAAAACATACGCACACGCATGCACGAACACAAATAAACACACACCTCGAGGCTAGTAACGTACAAGTATGCTACTGTTTAGCTAGTAGCCGTATTCGCCTGAGGGTAGCAATGATGTATCTGTTTTTACACTGGTGCGATGACAATGGTCTTGATCGGCGAACAAAGGCTCTTCATCATGTGACAGACACCCAAAACATTTGTAAAGCAGTCCTTGCGCAACCATCACGCTCCCTGATCTACGATCAGACATGCGGCCTCTGACGCGTCACGCAATGTTATGGAAGACACCTGTGTGGCCTGGTGGAAGGTTGTCACTGTTTCCGTTATGATGTCGTTGTAAAACCTAATCTCATAAGATATACATAGGTATCAGTAGAATATGATTCGTACAGATATTGTTGCATGAGTGCTCGAGTTGCCTCACCTCAAACAGATTAGCGGCGAATGGGAATATTGCTCAAGGGGAGGTAACTCTTGGTTGTATATCGACCAGATTTCGCGCCCTTGGGCAAATGTTAACACAACTGATATCATCTTTGCCATATCACGTGACATTGGTTGGCTGACTTTCATCACATTATTCTGTTCCAATACAAAATATATATTCACGTTTTAAAGGCACAGCATCTATTTTCCCATCAAAATTCATTTTAAGCTCTTCTGAGGTTCATCTGATAAACATATTTCTCGTCAAAGCTAGGTGTTCCACAGTTTATAATAAGGCATTAACACGTACCTTACATTGTTTTTTTGTATATATTAGAATCCTTAGAAACAAAACGTTCTGTTACTGGTTGGAATTTGGAACAGTGCCATGGTAACAAAAACTATCCGGAAGTGGGATTATGATTATGATCATGATTATGAGCAACTTTACTGTGATAACTGTGGAAAGGCATCAGATTTGAAGGATGATACTAATAGGTGTAAAATGGCCGAGACGTCCCCATGTCGCGCTTGTCATTTTGTCAGGAAACATCTAAATATCTCCTTCCTCAGTTGACAATATTTTAACAGACACTTGAAGTACACGGTTTGCGGGGCTTCCCGGGGCGACTGTGCGGACTTGTTGTCTGGACACCTTGTCAGGATTCGTGGATGTGAGTCGCAATCTCTTGGCAGGGTTTCAGAGGACGAACAAGGGGCGAGACACTTTTGAGTTTAATGAACAACACGCGTCCAGCTACCTGTATGATAGATCGACGCAGCATGTCCTAGAGTCTGTGCCGCGTTTACTTCCGACAGAACCAGTACTTCACAGCGACGTTGAACCGGTTTGGTTGTGATAGCATTTCAATCATTGTCGCAAAATATTACTCTCCGCAAGTTATACACAGCCTATTGTTTTCCATAGACTTCTATTGTAAAAATAATGCTATCACAACCAAACCAATTCAACGTCGCTGTGAACTACTGATATATACTTATGTATATATATATATATATATATATATATACATTTATGGGGGAAGCGTTGTGATTAGGCTCTTTGCTGATTTGTCTAAAAGCTGCGTTATATCTACAAAGTTTCACTACATGTGCCATTTCATATTCCGAATAGACCCATAAACACTGTAGAGCACAACATTATTTTTTTAAAAAACACATTGTCACTTTTCAATTAATTACAAGACCGGTTTAAATCACTTTTGAAAGAAAGTTTATATAGGTACGTGCACAAATAATAGTTATAGAGCCGTAAAATATGTGGCTGTATTTTTCTGCTTTTTAGCTATTGTTACAATGTTGCAGTATATGTGTTTAAGTCTTCCTGACTTGTACAGCCTGCGGCACAGATCTGTCACCGCGCGAAATATTATACATAGAAAGGGCGTTCAATGCGTATCGTCAATGAATATTTTATCGACGCTTCTTCACAGTGTCAGCTCCCAATCGGATCGCCTCAATCCCATAGTTCAACACGGCCGGTATGGACATTCGTAACTACTCGTGTAGTTACGAATGCCGATATGGAGGCATCCAGTTTGGACCTGGACTCTCTGCTGAGGCTTGTTCGCTTGACCATCTTGTGATACCATTAGAACAGAAATGATAGTGAGGGTAATTTTGTTCGCTATCAAACTGTATACCTAGATCTATTAATGTCGAAAACATCTCACCTCAAACGTGCCTGCCTGTGCGGACTATATGCGGAGGGATCGGTCAGTGTACGGTTTACAGGTTATACTGTATCGCTACGCGATTTCTCACGGCTACTATTGTACGAAGCAACCTCAGCCCGCAAATGATAATTCCTTAACATTGTCTGGACTCAATGCTGGTCTTAGCGTTAACACTGTTCCAACGGCATTCTGGAGGAAACGGGATAAACAGTATAGCATGGAATATCTTTTGCATTTGAATAGAACCTTAAGCAAGATCCAATTATCAGTTCATTCTATGATATATGAACTGAGAAAAAAATGCTTTACATTTTCGTGTGACTAATTATGCAACCGATTAACCTAAATTACCATTTTAAAGTTATTGTTTTAACCTATCGAAAAGAATATGCGCACTGTTTTTCTCTTATTGTTTTGTAATTTGAAAGTGTCTCCTGAAAAGAATGTATTTCAAAATATTTTTCGATAATGATGATTAGCATTACATTTTGATGTACTTAGTGGACAATATATAGCACATAATATGTAGGAAAAAAACATACTAACTAAAACAAACATATCCCCTGTCATTAGCTTGAAACTGTTGATATAAGAGAGTAATGTTATTGCTGCCTAAACAAATAACTAAAGAAAGACACGTTCGTTAGAATTCTCACGTAGTCACTCCCTCACTGGTTTATCGGTGCATGTATGTATTAAGATGAATAAAGTACAACAAACGCCGAAAAAACATCTTCTTCCTGGAAAGCACTTATTAATAAACACTAAAAATCCGAAAACACTACAAGGTTGCAAGGATTTCACGTTCATTTAGTTCAGGAAACGATGTTCCACAACCATGTTGCTTACTTCTCTCACTCAAAACATTGGCGAAAAACAATTTAAGAGTGCAATTTATCACATGGAACATTTTCCCTCTGCACCGTTTACACGCTGCACTTGAGATAAGGACTGGACATACAGTAGCCTCTCCAGAAGGACATCCAGGAAATATTGTGACTTGAACAGCGTGGAACAGCAAACACCAGCGAAGGAGCAAGGCTACAGTGATTTATGCCGCTATCCAACTTGTCCTAGCCCTAGTAGTACTGAACCAAGAATCACGATTCCTAACCATAAATGTAAACTTCTCTTTTAACATTCATCACGGATACGAGAGGAAAGTATGTCTTACTTTTTTGGTTGAATATTTATGCTTCCCATGGAAGCAATTTGTCACCTTAACTGTGAAATGTATTTTCGTGTTACATTTTTCTAGGCCAGATGCTGACACGTGTCTCTATATATCAACGCTGCATATGTTTTTACATGCTAAATGTTCAGACATAGCGTATACATATTCCACGGGTAATTAATTAAGTGGTATTTTATCGTGGTTCCTATGGTATGGTTTGTCCTTTTGTATATTATACTGAACATGAATTAATTACATCATGGGTTTTTTTTCTTAAATAAGAACATGCATTTTACATCAGTGGGAGTTAGTGCTTAATGTCCTTGTAAGTCACGCGAGGCTTCTTGAATAAGAACTTGCATTTTTACACCAGGTGAATTTTATGCTTTTACTGCCTGTAAGTCCAGAGGCACTACTACCGGGACCAAGCTGGTTCCCGACCCCCTTTGCGCGCGCCATCTTGCGTTATTCGAGGCCGGCCCAACCTATTACCGGTACCAGATTTCCGGTGACAAACTTATATTAAAAATCAGTTCTGGTTCCAAATTGTACGAACACCAAGTATCACTTTACTAGACCGGACAAAGTGTACAACCAGTGTACACAGTGTACATGAACGTTGTATGTCAACGGAAGTACTAAGGTCTCGCGGTGTGACGTGACCTTCTTAAAGATCCTAGTGTTTTGGTGTCAGCGGCAACCACCACCACCGTGCCTTAATGGCGGTGACAAATAATATTTCCCAGGAATTCTAAAGGTCCAAATTTTTTAGTGAATACATGGTAAATTTCACAGACTCGCTATTCCCATTGCTCTGTACGTGACTGAATCTCTATGTCCATGTTTCTCTGCGAATTGTTTAATTCTAACAGATCATATTGCTGTTCCAGTCAAGTGATGTGTACAGTCTATATTGCTCTGCCAGCATATATATGGTCATATTGCTCCGTCAGTTGTGAAACGAACCCGGCCATATATTTTATTTGATTCATACAGTCCAAACTGCCTTCCGCGACGGCGGGGTAGCCTAGAGGTTAAAGCGTCACGCCAAAGACACGGGTTCAATTCCCCAGTATGTGAAGCCCATTTGTGGGCCCCCAGCCATGATATTGCTGGAATATTACTGTAAGCTGTGTAGAACTAGATTCACTCACTCAAATTGCATACGGGTCGATGTTTCCATGTTTCCCAGTCGAACATCCTACATCCCTGACAACAGGCATTTAACCAGTTTACCCATGTATATGTCCAAATCAGTAGCGGTTAGTTGTACATGTGACTACCAGCTGAGCTCAGTGCCACATGTATGTAACCTAGTACATTTATAATCAAACTAGTTGACGTTCCACCCTGCGGGAGAATATCTCACTGTCTGGCAAAGAAGCACAATACATATATATTAACACGTTTTTTATCCCTTGGAAGAACTGTACCTGATATTTCTACGGTTTTTTAGTCATCTTTGAAAATGATATAGTAGAGTCAACGCTCATCATTTGTCCTATCCGTGGACTGAGATGAATTAAGATCGATAATTCTACTTCAAATCAGTTGGTATCAGAACTGACGAGGGTTTTAGTGACTTTGTCGATCAGTCCTTTTATAACCTTAATGTTAATTGTCAGCCAGGTTGAGTACAAATACCACCTTTCCACTTCTGTTGGAATGACTCGACCGGTCATCAAGACAACGACCTTCCCCTCCCCGGTCAAGACCCTCTGACCACTACAGCAGGGTCTGTCCAGTATCTGGACAAACAACGGAAACAGTTATGATAGCCAATCATTGATGGATTATGTTATAATTCCTTGAGATATCTGAGCGTATATGTCAAAATATCACATGCAACGGAGCACATGCATGGGGTTTTCTCCATTTAAGAAGGCTTGGATAACTGGGACCCCAGCTTGTCCAAAACCATAATGATGTTCTATTAACTGTTTCTCAAGGTTGGATCCTGGATAGAATAGGTCATCAGCAACCCATGCTTGCCATAAGAAGCGACTATGCTTGCCATGAAAGACGACTATGCTTGTCGTAAGAGACGACTAACGGGATCGGGTGGTCAGGCTCGCTGACTTGGTTGACACATGTTATCGGTTCCCAGTTGCGCAGATGGATGCTCATGTTGTTGATCACTGGATTGTCTGGTCCAGATTCGATTATTTTACAAACCGCCGCCATATATCAAGATGAGTAACTTAATGTGTAATCTTTGTATTGTCTGTGTTAATTGACATTAGTGCTATCTAGGTCCCGACAATAGTGTCTATGTAGGCTGTAGTGAATGAGTATGTGTAGGGAATCGAACCCGGGTCTCCAGCGTGATAAGAGAACGCGTTAAGCACTAGGCTACCTCACTGCCCTTATGTAAGCTAATAACTGGGCGTACATTTAATGTTATTTGCAAGATTAGAATCGGGCACGGACTGATCACTGACCTTAGCGTAGTGACCCTTTTAAGACTATCACAGCTTGACCAGATACTGTGAATGACATATTTGATAAATGACAATCCCACCGACCCCGAAATACCAAACACAGGAGGAGGTCCTTACCTGTAGTGCTGTCACCAAGTGGTCAACCTCTGGACAATGGACGACGCTGGTACTGCATAGAAAAGACAATGTGGGGTATACGTTGACCTCTGACGAAGTATGATCTCATACAACTGACCAGATTAGTGTTATCAGAGAAAAGCCAATAGTTTAACAGTCAATTACGGTTTTTACCGAAAGGATTTGGTCGTTTTCGTTTAATATGAACGTACATAAAAAGAGATTACAACACAGTATCAAGTCTCGTCTCTCTGAACTGATATAGGAAGAACATACTATTGAGATGTTGCATCACGTATTTGCCATGAGTGAAGGGAAAACACATATACGTTGTTGTTGGCATATGAAGGACATCTGTGCCTAAATGCGACAGCAATCGAAATGAAAACGTCAGTCGTTGAAGATATATTGCATGAAATCAAACACTAGACTGTGCTCCGCAAGACATTTATACAATTCAGTGATAATCAAATCACAACAAAATATAGATTAAATGGATGCAAAGATATATACATAATAAGTCAATAAATCTCTCACATGTGTTTTGACAAATGCATGAGTGTGTATAATTTCTCACTCTTCAAAAAGTCATACGCAGACGGTTGAGCATATTGAACTATAAGCCCCGTCATGGCGGAACAAGAAGAGAACGTGCAACCAAATTTTATGGTTCTCAGAGGAGGGTTATAAAACTGATACAAGGCGATACAGTTCTGTAACAGTAAATCATCCGAACTACTGTTTGCCCGAAAAGCAGGTGCAAGATTTGGTGCTATGTGATTTATCAGTTACAAAGATCGCCTGACCGCGATAACCAAGGACTTATGTCAGGATGGCCACTGTCCTGTTCCATAAACGTCCATAAGTTGTACACGATCACTTGCACACAATATTTAAAAAAAACACAGGACAATATAATCAATTTTAAGTTTAATTGATTCATATTTCTTCAAATAATTTGACAAATGTTACACATACGTGTATAGAACTTGAACAAAACTTTACTTCAATATGACGTCAGTGATGACATCACTGTGACGTAGCTACACATGACGTCAGGGGTCTCGTTTCTGTTTCACAGCGTGAGGATACGTGTAAAGGTTGTACGTCGCATAACTTGAATTGTAATAGCACCAGTTGTAAGATATCGTAATCATCTCACGTAATGACGTTTAGAGTTTGCCCCCTCCATTTATTATTCACCATTTATTATTTAGTATTATTATTACTACTAATCCATATTAGTTCAGTGAGATGAATATTTAACAATCTTCAATAGTTATTGAATTACTCAAATGTTTGCGCATTGTTGTCCGTGTGGTAATGCAGTTATCAACCAGGATATCTGCTGTATTACTTTAAAGAATCATCCTATCAAAGAAATAGTTATCACGGATAATCCAGATTATAGTTTATATCATATCTCCCCGGTGTGTATGTACGACATATAGTTCATTCTTCATATTTGGAGGATGTTTAAACAACAAAATACCAAAATCAAAGGAATATTCAACATAGTTCAATATGTTTTTTGTTTCACTAGAGTTCATTTCCTTAAAAAAACCACTTGAGGAAGACTTTGTTCAAAAATGAACCTTCGTACATCTGTGATTGATAAATCTTCAAAGATGTCACGCAGATAGTGTCATGTCGATATCATTACCCAGTGATGGTCTGCCGATTCACAAATATGAATATGATTTGCACTGTTTCGCACTTGAATAAGAAGCTTAACACACGGGATATATACGCTTAGTTTGTTAGCGTAGTGTCGTCAGCGCTTTTGTTCGTTGTTTTGCTTGTTTGTTAGTTATTTTTCAATACCGAACTCAGTACCATGCCAGCTGTATGTTGGTAGCAAGTATCTAATCGAGAAAAATGTTTTATATGTTATATTATCGATTACGCTTTCTTCGTAAAGTACAGATTCTAGCACATTTGTTGGTCTGAGTCCCATCCGGGATTCGAACTCTCAGGGTGTGGGTTTGAATCCCGGATGAGACTCAACCCAACAAAAGTACTAGAATCTGTAGGTTACTGAGAAAGTGTACTCCCAAAAATGTACGTTATATTTGTCGGCTTTCTAAATGGCTTTGTGTATTCACAGAGTCTGGACTAGACAATCCAGTGATTGATACTGGGAACAGCGATCAGCATCAAAGGGGCACTTGGTTCAAATAGTCAATGTATATCTTACGTATAAATTATCAGTTTACACGCACATGGGTTTCATGTGGACGTGCGCACATTCCATTGGATACTGATGTAAATGATTGGTGTGTTGCAGCAACTCAAGTAATTCAACTTATGTCAAATTTTGAATAGTGAACCCATTAATGTCGTTTTGAAACTGGAGTACCTGGGTCGGTAGTGATTGCGATTTAACAATAGGTACTTGTAGGGTACACGTTTATATGATGCTCAACGTACGTACGGGATACCAGTTTATATGATGTAGTCACAAGTTACCAATAGCGTATCATTTCATATCATATATACTCAAGTTACGTATGGATGTTATTTATACGATGTATGCTGAATCTGCGTATGGGACAAAGTATTATGTTATAGTAAAACAAGGTATTTCAAGTTTTAACACCTTTCTCGTTCAGTTACGTTCGTTTGAAGGTTATACAGTAGGCTTTTATGTTTGACCGCAAGTTCATCGTAAGGTAAAACATTTGTCGATCTGACCCTTAAAACCAAAGATGTCACCATGGTCTTTCAGATAAAGCCAGGACAAAAAATAAGTTTGTACGGTCAATATCGGCTGTCCTTGAATATCTTAGAACACTTGTCCTCAAACAAGAGTCCATAATACCAAGGTACGTTGTACTTGAAAGTGTCGGGGAGGGGGGGGGGGGGGACGTCCACGCTACACCTGTCGGTCACATGTTACACAATGCTTGAGTAATGCGTATGGAGGTAAATGGTGGATAATAAAATCTTTGCCAACCTCTCCGGTGTACTGGGTTAGAATTCAATTTATCGTCTGTGTTGTGATCGCCTTCATACTGTAACTGTTACTGAAGGACACCTGATCATTAAACTACAGTAACTTTACGGTTATAACGAACTCAAAGACTTAAAGAGACCACTAACTTTAATGTAGTTCGTTATAATGGTTGTTCGTTACTTTTAAAATATACATCAAGTTGTCAGGAGTAAAATAGTTCTTTACATCCGTCACTTCATTACATGCGTGTTCCTTATTAACTTAGTTTATAGTTTATTCAATTAATAATTTAACAGAATGACTTAAGATTAACCTAACTAATTAAAAACACCAATGAGTTATCAATAGCTGTTTTGCTAACAGCCGGAAAACAAGGCAAGTATTGACAACGTAGCGAGTGGGGCCCTGGCCCGCCGCTTCCCGCATTAGAGATGCTGGCAAACAGCTTCTGCCGGCGAAAAAAATATGCCTCAGTCAAACAGGTTACTGACTGCACAGTAGTGGGCCATGTCCAACAGGGTCTTGCTTCTAGCTTTAATCGGATTTTTAGAAATTTTCCTTCGTGGGGTCATGTTCAGGACTTGGATTAAGTGAAATGGTTAGGTAAAGGTTTGTTTTGGTTGCACGTATACATCAAAGTTAAACAACACGAAGCAAAGACGTTTTTTTACAACTGTCAAGTGAGCAAATGTTTTTTACACAAGACGGAGTTGGTCTATCTGTAATCTGATGAATATGGATTTATATGACTGGTGAATTTATGTGTTTTGGTGTGGCTGGATTTTGTGGCTTGTGCTCCTCACAGGTTCTTCATCTGTCACTACGGGACAAACCCTGTTGGATACTGTCAGAAGAAGCTTGCTTATCTAAGCGACACCCATTGTAGTAGTGATTGGTTGCTGGGCGTTTTGAACCAGTTTTAGTTGTGGTGTGTTATTTTTAAACATCGGTGCCTCCTAGTATGCAGGCATGGTGCCTGTGATTTTGCCGAAAATAGGACACATCGTGCTGGGAACCTTTTTAAACAAACAAAATGGATCAAATTCTAGAGCTAGTGTCAATCGTGTTCTTTAACCGCGTTGGATGCAAACTTGCTGTTGCTCGTGTGTTGGGTAACGTTAAGGCCAGTTATCATATATACGTTTTGACGTATCAGGAGCGGCTGTAGGCCACTGCAAAAACTCGACACATCCAAGTGTCTAAGCAAATAGATGGATAAATGGCGATATGGTTGATTTATTGTCATCTTGATAGTATCTTGACAACGTGATTGTGCCATTTGCGAGTAGACAGTGAGTAAAGATGGGACGATACTCCAAAACCGGTGAAGTGAGAATAAGTGATCAAAAGTCCAGGGATCCTACCAAAGTTCAAGACTTCTTCGACCCTCAACCAAAGCCATTAATCAGAAGGTACAGTAACCTGAACCTTGTGGGACGAAACACTTTTGTTTCATTTTCATTATCATATTTAAATTAGGAATGTCATACTGGCGAATATGTGAGTGTTGTAACACATGATTATAAAGTTTTATTTCAGTGAACTGTTCGACATTTGGTCAAAGTATCAATATTGATGTCATGAATTATTTTAAAGTTTTTAAAAAAGGCCTATTGCGAAATTTGTCAGAATGTTTATACATGTACATACTACTGAATTGGAAAGTGTTGTGTAATGAGTATAATGATTTCTTTCTTGCTCGGATTTGCTTGTGTTTGTGCGTGTGTGTGTGCGTGCGTGTGTGCATGTATATGTATATGTATATAGATAGATAGATAGATAGATAGATAGATAGATAGATAGATAGATAGATAGATAGATAGATAGATAGATGGTGGCGAAAAAATAATGAGATTCGGTCTACAACAATGTCAACAATGACAACAACGCTGAATGGATACTGAGAAGACATCTGTGATCCCTTAACCGGACGTCCCAACTTGTAGACTTAAGTACAGAGAGATTTAGTGACCTATGACACGACCTATGCATGTAATCATCAATGAATAACGTAAAAAAGCAACAGGGTTAGTATGGACAGAACATGGTACGTCATGTAGCCTGTTAAAGAAGGAGGTAGTCACCATCATTGCTGGATTCGTGAGGAGGAAACAGTCCTAGAAAATGAACTTTTCTCATAAAGTTAAGTTACGACAATGTACTCTGGAGATCCCGTGTGACATTTTAACTAACGATTCTCTTTTAGCCTCATTCCGTACCCATGGCTATTGTGCTGTCTCTTTACTGTACATTTTGGTTTATGCGTTTGTACTGTTTCTCATCCACCGTAGTTGAACTCAAGAAAAAGGATATATTTTTTTGCGTATGATTTCCGCAGATAAAGTATATATTGGACATAAATACTGCTTCATTGGATGAAACCTTATGGTAGGAGAGTGGATTTGCGAGTCTGGTATCTGTTTCGTTTGGTAGTTTTACGCCATTGTTTTAATTCATTCTGTTAGAGAGTTTCATCTGTTTTGGTATGACGTTTTACTTAGTATTCTTCATTTGAATGTCGAGTTTAATTATGTTAGTAATACAGTTTCTAATGTCCACGGGTGCGGGAGTAGCCTAGTGGTTAGAGCGTCCGCTTGCCTCGTTGAAGACACGGTTCGTTTCCCCACATAGGTACAATGTGTGACGCGCATTTCTGGTGTCCCCCGCCGTGATATTGCTGAAATGCTGCTGAAAGCGGCCTAAAACCATATTACCCCGGTATTCACCTTTTAGCACACACCTGGTACCATCACTAATTTGTGATAATCCATTTATATATCTGTTATCGCTATTTTCGTCATACTGGCATGTGGAACTATTTCCACATATAATCGTCACTTTAGTTGGGTATCTTCTGTCATTTTAGCACATCCATGCATACATCCATGCATACATACATACATACATACATACATACATACATACATACATACATACATACATACATACATACATACATACATACATACATACATACATACATACATACATACATACATACATACATACATACATACATACACCTATTTGACCTATGAATATTTCTCACACATACTTCACGTTCCTTTAGGGCTAGTTGTAGAGTATGAGAACAATTTATTGGGACGTAGCGTGTCATGTTTCCTTATGAATACATTCATAATCTTGTCGTAATTGAAATGTTTCCATAACGAAAAGAAATTAGACTGTGACGTGAATATTACCTTAAAGCATGTAAAAACATAGGTTTTGGTCAGTAATACAGTCACATTTCCCCCAAAGAAAGCGTGGCTTTAATCCATGAATTAGTTGCATTCATCCCGTAATCAGCTTTGGTTAACTGACAAGTAAAGCTGCATCCTTCAATGGTGAACCTGCGTTGAAAACAACATGCAATCAGGATACATCCTCAAACACAACAATGTTTATTTCAAAAAAAGAAGATGAAACATCAACATGTGACTGGAGACCTTGAAAAACAACAAACCACACTTGGTGACTTAGGTCAGATGTCACCGGAAACAATACTGACGTGTGACGCTTGATTATCTGACTGGACATTGACCAAGGTTCACGTCGTAAGACACTGACTGTGTTTATGAAAAATGTTCTGATGACGACACATGAACGTGTTGACAGCTCGGTACAGCTACATCATACAATTATATGAAAAATATCACTTATCAGATGTTTATGTAATAATTTCAACAATACAAACACGTGTGTGACCTTCTTGTAGTGATTGCATCAGTCATTACTTTCGTTTCATATTCGCATGTCCACCTACCGTACATTTGCATCAGCAGTTGCTCGAATCATGCATCAAGTTATCGAGGCTAACTTGTTCACAAAGCTAGTGTGCAAATGTTTTCTTTGATGAGCTAAATATATTCAGTTTGCCTATCCTTGCTGTGAAAAGGATGAATGTGTTTCATCAGCCGTATCGTTTTTTATTTAATTAGAGATATAAATGTGAACTGACAGTTAAAGTGGACAATGTTTCGTGGTCAGTGTCGATGGCACTCTATATAAAGAGTAAAGTTAAGGGAAAGAGGCAGCTTCGGGGTCGACCTCAAAATGAGAGCCAACAGCCAGTAGCGGCGCCTCAAAAGGTTCCATTGGTGAAAAGGTAACAAACGAGTGCTGTGTTATTGCATCCATCTGAGCAATTATGAAAGATGCGTGTGCCAATTTAAAATTGCTTCTTTTAATCTTTGCATGCTACTCGTTTCATACAATGAAATGAACTTTATAACTATATCGCGTTTTGTAGCATTAGGGGTACAAATTTTCATCATTATGTGCAGATTACTGTTTTTCTCTGGGTAGACTATCTGATCTACAGAATGATTCCACACAGCGGTGATATTCAGTTGTGGCGTTATACAACAAACAACTATTTAAAATTATTGCTAAACTGTTGAGTTTTAAACTCGTGTAAGGTAAAGCTGCACATTCAGGTAAATAAGGGAAAAAGTTATAAAAATCATGAAAGTATATCTTCCTCTGATGCCGAAGAAAAATCGTCAACATATTCCTCAAGATCCTCTTACGCTTTTCTCGAGTGTGTTGAAAGTATAACATGCTGCAGATATATTAGTTAATTCAACGTACTCAGTAAACATACATGACAGGCCTTAAGAACTGCTAAGGCATGCAAAGCCTGTTTCTATTCATATTAGTCGTCCCAAAGCTTCTAGAACAACATTGCAAAGCGTTTTGGGAGCATCTGAATAATAAAACGGAATTATAATGCCGTTTTAATTCTTCCAAGGTCATATGGTTTCATTTTGATAAAACAATACAGCGTGTTCTATTTTTGTCACAAACCGTTTGCCACACCCACGTGTAAGCTAATATAAGCACATTGTTACTTATGTGTTTGCTTACGTTGGAAACGTATTTTTTGTGTTAGAATTCAAAATAAAGCTGCTGAGTGCATGCTTCATCTCCATCAATGAAGTAAATTAAGATAGTCCTCCGGAAGTTAAACATGAATGCTATGCGAGTTAGTAAACATATATCCGTGACCTTCTAGGTTGTCTTGAGCTTAACCAAACCACCGATTAACCATCTCTGTCTACAGTGTATGGGAGAGTGTTATGGTTTAGTTGTATGCTTCTTGGGATTAAGGTGCGTGTTTAATTTAGATGTTTCTGTTTTTGTCCGGTGGCACGTTCTGGTAGTTAAAGTTGCTGCTATATTCGTTGTGGTCAACTGTCTGTTTGACGGCCAGCATTACGAATGGTTATACTCTTATATAATCAGTGAACAGAACTATTGTTGTCTTATATCGTGAGCAAGGTTTTAACGACCTAGCGTTGTTAGTTTTGACTAGAATGACCAATCAAGCATATAGTACTTTTTTATGACTGCAATCAAGTTTACACGAACAAATATATGCACGACTTTTACATCTCCAGTACCTCTCACTATGTCTTTTGTTAACTTTTTTTAGAACCCAAAGGAGGTAAAAACCATGAAGAATAAATTGCCTTTTTAGTTATAAATATATTTCGCAACATTTCGATACAAGTGTTTAGACCAGAAGGCAGCATTATTGTGAGATATATACCTATGTATAAATCATACTGTTATTCCACTAATACACTGCAGCTGTAAACTGGTGGTACCGGTCGCCATTCATGCTTTAAACAATGTAATTATTAAGGAGCCAATTTACTTCACCAGGCAAAGCAGACAAACGAAAAGATGTTTCAGAAAACTAGGTGTAGTAATAGTAATAATGCCACTTGCGAAGAGTAAATGTCCACACAAGAATAAAGAGTGAAAAAGAGCGCTTGGGCGCTGTGAAATTTTAACTTTAGGTGTAATGAACTTGTTGTTCCAAGGAGCCTTGTGGTCAATATGTCAACTTGTTTATGTCGTGTGTCAGCCACATGTCACTCAACCGGGTCGAGTTTCAGAAAAATAACACGTTTAGCTGAACACCAACATAACTGATACGGACGCATGGACATAAGACACCCATACTATCGACGTCATTCTCTACAGGTCGGAGGGCATTGCGCCCTGTTACTAGACAAGGTGAAGGTCGGATCTCACGCGGATTTAAGGATGTGATGAACGGCATTGTGGCATACCGTGGATATCGTTGAATGCAACAGTCACATTCAACGCATAGTCTGAATTCCATTCTTCATTCATAATTTTTATGAAAAAATGCCGTTATATATGTGTCTGCTATTGACTGGGATGTTTATGTTTCCACATTACCTATTCTTATAATAATGTTACTAATTCTCAAGTACACTGACATAAAATAAATCCCTGTCAAAACCTGAGTAGTATATATCCATGGAATGAAATTTTTAAATATTTTGCTGAATAACTCGACACCCAGCAATATTCCGGCTATATGGCAGCGGTCTGCAAATATTCGAGTCTGGACCAGACAGCCTAGTGATCAACAGCATGAGCATCGACGCAATTGAGATACAATATCATGTGTCAACCATGCCAGCGAGTTGACTACCCAGTCCCGTTGGTCGCCTCTTACAAGGATAAAAGATCAATATTAATCTTCGCGGGTCCCAAGTATTTTTTGAGAAATCTGTTCGAACGGCTGGAATGTTTGAGTCAAAAGTAATCGTCCCTCCAATGACCACGTGGGCTGTATTAACTGACGTCACGTTCGTCCCAACGTTTCGGATACAGATGAAAAGCACTTCATCTGGTAGCCAGCACATACTTATGATACATTCGGAATCTTATGGCCTGGTTTTCATCAAGATTATGAAAACGGTTTTGTTCCTTTGACTTTTATCTTACATTCAATGTCAAGAAAGTACTAAAATAATGTTAAAAAGACGTAAAATAACTCACTCATTCAGCATCAAATATGGCAACTCGTAACAACCTCTTGTCACAAACACTTAAGGATTTCATCTTGAAAATGTAAACCAACATCATATAACATGTCCCTAGTAGATCAGCGCCCTTGATTTACGATACAAGGAACATAAAGTGGAATACAACCTACAAGTGGTCAGTATATCATTATAGTTGCCGTCACTCGCTATACAGTTAGTAAACAGCAATACCCTCTGACTGTATTGATAGTGATGACTTCTCTCCTAAATTTGCCACTTAACTATTGTTTATAAGCTTAAGCTCTTAGCTCTTGGTACATATGAGAAACAACTTTTTCGCTGCAACTTCAGTTTAAAATATTATCAGAAGCTTTCATACTACCCAGATTCATTATCCTTGCGAACTGTACGACGTCAGTTAATGTTTTCTGCAATTATCTTCGAAGTGACAGTGTTAAAAATTAATATTACATAAAAGCAACGCTTTTAACATGTTTGCGGTCACTCTGTAAACATCTATGCATGTTTGTCACAAGTGCATTGCCCAAGTCATGCCTTCACAGTCAACTATGTGTTTGTCTAGATTTGTTTGTCAACACGTTACATTTGCGGTGTGTGTCCAGCAACCAGCTGCTGATACTCATCGCCACTGAAACACCTCATACGCAACTTGTTTGCTTAAGATGTTCCCAACGTCTTGTTTTGAAATAAACACAGCTCTTGTTAAATCATATATGTGACTATCTCGGCAAACATCGTTATTTATGTTTCTCTTGACATGGAAAAAATAGTGTTCAGAGAAAGGGATTTGAAATCTTTGTATTTGTACAGATCAGACACGATGCGTCTCTTAAGCTTGGAGCGTGACCGCATTGTGTGACATTGCCTCGCTTTCTAATAACGAAAACTGGACCCCTGCTTGTTTCTCCCTATTCATGTTTTGACAGTGTGTTTTAGCCTACGTTGAAAAATAAACTGACCACTTTTTCAAAGGTGCTTCCGAGCAGTTCAAACGATAATATATCCCTTTTAGAAATAACATATTATAATTGAGACGTACAACCAATGTGTCCTCAGATGACGAGATGAAGTGCTCGATAACACTTAATGAGCATGCTCCTTCGAGGTCTGGGAAAGACAATCATCGTAGGTATCCAAGATATGAACCTGTTTCATCCAAACCCTCTCTTGTTTTCAGGGCAAGGAAAAGACTCTCCACTTACCTGCACACTCACGTGTGTTTGATACTGGTGTGCTCCCTGGCGGCGCTGGATGCAGCGTGTGTCATCGGCCAAATCATCTGTGATATTCTTATTATGAAAGGTAATTTTATCCTGTGCGCCTCAACCCACTGTTTTCTCCCTACTACGTGACAGAGTCGAGTTTCTCAAAACGATCGTATCGCTAGGTTGATCGTAACTCCCATGCTTTAACATCGATCTACGACAATCGTAGCTGTACGGTCGCTTGTGAAACGGGGCCCAGGGACCCGATCCACGAAGCATTCGTTACGTTACGACCTTTCGTAACTCTATAGTTTATCATAGACTTACGAATGTCGTAGCGATACGAACGCTTTATGGATCGGGACACGAAACGTGTGATCGTAGATCCCAGATGAGAACCAGATCCGCCGTGATTATCATCAGGCCCGGAGACTCGGGTGACATGGACCCAGTGTCCCAGTTGCAAACGCCGATGGTCATGATGTCACTCATTTGGTGTCATGTGGCTGGAATATTGCTGAGTGCGGCGTTAAACAAGAAACATATCTTTGTCGAGGCGAAGCCCACCTGGAACTATGCTTTTAACTTGCTTCGAAGTGAACGTCTTCCACCATTTGACCCCGTTATATAATTGCGATACCGTTCAAAGTGGTCTTGACCCCAGATGACATCATTCATATCCTCGGATACAGCTCATAAGTAAGACTGAAATAGTCGAACAATTTAACAAAAAGTAGCCCTGAGGTTGCCTGCACTTTAAGGAACGGACGAAATACAAAATGCCATAGATTTGGTTTTATCCCTGTTTGTTTTGGTTTTGGGTTTTGTTTTTTGTTGTTGTTGTTTTGGGTTTTTTTGTTTTTGCTTTTTGGTTGTTTTTTTGGGGTTTTTTTTTGTCTATTTCCCTATATGTTTCATAGCCATGTACAATTATGACAAGTCCATCCTTCAAACACATTCTAATGTTGAGAAACACACGAATGTACGGTGTGGAAACAGTGTACATAAAATGACTGACAACCGCATGTGACCACAACCCCCTTACATGTTGGTGGGAAAGTAAGTACTACTTAATGCTGTGGTCAGCAATATGACAGATTTTATTTCCAGTGGCGTGTGTATACATGACAGGACATGACCCAACATGACAAGGCATGACACATGATGAAGAGTTGCTACGAAGCTCTTACTGTTACAGGCTAACATCTGTCCAATTTATCCAGATCTATCGGAATGACTGAGTTTGTTAATGTGGCAATAAAACACTCAACAGCTACGTGGTGCTGAAGCGAAATTGGTGGGTTTTTTTTCTATATCCATGGGTCTTTCTAACAGTTATAACCATTGCGTCAAACGCAGGTCAGTAATGAAGCAACATTACCTGCGATGGCACTGGAAAGATGCTACCGGAAGTAATAATGAAGATATGGTCACTAACATAATGCCTTGTTATTTCAGAGGACTTGCATCACTGGCAAGTTCTGGACGAGGATCTCACGGTTGTGTTAGTGAAACATGTTCCCCTCTTAAACGGGACTAATCCCGACGATATAAATTTGGAAAAGATTTATGAAAAACTCAGTAACTATGGTAATGAAGGTGGACACGAGGTCCATACGGCTCCATTCACGCATTTCACGGACACTTCAGCACCAAGCCTTCCTGTGACCAATTTAGAGAGTGGACTACCTATTGTCTCAACAACCACAGTGCCGGCACATACGACCACTTCCGGTACAGTACCGCAACAAAATTCTTCTGGTGAGCCGCTGAAGGTGAACATGGCTAATCCGTTTTTGAAATCGGGAATAATACACAGAAGGGCTAAGAGAGCCGCGGGGGGTTCTGACGGAGACGACGGACACGGCCATACTCTACTGCATGAACTCACACACGCCTTCCATCTGGGGAGTATGGCTATTCTCTCTATGCTGCTGTTGGAGGTATGTCATCTTTTTATATTCGTTTTATTATTTTTATATGGCCGCCGGGTTCGAGTCCCCACATGGGTACAGTGTGTGAAGTCCATTACTGCTGTGCCCCGCTGTGATTTTGCTGGAATATTGCTGAATGCGGTGTAAAACTCACTCACTTAATTGTATGGCAATCCTTGTGCTCTAATGGTAGAGTGTTTGTCCTGAGAGAAGTTCTTGTCTTACCCTTTTAGCACCAGGAATGGTAACAACAAGTATCGCGGATCGATAAGACACTGACCCGGGATAGAACCTACGCCTTCCGTTCACTACGGAGACGTTCTCTTTATTACATCACACAGGTGGTGCCTCTACTGCAAAGGTTAGGCGAAGACATACAGTGATACTGTTCCCAGTGAAACTGTCCGATTAATGAATTTCTGTCACACCGGGCGTTCCTTTGTCTCGACCACCCTAAGGCGTTTGGACTTCTTAGGTTTCAGTGTATTTTATGTAATGTGTATTCGACATAATTTGTATCGTTCTTCCTCAAATCTAAGTCTGTTGGCTATTTCCCCTGAGGTGCTGGCAGATAACCGAGATTCTCTGGCGATGATGTAACATGTTTACATGTTGGCATGTTTTCATTGCAGACTTTACTGAAGTCTTTTGCCATGGGCAGAAAGCTGTTGCATCACAAACTAGAGGTAAGTGCCCAAGGCCAGTGTTGTCTGAAACGGCAAGTTGGCAGTCAAAGTACCTTGATTTTGAAAAATTCCATTGAAAAGACCACTTTGACCATGTCTTACGTGATGTTGTCTGCTGAACATCAAGTATGACAATGTTACATTGAGGCTATGCGGCTGAAATATCTAAAGTTTATCTGTTTAACCGTCATTTAGATCTCACAGAGTGGGTGAGTGAATTAAAGGACTAGTGAGCTGGTTGGATCGGTGAATGGATGAGAGCGTTAATCTAGTCATAAGTCAACTTCACACATTGTTAAACAGCTTTAGGGAAGTGTACGGAAAGAAAACATTAAACAATATATTGCGTGCTTATTGTTTCCGGGTCTTTTTATGACAGTGTTTCGACGTGTTTGTCGTCACGGTGTCCTGGTGTCTTGACGTCGCCTTTTACGAGGGTATCTGGGCACATCCGGGTACTGAAGCTGCTACAATCCTCATCTTCATCCTCCCCTGGAGAGTTGTCAGGATAGTAAACAGTAAGACTCTTTAGAATGATTGATGGATGTGGACAGGTTAAACCTTAATTACTGCATAATGATTACTGTTTTTTTTTAAATATCTCGTCGGTTTCTGTCAGCTTAAATTAAACGCGAGGCCCAAACTATGACTTCGTGGAATCAACGAGCGCGTGTATGCTGCTTGAAAACAATAACAATATTGGAGGAAGATCCACGATTTTGGCCCTTGCAGTATTAAATCTCGGGAAGGTTATTCTGTGTAATACCAACTTTACCCTATAACTTAATTATCAATCCATGTTCACCTCCCACCTTTAGAATTTATAGCCAAGTAATATTTACGTGCTTCAAGACTAATTACATGAACGTGTGTGTTTGCAGGCTTTGTTTTGGTGATCCAAGAAAAAGACCACGTGCAGCTTAAGATTGTCAAACAGAAGCTGAGGCTGTCCGTCAAGAAATCAAAAGATCTTAACGACAAGTCCTCATCATACAAGGTAAACAAGGATAAATCAGTACAAAAATAAGTCTAAAAATCGAACAAACTTGTTTAACGTCTCTCTGAACACGAAACTCACCGGAATAAAAATTACATTGGCGTATTTGGGATTTGAAGCCAAGATCATAACTTTCTGATACCTGTGAGGATTGCGGTTCCTTGGACTACTGAACGAACCGAATTTTAACAAGAGAGAAATCATATCTTTATTAATCACATAAAACTATGCTTCCCCTTGGGAATATAAATTTGCGAACGGATATGCAGTTTCATGATAATTACTTCTGTTTTTCGTTGATCTATTATCTCACTTTGGGTGATGTATCCCCTGCCGACCTTGGTGTTGGCATTGTTTTGCTGATAAAGCTGAGAATCGTTCTTCAGTGACAATGATTATGTTCTACAGATAGAACTGAAACAGCTACAGGGTCTCTGTCGGAAGCATGGTGCTACGGAGAGTGAAATCAACATGTGTGGACCAGGGGGTATGTACATTGCAGTAACACTAAGGTCAACGTCAAACCGATGGTGTCAGACTACACTGGCTATGTTATTAGTTATCGTCTAGGGTATACTTGACCAGAAATTCGAGAAAAGCATTGTCGGATTAAGGAAAGACTTATCTAAGCATGAGGATACAAACCGACCAACAGGTGATATTTAGTGTCTCCATTACAAGACTATACCTGATTCATTTTGGTTGACCAAAGTTAAGACACACTCTTCATTTCTAAACTCACTTAAGGGGTAGCCTAGTGGATAGAGTGCCGAAGGCACTGCTTCGATTGCCCGTGAGGGTACAATGTGTGAAGCCCATTTCTGGAGTCCCTCGCCTTGACTTTGCTGAATATAAAACTAAACTCACTCACTCACTCACTCTATCCACCACCACCACCACCACGTTATCCATTCTGACTGTGATTCTGACGTGCACAGATGTGAACATTTAACGAAAACGGGACATTATGTAAATTAAGGCGACAATGTATTTCTATTGCATACTATGATCAAACACAAGCTTTGAAAACATGTCCATTTCTCTTTAAAGGCAAACGCCGACGAAGCAGTTTATATCCGGGTCTTGAGAGCTTCGCTGCCATCGCCCTCTCCAGCGCGCTTGGAAGCCATCCTAGCCTCGCTCTTGAAGATTCGGATGACGACAACTCACTGGACAGTTCCCGACAGAATGGCCGTACGCCTGTCATCCATACAGTCTCTAATGGCAGTATTGGTAGCATAGGAAGTGACCTTTCTTTTAATATGAATCCTAGCGCCGGAACTGAACCCTGCGGCCTTGACAACCCCGTATTTGACAACGAAGACCCAATGCCGCCGACTTACGATGAAGTCGCTCTGAACACCAAGTTGTGAGGAAACTAATATTCCAGGTGATACTTTCACCGCTTACACTGACTCTGAATCCAGTTGATCTTTTTTCTCATACTGCTTTCAGGTTCAGTAACTGAGTATTTGTTGCAGAAAGTTGCATTGTGATAGACTGACGTTTTGAGCAAGGGCAAGAGCAACGTGTACAGGCAAAAATGCATCTCTACTGTTTTGGTTAGCTACTGATAACTAGCTAAACAATATATTGATCTTTATCAATGAAATAGGGACAACCTTGAGATTATCAAACTATAGTGTATTTCTCCAGGTACCGGTTGTTCAGATAATGAAATGCTTTTTCATTGTTATTTTAGTTTAAGTTTTACAAATACAACGAATATGTATTGAATGGACAAAAACACGAGTTAATCCCTACCTGAAAATATAGTAACAATATGAACTAAACATAACTAAATAAACCCTACACTGACATTAAATTCGAGTAAGTAATCGGGGTCGAAAGTAAAGAAAACTTCCCATAGCTGTGATGTGATCTAATTACCGTTACATGAATGTAAATGATATGACTACCAAACTTGATGACACATTTGACTGAGACCCATAATGGCTTCTCCCTTCAAAGGATGTTCCCTTCAGTCATTTACAATGTCTAAACGTCAATACCGGCCCCGCTGATTGCTAACACAATGGATATGTCAGTCAAGCGAAATGGATCTGTGTCTTAAGACGTCAATCTACTTTAAAGTCCCTTGCGAAGAGACAAAAGATGACATGGAAATTCACCCAGGGGCAAAGTTTGTCACAGGCAACATTCATCATCTGAAGTCTTTCCAGCAGTTAACAGTTCAAACGGATTAGGCCACCGTGATACTGAAATATTGCTGAGAGCGGCATAAAACTAATCTCACCCAAGGGGATTAGGCTCACTCAGGACTTTACTGAGCTAGATTTTACAGTGTTTTTTTAATGTATGTATTCTTCATTAGCAAGGTGTCATTATTAAGTAGCTCATGACTTTGATTCAAAATGTCATGTCTATGTCTAGATAGATAGATAGATAGCTAAATTATCCTTCTTGTAAAAACAATTTTAATGATGTTTTCGAATGTTATAAAAGTGATTGCGTGGTTTCTCTAACCTGAGAGATGTCGATATTTGCGGTAAATAGTCTATAAAATTCAACAGTTGCATAACCAGTGTCCTAATTGAAGAAAGGGGACATGCTGCATCTTACATCATTTCTGTGAATTACTAGTATGTGTAACCCTAAAGTATTTCAAATCTCAGAGAATGTCACACTTCGGGTGTAGCTAAAATCCATCATTGTCATTCCATATAAAACGCCCAATTTCTCTCGGTGTACTTTTCCCAGTGCTGATAAAAATAAGGTTAATTCATTTTCAACACCATCACTGAATTTATTTTGACGTGTGTGAGTAATTATCTCAAAAACCAGTGGCATTTGTCTTCCTTAATGTTCTACACATGTGGAGATCGTTTGACTGTATCATGTCGTTCTGAGTATTAGAAATCAAAAGGTCAGCAATTAAGTCATGTGTGTACCTTGAAATCCGTGAGTGTATAGGCTCCTGGTAGACACGAAACATAACGTTTCCAGTAAATAAAACTATCGTCTTGCTAATAATAGAGTTCAGTTTATTGAGACAATGTCGTTTTCAGCATGGTAGCATGCATATGATTTCCATTCGGAAATATGCCAAAATATTTTTGGATTTTTTTCTAGCATTTGTTTGATGGCGAGTTTGTCGAGTACATTCTGGCATAAAAATAGATTGTTCAAGATTGTTCAAATATTACCACAATCACCTTTACAAATTTCCCAGTCAGATACATGCTTTTTGTAGCATACTGACCATTACAATGAAACACGTCCTCTCTAACTTAGCATAACAATGGTCATTCCAGGATTTCAGGGATTTTAGGAGAATATTTTAGGACATATCGTTATTACTTTTTTATATAAACTAAAACCAACATACGGATAAAATATTAAAATATCAAACATTTAATATTTATATTTTAAATAGCTCAGTAAAACAAGGCATGAGTACTTGTACATCATTGCCTGAAATGCTAAGATGTCCCGTCTGTGATAATAAGACTTTTAACTAGTTTTATTAGGAGTTTGCTTACAAACAACGGGTTATCGTTATTCATCTTGTCCTAAGTTGTCGGCCAACTATGCTTCCATCTCTGTAAACATTAATACTATGCTTTAAGTGATGCCTATACGTGATATCAGTATTAATAGTACGTGTTGTCAAATTCATCAGTACTTAATGTACAGTATGATGTGTAGTACGCGTGAATGTGTATATGTGTGGCAACGATGTGTAGGTATATGCTTTAGTGTCTGTGTTGAATGTTTCCATAATCCTTGTCCCTGAAATATAGCTTAACAGAGAGGTTCAACAAAAACCATGTTACATGAACCTTTTAAGGAAAGATTCTTCTCCTGAAATTCCAGGATCTATAAGGAATAACTGTACTAAGTGCAAGTTCAAATCAATATGGACTTGTGAAACTGCAAAAAATATGTCCACGAATGTTTCGAAAATCCTGATTAATTCGAATTCCATTTGATAATTATCACATTATATTGTTTCTAAAACAAGCATTGAACACTAAACATTAAAGAAAAAAATATCTGTAGCAAAACTTTATTTGACGAAGTCATTTAAAACGCTGAAATTCATGTACAGTGTCACTCTCCTGGGGTATTGGTTTCTAAAAAGAGGTTCGCCCTGATAGACGTTCATGCTTTTTCTGCTCTATACAATCCTCCTGGATTTCCCCCAACTAATAAACCCCGCATGCCTGAATCATTTCCTTCCCACGTTAAACTGACACACCGTGACAGAAATTAAATAATGTTCAAAGTGACCTTAATCTCAACTCACTCTATTATGATCTTTACGACCAATTCTTTCACAAAAAATTATTTTTGGATAGGTTGTAATATTCTTATCAGTTTAAGTACCCCGATATGTCAGGTTGTGTCATACCTAGTCACAGCACCTTGATTCGGCATGACTCATCTGTCACAGCCCTCGTCCGACACAGGCGTAGCGATTACAATACTTAAGAACCGAGCTTTTCAGGTTCCGGGAGGGGATGTGGAGGGAAGGGAGTATGGAAAAACACGTAGCCGCAAGAAGTCATTCTTCTCTGTTAGAGGTGAAAAAAGAATTGCGTTCACGCGGTAAGGGTAGGGAGGTGCGTTGCAGATGGACATTGAAGCGCCTGTCAAGTGGATTATTTGTGTGCGTAATTACAGAAAAAAGTGTGTTTTGACGTTAACATAATTCAAGTCAAGGTGTGTTAAAAATCATGACAAGTTGTCATTCAAAGATCTGACAATCAAAAGTATTCTCTAGCAATTAATTTATCACACGTCCACACACTTTAACATATTGATCTGACAATCCAACATTATCTATGAGTTGACGTAATTTTTATGTATTGTGAATTTGCATATTTACATTTAAAGCTGTCGTTTCCATGACGCCAAGGTATTTCTCCAATACCTAAATGGATTCTCTTGTCTGGACAAGAGAATGGTTGCCTGTAGTTTGCCAGGCTTTTCATTGATAATTACGGGTCTGATTGGTTTGTCCAGTGTTTGCAATCATGTGTATATTAAATTGTTTTAGCAGCTTAGAAGTCATGTCTACCAGAATTAATGTATATATTTATTGATTTTCTGGAATCGACAATCCGATCGTCTCGTGACGATAAAGTAACTGTTATAAATGTTATTGTAATTATTCCCCATATTGCCACTGAGCGGCAAGGGCACGTCACCCTTCCAAGGGAGATAACTCTACCCTTGAGATATTACGAGGTGGTTGTCATAGACCGAATCTTGTGTAAAGGGGAAGGGTGGAGAAATTATAAGCATGAATTGAAAATGTCTTCCGAATAAACATGCAACGAATAAGAGGTTTGCTTGTTTGAAAGATACACTGAAACAATCGATTGTATTATTTAATGTGTTTTTTTCTGTTTCGCATCCTGTAACTATGCAATATTTAGTGATCATGCAGTTATTTTTGTATTTCTACGACATACATACTTAGAACACACTGTTAATATGTGAGTTTCTTTTGTATATTCAGCAGTCTTACCAGCATAGTGTATTTATATTGTAAATATAAAACCATGTATGGTTGCAGCATAGACAGAGTGTACTAATATGAGGATTATGTCAGGAAATGACTAGATCTTTTATCATCAGGATAATTATAGAAATTGGAATACCACGCTCATCCAATATCTAAAATCTTCCAGTATGAAACAGTTTACCGTATTTCCTCCATCAAACTGCCTGTGTATATCACTGTTGTAATGTTTACGACTTATGTTTACTGACCAGGGCGTTCAGTGGAGGAAATATGGTATTTGATGGATTTTGAATGACCGATGGATGCAGCAATGGCCGACTCATCGATTGCGTTACTGGTTCTCCCCAACTCACACTTTCACGATCCCACAGGCCAACCTGGAACTATACACTGTAAATAGAATGTATCCCACATACCCAAATATGCTCTTCAAAAAAAGTAGGGGATCTTCACTTTTTAATTTACGATTAAAAATATTTAAGAGACTTATCGAAGGTCAATCAATGTTGACATGATATTATTGAATGTTTTAAGAGTGTATCAACAATTGCACTTCCTTACAACCATAGTTATTTAGAATGTAGCCGCTATGGAAAGATGACTGGTGTATGGTATGTAATTTTCATGTATATACGATTTTCATTTAAAACAAACGACTAGAAACAAACACTAAGAAATGTGTGATGCAAGATCAGTGTCAAAATTAATGTTCTAAATGATTTCCCGACCTTGGAAAAACGTCAGAATAAAAAATGGGACCCCATGCACGTGTGTGGGGATGCTACGTTGTGCACGTGTATATCGTGCGTTGTGTTTAGGGGTGGTAATAGAGGGAAATGGTGATGCGTTCATAACGTGTCTGTCCTTGAAACGTTTCTTAACGTTTGCACTTCCTATCCCAATTGAAAATTCATTATCCCCTACTTTTTTGAAGAATATACAAGGCATTTACAACAAACATAATACAGCCCTACCAGCCCGAGAATTGAATGATATGTAGTGTAGTATTGAATAGCATATTCTGAAATTTAGTCAGAATTGCCGTGTGTTATGTTATATAAGTAAATGTACCGTAAATGTGGAGGTTTTCTGATGTGAGCGAGTGAGAGGCACTACTAGAATGTAAGTTGCATTTTGTTGTTGACGTATTGTGTGAAAATGTCATGTGTTGTTATTGTTATTCTTTAATAAACATTGTGAGTTCTATAAAGTGCTTGTTTGTTGTTTATCGAGGTTAGCTATGAATACTAGTACATCTGTGGAACATGTACTGTGTTGGGATATTGGTGTAGAGAATATTATAGAAATACTGTCAACACATGTATGACGCACACACTTCACTATCCACCCCACCTCACTCACTCGCATCCATGCATGCACGATATTGCTGGAATACTGCTAAAAGCGGCGTAAAACCATATTATTCACATCACTGTAATACCCCTTAGAAGAATCATGACATCCATTGTATGTTACCCTTTTCGCAGACACCTGGTGCTATCACTAATTTGTGATAATCCATTTATATATCTGCTATTGCTATTTTTGTCAGAGTGCATACATACATGCATACATACATACAGACACACACACACACACAGAGAGAGAGACAGACAGACAGACAGACAGATTATGTGGGTTCCGAGTAGTAATTCAATTTCCCTGGCCTGGGTGGTAAGGCACATGGATTTGTTTGCATGTCATCGCATCTAAGTTTAGACCATGTTGTCAGTCTCTAGTTTCTTTGATCAAACAGCTGGAATATCGATGATGTAAGAAAAACAACGAACAAATGGCGTCATATCTCAAAAGGATCTAAACCGTATACTCATCTTACTCTGTATAAAGGAAAGGCATGTAGTGCGATCTGGCAACACACTACCACACTAGCAAGTACCCGTGAAGATCCGTGTTAGAACTGATCTTCAGTAGTCCACGCTTTCGTATGAGGCAACTAGTTGGATCAGGTTGTGAGACCCGCTGACTGAGGTGACACATGTCATCGTATCCCAACTGAGTAGATCACTGTTCATGCTGTTCATCCCTGGTCCAGGGATTGTCTGGTCCAGACTCGATTACTTACAGACCGCCGCCATATAGCTGGAATATTTAGGAGATAAGCATAAAATTAGAGCTATTTAACGAAATTATAATAGCTCTAAATTTGACTTAAAACCAAGCATGCTATTCTACCATAGTAGTCATTCAGATTTTAAAAAAATGTAACATGATCATATACCTCTGAATGACTAAGCAATCAGAATCAAGCATTTACTGAAGCCGTGGTAGAGTGCGGCGAAAAACTAAACTCACCCACTCACTAGCATGTGAAGTGTTAAAGGCTCAGAGTCTTTGAACTGAGTAAGATTGCTTGATGAAACATAATTCCCTGTCCAGTGAACAAACTCACAGCGGAGACACGAGACATTGTACGGCGCTTCGATATGTCAGCTGAGAAGCAGGATTCCTTTCCAAACGTAGCTAAACAAAGACAAACACGAATTCTGTTCCATTTTCTACAGTAATGAAAATCTGTGGAGACTTGCTGTTTTGCCCCGATTCTGATTACTACAGGTACATCACCCTTCCGTAACGATCTAATAGTGTCCATCCATGCTAAAGTCACTTGTTCAGATACAGATGGTTATTTGGTCACAGAGGGTAGTTTTGTTTGTTGTTTAGAGCCGCACTCAGCACTATTAAAGCTATGACTCCAGTCTGGACAAGGCAATCCAATGATTAACTGCTTGAGCATCGATGTACACAATTTGAGTGACCTGGGTTCGATTCCCTACATGGGTACAATGTATGTAGCCTATTTGTGATGTCTCCCGCCATGATATTGCTGGAATATTGCTATTGGAATAAAACCATACTCACTCGTTCAGTCTGCATATACTGTGCATAATATGTATCTTATTTTTGTTTGTTTGTTTGTTTGTTTGTTTGTTTGTTTGTGTTTTTGTTTGACACGTGAAGGGCCGGGGTAGAATAGGTCTTCAGAAAACCATGCTTGCCATAAAAGGCGACTATCAGGATCGAGTGGTCAGGCACGCAGACTTAGTTGACACATATCATCGGTTCTCCTGCTGTTGATCACAGGATTGTCTGGTCCAGATTCGGTTATTTACAGACCACCGCCATATAGCTGGAATATTGCTAATTGCGCCGTAGAACTCACTCTGACATATTTTAATCAATATCTAATTAATCGCGTCATTCTTCTGATTCTCAGTCAGAACACCCTAAACCACTTCCATGTCGCACTTTACAGTCCAGTCATCCTGGTAAGATCGGACCTAACCTATCACAACTGTTTTAAGACCCCGAACCACTCCTTTATAACATATGAAAAGTCTGTGTTTATTATGCCAAAAGATGAAATAATGAGATTACCTCGTCATACTGATATCTTATACTCACCAACATTTCAATGTATCACAAACTGAATAATGGATATCATTCATTCGATCGTAAGATATCATTATATGAATTATTGATACCGCTATGTATTTGAATTTACCATAATTTGGTTCATAAACAACTTCTCTGATTGTTCAGGAGAAACCGTAGAATATTCGCGGAAAGTGAAAATATATTTACCACAGTGTTGCCAGTTTACTTTTTCACAACACTGCGTAACAGATAGAGCGATAGAGCTGGAACGCATAGTAAAATTCTCTCCTCAAATCCTTGCCTCTTTGCGACCAGACTAGCCACAAAGTGCTTACCTCCCTTAGATCACGTATTCACAGCCGGTAAGTGAATAATTTTGTCAAAAAGCCTTGGTTTTGCTGATACTTCGACATTTGATATCTATTTTCATGTTACTTAACGCCCCCGCCCCCTCTTCCTTGTCGGCAAAACGCACATGCATGTGCGTATGCGTGTACGTGTGTGCATGTGTGTCCTGAAACCTTTTGAAGTGGGCCAATGACTGGAGTTGGACACTTGATAAGTTACAAATCAATCGACACTGTTGTCCCGTGAGGTAGGAGAGCGAGTATCAAATTCAGACACATTTTCCGCAAAGATGCATGCCTTCAGCACTCAGAAGCACGACATACCACAATTGAAATATCTTTGTTCTCTGTCATTCGTAGAAATTTCCAATATTCTACAAAACCCTTTCTTCCGAAAACAGTGCTGAATACTTCTGGACGCCGAGCGAAATTTAAAAGTCACATTTCACAAATTTTGCATGGCATGTACGTTTCGGGAGAATCACGCCACACTGGATCAAACTCTCACAATACAACGAACCAGAGACTTTGAATATTTAAAAACACTTGCGAATAAATGACAGACTGAAACATAGTGTTGCTGTTCGAGATATGTCATGCGAAAGCTCTTTTCCGTTGTTGTTATTGTTGCTGTTGTTTTATTATTTATTATTTTATTGCATTATTTATTAGATCCATTATTGTTAGATTGAATACTTTTCAGATGATTTGAAAACAGCGTAAATTAAATTTTCTCGGTAGATTCATGATGGTTTTTTTCGGCAGATACATTAACAATCATTAAAATCATAACATTTAGCTTTTCTTACAGCAAGATGAACAAGAACAATAATTCAGCAGATTAAAAAAAAAATCCTCTCCCAACTGACAGCCTACTTCTCGAACCATCTAGGAATGTAGATACCAGCTAAAACGCGTCACGTGACGTGAAGCCCAGTGACGTCATAGAACAGGCCATGAGATGCCTGCATTAAGTTTCTAAGGCCGCAGTGTCAACACATCATGGAACCGGCTGAGGAGCCTAAGGAGGTTCCGCCCACTGTGGAATCGCCGGCGCCCACAAAGCAGAGCCGCAAAGAACGGGTATGTAACCGTTAGTGCTTAAGTCTGTTTAGATAATTTAGACAGACGATTTAACCGGGAAATATAAACTACATTGAATCTCCGTGTTTTTAAACTGCGTGTGACACGATCGCAATTAACAAATGGAATTTGTTAACCAACATAAATAGATTTCACATGTCTAATTTTTAAATTTGTTGATTCTTTTTGTATTTTCAGCACAGAAGTATAAAGAGTATGTGGTAATCGGTCGTATATCAGGGAGCAGGTTGAAATGTTTACTCACCATTGTCAATCATTCCGGCTCGACGCAATTACTACATAGTTTGAAACTAAACATTGCACATGCAACTGGTAGCTATTATCAACTTTTTGACTGTCACACATATTTCAGCAGACTAAATTTGAACCAAGCCTTTTGTCACACGATGTCAGTGTTGTGATAAACAAACAGCTGTCTTGTTTGTATACAAAAAGAAGTAGTCTGTCGTTTTGTTATGTATTTGATTATTTTGATTAACTGTCAAGACTTGATATCCACACTACGAAAAGACCAATGTATATTCGGCGTGTTGAACCGTGTTGTGTTTGACCCTTGGCAGTCTGATAGGAACTAATCCCGATCGTTGTACACAGACGATCCAGAGGGGATTTCGGGTGGGGGCGGATTGTGCAGGGGGTTACCCCCTACCCCAATAGTCCTGTTACAGGACCATTGAAACTCGGGTGAAAATGGTGTGTACACCACCCGTCTTTCTTTCCGAAAAGCTGTATCCAGCTGTAAAGGCATGTCAGTGATGAGCGAGTGAGTGAGTTAAGTTTTAGTCCGCACTCAGCTATATTCCAGCTATAAGGCGGGGTTCTGTGAACAGTCAAGCCTGGACCAGACAATCTAGTGATCAACATCATGAGCATCGATCTGCGCAATTGGAACCGATGACATGGGTCAGCCAAGTCAGCGAGCATGATCACCCGATCCTATTAGTCGCCTCTTACGACAAGCATGGGTTACTGAAGGTGAAGTCTCACCCAGATGTTCACGGGTCTTTGTTGTGATGAACCGAAGACTTTGGTGATTGTCTTAGGTCATCACTTCTTCTTTGTACCATGTTGTGCTCGCAAACATGACAAGCAGTGTGACTAATGTTTAATGTCAGTTACAGTCTAACACCGTTATGTCGAACTCTGTATAACTCGATATCTCGGTTGTCTCGATGTAACATCTCGGGCCTGCAAAATCCTTCATAATTTATCTTTATTCAAGCTCATAATTTATCTTTATTCAAGCTCTTTTAACTCGTTACGGATGTCTCGATATTTCGGATATCTCGAAAAAAAATTCATGGTCCCAACAAGCGAAATTATCCGTTTCACTCGATGTTTGCAAAGAACCTTACGTTCACCTACGTTTCATGAGCAAGCATGGCTCTGCGCTGAGGTTGTTTCTACACGTTTACACACGGCGCGGCCACAAGGATGCGGCAGTGTAATTCCAATTAGAGATAACTGAGTTGAAGTAGTCACTTGTTTGTTATTTAATTAGGATTGATAAAGAAGGAATGTAGTTTATAGATGATAGTCTGCTTGTTATTTGCATTGGCAAGTCCGACAGGTTCAACATGCTACTTACTCCATAATGTATGTAGACCAGTGTTTTGCAATACTTTAATTCGCCAGTTGGCCACCAGGGCAAGCTGACGCCTGTAGGTTGTAGGTCCTGAATGGAATCTGCAGGTCCAATTCGCATAATTCAAACCAATAAAAACAATAATTTTATCGATAACATAGTTTCTACAAGATAAATTATAGAAGTCTATGGCACGCAGATAATTAAAAAAAATATCAAGTTAAAAAGTGAATTTACTGAAGGCCACAAGGGCCTGCAAATATTTAAAACTGTCGGCCCGATGCAAGAACAACAGGCCCTAGGCCTCCGGGCCGGCGGTTATTTCGAACACTGCTGTAGCCCATTCAGGGGTTCAAAAATCCCATCGCCCGACACCCGGGACGAGTCAGTTTTCATGTCGGGCAATCATATAATGGTATCTTAATTGTCCGTTGGCTACTAGATAATATCTGCTTATGGTTTCAGACTGTAAATAAACTTGGATTTCATTTCATATCTGCACAAAATGGTGCCATAAATTTAACAATGATGATAAAGTAGAGCTATCTTTCTTTGCTAATAGTCACGTCTCAATAAATAGTCCACTAAACATTAATATCAAGTATCATCATGATTTAAAGCTATGATCATGAGTACAAGTAGAAAGCAAATAATACTAACTAAATAAATTATAGTTTGTATATTTTTAATATTCTACCTCTGTGAAATTTAACTTTCGATCGTTCATATAAATACTTCAGAATCAACATGGAATCGTGATGATATTGCATCTCTGCTATTTAGGGGCGATGGGTTAGCCGTGTGGTCAAATCCTCCGCTCCGTGATAAACACCCAGGTTCGATTCCCCATATGGTTTCAATGCGTGAAGCCGATTTACGGTGTCCCCCATCCTTGATACTGCTGGAATATTGTTAAAAGAGACATAAAATCATACTCATTCACTCACCCTGGTGCTATTTTAACCTCTCTTGTTATTCTATGTACATTAAACAGAAAAGGTATAATGTCACTGTCGTCAGGTATAGAAGCATTTACATTCACGTAGTTGTGCTGCAATTTGCGTGACTGGGCCTTTATTCTCGAAACGTTCGTAGCCCTAAGAATTCTTAACTTTGGTCGTAGCCAATGTGTTAAGAATGCGCTTAAGAAGTTCGTAGGGCTACGAACGTTTCGAGAATAGTTAGCCAGCTCAGGTGACCTCGCTTATGGGGTGACCGCACCACTGGAGTCAGTTATTGTGTAAAATGTGTGTAGATTTAGTATACACATCCTAAAATGTGTGTAGATTTAGTATACACTTCCTAAAATGTGTGTGGATTTAGTATACACATCCTAAAATGTGTGTAGATTTAGTATACACATCCTAAAATGTGTGTAGATTTAGTATACACATCCTAAAATGTGTGTAGATTTAGTATACACATCCTAAAATGTGTGTAGATTTAGTATACACATTCTAAAATGTGTGTAGATTTAGTATACATACTGGTAATCACTGGTGCTGCTTTTTACTATACTACTGGTAGATCGTGCGATGCTTCAAGAACCTGGCTAACTGTCTGTTCCCATGGAGACTGAGGAGAGTGGCCCCCCAAAAGCCGGCATCTGATCATGAGTCTGACTACGAAAACGAGGAGGAGAAGGAGAGTAAGTCGAATAACTCACTCATCCTCCAATAATCGATCCGCCCAACAAATCCCCACCCTACATCCTTCCTCTCCATCCTTCTCCCTGCACCCGTAGACCACCCTCAATACTCCACACATATAGGTGCACTCTCACTTTCTCACTCACTCATTCACTCACGCAATCGTGCACACACGCATACACGCGTGACCCCCACACCTGTCCACCCTACCTACAACACCTGACCACCCTGCCAACAACACCTGTCCACCCAGCATTCAACACCTGTCCACCCTTACTTCAAAACCTGTCCACCCTGCCTACAATACCACCCTGCCTACCACCCCACCCTGCCTACAACACCTGTCCACCCTGCCTCCCACACCACAACTGTCCATACTGCCTACAACACGTGTCCATCCTGCCTACAAAGCCTGTCCACCCTGACTACAAAACCTGTCCATCCTGCCTACAATACAACCCTTCCTACAATACATGTCCATCCTGCCTACAACGCCTGCCCATCCAGCCGACAACACCTGTCCACTCTACTCCCTATACACATACACCCACCCAACACATGCCTACCCTTCCCCTTGCAGGAGCACTCCCGTGAATCTCCATCACCCTGCCCGTGTTTCATCATTAATGGTCCTTGTCTCTCTGTATTTCAGTTGTCGAGTCTGCTGTCGCCCTCGCTATCAAGGCATCCCTAACCTCAGACCTGGATGACTTGTTGTAAACATCTAGGTAATGTCAATACATGCCCTAAAATTCCAGCTAATATAAATACATTATCCTGACTTGGAAGAAACTCTGTAATATCAATTCATCACCACCACCTAGACAATGATCTCTAATGTCAATACATCATCCTAATCCTGATACTCTCTAAATATCCAGGCAATACCAATACACGTACATCATCCTCACCTTGACGATAAGCTCCAAGTAACATAAGTATTCTCTCTGTTCTGACTGACATTTGTTCTCGATATTCCACACTTAAATCCAGTTCTTCAAGAGGCGGTTCTTTACCTTGCAGGTTTTAACTTAATAAAGAGTGTTATTTGTGCCTGAAGAAACAGGACTACACTGGGTGCTTAGTGACACGATCTGTATCAAGGATTGTATGATGAGAATTCCAAATTGGAACTGTGTCAAGGATTGAAGGAGAGATCATCAAACATTGCTGTCTTGCAAATGTTCTTGGAAAGTTGGCATTGATATTTTCAAGGGATCTTGTGTTTGAGACATGAAATTTATACTTCTTTGTTGACTTAATGTCTTTGTTGCATGAACCTTTTCATGAACAAGTTATTTTATGTAAGCAGTAAGTCATGTATAATAACCATAAGCCAAAAAAATGTTACATGTTGTTAAGAACCAGTGAAAGATTTAAACTGTTGTATATGATAAGCCAAAAACAATGTTACATGTTGTTAAGAACCAGTGAAAGATTTAAACTGTTGTATATGATAAGCCAAAAACAATGTTACATGTTGTTAAGAACCAGTGAAAGATTTAAACTGTTGTATATGATAAGCCAAAAACAATGTTACATGTTGTTAAGAACCAGTGAAAGATTTAAACTGTTGTATATGATAAGCCAAAAACAATGTTACATGTTGTTAAGAACCAGTGAAAGATTTAAACTGTTGTATATGATAAGCCAAAAACAATGTTACATGTTGTTAAGAACCAGTGAAAGATTTAAACTGTTGTATATGATAAGCCAAAAACAATGTTACATGTTGTTAAGAACCAGTGAAAGATTTAAACTGTTGTATATGATAAGCCAAAAACAATGTTATATGTTGTCAAGAACCAGGGAAAGATATAAAATTTTGCATATGATAAGCCAAAACAATGTTACATGTTGTTAAGAACCAGTGAAAGATTTAAGTTGTTGTATATGATAAGCCAAAAACAATGTTATACGTTTTAGAAAATCAAGGAAAAATTCAAGCTTTTACAGAATTCTGATTTTGGCACATTCATATAAGTATTGTATTTCTGCAGAAAAAAGCCATATTTTTAAATCACTAAACAAATCAAATTTATAGTAATACCAAAATTGTTTTTGTTTTGATCCTTTAGACAATGTTTCTTTCCACTGAAGTTACAAACATGTCTCTAAAAAAATTGCAGGAAGCTAGTGGTTTGTGCAGTTTGTCTGAGATATACATATAATTTGCTTGTATTCATTAAAATACTTCCTCAGTTCATATTATGTGACAGTCTATGTGCTGATGCATAAATATGAGTTTGAATATTGGCTGCATGCATTTGTTACCTTTCCATTATGCAAATATGGTAAAGTCAATAGTTTTGAGCTGTTGTGAACATTGGCAGTTTGCAAACATATCAATGTTTTGAAGGCTGTTTTTGATTGTCTAAGGTTTTTCAGTGGTAATTCTTCATGGTAATCAGTTGATCATACACAAGTTTATACCCAAAAATAACTTTAATCTCTTCCTTATTCATGTTCCCAAAGAGCAAAATTGAAACAAAAACATTTTCTTTTGTGTTGGGTTGTTGCTATTTCACAGGTGTAAACAGAGGGATTGCTGATGCTTATAACTTCATCACTGATCGCTGATTTCACTGTTTGTCGGGGACTTAATGCAAAGTTTAACAATTGTGTGGTATCCCAGATATAAGAAGCCATCATTGTGATTGCGTAACGTTGTAATTTTGTGCATTTTGTGCATATTCATATTAACATACACACATAAATGCTAAAAATAACAATAAATCTATTCAAAACGAAACAGCTGTTTAAACTTTGTAAAAGGTATCAATGTTTGTAAATATTTTAATATTTTATGCTTGTGTTCATGTTTTGTGTTTGTGCTTAATAATTATGATTTTGTATAGCCTCGGCTTTTTAATGAAAACAGGCTTCAGTTAAGTGTATATTGTCATATTGAGTGTCTTTTGCCCAAATGTGTGATATGGCATGTTTAATATCAGTAAGTTTTTGCAGCTTCCACAATCATCTACCAGATTCATAATTGGCAGCGCGTTATTAATATTTTTGTCGTGCGTGCGTGCGTGCGTGCGTGCGTGCGTGCGTGCGTGCGTGCGTGCGTGCGTGCGTGCGTGCGTGCGTGCGTGCGTGCGTGCGTGCGTGCGTGCGAGAAAATGACAGGAGATACCCAACTAAAGTCACGATTATATGTTGAAATAGTAACTGTTCCACATGCCAGTATTCACTAAAATAGCAATGGCAGATACATAATGGATTATCACAAATTAGTGATGGCAACAGGTGTCTGCAAAAAGGGTAACAAACCATGCAGTGGATATCATGGTTCTTCTAAGGGGTATAACGGTGACGTGAATAATATGGTTTTGTTGGGGGTGGGGTGTTTGTGATGTGATGGGGAGGCTGGTGAGGTCATCAATTTTGTGCACATGTTCTGGAGGGGCTAGTTATTGTACATGATAGGCAGAGGGGTTTACGGGCAGTCATCTACTCTGTACATTAATCATAAGGGTGTCATTCACACATGCAACTCCATAAAAATCACAACACCCCCTTGCCATTAATTATGAAGTCTCTTAGTCAAAAGGGCCTTTTCAACTCTTTGGTGAAACCTATGGGTGTTCTGCTGGAGGATGAAGAACAAAGATCAATAAATACAATTCTCTAAGTTGAGCAACCCGTTTGTAACAAGCAACAAGTATATATCTGGTGCCTTGTTTCATATGCAAAGACATACATAGACATCTTTGTCTTACCTGACCCGTGAAGATCCAGGTTAGAACTGGTTTTCAGTGGTCCAAGTTGTTGTAAGGGGTAACTCATGAGATCAGGCTCACTGATTTGGTTGACATGTCATCCTATTTCTATTACAAAGATTGGTGCTCATGCTGTCAATCACTGAATTGTCTGGTCTACATGATCTACATTCTGCCTTCACATAACTGAACAATGCATAGTGAGGTATCAAACAACATGAAAAATCAGTCCAAGCTGGTAGAGACTCAATTATTTTCAAACCTCAAAGCTGGAAAATTGTTGAATTCAAACAAAAAATAATCACCCAGCAAGACAAATACATTCCAACGTGTTTTATTGATGTTGCAGTCAGAAAAGCATGATGAGATTACAGTACAATAAATCAAGCAAGTAAAGATTCAGGAATGCAGCTTAAAATGATATAACAATCTTCATGATCTGACTAAAACTGTTTCACTGAGCTGTTGCGGCGTCAGACACGTACACAGAAACACAACACAGGCATCAGGTATGGACGGCTACTGATTAAGACATTGTAAAATCTAACATCAAAACTGTAAAACATAGATGTGGCGTTCCACACATCATAAAATAACATAAAAAAATAATTTTCTAAACAAACTGTATGAGTAAACATGTTGGGACCAGGTTGGGACAACAATACCAATACAAAGGTGATATGAAAGTAAAATCAAAACATCCTTTGACAAACATTTTGCATTTCAGTGACAATCTAGTATGTCTATAAACATCAAGATGGCAAAATATATATTATGCAAAGCATTGACACTTGTTACAGGGTTGAGAGGTAATAGTTAAAAAACACATCACATTTTCTGAATCTCTGAATTTTAAAGACGTGAACAAATCGTATTTTGGATGATCTATATTTTTGTATCTTCAAAAAAAAAAGCCCAAAATGAATATCCAGGGTGTATTGTCCCCTGTCATAAATTTGCACCACAAGTTAACAAAAATGTCTGAATAATTTGAAAATGAGATGATGCTTATGCTAACAAACATTCTTATGATGTGCTAACACTTATTCATAGTTCACATGTTTGGAACTGTTGAATAAGTATTTCTTGACAGTACGATTCAACTTTAAAAATATAAATGATGTTAGCAATGGGGCCTTGACTAAATATACTGGTATGAACATTCTCCACACATTTCTTTTGCACCAAATCTTACCTTCAAGATCTGAGGTCATTACTTAAGTTTACAACACAAACTCCATCAAACATGAGAAAAGGGTAGATGTCTAGACATATGGTCATAGACTTGCACAAGTCTCTCTGGTAATAATGAATAATAATTTCTTACAAATAATAAACAAAAAAGTGAAGTCCTTTCTGCTTATCTAGACTTGCTTCTTCAAAGGATAGAATTACCATACACCCATGGACTCAGCATTCAGTACAAGGCTAATACGCCCACAACAAATTGTTTATTGGATAAACAAGGACTTTCATAAGTCAAATTTGAAAACTGACCTTTGTTGAAAACATAACAGTATAGGAAATGGGCTTCACACATTGTACCCATGTGGGGAACTGAACCTGGGTTCTCAGCATGACAGCCGAATGCTTTAACCACCCAGAAATCACCAGAACAGAGTGGGATTCTGAAACAGCATGTGGCCAAATGTAACTGAATTCTGAGTTCAACATTACAGATTCTTTTCCTCCAAGCACTATCTTTCCCTTCATTGTGACTGTGTCAAAAATGACAAAAATAGTTTGGATACTTACAATAATGTGATGATAAGGTCTTCATGTGTCAACAAAGAAAAACAAACACTTAATATAAACCCAGTTTCTCACTTAAACACTAAAATCAACACGAAATGATGTTCTCAGTGATAGGTGATGCAGCTGCACCTTCTATTAACAGAACTCATCAAAAGACAAGGAAAATACAATGGGGTCATGGCACTGACATTTTAATGCAAATTTTGATGATCCAAGTGAATTGGCAGGACGTCTTCAACCAATACCATCAAACACAATGAAATCAAATTACTAATGTTTAAAATTATTCTAACACTACTAAGTTGACTTGATACTGAAAGTCCTTATTAAGCCTTGAATGACTCTTGTAAAAAACAACTGTAGCACAGCTGTAATTGCTACTTGAGAAAATGATATATATGCTAACTGATATGTAAGCTATGAAACCTTCCCACAGTTTTGGAATATTAAAAATGAAGTCACACAATTACAAACTTATACAAAGAATAAGAAAAAACACTGCATCCTTCAAGAGTGTCTTTACTTGCAGTGAAAATCATCTTCATTACTGTTAACAATATGTATAAGTGGTGACTTGATCAAGCTTAGATATAATTCTGAAATACTGATAATACTGAAAAATATAATTATAAGACAACCAGTTTCACTAAAAAAAATAATGCGATATTTTTCATGATGAAGTTACACAACAGACACATTACTTTACTTTCAAAAACACATTAAATTAGATAACTGGTAATTCCTATTCAGCTTTTAATGATATTTCTGTACACATACCAACAGTTACTTTCCACAAATTTGTTCTGACACAATTACCTCCCCTTCAGTTTATGAAACCAGAGTTATCACAACCTGACAGAGGAAATCACACCCTCAATCATTTAATACACAGGGCCATGACTGATTCATCTTAGCTCAAGTTCCAAAGATAATGTAAAATACTGTGACACACAAAAACGTACAGATATATTACAAATTGTATCTACAAGGCAAAAATGTACATCATCATATTCATACAAAACATTAGTAGAAAACACATCTGAAAAGCTTGCTATCTCTCAAATACAGCTTGCACACAAAAGCATATATACTTAGCTTTCAAATTACTCATTGACAGAATCATAACTATTAATGAATAGGTACCATCCTCAAAGTGTTTTCTTACAACCACAAATTCACAACATACATAAAATGGAAAAATGTGTGGAGACTATGTACAACAAAATGGGTCATACATATAAAACTTGTATCAAGAGATGAGATTACAGTTTTTAAAACACTTTCAACGATAATGTTTTTAATATTTGAAAGGTGTATAAAGTCTTAATCCTGACTCAATGAAATATACTACTCTAACCTGTAAATTCTTATATATGACTAAACTTCATCCATCTTAAACTGACTAACTGTGGAAATTTATAAGTCCCTAATTTCATTTGAGTGGTATATGCAACAACGAACTGAACACACAAAATACTAGTGATGTTGGTAGAGACAGACAAACATAGAATGTGCATATTGTACATTTCTAGTTATTTGCATTTCAAGATTCAACAAATTATCTGTCATATCACATTTGCAAACTTGTCGAGTTAAGTATTCACCCTCCTCCTAATCTTCACCTTCTTTGCATGGCTGCTGTTAACAAAGGGCTATGTAGTTTTAGGCTGCTTCCCACATTATATTAGAGAAATAAAAACTTTCATAATGTAAGTCCATTACTGATCGTTTACTTGAGCAGAATGAAAGGAACATATTTTACACCTGATTCCTGGAACTGAGTGAATGATTCAGATTTTGTTCTTTTTGAACTGTATTTCCACCATAGTGTCTGAGTAAGGAGGCATACTGGAGGATGTCAAGAAGTGTTGGTGATGGTTGCAAGGCTTCCTGTTTGCTTTGGTAGGGGCCAAGGAACATGGTAAGGAAAGGCGAGGAGAGGTGTGTTGGTGAGGAGGTGAAGAGAGGCCAGGAGAAGTGGTAAGGACAGGCGAGGAGAGGGGTTGAGGTGAGGAGAGATGAGGAGAGGTCAGGACAGGCAGGAAGTGGTGAGGACAGGCAAGGTGAGGTGTGGAGGTAAGGAGAGATGAGGAGGCATAAAGAAGCCAGGAGAGGCGGTGACAGGTGAGAACAGGCAAGGAGTTGTCACAAGGAGAGGTGATGACACGCAAGAAGTTGTGACAGGTGAGGTGAAGCGAGGAGAGGTGATGAGGTGAAGTGAGGCAAAGAGAGGTGAGGTGATTTGGTGAAGAGAAACAAGGAGAGCTGAGGAAAGGCGAGATGAGGTGAGGTGAGGTGTGGTGAGGAGGTTAAGAGAGATGAGGAAGGATGGTAAGAGGTGAAGAGAGGCAAGGAGAGGTGGCGAGGAGTGAGGTTCAAGATCACATCCAAGAGGTTCAAGATCACATCCACAATTATTGCACTTTCATAGCCCCATGCATGTGTGGTTGCAGCTTCAAGTACTTGTCACGATATATGCCAGTGCTGACAGAGACAGGTTCTCAGGATATGGTCATTATGAAGGGTCATGAACACACATGTGCTGGCACATCCCAATAACACCAAACCCACTGCCTTGCACAACAACCTGTAGGGACTTTGTTCATCATGGTTGAAAGTATGCATCAATGGTGTAGATATTCAACACATTAATCCATTTCGGTTACATGACAAGTTACAAATGTTACCATAATCTCCATATTCAAATGAATTCTACACTGGACAAAAATAGTTACAGATATATGTAAATTTTGAAATTATGAAATATGACCTATCTACTTGCTGACACACCGATAAAATACCAATCATAAAAAAGCCAATATCCTTAACGCATTTGGTCAAGTATATATTTTGAGTGATACGATGAAACCAGAGACTATGTTTTCTCTATTTTTTTAAATCCAAAAAGAAATAACATGAACATGTCTAAATGGAAATAAGACGTCCCAAGATTTCCCAGATAATACAAATGCTTTAGAGTCAAGAAATCTTGATGGATAGATTGCAGTAGCATCAGACGGAAACAGAAGTACCATTGAGTTTGTCCCATGCAAACTTTGTTGTGTTTAAGGATATACTACAAAGAACACATCTGTGATAATGAAAGCTCAATCATGTTCAATCAAAATGAAATGATTAACATGCCTTTGAACCACTAATAAGACCTAATTCTGCTTCAAGGTTATGTATGGAACTGTGACTACATATAAACTATATACAATTGTTGGAACGGATTTCTCCTTGCTTGTTAAAAATGCTACAAATCTTTCAACCTGACCACAAATATCCATTCTCACAGTTGCTGTTGGAACATCAGGTCTGTTAAGCAGTAGTGTCTCCGAGTCAGTTTCCTGCGAAACAACACCCTCCTTAACTGGCACTTGTCATAGAAATTATTTATCAAAAACCTTTCATGTGAAAATTGACCTTCGTTTCTCAATCAATGTTCTCAATCACAAGTGACTAACAAACAACCATGACATTCAAATGGTTCCCCCTAAAATGTACACATCCAAACACTTTTCTCACCCCAACAGATTAATAACTTTTTCACTTCATTAAATTGTCATAGTTTAATATGACAGATGATGAACTACTTTCCTGAACTTTCCTCGAGAAAAGATCAAACTAATTGCAAGACCATCGCAGAGTTATCATCCTAAGACTCATCATCCTGACTCTCCAACCATCCTCCCAGAAAATGACCATCACCCTATAAGATAAAACTGTATTATCAACAAATCTTTTTCATTAGCTCTGTTCCATCAGGTTTCTTTACTCCACAGTACTTTACTAAAAAAACAATTCCCTTCTTTCTCTTTTCCAAATTCACAAACCAGATTCCCCCATCCAATATGGCGCTGTCTGCAGCAATAAAATGAGTGTGAGGTATTTGTCATCACCATGGCAACACACTAACATGTGCATCCTTGTTCACACATTATCCTATCAGGCGGATGCAGTCTGCACAACACAAACTGTGCTCTCAACCACATCAATATATTTAACAATATCTTCAAACTGTTAAGTACAAACATAATATCTACCAATAAGTTCATGTTTAGAGAGTGAGTGATTTCAAACTAAAACACCACAACAGATATCATGTTTGGATATAAATACTGATATTTTAGTCATTTACAGTCAACGTAAATTTCAAATAAAACAATGAATAAATTAATATTATTCTTTCACCAATACACCTGCGGTTGGTATACGTAAGAAAATATATCATTCAGCTGATGCTAAAATAAAAATAAAGCATAATGCCCTATTGAAACTGAATCCTCTTTTGAAACTGAATCCCCTTTTGCAACTGAATTCCCTCTTGAAACTAAATCCCCTCCCCTCTTGAAACTGAATGCCCCTTTTGAAACTGAATCCCCTTTTGTAACTGAATCCCCTGTTGAAACTGAATCCCCTGTTGAAACTGAATCCCCTTATGCAACTGAATTCCCTTTTGTAACTGAATCCCCTCTTGAAACTGAATCCCCTCTTGAAACTGAATCCCCTCTTGAAACTGAATTCCCTTTTGTAACTGAATCCCCTGTTCAAACTGAATCCCCTGTTGAAACTGAATCCCCTCTTGTAACTGAATCCCCTATTGAAACTGAATCAAACAAACCATACGGCATATAGCCTAGAACACAGACTTTGAAATGATCAGTGAAAGATATTAAATGACATGATTCAAATTATGAAACAATAGTGAGTAAAATTTGATTATGGTACATATTACAATAAAAGTACACCAAAATAAATTCATTACTTGGCAACATAATTTTGTTTCCTTATTGATTTACATTTTTTTTTACTGAAAAACTATTCAAAATAATTCAAACAGTAAATGATTAAATTACATATGGAAAAATATTAACATCACAAACAAAATAGTATCATATTCAAATCTCCTGATGTAACCATCCATAAACTCACTGCTTCATTGCATAAGAGTACAAAAAATATGTTGATCATCGGATGAAAATATTTCTTTGCTAAAAACGTCCAAGCAGAAATAAATACTTGTGCTAGCAGTTTACATCTACAAAATACCTGAAAGCAGGATAAAACAAAACCAAAATGATACAGATTCAACAACAAAAGTACTAAGTATGACGAGATCTCTTTGACTCACGGAAAGTATTAATACAATAATGACAAAGATTTCTGCAAATATGTGAGTGAGTGAGTGAGTGAGAGAGCTGGGAAAAATGCCGCTATAAACAATATTCCAGTTATATCACAGCACGTCAGATCAGGGTGGGAGGAAGGCCCAAAGCCTCACACATTTAACACTTAGCCGTGTTTGAAATGCCTGATGGCCTGGCACCCAGGACAGGTTATTTTCAACACAGACTGCCAGATTCTCAAATTCACCTCTCCTATATATGTTAAAATTCAGACATATATATGAAGATATTCATCATGTTTCAGGATAAAAAAGCAATATTAATTCACTTGTAAAAATATACGATGAATTCCAACTGGATGATAAACTATGTTGCTTGTCAAACCCAAATTATTTGCAGGCAGGTTAGTTTTGGTCAGGGCTGACCAGCCCTGTGGTCTGGCTGAAATGTTTGGGAGTTTCATACCTTGCATGATGCTGACAAACCCAGAAACATTGTGGCAAACCAAAATCAAAGCTTCCTGGATGCTGTACAAAACAACTTTAGCGCTACAACTTCCTTAGCACTAAGATCACTTTCTACAATGGCACCCTGGGATGCATCTCTGAGCAGCAAACTGCAGCACAACACAGCCATCCACAAATCTTCAAATCATTATTAAAGTAAACAGATTTGTACATTTGAATGACATTTAGAAAAGACACAATATTCTTTCCTATTGAAGATATTTTTAAGTGAGTTTAGTTTTACACTGCTTTTAGATATATTCCAAACATTTTGTGGTAGGCAACACCAGAAATGGTCTTCACACACTGTACCCATGTCAGACATCAAACCCAGATCTTCCGTGTGATGATGGAATTCTTTTACCAGGCTACCCCACCACCCTTAAGTGACAAGTAGATCTCCAAAACAAGTAATTAAACTAGTCTGGCCACATGACTGGACTCCTGACAGTAAACACCCCTTGCTGTCATGCTGTGGAGACTGACTGACTGTTCTGTAGGACACTAACATTGACATGTCTCAGGCACTCAGTGTATTTGTTGATGATCTGTAGACAGGTGTTCACTGATCAAGGGATCACATGCCCATCTGCATGTCAGCGAAGTTGTAGAAGTTGTCAATCTGTTGCAGTGCCGCTGAAAGGTTCTGGCTCACGAACACCAGTCCAGTTGTCCCTTTCGTAAGATCCACAACTGTGTCTTGGCAGTGTTTTATTGCACCGGTTCCATTATACTCTAGCCCAATCACAGGCCCTGAAACAGTATAAAACACAGTAAGAACTGACATGATAAAGCGTCTCATTCAGTCTGGACCAGTGTATGAAATAGTTTTTCCAAATTTTGCCAGCCAGTTGGGCTAGCTATGCCTGTAAGTTACTATCCCACAAAATAATTCAACAGTCTGAATATGAATATCATGGGTTTCTAATGTGATGAACAGTTTTATCAAGCAATAAACCTGCATTATATAAGAGTTATATAACGTAATGAGTGGGAGAGGGTGATATATTTACAAAATGACCCCACAAAAATTCACTGGTCAGTGACTGGCCAAACTGGAATTTTACTAGCCACAGGCTAGTGGGCCAGCAGCTATTTCAAACATAGGTGTGGACTCGAAAAAAGCAATGACTGATATAATGAGCTGTCTCTTAGAAACATAATCAAGACAAGCTTGTGAAAATGAACTGGCCATCACAGGCTTCTGTGACTACTCAGCATCTTGCAGCCACTAAGATGGTTAATATAATACATGTATGTTCTTGGTGAAGCTAAAGGTGCGCTCTCATGGTGTGATTTGTAGTGAAGACTTGTAGCATGTAACATAGTTGCAACAATAGAACATCCATTTGAAATCACATACAACTGGTCAGAGCCGAATCGTATGACATAGCAAGCTTTCAACCAATCAAATCACTTAGACCTGTGTCCACCTCGGTGTGACATCACTATCGTTTATACTGACATTATGTCCATAGGGAGAAAATCCTTCAGCAATCTTGGATCTTCTTGTTCTAGCTCTCTAAGAAATAAATTATACTCGCAGCCTCGTTCTGCCTCAGAAACTAGTTGCGGACCCACACTAATTTTGACTTTCTCATCTCCTATTATAATGACTGAGATGTGTACAATGAAGTATGAATTGTATGCAGCAAAGTACACAAACTACAAAGTCATCACGATCTTTGTTACTACATATACTACAAGTTGTTAAAGGTCACATGCAACCAAAAAATCAAACATAATTAAAACACATTTATCACTTATTCATGACATATAATATACATTGCTGCTTTTAAAAAAGCAAATAAACACAATTATAAGCGTATAATCGCGATTCAAAAGTGCAATATTTTGTACTTGGACTTACTTCCCCCGAAACGAAGCCCTCGGGAGACCGAACCCAGTCATAGCAGGTGGATATGCACTCAAGTATAACGACGGCTTCCGATTGGCTGTTTCATTTGCTGATATGCTTCATTATGGGTTCATTGTGTGTACAGAAAGATGATCTGTTTGATGGGCATTTTAGAAGTATAGCCAGTCACAAGAAAGTAAGATTCTTTATGGATAACAACTTCTTTTTGTATACTTGATGCGTCGTTTCAGTATGGATTCATATACTGTTGTCAAACAAAATCATATACACGAAAAGAAGTTGTTATCCATGAAGAATGTATATAGAGATGTTGGGTTTGGAAAATACATTTTCTCTGAATTTGCGCTCAATCCAATAAAAATCCTGCGTGGCTGGAATCTGTCATTCTTCCAAGTACAAAGCAGGACTTGAAACTGACAAGAGTTTGCACCAGTTTCCGTCAGATCCAGTCATCCGAAAAAAATGAATGTAGTTTGTTTGCAACCCACAGACATAAAAACATGTCATGTGTATCACACGTGCCTAATTACATAATGTGGCAGACACGGGACTCGGGTGCACAAGTTATAAATCAACTTATTTTCTTTACGTCGTATTGTCTGATAGGTGTTAAAATCAAATTGCACGTGGTCAATGATTGAAGCTGTGTATTGCATGTTGTCTTTAGCAGACAGGCAGACAGACATATAGGTGTAAATAAACCAGACACGGAGCTTTCTCTGTGACAGAGACTGCTTACCACAATCAACAAGTTGTTTTACGTAACGAGTAGATTATTTACTTGTTTGTGTACACAACCAAGATTAGACTCCTCCTCACGACCTCAGACGCTGGGCATGCATACTGTTTCAAGCTCAGCGAACCTATTCACTGCGCATGCGTCATGGACGCAGCGCAGCACAGCTGCTGAAACCAGTTTTCCCCCCAGCGCTGGGGTAATTTAGTAAAACGTTTGAACCCCGATTTCGCGGGCTTTTTTTTCATCGCGTTTTTTTCAACTTTATAGGCTGAATTGGCATTTTTGATGATTTGTTTCGGTAAGTGCATACCGAAAGGTACCAGAATCTGCAAAGTTGTGTTTTACGTTGCATGTGACCTTTAATATAAGTCACAATATGAGAACACACAAAAGGGAAGCAACTCTGCACAGATATGCTCTAGAGCTGCTATACCTACCTTGTTGTACTGCTAGTGAGTAGGAATCAGTGCCAAACACTCGTTGTGCGTCTGCAGCCTGCATAGAGACCTCCTTTGTCTGCATCAGGGAACAGTCCGGCTGAGGAAAGAGCAAGCATGAAGATGTATCATTTTTCAGTTTCACAAAATTCATATCCCTTAAGAGAGGTAACTGATGGTAATTTACCTTTGTCAAGTGAATTTGACACACTTCTAACGCACAAAAGAGAATTTTGAAGATTGTCGTCATTAGAAATTGGTATGTATTAAAACAATAAAAACTCATATCATTGTGAATTTGATACACATACTATAATGCCAAGCAGCCCTTTTGAAGATTGTAGCCATTACTCTCTTGTAAATATGAAAACAATTACAGAACACTCACATTATCATTCCTGATCATCAAGTGAATTTCATACACATACTATAAAGCCAAGAGTAGTTTGAAGATTGCTGCCATTAGAAAGTGGTAAATGTTAAACCAATAAAAGAAAATTCACGTGACTGTTCGTGATCGTCAAGTGAAAGTGATACACATACAATAATGCCAACAGCATTTTGAAGATTGTACTTTAGATATGAACACAACCATAGAATACTCACATGATTACTCCTCATCGTTTCTATAAATGAGATTGCCCGGTCATGTGAGCCGCCATCATTGAAGAATATAATGAGACAAGACTGGAACAGAGAGGTGAAACTATGAAACACTGTGTGAGTCTCATTCACTTATGAGTATACAGACACAAAGCTGGAACAGAGAAATGAAACATGAATCTCATAGGTAGAACTTAGTCCATCTGATGACACAGATTGACATCACCAGGCTTTATCACTGTCTCCTATCACTAGATCACAACAGAATTTTTCTTGCTCATGAAATTGAAGTTGACACCAGAGCAAGGAACATCTCAAACACACTGACACTGATTCAAAATTGTTGCCTGACTGCTCACTGTGTAACATTCAGTATATATTAGACTTACCCATGTTATATTTTGCTGGTTCAGAAGGGATTTCTTACACCATTTGTCACGGCAAATTATTCACCGTAACACAGGTGGGGAAAAAAATCACAGCTTAACATTTGTTCCACTAACCCAAATGTTTGTGCAATAACAACTTTCGGTTGGTAACACTGCAATCTAATTTTCACACCTCATCTGACTTTTTCCGCCGTGTGCCCAGTGTGTAAGGGACACAACTCTTCCTGGCATCATATGTGATCTGTAAAGCAGCAAACTCATCCCCAGTTGGCAGTGGAACATAGTCCTCAATATTCACCTCCTAAAGTAAAGAAAGACATGACTTAACATTTAGCACTCGTGTCCCAAGCATTACAATGATCAAATACATATTTTATGCCGTACCGAATAGTAGCTTCTTGATTTCAGTAAACAGGAATATTTTGGAAAACTTGCAATCTTTATCTTGTGTTTTTTTTGTCTAAATGATATTTAATATGAAACAGTTACTGTCAACAATCAAGTTACTGTACCCATTGGCCCACATCTCACCCCTACTCCCTACTCCCTATCTCCCACCCCCAAGTCAAAAACAAATTGAACTGGATCAACCTCTAAAATACATGTGACCCCTTCCTCTAACCACAACCTCAGAAAGGAAACAAACTGTACTGGATCATCCACTAGCCCACCTCTCATCACCTTCCCCAAAGTAAAGAAACAAAATGGATTCAGTTACCCACTGGCCCACATCTTGCTTCGTCATAATAATGTCCCCAAGATGCCAGGTTAAGCTGCTACTTACCTCTGCAAGGAGAGAGAAGTTTGTTTCCCCTGGGGCAGGGGTAAAGTCGTGGATGTTGCTCCAGTTATTGTTGAACACAGTCCTCTCAGCCGCCTTCATCTGACCTGCAGACAGACATGAAAGCCATGAACTTCCAGGCATTGCAGACCAGACATATTTTGTCCTAGGTTCATAAATCAAAATCGAAAAACATGTTGAAGAACCACATTAAAATCAACAAGAAAACCACAGATACAGACGTAAAACAGCATGTAGATCTAAAACCATAGACAACAGAACACATAAACATGCCATAAATAATCAAAGCTGAGGGCAGATCCCAACACTAGGGACCGCAGACAGAGTCTTACAGTACGTTTGATTCCTAAACAGACCCAAGCTGGATTTATGGCTTTGTGCAATTTATATATTCAAAAGACGTATTTATCAAAAGTATTTAAACAATCAGAAAATTAAAAATGACCTGGTCAAAATGATCCATGATTGTTTTACAATGAAATATTCATCCTTTGTGACGGAAAAAATCAATACAGTCAAGCAGGAGATGTTTGACCATGAATAATTCATCACAAGGGATACACATTGCGATGATCCTCATCTTTCAACAGGTTCTCATGAATATATCTAGAATGACCTATAGGACAGTGTTGCATAATAACTACATCACATATGGACTGACAACCCAGAGATCCATACAAAATAATCAATACAATACTGTGATACTTATTTTCATTAAATCTGAGAAGATCCAATATTTTACATTTTACAAATTATTTCAAAATTACTTCTAAGTGACTCATGAGAAGCTACAAATCATAATAAGCCACAGGGGTAGAATGTGTGAACATTGCTAAATAGGGCAAAAGGCCTGACTCCCTTCAGTCACACAGTCAGGATCTTGTTCCTCAAAGCGATCATAGCTTTATGACAGTCGCAAGTCTATGCTTAAGTAAGGGAGTTACGACAGTTACAGCGCTACGATCAGTTTGAGGAACAGGACCCTGGACAACATTCTCCCATGTCCCTCAAACTTACTGTCTAGCTGTGGGTAGGAGCACTGGAAACAGCCGAACTTGACATTGTTGGTGGACTCGATGATGGGCTGAGAGCCACAACATAAGAACATGTCCAGCCGGCTGCAGTCTCGCGTCCGGAACTGCTGGCATGCAACGATGGCTTTGATGTCTTTGCAGTCACGGAAAAACACACTGTAACGAAGACGAACTTTGAAGAAAATGGTCCAGATTAAAGATCATGTTTTTCTAGAGCATTACATTTGATTGTTGCTCCATTCAGCATTATTCTGGATATATCACAATGGCCTGTAGATAATCGAATCCTGACAACACAAATCAGTAGTTGTCATTATGGGATATTACAGCATGCCATCAGAGTATGATGTAGCACTATCAGACAAGTCTGGGCCTACATCTCCGAAGCTCTCTTAGCGCTAAGATTATTGGAAGTGCCAAACATTAACATTAGCTTATGACTATCTTAGCACTCAGAGAGCTTCAAAAATCTAGGTACTGATCTGTACATCCATTTAGTCACCCTGTGCTTCAAGCTTAGACTGTTGATTGAAATCTGGTGTGTGGAATACAATACCATCTTATGCCACTTCCATATAGGTGCTCTTCATTATGTGAACGATGCAAGCTTTCTAATATGGCCAACAGTAATAACACAGTATATAATCATAATTATGCCAAAGTGGGGTTTTGGGTTTTTTTTCCTACTAGGTTTATTAGAAATGATGTATATTTATTCTTGCTATATTACAAAGGAGAAAAGAGCTAGAGCTGCATAATTCCAACAAACCTTGTTTTAACTGGTCCAAGGAACATTCGGCAGTTTGTGCAGTCATCTATGGTTATCGTTGCAGAGTGGTCAAACACATAGATGTTGCAGTCCTAAAAGATACCAGGAAAAGTACAAAACAACATTCACAATGACAATAACGCTGAAGATAAAAATTATTATCATAATCAATAATCATCAGCAACTGATTCTTTAATCACACTTATATTTATAACATGTTCTCCAGGAAGAATACACAAAGCCATTTAAAAGTACAGTGCACTCTGTGGAACTCGGACTGTCTCTCAGTCCCAAAAAGGTCCAAATTAGACAGAGTGCACTGTAGTCCAAAAAGGATTACTCTTTCTAAGTAATGTTCATATTCTTGTACTTGTGTTTGGATGAGTGAGTTTAATTTTATGCCTTATTCATTACTATTCAAGCCATATGGCAGCAATCTGTAAGCAACTGAGTCTGGACAAGACAACCCAGTGGGAATTGATGACATGCACCAACCAAATCAACGAGTCTGACCACCCAATCCTGTTATTCCCCTCTTACAACAAGCATGGTTACTGAAGGCCAATGTTCTAACCCAGAGCTTCACTGGTTCTCTCAGAATGAGTGTCATTTAGAATTCAACCAAACAAACATATAACATATACAAGTATTGTAAACTAAAGGGTATGTTCTGCAGAAACTGGTGATAAAGCAGCAACAATATGCTCCCCCCTCAACCCCACCCCAACAAAAAAAACCAGTTACACAATTGTTGTCTGTAAGCTTTACAAAGCTTACACATAACTTACCATGGTAATTATCAATAACAAGAAACAGAAATTATTCACTTCCAGTTTTGACATTTTATTAAAATTTAGCTTAAAACTTGTGGTAGTTACCTCACAGTTCTGTATAACAAGTTGTTGACCATTAACTGTTCCAGGTAATCGACTGACAGTTTCATTCTTCAAGTTCTCTATGATGAAGTCTTTCACATTCACCTGGGCTCGCACATCCCTGAAACCAGTGATAGAGTTTAGTTTTACGCAGCTTTAAACAATATTCCATCAATATCATATGGGGGAAACCAGAAATGGGTTCCATACATTGTCCTCATGTTGCGAGTCAAACCTGGGTCTTTGGTATGACAAGTCTTTAACCACAAAGCTACCCACAAGTCCCGCTGAAATACGTACCCACAGATGTTATGTTTGTTTGTTGTGTTTGTTTTATTATAAGATATTTACATAGCGCACATTTCCATGCAACTAGTGCTTGCTCAATGAACTGGTATTTTTTCCCTCAATCACTGGATGTCAATCTCAATGGCACATCATATTATTAATCTCAACTCCCTTGGGAGTATACAATCCTTCCTGCCTCAAGGCACACAGAGTTCATGTGGCTATCTCATCCTAGCGAGGTACCCAATCACAGCTGGGTGGACTTGGACACATAATCACAGTACTTCTCCAAGTTCACTGCAATTGCTGTACCCTCAACTAGGTGTTAACAAGCATACATGTGGCCACCATCTTGTCATATATCAACGGATTGATTTGTTCTTTTAAGTGCAGAGGGTTGTGGTGTGTACACTACAACTAGCAGTTGTGACAACACGGACAGGGTCTGCACACAAGGTTGACTCCAAGGTGTTTATAGCAGGTCACCGGTGGGCTCAATCCCGATACCTCAACCTCACTCAATCACTATCCTGGTGTTTCAGTCAGCTTACCTATCGTGCTCCATACACTTTTCACTCTTCAGCATTCATCATGTATGATGACAGAATGGATATATCCAAGTCAGGACCCGACAATCTGCTGATTGGTCCAGGAGCACTGACCTACTGAATTAGGAAGTGATGCTATCCAGGAACCCAGTCAGTGAACCATCCAGCCATATCACTGACCTCTTACAACAAAGTATGCTTTGGTTGTTATTTAACACCACACTCAGCAATAATCCAGCCATATAGCGGCATTCTATAAATAATCCAGTCTGGACCAAACAATCCTGTGATCAGCAATATGAGCATTGCAATTGGGATATGATGACTATGTCAACCAAGGCAGCCAGCCTACCGACACAATCCTGAACACCAATGCTAAGACATCCGTACAAGTACAGAAATGTATGGGTTTTCGTACTTATAGACAAGTCTTCATCATGACAACATATATATTGCCGCAATATTAACTTCAAGAAAAATTAGTTGAATTCTGATTGGTCAATAGCCAAAGCATACAAAACCATGTGGGTGAAATTTGCCAGAGAGCATGTGGTTGCCAAATGGCCAATTGCTTCGAAATTTTAGAGTTGCCATAATTTCTTTTCTGTTTGTGTCAATACGTAGAACCAAAAACTAAAATGTTTCTGTATTTCACTTGATGTTTAACACAAAACTCAAATTCTATCAAATTTATCATAAACTAAGCAATCCCAAGTTATTTTTGCCTTTACGACCGTTCAGAAATATCAAGGTGAAATGTTGTGCATCTCAATCTGCCGAAAGTTGAATGGTGTTGTTTAGTTAAATAAATAGATCTCAGGGTAATAAATTCATCATCCAGTGCGCCTCAAGAAACACAGAATTTACAAGGGTCTTACATTCTGTACACCCTTTTTAAACATTGTGTAACTAATATTATTCAATACATGTTGCAATAGCACATTTACAGGTCAACATGGTTAGATTCATAAGAAGCTGATTAGGTTCAATGCAGGATAAGTCGGTATGAAAAACAAAAGTCCATTTAATGTTGGTTGAAAGCCTCAAGTGATACAATATTTTCATAAAAAGGAACAAAAGCAGGGAAGCTGGAATTTAAGCCAACAAACATAGGCTCCTGCAAAGCCTAAGGTATGTAACTCCAAACAAATTGTGAAACCCTGGAATACTGGGCTGGCAGTAAGTGTTGAAATGTCAATGTCCTTTATCTGATAGGACGTATACATTGCTTAGGACATGTTAACATGATTTGAACATCAACAGCTGACAGCATGAGTGAGTTTCATGCCACTCTCAGCAATATTTCAAGGATATGGAGCAGCTGATCAGAAAACAAACAAGTACATCTCATTGTATTTTGTGAAGTAGTCTTGTAGAACAGATAGTAGGACTAAAGATTGTGAAGAAAAATGGATAAAAATATCCATACTGTAATATCCATAATATACCTACAACATATGAAAAAATCACAAATTTATTGTTACTTCAAAACCATGATAAAAATTTAACAACCTATTAGCATGATCAGCGTCAGAATGTTACATTACTGACTTGGTCACAGGATATTTCAATTCAAAATACACAATATGAATCACACAATTTTCCTGTTCATATGACAACTTGAATTTAACAAAGTAAACTGTAAGTCAATGGTCATGATGAAATACAAAACCATTCAAATTTCCACTTTCGCAGACCTAGTTTGTCCGTACATGCAACTATACACTTAAAAACATTTTCAGCCATACAGACATCAAAATCATGATAGCTTTCTCAAACATTTTTTGAAGATTGGACTATCATGCACACAAACAACTTATCTACATGAACACTGTCTTTAAACAGCTCTTGTAGATACCACAATTTCAGCAGGGGTAGAATCCTACACATGCTACATGTCTTGAGAGAATGAGTTTAGTTCTACGATCAGGCTCCACAGTAATCAAGCCATATGGTGGTGGCCTGTATGTCTTGACTGAGCCCCATGTTGTTCAGTGGTTACATTCTTCACAGAAATCAATAGCAATGACAAGCACTTAGCAGTCTGGGTCATTACAACACAACGCAACTGAAGCAGAACATTGAACATCTTAATCAACTGCTGTTCAACATTGATAATATTGATTACTTTCATATGTCAGTACCTGCGTAAACATGATGAATGTTTTGGGAAATACCTACAGCATATCACATACATCATGACTATCTGTGCCACAACAGACAAGATTATTTACAATATATGCATGGGAAACTGTATTAGATTCTTGAAAAGAAATACATTGAGTACATACAGTCTAGTTGGGTCAAAATGATACCAATAAATCACATTTTAACTCCCAATCCGTTCATGATCAAACAGTCATTTCGACGCAGAATTCAATGAAAACATCCAAGTCTGGAAAAAAGTTTCATTATTTTTGTAAGCAAACTAAAAATGTTACTTAAACTATTCTCTGTTTGTTTGATTTTCCTAGTGAAGTTTCAAGTGGGGAAAGTAACTGTGGTACTATTGCAGAAACAGCCTCAAAGGAGTAAATCATGTGCAATTGTGATGTCTATGCAAGCATAGCTAATCAGTTTATTGACATGGTACATTGGTACATGAGACAATGAAATTCACCTTTGACATCAAGTCCATTAGTTTCAAAGTTTGACTTTTTAAGGCAAAAGTGAAAGATGTCGCCTTTAACATACCCTGCGTAAATTTGTTAGACGCACTGGATGTGCAGTTGTGTTGTCTGAAGGACATCTGAAAAATGTATATATTATAGACAATGTGCAACCGAGTCAGGCACAACCAAGAGGGTCGTATCAAAATCTCCACTTTAAAAGTTGAAACTTGACTGTTTTCAGAAAGAGTAAGAGCAGGCATTGGGAAAGAGAGGGGCCATGGGCCATTCTGCACACTAGAATGAAAAATGGCCAATTAAGATTTTACAATTGACACAAGGTTAGTGGCCCATCCTAAAATTAGAAAATGGCTAATAATCTTGAAAATGGCCTATTGTTGTCAAAGTTGTCTATCCCAATCCCTGTAAGACATGCTACAAAAAGACCCTAGAGCAAAAATAAATATGTTATAAGAGTGGATGTTCTGTTACCAACAACGTAAGAACCAAATAACAGAAGTGAAGAAAACTTGGTGGCCACACCAGGAGCGGCACTCAAGACATAAATCACAGGGGCTTCCTGGAAAATATGTAACTCTGGGTGCTTTATTCCCATAATCCCGTAATCAAACACTTGATTACACTCCTATTTCATGACAAACTAAATACATACACTGGTCTTCCTAAAATGGAGGTCCCAGCGAAACCCATATATATGACATAAATGCATACATGAAATAATCCAGCTAACATTTCATGAAATGAAACACTCTTCAGATGGTGTTTACCAACCCTTATCAAGAACATTGTAAACATGGCAGTGTACATGTGTTACACTAGGCAAATAGCTGGGATAATGATCACTTAATTTCCCTGAAACAGTTAATAGAGTTGTTGTCATTACAGGGTCAGTTCACCAGACTCAGTGATTCTACTACACAAGTACTTGTATCCATATTGTGTAGATGAATTAGGGCTGTAGGGAGCCCAGGGTAGCAGGGGGGCAGGGGGCACCTGCCTCCCTAGAATCTTTTTTACTGATTTACTTTGTGCATCAAACTATTAGCATAACACTGTTTTAACGTGGATGGTGCCTCCTTTCTTTGAAAAGCTAACTACGGCTCTGTGCTTATGATGTCAATCACTGATCTGTCTGGTCCAGAGTCAATTACTTACAGCCTACCAACGTATAATTGGAATATTTCAGAAAGCAGCAATCAGGTAGATATGGGATGTTATTTCCTGCATCCTATACGCATAGTAATCAACAATGGATGAACAATATCAATTAGAGAGTCCACAAAGACGCAGAGCAAGTCCAAATATTTTTGGGCAAAAATTACGATCAAGTAACATTAAGTTATGACTGAGTCTGCGTCAAGTCGGGTTATGGTATCAATTGCAATTTAATTACCATGACAATGTTATAAAAATGATGCACAATACAAAAACAGCAACTGAACTACAACCATATTACAACATAGCATTGATAATAATATTAAAGTGTCTGGGACCCGTGTTTTGTATTCCAGGACCCCTGAAAATTGTAGTATGAGTCCCATGGACCCTCAAATATAGGACTCAAGGTAAATGCCTGAGCAATAAAAACAACAAAAACCAAAGGGAGTACAAACAATATTCAAGAATAACGTCCAGTACAAGTAATGGTAAGCAAATCTCACAAGCCTGTGACCCTACACTAGAATGGGACACTACAATCAATTTGTGTCATCCCAAAAGACTATTGATTCGATTTCCTCGTAAACACATTAAGCCAGTTTCATGTTTAATGTATCAGTCATGAAATACTAATGAGGCTGTTTGTAGACATACAGGAACTCTGCAGTGGGACAATGGAACACTGTGTTTGTCATAAACCTGTATTTGGTCATTATTAATGTTAAATATATCCAAATTCTAATTAGAAGTCACTGAGATGGTCATCTGTGTCAAACACTGTTACACTGGGAGACTGATGCAGGTCTTATATGCTTACAACATTGATCAACCCTTAGCAGGTATGGTGTTGACATAACTAGACAAATGTTGGTAACTGCGCCAAAGAATCTGAACATAGGATCATGGTTTGGGGGCACACCAAAGGGAAACACTCTTCTGTGTGAACTGCACCAATTTAGTGAGGGGAAAAGTTTTGACACAGCTTCTAGCAAGATTCAAGCTATATCATGATGCAACACTTGTAGATGATAACATAATGATGTCCTCTTGCTATTTGCCTAATGCCAAATTGGCTGCATCATGTTGAACACTTTCGTTAAAAAAACGATGATCAAAACTCACATGTTCAGCTTACAGTTTCTATTCCAGTTTCTCGACAAACATCAAAAACATAACAGAAACATATCCCTGTATCTAATATATATAGCATGTTCTAATACATTTGATATGGTGGCAACATCAGATCTACCCTTCAGTTTCCAGAACTGAAGCAGTCTAAATAGATGTCTACGACATGTATTATCACTTTCAGCATGTTCAACAACAGAACTTATCGACAGTGGACATATTTGTCTGTCATGTGATGTTCAATCCTGAAAATATTGGCAGTAATATTCATAAATTCATGACATCATACTGACTAAGTACATGGTCCCAATATACTTTTGTTCAGGCCCTGAGGTCACCTGACGGCTTTGATTAGTGCTGAAATGTATTAAATTGTTCGTTCATATATATACTAAACATGACATAACTGTTCCATGCAAACCCTGATCTGATTGGTTACTGGTTTATCACACAGACAACAATAACATTTTCTATCATGTGATAAAAAATGTATCACCTGCTCATTTGACGACATCTTCTGCACTTGCGTTTTGTCATAACAGTACAAGATTTATGAAATCCGAGCAGATGGCTGATACACTCCATGGTAAAACGGTTACTGAATTACACCACAGGCACCACCCTATCTCCACCGATGAAAACAACATACACGCATTTGAGTCCGCCTGCTCCTCATCGTCACAGCAAATATTTTCATCACTATGTTGGAAGGATAAATTTCAGCATATTATCCATGATTCATTGACGTCCTTTATGAAACCAACCCAACCTGAACTTCAAACAATAATCAGCTTGAATTGAATTCCTTTAGCCATTATCCAGTGTTTACTTATAAATACTGACATCACTATGACATCAACATTGGTGATCTCATTTCAATACATCTCAAGCATGTCAGGAACGTAATACCAAACAATGTTTAATTGACATATTTTCATATTTATCAAGTAGGCATGACATAAACGTAATTAAAGCACTCCCACATGTTCAAAATGAGTACACTAGCATATAAATCTGTACTGAAGTCATTGTACCAAGAAAGCCTTCACATAAACGACCAATTTGTTCAAACCTTAGCAGGGAACAATCCACATCAAAGCTCTTACAAGCTTGTGGCCAACCAAACACAATACAAATGAAAGTTGATTCGTATCCAGATCACTAATCGCATGCAATCAACCATGGCCGATTTGTAATCCTGAACAGCTATCAGAGTTAGCAAAGCAACGACACATTCACAAAACACTCCTTGTGTAACTCCCTCACAAGAGTATCAGCCGAGCATCGTGAAGCAAGACCTGATAAGGACTGAGTCAACCAGACCTGGGTTGTGAAATATGAATTAGTGACATGGAGCAAGGAGTAACAACATTCCTGTGGCACTTTCACATGGAAATAATCAATGAGGTATTGATCACCACAATGAATGGGAAAGGCCATGAAAATGAAAATATTCCTTATTCATGACTGACCTGCAAGAGTGGTTGATGGGAGTAACTTCTAATCATGGGGTTGATTAGAACATGATGTAATTTCAAAGATGGGGATGTTTTCATCAACAATGTGCCAAACTTACAATGCTATGAATATAGACATTTTTTCTGCATAAAGATAGTTTGTCTGATGTCGGTCACATGCACTAAATCAACATGATTCTTTAATCTTCTATAAGTTCATAAAACTGATTTACAAATCATAAGATGTTATCTTGTGCCCACAGGTCTGTGGATAATGGCTGATCACGTTCCCTCGATTCTACTTAAGATCATTACTCTGTGTTCATCAAGTCAGTTGAGGTTGAAGCCTGACCACCCGATCCCATTAGTCACCACGGATCTTCACTGATAGATAATGATACAAATGTCCACAAGTCTAAGTCATGATACTGTTCACTTTACTGAAATTTCAGAAAAAATATCACTAAGCTCAATGACTTGCCATATTAAATATATCCCCTGTTTCAATTGTGTTAAATGGAGAAGTTACAAATCCCATCTGATTTGACTTACAAACAAAGCAGGAAATTGCAATCATGTGAGCACATGCTTCCAAACAATCTACGAATAATCCTGTTAAAACATGCACAATAATATACATGTAATCACCAATAAAATTATATTTCAAACTATTGGTTTACCTTTTCAGAAATAATATACACTTCCTTTTAATTGCCAAATTCAAAGAAGATATTTCAAGTAACAAAATGTATAGCACTGTGGTTAAGTATGAATTGAACTATGTGACAAGTTACCTTTAAGACTGCTGCAGATTACCTGATGATAATACGGTATTCTTTCTGCATTTTGTTTAATGTCACATTATTCCAGCTGTGTGATGAAGGGGTGTAAATAATTTATTCTGGAGCAGAAAATCAAGACTTTGATATGAAAAGTATCAATCCACACAATCTAAACAGCGGTGACACTGAGAAACATTAACCACTCTCACACCCTGTCCTCCAAATCCAAGTTGCTAAGGTCTTTGGTTTGGTTGTTCTATGCCACACTCAGCAGTATTCCAGTGGTCTGTAAATAATCAAGACTGGACCAGTATATCCAGTGATCATCAGTATGAGCATCAATCTACACAAATGGGATACCATGACATGCGTCATCCTAGTCAGCAAACCTGACCACCCGATCATATAAGTCATCTCTTTCAACTGAAAGTCAGGTCTAAACCAGATCTTCATTAGTCAAGTCAGTAAGGTAGAACTCCTGGTACAGCAACTTCAGGTACTTTTAGTACAAAATGACCATGTTTCTGCTCAACATCTTCAAACTCAACATCCTCAAAGATTGTGACCAAGTTTAACAACTGTTCTGCATCATGTTTTGGTTTTTTATTTTTTCACCATTTACACAAACAGAAATTAACAAATCAGTCACCAAACGAATTTTTGTGAAATAATACAGCTAGACTCCATATCCGGCTTACAAAAACCTTAAACCTTGTACAAACCTACAGAGTTAGAACTGTGGTTTAGTACCCTTGACCTTCCAACCTACCAGGAAACTTGACCCAACTTTAAATCTTGTATGTTCACTTTAGCAAATATAGCAAGTGAGTTAAGTTTTACGCTGCACTCACCAATATTCTAGCTATATGGCAGCAGTTTGTAAATAATAGAGTCTGGAGCAGACAACCCAGTGATCAACAGCATGAGCATCAATATGCACAACTGGGAAGCGATGACATGTGTCAATCTAGTCAGTGAGTCTGACCACCAGATCCCGTTAGTCGCCTCTTACAACAAGAATAGTTGTCTTTTATCAAAATATATCACAGAGTTAAAAAACATAAAGAAAGTCCAGTCAAACTATATTGACCATATCATGAAAGTCCCTTACAGGTGTCAGTAGCAATGTTACTGTTATCACATCAGACTGTTTAACTATAACGACTGTGTTAGAGACTGTACTTAATATTTCATATACAATGAAATCATCACAGCTCTACATTATGAATAGTCCCTTGGATCCCCAACCAAACCAATAGTCGCATGTATCTGTTACCGTGGCCTAGCCAAGCAGTCTGGTTTAACAAAAGAACAAAACACTTTTTATCATTTATGGATGTAAATGAAAATCAATGTCAGTTGCCATCAAGCCCAGTCTGAAAATACCTTCTTGTATAAACTGTGCAAGCACCTGTCAAACTGGTTATATGACAGGTGCTCTTTCGCATATCACTGTTACCACAGCAACACTAAACAAACATTCTCTCTGGACCACAAGACAAAGCCTCCGACATATATAAACGACTAATGAAGTCAAAATGAGCTCTCCTCTCTGTGATATAAATAATATGCCTTACATTATCTCTACCAAATAATCAATCATTAATGAACATCACAATCATTATCTGTGATATCCAATATGATAGAAATCAATATGCTTATTTCAAAAACTCATTATCAGCTGGTAATATCATCAAGATTCAGGCCTTGTTTGTGGTTGTGTTTGAGTGAGTGAGTTTAGTTATATGCTGCACTTAGCAATATTCCAGATATATTGCGGCGGTGTGTAAATAATCGAGACTCGACCAGACAATCCAGTGATCAACATGAGCATCGATCTGTGCAATTGGGAACCGATGACATGTGTCAACCAAGTCAGCAAGCATGACCACCTGATCCCGTTAGTCGCCTCTTACGACAAGAATAATTGTCTTTCATGGCAAGCATGGGTTGCTGAAGGCTTATTCTACCCAGACCTTCACAGGTTGTGGTTGTGTTTGAGGGTTCTTGAAGTCATTAATTGTAATAGTCTCCAGAAAAAAACAGTTTCTTATAGATGAATGTGCTGTGCCTTGCAGCTTGTGTTGAATACTGTCTATTATTTTAAACACTGAAAGTACTTTGAATATGAAATATTTCCTGCAACCATGTTACTTTATCCTGACTCCTAAAATAAATGTCTAAAACAAAGCGATCTTAAAGTGCATAGATCTAATGCAACTAAATGCTACAAGGTTTTGATACTTTCATTACCATTTTCAAAAGCTTTTAGATTACTGATGATCATACTGACATTAGTGACAACATGATAACCTGATAATCATACATTGGTTATGTCGTCGTTTAACTCCACACTCAGCAATATTTCAACAATAAGGCTACAGTTTCTAAATAATCAAGTCTGGACCAGACAATCCACTAATCATCTGCATGAGCATCGCTAAATGCTATTGGGATACGAGTGAGTTTAGTTTGACATTGTCTGTAGCAATATTCCAGCAATATCATGGCAAGAGACACCAGAAATGGGCTTCACACAATGTGCAGACACAGGAAATCAAACCCTGTTCTTTGACACAATGATGATTGGGCTACTGTCAAATCAGTCAACCAAGTCAGCGAGTCTGAGCATCCGATCACATTAACCATCTCTTACGACAAGCATGGGTTGCTGAACACCTATTCTAGCACAGAGTGAGTGAGTTTAGTTTTACCCTGCACTCAGCAATATTACAGATATATGGCGGCAGTGTGTAAATAATCGAGTCTGGACCAGACAATCCAGTGATCAATATGAGCATCGATCTGCACAATTGGGAACCGATGACATGTGTCAACCAAGTCAGTGAGCATGACCACCTGATTCCGTTAGTCGCCTCTTACGACAAGCATAGTTGCCTTTCACGGCAGGCATGGGTTGTTAAAGGCCTATTCTACTCCAGGACGTTCACGGGTCTATTCTAACGTGGATCTTCATGTGTCAATAATCATACAAATGTCCATAAGTTTACAACCCACAGTCATGATAAAGTACAGTTAAATGTCACTACAAGTAGCGACATGTGATTGGAACAGAAAAAGATCATGTGTGTTTGCAGAATAAGCTACTAGATAACTGTTTTCCTGTTATGGTTTCAGTACTGCAAATGCAACAGCTAACTTAAATTTTCATCTGTATGGAGTGAAAATATGATACTATAGTCATTGAGCAAAATGGCCACTGGCCCACTACTTCATGGCTAGTAAATATCCAATCAGGTCAGTAAACATTCAGTCACTGACTAGTGAATTTTCACAGGTTCATTTTTGTAAAAATATTGCTCTCTCCAACTTGTTAAATTATAATACACTTTTATACCATGCAAGATTATTGCCTGATGTAAATCATCATTGTGATATCACTATTATCAGCTTCACGATGAAACCAGTGTCCACATTCAAATTTTGGACTAATAAATTATTCTGTGGTCTCGTAACTTCTAAGCATAGATAGTCCAACTAGTTTGCAAAATTTCGAAACTGTTTCATTCACTGATTACAGTGTATAATTTTCTAATGATAGCTTTATGATTATCTTAGCCCTGAGATCATTCTTGAAAATCTGTAAGCAGAAAGACATGCTATTATAATTTAATAAGCACTTACTCTGAATAATATAATGCCACAAACACAGCACACACAGATCACTAGTATGCTATGACCAATATTTTTTCAAAAATACTTAAACTTCTATCACAGACTCAAAACCTCAAAACAAAAACAAAAAACTCAAAAATGTATAAATAAATAAAATGATGTCAAAAATTACAAGAATCACTGCAATCTTTAGTAAGAAAGACATATAAGAAAGAAAAGCCTACTGAAGCTTTGCAGAATCATGGTCAAAGGGAGCTAACTCTTGGTCAACTAAATGAAAACTGTGTTGCAAACTTCCTTACAAATGCATCACAATTTACAGGCAATTTTCTCATGACGCATAAAGAAATATTGATACAAAAAATTCCTAAAACATCTGAAAAATGCATTATGTTTTTGACATTGTCTAACGTGCGTATATCAGGGTTATGCCTCAACTCACAAACATTTGTGTACCCACAAACCCGGAATCATTTATCTTAATGGTCCTTGCAGGCCAAATGAAGAATAGTGTAGAGAACTGTATGTTTTGATAACATCTTTAAAACCTGGAGTGAATCATTGATCATATGGACTGATGGATGGTGCATCTAAAAACCAACCAAACACTTTTCAAAATCATTCATAAATGTGTTGTGGGTACAGTGAATAATATTAAATTGTGCGTTCCTCTTGATGCAGTGAACTTTATTTTCTGTGTCCATTCTCTACACTTGTGTGTACTGAACGCACATTTGCCACTCCGCCAGACCCTGCTTATAAGCCACTATTTTCCATATTGACAATGTTGTTATACCTTAATCAACATAAATTATACTTACTCACTGGGTAACTATCTCTCAATCTCAGATTGTCATCAAACAGCAGAGTGTAGTGCTTAGTAGCAAAAATACAAATCCATTATTTTCTCAGAAAATTCAGTTTAAAAATAGGAGATTTATATTACTGTTAGGTAATCATATTATATGAAGGTTATGTGCATTCTCAAAAATACTAAACATTGTCTAAAACACCAGGTTCATTTTTCTCAACAACCTCAAACCATTTTCCCTATTTTTTCAGTGAAGAACATTTTGTCTTTAAAATATAACAAATAGTTCACTTGACAATATATGGTTTTCTGAACATTCCAAACAACTATTTGAAAATCCAAACTGCATGCAGTGAGACTGTTATAATGAATCCTCCATCCCAGTTGAACAGATCAATACTCTGGATCACAGGATTTCCTGGTCCAGATGCAATTATTTACAGACTGCTGCCATGTAGCTGGAATACTGCTGAGTTAAACAAAACGTAAACCAAGTTGGTGTCCAATTTTGTTGAATTTCATCAGCACAGCATACCTAATCACTTTGATGTCTGCAGAAATAATATAATTAACAAGGCTGCCTACACTTGTGACTTCCAGCATCTGCAGAAATACAATGAAGAATTATTCTTCACAAAAACCAAGCACCAAACTTTGCAGACTACTTTCCCACACACAAAGATGCCATTATACGCATCTGAAAACAGTCTATCAAATTATTGTAAAGTTAATGGTTGAAAAAATCTGATATGGTACTTTTTAGCTGAGTTCATGACATATAATTTGTTATTATTCTTGATAAATTAAATAATATCAAAACAGAACTTTGCACAGTACCTCTCTTGTAGATTTGAAGTTGTTGGTTGAGGTTACCAAAATACTGTTAGCATTTTTAGTCTCAAATTATGTAACTTTTTAAAATGTTTTGATATATTCTAATAGTTCCTATTCAAAATTCACCATCTCTCCTTCACACAAACATGGTGGTTGCCAAATTTGAAAACAATCCAACAAATAATTTTCAATTTAGTGACTGAACAAAAATGTAGGGGTGAAACAGTACACTTTCACCACCATACGGTATGAATTGTGGTACAAGGCCTTCAGTTCGGCATATATGTTAATAATGCTGAAAACTGACACCCAGAGCCAAACTAGACCTTACCTTGTTAATAAGGTCCAACCAAATGCATTTCTTGTTTTATGGCTTTTTGCCCACAGAAAACCCAAAAGCAAGAGGGGAAAAAAATTAAATTAAAATCACTAATCAAGGTAATATTCCATCTAAGCACTCAAAGCATTTTACTTTTGACAATTTATGAAGTGTAAATGGGTCGAAAAACAATTTAATAAAGATTTTCTAAATACTGCTGTATACTTTTTCACTCACACAAAAATGTCCTCGGACAAACAGAATTCCTTGGTATAACTATATATGGGCTTAAGGAGCATAGTGGGCGAGCTGTCTTAAACTGTAGGCTAGTGATACAGCGAGTTTGATGTGTATGGATCCATCCCAACTGTGAACGGGTGTTAAACCTTGGAGCCCACTTTGTGTGTAGATTTCAGTGTTGGCACAACCGCTGGCGGTACACCTAGTGGCTGCACGAGTTGTGTCATCCTTAGGAAGTTGGGATTGTACGATACACAACCCTGTGCACTTAAAACAACCCTCAAATCTGTTAATATGGTGTTGCTGACATGTTGTGGCCACATGAATACTTGCAAACACCTAGTTGCGAGTACAGCAACATGCAGTGAACTTAGACAAGTACTGTGAGTGAGTGAGTTTAGTTTTACACAGCACTCAGCAATATTACAGCTATATGGCAGCGGTCTGTAAATAATAGAGACTGGACCAGACAATCCAGTGATCAACAACATGAGCATCAATCTGCGCATTTGGGAACCCATGACATGTGTCAGCAAACCTGACCATCCGATCCCATTACTCCGCTCTTACGCCTTTTATGGCAAGCATGGGTTGCTGAAGGCCTATTCTACCCCAGGACCTTCAAGGGTCACAAGTACTGTAACTATGTGTCCTGGTCCAACTAGTTGTAAATGGATACCTGACTAGGACGAAAAAGCTGCAACAACTCAGTACACCTAGTTGCTGCAAGAGTTGTATGATCCTCAGGGAGTTGATAATATGTGCCACTGAGACTGACCTTTATAACCATAATCATTACAAACTGCAATGGGTTATGGATTAACTTTAACTTAAAGGACAAAGCATGACTGGTGCAGAGATTTACTTACATCAATGACCACTACACAAAGTGCCAACAATGTGCCAAGATCAGTAAGCACTACATGGCAGTCACTGTGCCCTGGAGCACCTAGCCAAAGCAAGACTTATCTAGGATCGTTAAAGCATGGCTCACAAGTCACCAGATTTCTCTCTCTGTCAATCCTAGTCTGGAATTAGTCAAATACTAGCCAAAGTAACAACTAATGCAAAGCAAAGTCAACAATCATCAAAACATAAATGGCACAGAAATAAAGCTGGCTCCATGATTTTGCATCAGTGAGACGACTCACTGTAACACTTGATGACAATAGAGATAGGGGCTTAAACTTAGCTAGCTTATCCATATTATCTGGGATGAGGCTTTATTAATTCTACTTAAATGAACGAAGCATTAATGTAATTCTATTTCTGCACAAATACAAGACCTGGACAAAGGATAATTTAACACACTGAAACAAATTTAATTACAGTGGTCCAGCATTTGCCAGTTTGGTTACTATGGCAACAAATATCTACACTTTTAGTTCTTTCATTACCGATGAAGTGCGTTTACAGTTGACTGTTCCATTCTTTACTGGGTTTCAAATTAGTTTGAACTAAAATGGAAATGATTTATTGCAGCTAAATAGTAGGTCAATCTACTTTGGAAAAGTAACCTCTAAATAAGTTCAAGCATGTGAGTAAGTGAGCGAGTGTAGTTGTACACTGCACTCTGCAATATTCCACCTGTATGGCAGCGATCTGTAAATAATCCAGTCTAGAACAGATGATCCAGTGATCAACAACACGAGCATCGATCTGTGCAATTGGGAACCAATAACATGTCAACCAAGTCAGCGAGCCTGACCACCCGATCCTGTTAGTTGCCTCTTACGAAAAGCACAGTCGCCTATTATGGCAAGCATGGGTTGCTGAAGGTCTATTCTATCCTGGACCTTCACGGGTCAAATATGTTTAAGGGGAACATGCAACGCAAAACACTTTGCAGATTCTGATGCTTTTCGGAATGGATATATCATCAAAACATATTATCAAAAATGCAAATTCAACCCATAAAGTTGAAACATAATGCGAAATCGCATCCACTATTTTTCACCTGGCGCTGGGGAAAAAGTGGTTTCACCAGCTGTGCTGTGTCTATAGTGCATGCACAGAGACTAGGATTCCACAACTTGAACCGGGAAAACGTGCTGCCCTACCCTGATGATGACCACAAACAAGATGAAGGTCTGACCAAACAGTAACCATATCATTGTTTACTGGCTTCATGCCACAATAAATATAATCTCTCTAAATACCACCACAAACAGGTTTCATATTGTTATCAAATATACTGAACAGCAAAAGAAATGCAAGTTTTAAAAAAATGAAAACTCCTAAAAGTAAGCATTTATATTTATATCCTCTATTTAAAAACTTAACAAAAGAGTTGCATTTCTTTTGCTGTTCAGTATAGCTACAATCAATGGCAATGCGGTCATGGGGACTAATGACAATGTCTCTAAAACTAAGAGCATGAACATGATGGTGATTGTGAAGGGTCGAGAAGTGAATCAGTGTGTTTACTTTTTCATCATTTTTAGCAATATTCCAGCAATATCATGTCAGGGAACACCAGAAACGGGCTTCGCACATTGTACCCATGTGGGGAATCGAACCCTTTTACATGCAACTCAGTTGCATGGAGAAAACTATGCAGAAAGCCTATCATAGGGAATCATGAGGCTCTTCCAATTTAATCACTTTCACAACCATATCTCAGGTTTAATTTAACCTGTTGTTGATTATGTGACGCTTGATGACATTCTCCAGGTGATGAGCCAGCGCTTTAACCACTAGGCAAACACCTGCCTTATGGGCCAAGAAAGTAAGTATAGTTAAAAATGTCAATGTTCGTGAAGCAAAGACAAATTAACAGGATATATCAGACATCTACGTCTGGCTCACAGCTCTCTTTACCGTTTTCATTTCCATGGCAGCAAACAACAAACTTGTCAGTTATCCGGATTATTACATGTTCCAAACTTAGACAGATGACTCAATTAACTTTCTTATTTCACTACATGTCTCTGTTCAAATAACATCTGATTAACAGAATTTGTATTACAAATGGAATTATATTTTCTAGAAAAAATGTGTCTGTTTTTGCAGGCAGTATTCTGATCCAAGAGTGTCCAATCTGAAAATAAGCACCCAAGGAAATGGCTTCGGAGAAAATGATGGGCTGGTGGCAACAACAACAGGTAACACATACCACATATGATATCATCTGCATCATACATACCTCTCAACGGTTGCTAAGGAAGATATCTTTGACCAGAGATGAGTATTTCGGTTCTTTGCAAAGGATGAGTACTACGGATTACACAAGATCAAATTTATCAATGGTGTCAACATACGGAGGCCTAAAACCTGACGTAACATTTTTATACTAACACTTATAGAAGTTTTGAGCAATACACAACATAGTCTGAAGTCGACTGATGAACTGTGTCACAGATAAATAATTATTCCCATTTGTGTTATTCTTTGAGATAGTATACACGGTTACCAACTGGAATTTTTTAAAATCAATAATCGAAGTTTGATTATCAATCAGTCAAGAAACTGACAATTTGATCAATCTGTGCACTTCTAGTAATTAGTGGTCCTGTCAAAAATAACATTCAAAGATTTACTTAACTATCAATACAAAATTCAGTGGGCACCATAACCACTGCAAACATATCACTTAGTAATCTTCATGTATATGTCTACGAGTTATGACTATGTCAAATGTTTTGGCACGTATATGGCCAAATGGAAAAAGCGTTTACAAAGGTTTTTAAGTTCTGCTCCAGAAAAGAGCACTACAATTTTAGTTGAAGCCAAACTTGTTGCCATGGAAATGCAAAAAAAAAACCATTTTATTTAGAAATCCAAAACTACCAAAAGGCACCAGAACAAACCCAGATCTATCTTTGTGCCAAGTTTGGTAAAGAAATATTGTACAGTTTTAAAGTTCCGCTCTGGAAAAGACACATGTGCAAGGACACATGGACACAGTCCATTTTAATACTCTAGCAAAACGTATTGCACGGGATAAAAATTACACTAACTTTCTCTTTCATGACAGCATTACTTGTATACAGGAACATGGTCATAAACATGCTGACCACTTAAAAGATATGTAGGAAAAATAATAAGAGACAATGTATGTGCATTGCATGATTAAACAAAAGTGTAAGGGAGCCCTATATTTACTGAATGCATTTGCACAAACTCAATGAACATTTTTGCCCATGTTTACTGAACATTTCTCCACATGGTATTTTCAAAACAATTACTGCGACTAAAATGAATTCTTCAACTGAACAATTACAACTGTTTTCAATGACATGGAGGCCAATCATTTCATATGATTGATTCCTAATTTTTATATGTCACATATTTCATAACCAATATTATTATGTGCATGTTAGAGATGTCCTTCCTCATGTTAAGATGTTAGCAAGTTTGTGTAAACTTCAGAAAGTTCTTCCCATTTGACCCATGAAGCTGATATGACAGGATTCACCAGGGAATGGGAAAGGCAGGGACCATTGGCCATTTTGCACACTGGAAAAAAATGGCCCATTACAATTTTTGAGTTTACTACTGATACAAGGACAGTGACCCATTCCAAATTCAGAAAAAAATCACTGATAATCCAGAAAATGGTCCATTGTCAAATTTCTCTTTCCCAATCCCTGGGACTCACGCTATAGCACCTATCTGGTGCTGATTATCCATAATATTTCCAAGATCACTGGTTAATCTATGGAGCTGTTATAGCCATACTATGAACAAATAACCAATCAATTCCAGTTAAATACAAAGCCCAGTCAATGTTCAAAATTGAGTGATGTCTTCATCTCCAATGACATGCAGAGATCTGCTTATGTAGCCTTGTGGTAGTTGTTGGATCTAGTATTATACTAAATTAAATATTCTTTTAACATTAACAGAACCACATCAATTTCATGCATGACAGTATAATTTCAAACACGTAGGCACATTTATGCCAATGACTTTTTCAAGCATGTTAGAAACAAATTTCTTTCTAATTCTGATATTCTCATCATGACATAAAAACGCAAATTATTACTGGTTGTATAAAAAAAAACATGAGAAGAAACATGTCTGTGAATACTCAGGAATTCAGGGGTGTTACGTTCTGTCTGTACATGCATCGATAAGCTATTAATATTTCGTCGTCACAAACACTGGTGATCTATGACGGGGATACCCAATACTTTACCAGACCGGTTTAACAGTATCAGTTGTATTACATAAATTTGTCACGTCAAACACGAGCTTAAACTCACGTCAGGTTTTGGCAGGTACATCTACACAGAAGACATTCATGGAAACAGTACTTACCACGAATATTGCTTAGGTTTTGGGGGTTCATCTTCCTCCTCAAGAGGTTGTCTGCTACCAAATCGGGAAAAAATGCACCCCATGACTCAGCAGATGCATTCGGTTATTCAGATAGAGTGTAGTTTCAAAGCAAGCAGCCAAATCTCTTGCGACTCGCGGCTTACCCACTTTCTTACCACAACAAACTGACTGCTATTCAGCATCACAGCTGTACCGTGCTCGCCGGTTTTACTGCATTCTGATTGGTTGAAATAATACCGTGCCAGCTGATTTTGCAAGCACCTGTACATTTTTAAAGTTATGCATGCATTCCTGTGTTAGACTTTTATCAGATGTTTTCAGTAGGGCGTGAAGCTCAATACTTACTGAATAACTTCATCCATAGGGATAACCTTTCAGCGCCATATGGACAAAATCACGTGAAAGTTACAGGGGTTTTCTGTTGTCAATGTGAGAATCGTACTAAAAGGCACAATTCTTCAAGGTGAGGTTAGGAAAGCAGCTAATTTTACGATAGCGGTGACAAAATAGAAAGTTGTTTGTTTTAGAGTTATTTGTAGTCCCGAAAAGTTTGATTCAAGTAATTATTAAAAAAACACCGTGTGTGTGTTCGTGCGTACTAGTTATGCATTTTACACACAATTCCACTTATTGAAGAATTGTTTTTTGTACTTTTTGACAGAGTAGTTAAATTTGCTCGTTACCTTGAGAGTCTGATCACAAATGTAACATGAGGTACACTTCATCAGTTTATAAACGGCAATAGCTATTCATATATGTTAGATGCAAATAACATATCTAACCACTCTAAGAGAGATAATATCAATAATATCATATGAGACTGCTCATATCTAAACTGTTATTGGATAACGTTGAGAATGTGTCATTATCGCCGCTGACAATGGTGAAACGACCAGCAAAAAAACTTTTAAGTTTGGTTTTGGACATTACGATATTTGGTCGATATCTGATATGACAAGTGGTATAATGATATTAACTTTCAAAATAACGAATTACCTATATGCGATGCTGCTTCCTTTGTCGGAGTTGTGACCAAATGAAAAAAACTGAAATTCTTCAAAGGCAGTTACAAAGAAATCGTGTGGATAACAACTTCGCTATTCACTTTTCACAACGTTTCTAGGCTAGTTCTTGCCCCTTCTTCTGTTGGGAGAATCGGACAAATCATTTTATATAAATCTAACTGTTCTGAACAAAAGACACTGTAGTTGCACTGTTAAAAATCAGTAATTAATTTCGATTATAGGACAGCACCCCTGTGGATAAAAATACCTTGATAAAATCCCATATGTATGGACAAAACCCCAAAATGAGGACCTTTGGACCAGCCCCGCCAAACATGTATTAACTACTGAGTGATGGACTTAATTAATTAAATCAGTAATAGAGATTATCAGTGGCAGGGATTAATAGGCTTCATTAATTAACCTAGTATTTCGTTCTTAAACTCACTGTCATAAATTTACGCTCCATAAAGTATGCAGGCAGTAGCATACCAGCATGGAGATACTGAAGAATGATGAGTGTGGTGTCAAGTTACGCTGCAAAGGTTAAAGACTTTTTTTGTCATTGGGGGCTTTTGCCCGAAGTAATCTCGGACGTTTTCTCAGACGGTAGTGTATAAAGCTCATAAACCAAGGTTCATAATCGATACGAATTTAGTATTCGACCACCATCACGGATCCCTATATAACTTCAGGACAAATTTCCTATGATCCGTTGTTTAACGCCACACTCAGGAATGTTCCAGCTATATGGAGGTGGTCTGTAAATAATAGTCTGGAACAGACAGTTCAGTGATTAACAGCATGAGCATCAATATACGCAATAATTATTGGGATACGGTGGCATGAGTCAACCAAGTCATCGAGCCTGGCTATTCGATCCCGTTACTCGCCTCTTACGACAAGCACACGGGTTACTGAAGATCAATTTTAACCCGAATCTTCACGAGTAGACTCAATTCTTATACCTAGAGAATCGGTTCTCGAAAAAATGGAAAAGTAAAGATTTCTCAAAATGATCTTATTAACAGTTTGGAGACAAGTTTGTTTGTTTGTTTGCTTGCTTGCTTGTTTGCTTGCTTGCTTGCTTGTTTGTTTGTTTGCTTGCTTGCTTGTTTGTTTGTTTGTTTATTTGGTTGCCCCTTTCATCTTTTCTCGAAAACTTTGATATCATAACTTATTATTCGGGCTTGGGAAATGGAAAGTGTTTGTCACTTGGAAACGGCATTAACACAGTGTCACTCGGTGAAATAAACACGTTACCTGCCACGTTCTCTATTATATTCCCACAATCACAGACTGAAATAAACTTCACAGAAGAACCACGCGCAAGTACTTACACATTGTAAACCAGGATATAAGTCATTATTTGTTGCCTCTGTTTGTGTTATTCCTGTATCCCATCCGAGAAAACGGTAAATTATGAGATTATTAATTCCTAGCATGGCCACACATGTGTTAATGTAACAGGCCGTATATTTGACAACAAGTCATACACTGAACCTATGTTTGACGGTAGCTACTAATGAAACAATAATAAATGGATGCTTGATGGTGATGTATAGGACTCGTCTATCATAAATATCGTATTTTTCCGAAGTGAATCCCAGATTCGGCGCTTATTAGAGGCCTTTCGCTTTTTGAGGTGCCTTACCGCCCACGCTTATCTTACCCAGCGCTTATTAGAGGAAATACGATAGATATGTTTTAGAATTTACGTCGATAAGCGGACGGTGACTGTTTTGAGCTGTGTAACTCTTTGATAACATTTAATAATTGTCAATTCCAGTTTTTAAGTGTATCCTTTTTTGACCGCTAGTTCATGTTATTTCGTATAGTCAGAAACATTACTTTTTTCAGCTCTTCCGGGTATCAGTTAGATGGGTGAGGGGTCATATTTAGAATAGATCTGATCAAAGACGTATATACCGTGAATATACGTCTTTGATCTGAGAGATTGAACTATAGAAAATACCTTTCCAAATGCACACGTTTGGTGAATAAATATCGAATATGTATCCCTCTGATTCTCTCAGAATTTATTTTTTCGTGCACTTGCTGACACTCGCATAGTTCGATCACAACATACTGTCGTACAGCTACTAAAACTCTACGTGTCAGTCTAACTGAACTTATCCTCAGTGCTGAGACCGAGTCTCAGTGGTGGAGTGTAACGAAATACACTGAGACTAAGTTTACTTAGACTGCTCTACGTGTTGTCGTATGTAGTGAGTGAGTAATGGTTTTACGCCGCATTTAGCAATAATCCAACAACACTACGGCGGGGGACACTAGAAATGGCCTGCACATTATGTACCTATGTGGGAAATCGTACCCGTGACGAGCGAACACTTTAACCTCAAGGCTACCGTATCACCCTTTGACGTTTACAGAATGTAGATGCAGATTTACATAACTTATAAACACGAAGCCTTGAGAAGATAAAAGTTGATCATTGAAATATCACGTATTGACCCGTCCGTTCCTTGAGCTACTGTTAACTCGCGAGTTTGGGGAATCAGCTCGCTTGGCAGCTAGGAGGTGTAACTATACCAACCCACACACAACACGAGAACCTGAGTGAATAAACAAGGAGTTTATTACGCCACAGTCACAGGATGATTTTTACATGATTAGGTACAAATAATTATTGGATCATATTGACACGGTAATCAGGTGTCAAAATACATTATCATTATAGGCCGATATACGAAGTACATAATCATCATACGTCGATGTACACGACACATACTACATAAATCAAGACACATTTCTAACACATAACATCAACACGATTTCGTTCATACATCTTATAATACTAGCATATCCAAAACAACATTACGCAGTACATAGTGAAATACACAGTTTCGAACATACTCTATACATTATACAAGTATCATTCAACACGGAAAGATATTCACTCATAATACACTAATTGAAACAATACACGACACGCTCCACGACAGTCACGAAACTACTATTATCAAACAGACAAAACATAGAACAGCAATACAGGGAGCGATTTGGGTTTTACAACGCTTTTAACAATATTTCAGCAATAGCATAGGACACCAGAAATGGGCTTAACACATTGTGCCCACGTGGGGAATCGAACCCGGGCTTTCAGCTTGACGAACAAACGCTCTAACCACTAGGGTACCTAGCCGCTCCTGAACAGAGCAATAGAGAGTAAAACAGTCTAAAATACATTAACGACCACGTTCCACCTAAACATAACGACCTTGCCAAGGATCTTAACATGTAGTCACGATAGCAAACATGTATTGCAGAAAACATTGAACAGTAATGGTAACGATTTGCCAAGGTAGAAGAAAGTAAAGGGTCTTACCTGAGTGAATAAACAAGGAGTTTATTACGCCACAGTCACAGGATGATTTGTGACTGTGGTCGTCCCTGTTTTATACCCTTTCCCAGTTGTCATAGCTAATCGGGTTTACTGATAATATTGCTGATAAGTTGTTGTATCTAAATACTATTGCCTAATTCGACTACCGATAACGTACCTACTGCGAAGTTAAGTTACTCTATCTGTCAGAATTACATAAAGATTTTCATAACGTATTTGACCACAACGGCGTTGACAAGCGAAAGACACGATGCATCTGCTGACACATACAAGATATTGGTCTTGGACATTCGATATCAGTGTGACCACGAGTGAAGTACACGATAAATTGGATTAGCCTATCTCTATCTGTTAACACTTACAAGATACTGGTCTTGGACCTTCGTTATCATTGTGACCCTTGGCAGACTGAAGATGTGGAACGAGTAGCATTTCAATATTTCAATAAAATATTCTGTCATAGAATCTTTATAAAATATTGTGCATTTCCACCATGTTAATACTACTGTCCGCCATTTGTCATTAACGATGGCTGATTGAGGCCCCGGGCCAACCCCAGCTGTTGTGCAGATTAGTCAGCGATAAGTGTACAATCTGTACAATCCATGTACAATCTGTACTGTGAAATAGTCATTACATGTATTTGCCAAACAGCATTCAACGTGTTACATTCTAACGTCCACCAATGGCGTCTTACTGGTGTTATGTAAATCAGCATATATGAAACTGTATGCTTGTATTTCACCTGGTGTGGTAGAGACTTGGAGAAAGGTAAAAATGGTCACACTGACCCTGGTCAAAATGGCCACGCAAGAAAGAAGTCAAAATAGTCACAACCCTTAGTCAAAATGACCATAAAAATGTCACAAACATCAATGTTTGTCTGATATAAGTTTTTTTTGTCATTTTTACTTCGTCCAAATAATACATCATGGGGAATTGTTATGGGTATTAAATACTGAAATGAAAACAAAAATAATGTAGGGGCAATTTTACTGTTTGCTTTGACCATTTTCACTAGTGGTTTGTGGCCATTTTGAAGAGGACCAGAGACTTACTGGACATGGGGCACTATGTTTTGGCCATTACTTCTCGGCCATGCCCTTTGAGTACTCTACATACAGTGAGACGTATGTCTCAAGTTCTCGGCCTGTGACCAAGTTACGGTAGTATACGTAGGCTAAAGGTTAACATAGGTATCAGTATACAAAATATGCATACAGTCTTTGTGGATCAAAATGATAACGATGAATCACAATCTCCAATAAATCGACTCATGATCAAACATTCATTTCAACGCATTTTCAACGCAAAACGTCAGATCATCTCTGGGGGAAAAGATTCATAACGTTGGTCTCGAAAATTAAATAGTTTAATTTGATTTTCCATTTGAAGTTTTACACACGGAAAATCAAAGCAAAATGATAGTTTGTTAAGCAATTTTTAATATTTCTGTAAATTGAGGCCTACACCCCCAAACATAGTACCGATGTTTGCTTTACGTATATGTTTGATATTTAATTAAGAAGTGAATACATGGGGTTTGTCAAATCAAATTATAGATAAAAGGAACGTAGATAATCTAATGATAAAAATGACGAAATCTAAACAGGCAAAGTACTAATAATGAGTTTTCACATATTTTTTTATTCATCTGCAGTAGTATCAGCATTCTTTTCCCACAGAGGTTACTTGTCATATCTTCCCACGTAACCTCTGTTCTAATACGACCCTTTCATGGTGCGAGTGTTCAAGAGTCGTGATTGGAGGCAATCAGATTTAGTAGTGCAATCAGCGACCTTGTTTCAAAAGTGATCGTTCGCAAGTTCTCGGTAATTTCCGGATGCATCGTGAAAGCTAGAACCTCTTCCCGAACGCGATACTCAAATGCTTCTTCCAGACAGAACTCAGTCATGTCATATTTGTTTCTCCACATTGCTTGCATTTGTCAAGTTGAATCTAGGTCGATGTAACACTTGTTCTGATTGGACAGAAAAAAATGGAAATAAATCAGCTGTCATTTTATGCCGCTAGAAGATTTTATGAGAACCGCGAATTATGGCCGTATTAGAACAGAGGTTCGTAGGAAGATATGACAAGTAACCTCTGTGGGAAGAGAATGTAGTATCAGGTGTTCAGGAAACACTATATTAACTGTTGAAAAACACCATTACAGATAAGTTTCAAAACATTATGTGACAACACACATATCATAACATGACAAAAACATAAACATGTCATATCATTTATTAAGATTTCATATTACAATGTCGGCTTAGGTTTTGCCGGCTAGGAACTCTCCTCTATCTTTTTTATGGGTCTGGCGTTTCGACATAACATAATGGCTGTCCAGACCGGTGGGCAATAACTCTTGGCGGCGGACCGACAGTCGTTTTCGCACACGTAGTTGTTAGGGTTTGTCGGCGAGGGGATCAGATCTTCCAGATGATAAGGCATGCACGACGGAGGCTGGCCTGGGTCAACATAAAGTCCCTTGACAAGCATGTCATCATCGGGAACTTTGTCTGAAACATGAAATTATGACGTAATTGTTATACTGTGCCATGGTTGGTAGGTAGGTTGGTAGGTTGGTTGGGTAGGTTGGTTGGTTGGCTGACGCCGCACCCAGCAATATTCCACCTATATGGCGACCGTCTGTAAATATTAACCGAGTCTGGACCAGACAATTCAGTGATTTAACAACATGAGCACCGTGAGCAATTGGGATACGCTGACATGTGTCAACCAAGGCAGCGAGATGACCACCCGATCCCGTTAGTCGCCTCTAACGACATGTATGCATGGCTTTGTGAAGACCGTGCATTTCTTAGTCAATAACCAGGATGTTCATGGGTCACATGGCAGCGAAGACAGCTGATCTTTTTTTTCTTTTCATCAAAAATAATAAGTACACCAGGGGGTGACACAGGAAACATTTAAAAGTGTGTTTTACATATCAAAAAATGGATAACTGCTTCCTAATACCTTTGTAAACCTTGTGTGTCCTCTAGCTCGAAGTTAAAAGTTGGGTACCTACCACGTAATGTCAGTTTCTTGATTTCGTGGGTTGCCATGGCCAAGAAGTGCAAGAGAATCATGTTGGTTGTTGAAAACTAATTCCTAGAATAATACAGGGAAAACCTGAAGAGGTGTAATTGTAGCACTAATGAAGAACTGAAATATTAAAGGCTTTTTTAAAATGTCTCTATTCTGTATGTTGCCATATTCGCCTGCATATGTGTGTGTGTGTGTGTGTGCGTGTGTGTGTGTGTGTGTGTAAACAAAATAGCTTACGCCTCTTCTGTCCTTTTTACATGGACATATATATAATTCAATAAGCACATGATAAATATTCTCACTTTGGCCACATGATGTAAATGTGTCGTTGATATATATATATGAAAGAAATAGATATATATTATCTATTATTTACCATTTCTTTCTTAATTCATTCCTCCTATTTGTGAAAGAAACTATTATGACTTTGCTTACCTTTGAAAGTAAATACGTGCATTGAGATTTCCCACTTCTGACGACATCGATTGTCTTGGCTTGTTTGTCTGTGATGTAATAATCAACGCGACATGACGGTGACAGCATAACCATGGTCACGTGATCTAAACACCACTCCAACTTCGTGTATGTTGCGTCGAGGATGCGATACATTCCTTGTGAAGATTATTCTGATCTACCATATGATTCTCTACAGACAGCTTTTCCGGGATGTATTTCATTAAGTCAACCCGCCCCAAGGTTTAAGTTGTAAAACGTTATGACAAAATGATAGTTTAGCTATGTCCTTGTATAGCATTATGCATAGATGTTTTACTTTTACAAGAGGAGAACATTTTAACTTGCATTGCAATATCACGCGTCTGACTATTTTTTAATACTTTAAAAAGATCTTTTCCATACATCTATAGACATTTAAGGAACACTGTAACGTTTTATCACTTGACTAACTAATGGGTTACTCTACATTTCTATGAACTCAATGATACCTCGAGTATCGCAGGCTTACAGGCCGGGTGTTGTATAAAATTTATTTTAATTATTTTAATCTGCCCTCTCTGTGTGATTATATGTTTGTACACCACGCGATACGTTAATAGAATATTTACTTACTTACAAGCATGAGCATTGTTCTATCACCTTTCAAGCTCCTCACAGGGATCGATGCCATGGATGACAATGCTACGCCACTGCGCTCGGCAAACTACAACCATGCATGGAACTGACTCCACAAAATTTAACGTTATGTATTTCAGTAAACAAATATACGTCAGCATGAATACGAATAGCTAATAAGCATAAAATTCGGCTACGCTTTTGTTTAAAAAACATTGCTATTTTCAATCCAAGCTCACTCCTGAACTTTATATATCAAAGCAGAAGTCAAGGATATATACATTAATCAGTGGTTTGCTTTAGGTAACAGAAAGGTTTGATATAGTGACTGTATGGCGATTGGTGCATGTTGAAGCGCAGAAAGAGGAATGGTATGCTGTTGTGCAATCGATCAGTCGAAGGGATAAGCGATAATACACTGGTTAATCAATCCTTGTTATTATACACAGTGAATTTGTCACAAGACCAACACGTTATGAAATCTAGAAACGCTTTTGATGTTTTTAAATTCAGGTGTTACAAAGGCATATGGTATTAGACGAGTGTGTTTGTGCAACTTTAGATATTGGGATATTTGGGATATTGTTCCTGTGTGTGGCCATTGACATATTTATTCCTCCAGCAAGATCAGGGTGGGTGGAGTGGAGGTGGTATTTTGTTTTCATTCATTTGTTGTGGCAGGCCTCGATGGTTACAGAACATAAAAGATTATCCGGCAATAGATATAAATTATTGCATGTAATATTATTTCATAAAATACACTTAGTAAATTCTTCAATAAAATAACTAAAAAATGTATAAATAATAATGTATTGTGATACATTATTTCTGATGAGATAATACTTCCATTCAGTCTTTGCACCTGACTCCTTTTAAGTTATTTTATTGAGTATCCATTTCACCGCATCACAGGTCAATTTGTGAAAAATGTGCGTACAGCTGATTCTTGATAATGTTTAAGCGCAATACACGGGGTAAACTATATATGTGCAGAATAACGTCATGTAATTATTCCCACCTGAATGGAAACTACAATACACGTGGTAAACTATATATGTGCAGAATAACGTCATGTAATTATTCCCACCTGAATGGAAACTGCAATACACGTGGTAAACTATATATGTGCAGAATAACGTCATGTAATTATTCCCACCTGAATGGAAACTGCAATACACGTGGTAAACTATATATGTGCAGAATAACGTCATGTAATTATTCCCACCTGAATGGAAACTACAATACACGTGGTAAACTATATATGTGCAGAATAACGTCATGTAATTATTCCCACCTGAATGGAAACTACAATACACGTGGTAAACTATATATGTGCAGAATAACGTCATGTAATTATTCCCACCTGAATGGAAACTACAATACACGTGGTAAACTATATATGTGCAGAATAACGTCATGTACTTATTCCCACCTGAATGGAAACTGCAATACACGTGGTAAACTATATATGTGCAGAATAACGTCATGTAATTATTCCCACCTGAATGGAAACTGCAATACACGTGGTAAACTATATATGTGCAGAATAACGTCATGTAATTATTCCCACCTGAATGGAAACTGCAATACACGTGGTAAACTATATATGTGCAGAATAACGTCATGTAATTATTCCCACCTGAATGGAAACTGCAATACACGTGGTAAACTATATATGTGCAGAATAACGTCATGTAATTATTCCCACCTGAATGGAAACTGCAATACACGTGGTAAACTATATATGTGCAGAATAACGTCATGTAATTATTCCCACCTGAATGGAAACTACAATACACGTGGTAAACTATATATGTGCAGAATAACGTCATGTAATTATTCCCACCTGAATGGAAACTACAATACACGTGGTAAACTATATATGTGCAGAATAACGTCATGTAATTATTCCCACCTGAATGGAAACTACAATACACGTGGTAAACTATATATGTGCAGAATAACGTCATGTAATTATTCCCACCTGAATGGAAACTACAATACACGTGGTAAACTATATATGTGCAGAATAACGTCATGTAATTATTCCCACCTGAATGGAAACTACAATACAAATGGTGAATCATCATATCTATCGCCAATTTACGTTTAGGTTATTCAGATTTCGCATTTGTTTCACCAATCTCTTTTAATAGAAGTTTCTGATGGGATATGTGTACCTTTTACAGTACGCATAATTTTGATGATTGGCGTTAGCTTGACATTTTAAGTTTTGCACATATTACATTAATCAACAATATAAATAAAACGTCAATTTACCTGTTTCTTCTTTATTGCATATCCTTTGGTATGGACGACAGCTTCTCAATCTACGTACACGATCCTTCGATAGGTGTCGCTCAGCGCAGCGGGAATAGTGCTGGACGGACGTAAAACCTGTCGAAACATATACATGTATAATCCATAATGAGCCATTCGTACAACCGGTCCATACTTCGACGTTTTGAAAGGTGGAGTTTTGTTTCCTTGTAAGGAACAGTGACGATTCTAAGGTATGCATTGACGAAGATGAATGAGTATAGTTTGGCCACGATCTTAGCAATATAGCGACAATTATCGCAGCTCTGGAGACCGGAAGTATGGTCTTTATGTCACAACCATAAGGGAAATCGAACCTGGTATGTTTTCCCAACACAGCCATTGTGCTAAATCGCTCCATTTATATTATATGAGAATATACATCCCAAGCATTCACGCAGCACTTGTCGTGATACTCGAAGCTCATTCAGTCAACCACTGAGCCCCGTTTCATAAAGATCTCGTAAGTCCAAGATCTCGTAACTTTCCCGTAGCAATCGTACCTCATATAGAGTACCATAGGGAGTACGAATGCTACAAGAAACGATGGAGAATTTAGGAGCTTTGTGAATCTGAGTTCGTCACACCTTGGCATTCATCTAACATGAAGGTGACATAGCTAAACATGAGATTAGGGATAGCCTAGTGGTTAAAGTGTTTGCTCGTCACGCTTAAGGCCCAGGTTCTGTTCGTCACACGGGTACAATATGTGAAACCCATTTTTGCTGCCCCATGTCATAGTGCTGGAATATTGACAAAAGCGGCGTAAAACCACAGTTTCTCACTCACTCACGATTAATGGTTTTGGCCACTCAGTTCAGCAAGGATTTGAGGCCATACTTGTTACCCTTGACCGCAGTATCTGTCTCATGAGATGTGGATGGTCACAAAGTGGGATAGGACTTTCCGAATCGTTATTCATGCTGTCAACCTCTGGCTGTCTGGTCCGTACTCGATTATTTTAATGCCGTAGCCTAAATGATGTCGATTGCAGCGTCAAACGACTTTCAGACACTAACGAAATGTCGGAACTTTGCTTTGTCAAGTGTCACCAGGGGCTTGAATTATCGATGCACAAAAAGAAAATGATCGTTTCTCGGGTTGACAAGGTCAGCAAAAAACGAATGAATTTATAACAAGAAAACATAAAAATGACATGCATTGACTTTATTTTTTTTTTTCAGTGATGTCGGTATCACCCTGCCCCGTCTTCCGTGACAGTTGAGAAAACCGTAGTTGCTCTATTGAGCACCAGCATTCAGGATTATTCAGACGAAATTAACAAATATGTACTTTTTAGGTGTGGTCGCGTTGCCTAGTAAATTAGATTCTTGGTTGAGCGTACTTAGAGGCAGCATGGGTATATCAACGATCCACACAAATTTTGCTGAACGATCTTCTATACTATTAAAAAATGCAATGAACATGAAATTTCAATTTTGACAGGTAGTACAAGCGTTAACAATGTTTTTCAGACGGACACCTTAGAAATGCACCACCATTTCTTTCTATCGCCATTTCTCTAAACACAACGCATAAGATGCTTTTTCAAAACGCTGTAACCGTTTTGACGGTTTTCAAGAAAGTCGATTAATCACTGATGGCCAATAATTTTGACAATCTTGCACCACACATTTGCTTGTGTTTGTTTCAAACAGGGTTTTTAATGTAAAATCTTACACAAGCAAATTTCACGTGATATTCCAATGATCATTTAATAACGATTACTGTACAAACAACTATATGGCAATAAGTGGTGACGCAACAAAACCATAACATATAACAATATGGATTGACTCAGAGGATATATCTCCCAATTTTTCAATGAAGTCTCCCTACATTTTTTAAGTATACATTCCAAATTAGTCGTTTTAGTTCGTTTTCTAGCTAGGGAAATCAGATATGCTGATCTGGATGGTTCGCTCACACGTATGTAATTTATAAACATCTACGCTCATTGGGCGATTTGAGGAGCTCTCAGATTTTAATGGTGTCGTAAATCTGATTTTATTCAAATCATAAACATCTGGCATACTTCGGGGTTTCACACCATCTTAGACTGACGCCCAGTGAAGGAGTTATAGGTGTAATACTGAGCTCACTTAGTCTCATTTATCATGTAACTTGTTAACACAATTTAAGCATAAATCACGACCGTGGGGTTAGCCTAATGGTTCAAGTGTCTGCTCGTCACGCTGAAGACCCGGGTTCGATTCCCCACATGGGTTCAATGTGTCAAGCCCATTTCTGGTGTCCCAAGCTGTGATAATGCTGGAATGTTGCTAAAAACTAAAAAAAAATGAACACTCACAGAACGAAAAAGTTAACACTCGAGTACATAATATATACAGGGTACATGTATGTTATGATCACGCAAAGACAACACATTCGTATATCAAGGCGCTGATTAGAGGAAGTACGGCAGTTTATTTGCCGAGTAGTAGTTAACCATGTAGCTATTTAAGTTCTCTGACGTCATACGGAGGCGGGTGGTTTCCATTTATGTCGCAGTTGAGAGAGAGGTTAATTGCATTGCAATAGTTTTAAATGGTCAATGTTTTGTTTACTGTCAAGTGTAATCGATTACAGTGACCACAAGAAGACTTCCTGGTTATATCCGACTTGGTCAAGGTAATGCAATAAATGAAAAAAAGGAACATTAGCTGTTCTTTTGAAGTAGCGTGCCTCCCCCAAGCAGATCGCCAAGTCGCACGTAACCAGAAAAAACATAAGCAGTTTCATGACGGCTTACTTTCAGGTTAGATATTTTCTCTAAATCATTTGAATTAATCTGGAAATAACGCAAACCATCCCGAATGTTGCCGTGTGCTGCGAGTCGTTTATTGATGGAGGCTCCACAAGGCAACACAGAAATAGAGAAATGACACGCACATCGGTTGACGTCGGTTGCCAAGGGTACGTTACGAGGGGGTAGACGAGAATGGCGTTGTGATGTCAATACAGTGTGTGTGTGTGTGTGTGTGTGTGTGTGTGTGTGTGTGTGTGTGTGTGTGCCAAATTGGCCAACACATGATGTTTATCTCCTGATAAACGAAGGAACACGCTATAAACCTATGAAGTGTATTGCTGCAGTCTGATCAGCGAGTACCCGCTAGATATCCACATGACAAACAAGCATAATGCAGTTCTTAAAAAATAGATTCCACTCCCGTAAGACACCTTTAGAAATCCTAATATTTCAGTGCAGTTGTAGACGAATATCAGTATAAAAATATGATTCCCCACATGCCTATGGTTACATAAGTGAAGCTTATTCTTGGTGTGCCACGAGGTGATATCGCTGAAATATTGTTTAATGCGGAGTAAAACAAATTCACTCACTATTGTGGAATGACAAACTGTGATGTTTGTACGGCTGTGGCCTCATTGACAGTACATTGGGCATCTGTAGTACCTCAAAACATATACAGTAGTTATTCTTTAAAAAGTCATAACCAGATAACAGAGCCGCAGTGACTGAAAACAATTACTCATGAATTCTGATTGCGATTCGAACGATGAATGTCCAGCTGTATATGTGGCTTAATTATTACGTTCCACAACAGCCTATCAAAGTTACCTCCCTTTCAAAGGCGATCTCCATTGCACAATGTCCCAAAATATTGCACTGACACGAGCAACCTCCATGCAAATGCACGGAAAATACGCTTATTGGTTTGTGTACAGTTTTAAGAAGTTGTGCTAAAGTCTTCCGAGCGTCTTCTAATCCGTGAAGTTATATGTAACTATATTCTTTATTATTGTTACCATTTCCGTGTTGCTTTTACGAGCGCTTAAGTTAATTTCGTCCCGCCCCCATGGTTCTTGTTTATAAATGAGAATTTGTCTGTAACTTTTCAGAACTTGTCAGTTAGGATAATCACAATGTAGAATGGTTTGTATTTTTAGTTGCTATGTATTGAGAGTGTAAACAGTATATTGTATATTGAAAGCTGTTCTTCTTGAGTATCGAACCTGTCCTGTCAGAAAGCACACCATGAAAGAAAAAGTTGAAGTCATTCTTTGCCCTTACCTATGACATAATCATGATTCCCATGTTTTAATTATCAGTGAGGCCAATGAACTGATACTGTCGGGACTTGGAAAATTGTATATTACAATCTCAATCTCAGACTAGTGATTCCTACCCCCCTATCTCACTGAAATTATCACCTCATGAACTCACTTACTGGGAAACCCTTAAGTTCCAGGTTGGAATTGGACTTCGACAACCCATGCTTCTTGTTAGAGGTGACTAAAGGGAGCGATTGGTCAGACTCAATGACTTGGTTTCACTCTGCAGTGGTTAGTAAAAATCAAGTTTGGACCACTGACAATCCAGCGGTCAGCAACGAGCAATGATCTACTCATTTGGGATACGATGACATGTGTCAACCAAGTCAGCAAGTCTGACCACCCATTCCCGTTAGTTGCGTCATATTGAGAAAGTAATATTTTTATAATATTTTCTTATCAAGCAAGTTTATTTGTTTTCATTACCTGACACCATTTAATCCTACAGGTGTCAACTTACTCTTGATGGCTGAGACCAAAAATCACGAAACTAGGTACTTCATTGCTAAATGTGCCAACATCACTGCATTGAAGAAGTGCTCTGCGTCTGGCATCTGGGCCTGTAGAGACAGGACCACCTCTCAAGAACAGCCAAGAACCATTCTATCTCAATGCCTCCAGGAGGGTCGTGTGGTGTTGATATTCAGTGTGAACAACTGCCACGGTTGGCATGGCTACTGTGAAATGATTGACAGACCCGGAGACTATGACCCAGATGACAAAGATGAAAAAGGCCAAGTAGATGGAGAATCAGGGGAGACAATTCAGTGGCATTATTTTCGAGTTGTATGGAAATGTTTGTTTGTGAGTGAATTCAGTGAGCAGTGTGTTTCATTTAAGGAAACTGAGTTCTTGCTTCCAGATGGTACCTCTGTAAATAAGTCAAGAAACTGGCAAGAGGTATCAGCAAGAATTGGTGAGAAAATGTGCTCTCTTATTGAAAAATTATACAGTGACTTGACTTTGAAACGTAAACAAAAAGATGATGAAAAGATAGCTCGACTTCCACCACCATTCCTGGAATCAGATGACAATGAGAGTGTGAAGAATTACTGGGCAAGCGTTGTTGAAAAGGTTGAAAGGGAGCTGGGCAGAGTTCATCTAGCATGCCCGTTTGGAAGTCAAAGGTAGTGCTGGGAATTTGAAACCAATTTACTATTGTTTATCGGAGAACTTGTGGTGAATGATTATTAACTGTAATCAAAATGCTTAGTGTCATCACCTCAGTTTTTTTTCTAAATAATGTTTTCTATAACTAATACAATTATATAATGAAAAGCATGCATGCAAGAAAGACACTGGAATTGTAATTAAAGAATAAAATTGTACAATGTGCCTAGCTTTACGCTGTTGAGTGCATGTTTGTGAACATTCATCAAATTTAATTGTTAGTTTACTTCATTCAAGTTTGTTGTACTAAAACAACAAAATTGTGATTATTTTGAAAATATGTTTTTTACAATCGATAATTATGTTTAATCCTTCTTTTGATCAATTTTCCAATTATTTTCGATAATCGGAGCACCACTAGTTAAAGGTACATGTTATCTTGCTTTTTTGAAGGGGAATTTGACAGATTATGCTTAAGAAGAGAAAATGAATGGACTATCATGTTGCCTGTGTTTTTTTAGGGTTACACAATTGTCAAAAACATAAGTTACCTGAATATGTGAATCAAACGACCTCACTAAACTTTCTACCACTGATGCTGGTAAACTGTACACTCAAGATACTACTTGTTACAGTTTGCAAAGTGACCAAATGTGTACAATGATTTTGGTGGATAAACAAAGCATCACCTGTGTCTTTTGATATCAAATGTATCTATGATAGAATTTGAAACATCCTTACAAGGTTCAGAGTTGTATACTTTCAGTTGACCCATGATGATATATTTCACATCACCACACATTTTTTTAAGAAAGTGTTTGCTTTCAAAATGTAATATTTATATCTTGGTCACTTTCGTCATGGTAATCTTTTATTTATCCACCCATGAAGGTCCTGGCAATAATATTGATAAGGTGGTCAGGCTCGCTGATTCTGCTTATTGCTCATGCTCCTGATCACTGGATTGTCTGGTCCAGACTCGATTATACACAGACTGCCTCTATATAACAGGTATATCACTGAGTGTGGCATAAAACTAAACTCACTCAGTATCTTTGGTTTCATCATTCTTCCCCTCAGATACAACCTGGATGGGCCAGAGAGCGACATTGATGTGTTTATTGTGTATCAAGCTGACACTACCAGCATCCTGGGCTTCAATCCTCCAAAACAGACAATCAAGGTGGATGGCCAATGTCAGGCCTTCATCAGGGGCTGACATCTCCATGATTATTGCTATTGACCACTCAAGGCATTGTGTCACACCAGCAGTCATGGTGCTGATTTCATGTAAATTCCATAGTTTAACATAGATATTATACATATGCTGTTAGACAGGACCCATTTCTGTATCATGGCATGCTTTATCTTTTTAAATACCAATATCTAATAATAATGGCATTTTTGTACAGTATGTTTGGGCACAAAGGGTTATCAAGCAAATTATTTCTGGGGCCTTTTGGTTTTGTAAACTGAATTATTTATCTTCATCTGTGGACACAATGGCTAAAGGGTATGAACTAAAGTGGCTTTCAGTGGTATTGTCAAAATGAGATTCAGTCAAAAGTGATTATTTCTGGTTCGTTACCATGGCAACAAAGTTGAGTCATATGTAGAAAATCCTTCCACTAAATCTGGACAGTCTTTATCAACAGTACTCTCCTTAATGAAATCAGTTCATTTGACTGATGTTAATGACCAGCACACTAGTGAAAACAGTTATAAAAGTGTTTTTTACGTGTTTCAGAATAGTGATAGAGAGCAATGTGACTACACGATTCTTGAGCTGCACCGATACTGTGAGCTTCTGTGTGGAGGCGACCCACGGTGTGTGGAGACACTGTACCTCCACCAGTCTACCATCATCCACTGCTCCAGTCAGTGGCGGCAACTCACTCAACTGGCTCCACTCATGCTGACAAGGTCAGTCGTAGATCCATCTGCAGTCACTGTGTTCACTAACAGGAACGGTTCTTTTCCTTGAACCATATGATTTCTCTTCTCCAGGGACAGTGGGGTAGTCTAGTGGTTAAAGCATTCACTCGTCATGCCAAAGACCAAGGTTCAATACCCCACATGGGTGCAATATGGAAAGCCCATTTCTGGCGTTGCCCAGTGTGATAATGTTGGAATATCACTAAAAGCGGCATAAAACTAAACTCATTCACTCTTACATCAAGGCCTTTCATTTTTCGTACCTTAAAGCAGCCTTAGCCCAATGTTTATCGGAAGACTATGTGAACATATTGGAGTTGCAATCACCCTAACAGTAAGATTGATTCATAGAATGTGTTCCAGGTCTTCCTTTGTTTCAGGATGAAAGCGTCATCTCACCTGAAGCTTCTTTTCAGTTAAATGGGAGTTGGTCTGGTCCATCTGACAAATGTTCTTTTCAGAGAATTGAAAAAAAAAATATTAATGTTTTGGCATTCTTTTGGTTTTCATAGACAACATACAAGGTTATCATAAAGGGTCTAAAAAAGGTCATCTGAATGATTTATTTTACTTTGATTTTAAATGTGATGACCGGTGCAAAATGGTGAATATTATGTATTAAAATGTTTATTCTAACAAAAATACAATCAGTTTGATATAGTTTTGCAATCACACTTTTGCAATACAAATTTGTATTTTATTTATTAGCAGCAGTACTAATCTCAACATTGGCAATTGTTACAAGGACAACCAGGATACCATATACAAATAAGGAATGTTTATTTGATTAAGTTGCTGGACATACAGACCTTTACTTCCCATTCCTAATCTTCAGTGTTTTAAAATATTTTTCCTTTTCCTGATTTATCTATATTTTTTTGTTATATTTTCTTTACCACGTGTAGACAATGCCTGGACAAGTATTTGCGAGATGCTCAGGGTTCAAATGGGGTCAAACAGTACAGGAAGTGGTGTGATGAAAACCCAGGTTGCAGTGACCTTCCAGCTAAGATGAACAAGCTCTGTTACATCATCATCAGACTGCTTCAGAATGCAAGGTAATACATTGAAGAATATGCTTGTGTTGATGGGCATGACATTGGTAGTTGTTCTGGTAGTGCTGACAGTTAATTGTACCTGCAATGATATCAGCATCCATCTGTCATTAGTGGTGGCTAGTCATGGTCTGCTGATACAGTGAATCGATGCAAAGTTTTGTGTTGTTCTGTATCCTGATACTGTACTTCAAATGAGCCACAACACTTGAAGGTCCAAGTTAGAATGCTGATCTTCAGTAACCTATTTTTGTCGTAAGAGGTGACTAGTGGGATCAGGTGGTCAGACTCGCTGGCTTTGTTGACACATGTCATTGGTTGAAAATCGCGCAGATTGATGTTCATGATGTTTATTACTGGATTGTCTGGTCCAGACTCGATATTTACAGAATCCCGCCAAATAGCTGGAATATTGCTGAGTTTAGCATAAAACCAAACTCACTCATTTGAATGAGCCAAATGTTTGTTTGAGGATGAAAATATATATGCTTACTTATTTTCCTTTCGTAAGTAAACGTTTTCTCAGTAATTCATGCATCAAGAACTTGCAACATTCACAAGTCTGTGTATAAACTTAATTAACTCATTTCCAAATGAACATTGAACAACACTAGCAGAATTTGACGAATTAGAATTGGGTTTGTTTTGATCAAATTCATTTCATAGTTGGTGTTGGAATAAATGATTTTAGTATCATATCCCCACCCTTATATTGTGATCCATATTGTATCACCACTCAAGTGCACAATACTTTAGCAGTATATCATTGTAACTAAAATTTTAGTCGTATCGCAGCTTGTATGACAATACCAACACTATCTATCTGTCATCATCATCATCATCATCATCATCATCATCATCATCATCTGGAAACAGAGGTTGTCACTTGAAGCCTAAATGCTTAATGAGTTAATGCTATTTTTTAACAACCATAAGCTTTTTTAAGGAAATCCAGTTTGGAAGTGTTTCAGTATTATGAAAATACAATGTGCATGTGTACAGTTGTTCAGGCAGAGACATATCAGAGTAAATAACCTGATTATATTTTACCTGTAGCATTGCATGAAATAAACACAACTGGACTGCCCAAGACATACTAGGTTCTGACAGATGGTCTAAATTACAGCAAGTCAGCCTGTTAGTCCAGCTTCAGATGCTCATATAAATTCAACATATCTTGGTGTTTGGTTTGGTTAAACACTGTGCTACTATGTATTATGTACTGGTAACATTTTGCAGTTCCCAGCCCTGAGGTCTGGTTGGGTTTTTGGCTTATTTCAAACACTATCTGTAGTACATTATCATATTTTCAGTTAGCTGACAAACATAATGGATTTAGAATGATTTCAATCCTGATTGTGTTGAGTCTCAGTCTGGAGTAAAGTTAATCTTAAATCTCTCTTGTCAGAGATGTGGTCAAGAAGGGGCCAGTCCATGTATTTCGTGAAGAGGGGAGTGAAGAGAGGAATGTCATCTTGTCTGTCCGCCGAGGGGAACTTACATCCAGTCAGGTGTGGCAAATTATACACAGGTAAGGCAGCCGTGGAGGATTTGCAAATATTTGAAAAATACAGAAAAACTGGAAGTTACAGTTCAGTTCCCCAACAAGTAGTCTTCATAAAAATGGTGTTTGACTACACTGATTGGTTCTGATCGTTCCCCAGCCACTGTGAATGTTGCCTATTTTCACTATCACTAGTGAGCCTGATCCAGATTTTGTTATGATAAATTCAATGTATGGAAGTTAGAATGTTTGCTAAGGCATAAACAGGTCTTGCTAATGTCAAAATAAAAAGATTTAGTCCTTGGATGAGTGACCATGTTTGGTAGCTTGACTCCAGCGAGTTTCTAGGACATTAGTCCAGACCCACTATAAAGCACATATGATACATATGGTCTCACCTTGGGCAAATTATCCAGGGTAATAATAATCAGATTCTGATAAAGCACCACAAGCAAATACTTTGTTTATGGAGACTATGCGCTATGGAAGATGACTTAACCCAAAAGAATCTGCAATGAAACCCAACTTACTGACTCATAGGTAGGTATCATTGCCAAGTTGGGAACAGTATGATCATGCATCATTAGTTGTGAGTATTAATGACTTTATAATTGATTAAATAAGTCTAATAATGTTTTTCAGCCTACAGCAAGAAATAGAATATGGTCAGGATGATCTCACCACAGACAGTCCAGCATCTTCAGTGGAGAAATGGCTTCTTCAGCAGAGATATTGTAATTTTACTGAGACCTTCACTTTGGCCAAGAATAACCAATAAGTGGTGATAATGAGGTTATATCATTCCTAGATATTATGACATTTTTAGTTCATAAGTGTCCTCCATAGGTGTTAATACAAACCATGTTTTAGGTCATGATGCCGTAACATGTTCATAAAGTTTGAGAACATTTGTTGTGAAGTTGTGTGTTTACATCCAGTGTTAATTGTATCCAAACAGAGTCCACATCAGAAAACAGGTACAGTCACAATATCTCATACTTGTTATGAAAGGGTGAGGTGGGGTGGGGTAGCCTAGTGGTTAAAGTGTTCGCTTGTCACAGTGAAGGCCGAGGTTCGATTCCAAACATGGGCACAAAGGCCCATTTCTAGTATCCCCTCCATGATATTGCTGTAATATTGCTAAAAGTGGAGTAAAATGATACTCACTGTTATGAATACCTTTGAAAGTATTGCTGTTTAATGCTGCACAGAGCAATATACTTGTAATGTTGATTCTAAATTTTCAGCGCACTTCAACTTTAGTGTTAAGTTTTGCATGAGTTGCCAAGCGAACTCAATAAATATGCCAACATGACCAGCCCATATTTGTACAGTGGACTACGAAACATTTCCCTCACAATCGGCATATGAAACTAGTATGTACACTGTGCTACTATGTTCTATTGCAAGAACGCACATTGGCATAACCAACAACTTTAGGTGTGCTGACAAACCAATATTAGTTTGGTCACATCCAACCCACAGTCAGAAGCATTCATGGCATACTTGTCCCATACCAGGCCCAGCCAAACTTTGTAGGTTAAGTGAGGATACAAGTAGTAATTACTGGCAAACAAGGAAAAGTTGTGCACTGACCTGACATTTGACCCATGTTAGCATGTATGAGTGCTGCCCACTGGCACATACCATTGTGAGCAAAGGGGTCCCAGGTTACATTGTTACCCACTAGCTGCACCGACCACATGAGGGTCTTAAAACCTGGCGTGTGCAGCTACACAATCACAATTAATTTCTTCGTCATGCACTGCATGTGCAGTAGCCTTCATCTACTCTCCCTTTCAGTAACCAAATGGGTTTGTTCATTGCCATGCACTGCCTACTTCTCGTAATCATGTTCTATGTGCCTGTCCAACTTGTCCTTGTTTGACAGTAAATAACATGTTATCCTGTGGAAAAGGGACACAACTCCTCACCCTCAAGTGTTCCATCCAGAGTGAGTGAGTTTTGCTTTTGATGCCGCACTCGGCAATATTCTAGCTAGATTTTGCAGTAGCATTGCTGTTGTCCTATTATGTAAATAATCAGAATTGGGCCATACAATCCAGGGATCAACAGCATGAAAATGAGTTTTACGAAATTGGGATATGATGATGTTTCAACCCAGTCAACAAGCCATTCCATCTTTAACAAGAAGGTGTCAATGCCCCATCACTCATAAAAAACAAACAAACTCATACTGGAATTCATAAATATATATATTTACATTAACATGAGTCAGATGAGACTGTTCTTTATCACACACACATATTCTCATTTTATTACAAAATATTTACATTTCTATGTGCAGTATCTTCAGTATATGTACATACACACATGATGGGAAGTGCTGGTATCAATTAAATGATACTTAGTCTATTATTAATTACTTCCCCTTATTTGTGTGTTCATCAGATTTTTTCTATGCATTTATTTCCAACCCAGTGAAAAAGGCAGATATTACCATCTGTGAGAAAAGTACTCATGAAGAACATCATTTTCCCAATGTCACTCAAAAACGAAAACAGCAATAACTGTTATTTCACATAAATATGGTTTACAAGCCATGAGCATATATTACTGGTATGCCATTTACAGTTGCATAAATTAGGGTGTATGTAATTTGATAATCTGAATAAATGTGTAAAATGTAATTTCTATAAAATGTTTAAATGTACAAATACATATATAACAAGTCATAAAACTGATGTACAAAACAGCGTACAGTACAAGGTAAAACTTTGCTGCAAAATCAGCAGAATTAGACTTTTGACACTTTATAAAAGAATTCAGATCTGTTGTTTTACAGGTTAAAATCATTCCAAACTATTTCAGTCCTCCCAAGTGTAAACTTGCAAAGGTTTATCCCATATTGACAATTGCCACGCTGATATACTTCTGAAAAAACAACAACATCCATCTTGCACATGTCCAAACATTAAACAATGACTGGTTTCTTGCTGCCAACATTCTGATATTCTGTGTTGTACATCTTGGGTGCAGTCATAACAGACTTGGTACCAGCGGCTGGGAGGGTGAAGGGCGTGTCAACTGGACAGTAGAAGTTCTCCCTCATCCGAACATGTGATGGACGTATGTACAAGTCTGAGTATTCAGTCTTCAAGCCCCTGGTTTGTGAAAAAAGATAAACATTACATCTCTGCCTCTGTCAGTATCACATAGGTTGGTTCTACTAGGTGAACTTAATGCTAAAGTACTGGCACAGACTTACACTCACACACAATGTCACACATCATCGATGACAATATTTTGGCCTGTATTTTATTCATTGGGGGCATATACACTCATATTTAGTTTCACATTGATGCTATTGACTTACTATCCCTTGCCTATATTTCAAACTTCAAAGCGAACAGCTTTCAAACAGAATACACCTGCCATTTATGGAGTGTAAACACTTCAAAAGCTGTGGCACACAATGTTGTAAGTGTTGTCGAACTGGATTTTATCACCAGTTGTGCATAGGATAATTGTAAAGAGCACTCCAAGGTACATAACTCTATGAGGTCCGTTTGAAATAATGTTATAACATTATAATTTGATGTTTGTAATCTAAATAAGTAATTATTTTTGGAAAAATTAAGATGGTTAATATTATCATTGCGAGAAATGCTTTATGTATTTTTAGAGAAGTGTGGTGTGACATTGTGCCTATTATTATTGACCTCGTGCTAAGATTACATAGTAGATTACATTGATGGAGGTACAATCTGTACCATTTTTGGACTTTATCAATTGTTATTTGAATGTAAGACATGCTCAATACATTTGGAAACCACTTGTTCAAGATGTGACTTGGTGAATGTCATATGGGAACTTACGAGTGAGGTACTGGCACCATTGCTTTAGGCTGGCGGGGGATCTTTGTAGCTGTAGGGAACATCATGGTGTCTCTCATAGGGAGGGGCTCTCGTGGTACAGAATCTTTAGGGAATGGACTGGAAGAAAAATCAATGTTGTGAAAAGAATGTCATATATACATTATACAAGTATGTAAAGCCACTTACTGATCAGACTACTATAAGTGTGCACTAGCCCTTAATATTTGATACACTGCTTGGATCTTAAACTACACAAGCAATGTGAAATTCCAGTTTAGTTTAACAAACAAATTGCTTCTTACGTCAATGTACTCAATTCAATTGTAATTCAATTTCAGAAATTGCTTTATGTTTCTTTCCAAATTTAACCAAAAAAATAACTTGATAATTCAAATGAGTTTAATTCTGATTTAACTTTATTTCATTAAATATGTTAGTGTTGCAGTATGTCAGTGCAGGACAGCTCAATGTTAGCAACAAAGGGCTGTGTAAGGTAAAAGCAGCAACTGTAAGGTATATGGTTGCTACTGGTGTGGATGTACTATATAAAGGTTTCTATCATATAGAATTACAACACAAGTAATGACATGATGTATTATGACATTGATAGTGACCATCTATCTTGTATCTGTGACATTTTGCACCACAATGCTGTAGTTGTGAGGCAAAGCTGTATTTACTGTAATTTGTCTCACGCAGTCACAGTCCCTGAACCATGTTATTTTCTCTACACCCACCCTGCAATGCTAAAGCGCTAAATGAGGCAAGTCTAGGTTCAGGCCAGAATCTCCCAACTCCTTGGGGCTCCTTTTCAGTGTAGTGGGTTTATTTGTTACTATCAAAATTATACATATTCAGAGACTAAGTGTCTGTCAACATATACTGATACATACACATTTGACACTGACAAACCAAAGTTCATAATCTGATGAATTTGGGATTAAACTGACAACAAGCAGACACTGACTTCCAAGGGACATAACTCTTGCATAAAAATATCAACGCTGAAGACACTGGGCCTCCTGTGTCTGTTGATAATATGTGCATAACCCCAATCTTCATCAAAATAAAATCAAAATCAATTTTAAACAAAATGTTTATCTGATTTACACCAGGACTCACTTGTGTTTGAGGCCATGGCCCCAGGATTTTGGCATGTCCTCACACTGCCAAGTTGTTGCTATGTCTTTCTTGGGATATTTCTTGAGCTCATCAGGTTTGAATGAACGATGATCTTTATGAGTGGTGGATAAGTAAGGGTCAAGCAGAGATAGTACACCCTTGTCTCGAACGTAGAATGGTTTGCCCTGGAGCTTGGGATTTTGAGTAGTTGCACGGCCATACTGAAACAGAAATGTACAATAATAATTTAGGTGAGCTTCCTGAATCAAGAGACAGTAGCATGAATGACAGTGTTTTACCTCTGACCTAAGACAAAAGAAAGTTCTGATTGTTGAAATAATTTGCTATCTGAGGAAAACAAATGATTATTGAAAGAGCTTGATTATATGTTCACACACTTCATAAACTGGTTCAGCAGTTTTTCTCTTAGAGTTACAAAAGTAATCACTGTCAACTACATTGCCCAAACACTTTTTATTTCAAACTTCAAACTTGGCTAGGAGTATCAAACTTTCATTGATGAGTGATGATATATTGTAAACCAAGCATCACTGTGTTCTCCAATCTGAGTGGTTGAAAAAAATTATTGAATGGTATTCCATTCGAAGAAATTGCAAGATATACTTCACTGGTGTAGCCATACTCGATATAAATGAGTGCAGACAGTAAAACTCATGAGGACCTTTTGGTCTCCTTTTTTGTTTACAATGTCAATAAACATCATGTGCTGGCCAATTTCCGGTTGCTATGGATTATATGCAGTATGAACTACTGGCTAACGCCATCAGTTCCACATGAATTCCTGTGCTTCAAATACCCAATAACATCCAGAATTTGGCCAACACATGATGTGTATCTCCTAACTTGACATCAAAAGACAGCAGTGTGATAATCTATTTGTCATCAAAGCTTATTCTTCATGTAAGGCAAACCTTTGAAGGTCCCTCCTTATGATGATCTTGTAGAATAAAGTTTTGGGGTCCAGCAAAATCTTCAAAGTGGTATTTTTCCCTGATACCAGGGGCAGCACAGAACTTATCCTGGGTCTCGCTCTGCTGGTTTCCCATTGTTAAGGGTCTCCGCCATCCACCCTTGCCCAGCTGAAAGATTGAGACAAAGGTTGCTAACTTACAAGCAGGACTATGAAGAATGTATACACTGACAATGAAGAATGTATATCTAGCATATCAAATACCTTTCAATAATTTCATGTAACAACCTTATCAATGGCATTCAATTTACTTTGAAGCTGAATAAGTTTATAGAAAATGTTTGTAAAGATTACAAAAAAGTGGCATATGTGCCAGACATAAACTTCCATCAGTTTTTATTAGTAGATGACAGTACGTACACAAATTGATGAAAGTCTAAACATTTTTCGCTCACAGCCGTGATGATCTACTGATGAACGTAAACAATCAATAAGTGGTGCAATTTGGCTAGTGGCTTGTGAGAAACATAACCATGGAAACATAAGTACCACAGAATCATATGACAGCAAAATAAATAATATTCAATGAATGTCTAACCTTCTCAGCAACATCCTTGACATAATTCACTTTCCAGTGTCCAGGAGCTTTCTTGTGAACAGTGTTGGCAAACACCCCTCCAGGGTATTTTCTGTCATGTGCATTTCCATAAGTTGTTTGGAATATTTGATCCCTTGTGATTTCATCTGGTTTTGCAAGGTCTGATGGTAATGGTTCTCTCATCTGTGTCTGTAAACATATATAACATACTGGTACAGATATAGCAAAGTAATGTTTTGGCAGGTAATAGTGAAAAAAGACTTTTGAACCAAGTGGTTGTCGGTAGAGGAAATTAGTCAGAGATGAGAGGAGCCAATTACTTGATGGGACTTGTCCTATTGTCATTTATCTTGCATAAAATCATTGCCACATAACTACTGGCACAATAGAGTTCCTGAAGTCCCTGAGGTTTAGTACCAGCATCATAACATTTGGATTTGTTTGCTAGGTTACTCTGACTTTTGTACTTATAATCTCGAAGCACTGCAAATGTTATTTATATCACTTTGTCTTAAAAAGTATCATCCTGCACAAATTCTATGCAACACATGTCATATTTGGGATTTCACTTTCTCAGTAAAGTACAAATTCTAGTACTTTTGGGGGGGTTGAGTCCCATCTGGGATTCCGCCTAGCCCGCTCATCTACGGCCGTGTGAGCTGTGCCAATTTACACTTATCAGAGGGATAAACAAAGTATGCAGTCTAGACTACCAGTTGTCCGACTTTTATTTCGTGGAAGTTGCGGTGGCTGAGTGGGCTAGGCAGCTGCCTTTGTGTGCTGGCGTGTAGGTAGCTCACTTTGAAGGTGTGGGTTCGAAAACCCAGATGGAACTCAACCCCTCCAAAAAGTACAAGAATTTGTACTTCACTAAGAAAGTGAAATCCAAAATTTCTAAATGGCATTATGTAATCATACAAATTCTATGGTAAATAATAAAGATAGGAACACACAGGGTATCTCTTCCCATTACGTCGATTGTATGGTCATATCATACCATTATATCATCGGTTAATCATGCCGTAACTCGACCTATTTTGACAGTTTTATGATTATATAGGGTTACCTGAAATTCAGAATTGGGAAAATAATATCCCGGCCTGTAATGATGGCCAACACCTGCGCTCGTTTCATGCCAGTCTTGTCGCCTCTCACTATTCACTTCCTTGAAGTCGCTCATTTTTCTGGTGTATTTGTCTTCCTTCCGAGGAGATAGTGTCCCGTTTACATTGACTGCTCTTTAGATACGACACAGTCGCTCCATGCACAACTCTTCCTTGGCAACGATGTAAACACGACGGCATTGTGGGTAACAGTCGGAAAAATCCGGACAAATACGCAAGGATTACAAAGCTCCACTTCAGCATGTTCAAATGTCGCAAAGATCATTCGTAACTACTCGTCTCTTTCCGTGACCGTGACTAGTTCGTGTTATTCCGGGACAAGCCGAATAGCGACTCGTACCTCTGCTTACTTCAAACAGGAACGGTAGATAGCTCATCCCCGCTTGATTCCAATGTTTCTTGATATCACCGAAGCATTGTATCGCTGTCTTATGTTTTACTTATTTATTTAAAAGAATTAAACCTCAATGATACACTTAAAAGAAGGAGAAAAACATAGTTGTTAAAGGGGTGCCAGTCAAATCGCCCCAGCGACTAAACGCCCCAGCAAATTTGGTCAAAATGCCCCAGATTTTTTGTCAAATCGCCCCAAGGGGTAGTCAAAATGCCCCAACTTACTTAATATGGTTTAATATATGCCATAAATGCATATTTTTGTCAACTTCCATATATTCTTCAGACAATATTATGTAGAAATATTTCTGATAAATTTCCTATTAGTAAACTGAAAAGAGCAAAAGCAATGTGTATAGACAACACTGTAATAACAGTTGTTTGGTAAAGAATCACAAGAATAAATTAATGGTTTGTAGAATATGTTTAATGAAAATGCTGTAAATGCATAGTTTTTTCTGTATTTTCGTCAGCAAATGGCATACTCATAACAAGTATGGTATAATACATATAAAACTGCATAGAGTTTTGTCAGCTGGGATATTATAACCCTCATATAAAAGTTCCTCATACAGAAAATCTGTTTTAACTTTTTAACTTTTGTCCTCGTGTAACCAGAGACCATATATATTGTGTGGTCTCAGATGTAACCCACAAGCTGACGAAGCTTAATAATTGTTGGTAGAGGTGACGGTCTCTGTCAGTTCTTCAAACGTCCGAATGATCTCTGAAGCAGCGATAAAGGGCAAGACCATCAGCTTCCGAATAAATCGAAAAGCTGGCTTCTTTTACTGCCTGCCACCTGTAACAAAAAACTCAAAATCCAAATCCTGTTGATCCTTGATCTATTCCTTGTTAGCCGGCCCATGTTCTCTCTAGCTCCATTTGTTGTAGCATCTGGCTGCGCTACGGCTGTAACCACATCCTCCACAACAGTTGCAGCTGACTTGAATAACTCCTTTATGGCATCCTCTGTGGATGATCAACTGAAATTTATTATAATGCAATAGTTGTTTATATCCTGATCAAATAATATTGCCTCTTTATAAAGTTTTATAAAGGCGAACTGGACAGTCACAGCCTCCTGATCATAACTGGGATTAACCAGCAGAAGCTCTTGATTTTAACTGGATTAATTAATTAATTAAAGAAACAATTAAGCTGCTAAAGCTTAAGAGGCTTACCTGGGCCCTTATGTGTGATGCTTGTAACTTGCCAGGGTTAGCAGTATGGTTGTAAGGCGTATCACTGGGTGTCAAGTTAGTTCCCTTCTGAGTCACAGTAGCAGGGCAGCTGTGCTTCTTGTTGCGGACATTTTATTCCTCGTGAATAGCGAACATGTTTTAATGCTACAGTTTTATCAACACGTTTTGACTAGGGAAATAACAAAACTTCAAGGTAATTTTGATACGCATTTTACCATACATGTTTACAAAACCTGTGCATTTACAGCCTCACTATTTGACAAGTGTAATTAACAAAAGCTTTAAATTGTTTCGATATGTATTTTACCATACTTGCTGACAAAACCTACACCTTTACAGCCTCACTTTTGGACAAGAGTATGTTTAACAAAATCTATAGATATGTCATTTACCGCAGAGCATTTACAACAAACATACTGTACAAACCTTTAATGTATTCTTGTAATTCTTTACCAAATACTTGGATTTGCAGTCTTGTCTATACATGAATATTACTGTTACTCATATCAGTTCACTAATAGGAAATTTATCAGAAATATTTCTACATAGTATTATCTGAAGAATTTTATATGGAAGTTGGCAAAACCTATGCACTTATGGCTTATATTAAACCATAGTAAGTAAATTTGGGCATTTTGACTACCCCCTTGGGACGATTTGACCAAACCTGGGGCGATCTGACCAAAAATCTGGGGCATTTTGACCAAATTTGCGGGGGTGTTTTGTCGCTGGGGCGATTTGACTGGCCCCCTTGTTGAAGACATATTCAAATGTAATCATTAACAGCTGTTCACCTTATATTTCCAATAATATTTCTATAGGGTTTAATAATCACAAATGTTTTAGTGAATATGAAAATAAAATGTTTAAATTTCACCTACGGAAATGCAGATACCAAACAATCCTCAAACTGAACTTTGGTGTAATCTTGCTGTCATGCCCCAAATGGAATTTTATATAAAATCACTGAAAAATATATGAATGACTCCCAAAAAAGTAAAAAAAAGTATTCCCAGAGATGTATAATACATGCTCATTGTTAAAAATTAAAGTCGATTAGTTACATACACTTGAAACTGCACTAGATTATGCACCATACATATGTTGTTCGACTTGATGATTTTAGTGAAGATTTTACTCTGCATATAGAGCTCGATCATATATAAAGATTTATGTAAAACGAAGTAAAACCAGTTTCTTTTTGTATGGGGGTTATCCACAAGGTGTGGAACAATTGTTCTGCCGTCAGTGAAAATAAACTTTAATGAATACATTTGGATGCTGCTAGAATTAAGAAATACAGTTCGTTCTACCACCATATATAGTGTAATAAAGCACACTTTCGCCCTGAACTATTATGGTTAAAGCACGAGGACGCTCTGATAAAGTATTGTCGGCGCCTTTGATCTTAGAATTATTCCTACTGGTGTGACTAATTTTGCATCAACAAAAAGTTTGCCATTCATGGTTGTGTTATTTATGTATTTACAAAACATACCACAAAAACTATTAACGAAATCCATTTCTTTTTAAAAACCTAATAACTGAACATCTAACATATCAAATAGATCCTTGTCTGACGAAAAAAACCCGAAAAGAACTAACGACAATACGCAGAATAATACGCAACGAATGGCTATCATACCTAGATAATTTGCTAACTAACAAACGATCAACGGCTTCAAATAATAACCTATTCAACAGACTTAACATGACCATTCCTTTTGCCACAAGACCGTGTATACGTCAGATATTATAGATTCATTAAAATTACGGAATTCATAAAAAGGCAGTTTTAAAAAATAGTTATTCTGTTACTGAATCTAAAACAAGAATCTATCCAAGTGGTATTCGATGGCCAAATTCTTGCGTGGCGATATATCTTCAGTTGTTGGTGATCTGTAACCTGTTTTTATATTGTATTGTCTTCAAAAGTAAATTAGTTTTAGGTTTTCAGGTTAGTTTTAAACAACAACTGTGATACTTAAGTTATTTTACACATCCGTAACTGTTCTTTGATGAGTGTGTGATGACTCTTTATTCGTCATCCATGCAAAACCTTTGTCGTCACTATATAGGAGAAATGGCGTTAGATCTTTACTATTTCACTAAATGTCTGGTTGGATTGTCTATAATTGCTACTAGTTGAAGGAATGGTATAAATCTAGCTAGGGTCAACGCTTAGAATAATAAGACGACCGAGGGTGTCCAGTGGGATCATGTTCTGTCTTTGCACCACATTCACCCATAGTACTTATTACAGATATTTTCAGTGGTCTCTACTCTCCATCACCGGTTTTCACACTTTTGTCATGGGGCTAGAAGTTTCCAAAAGTGATTTTGACTGATTGCAAATTCTTAATGTCATCTTATATTCTTCTAATTTATGTGGCACAATGTCAAACAAGGTGGGAAGATATTAGTACCTGCCTTTACTTTCGTTATGCTTCTTAATTTCTTAATTTTGGTGTCTCTGTGGAACTGAATACAACTTTCTTGAAAAACGTTCAAGGTCAACGTGAAAAAGTCTCAAGTACCTGCCAGCTTCACAATGGAAAAAATGTAATGCAACTTGATCTTTCGGTTGCGCCACATATTACCTTTAGACATGCATGTGCCTAAAGCAAAGGCGAACATCACACCTATACACATGTGTATCACGTTTCAGCTAACAGTTCTTTCAGCTCGATGATCTGAAAAGTCAACTGCTGTCGTTGTTGTTTTGAGAAATATGGGGCCTCCTCAAATGACAACTGTTCAGAATGGTAACTTATTGGTATGCCGGCATGTAACTGAGTTTTTGACATGCTGGCTGTCGTCTATCGATAGCCAGATAACACCAGCAAACCAATGACAATATGGAAACTGATGACGCCATCGTCCACCTCCTGATGACGCCATCGTCCACGACCTTCTGGAAATCACAAGACGTCATCTGTTCATGGCAAATGGAGGGTCCAAATATACTCTTCAAAAAAGTAGGGGATTGAACTTTCAATTTGGATAGGAAGTGTAAACGTTAAGAAACGTTTCAAGGACAGATATCTTATGAACACACAACCATTTCCCTCTATTACCACCCCTAAACACAACGCATGATATGCACGTGCACAACGCAGTAGCCCTATATACGTGCATGGGGCCCCATTCTTGATTTTGACGTTTTTGCAAGAAGATGGAGAAATCACTTAGAACACTAAGTTTGACACTCATCTTGCATCACACATTTGTTAGTGTTTGTTTCTAGTCGTTTGTTTCAAAATGAAAATCGTAATGATAATAGAGCAATAAAAATTCAGTCAGGTATTGGGACATGTGTATCCAAAAACATACAATCATTCGCAGTGGTATTGTGAGTCTTTGTTTTTTGATGGCACGGTCACAAAGTCAGTATCTGGTGTGACCGCCACGAGCCTCAACCACTGCTCTGCATCGCCTGGGCATAGACTGTATAAGACGTCGGATCCGTCGTAGTGGGATTCTTCTCCACTCATCCTGCGACGCATCGACAAGCTGTTCACATGTCTATGTTTGCGGCTGTTGGCGTCGTACACGTTGATCTAATTGGTCCAATAAATGTTCAATTGAGCTAAGATCCGGAGATTTTGAAGGCCATGGAAGACCTGTAATGTTGTTGATGGCAAGGAAATCTGTTGTAATGCGTGCTGTATGCGGTCTTGTCATGCTGGAAAATTTCTCCTCTAGCGTCAATTACGGGAATAACATGACGTACCAGGATTTCATCATGATAGTGCATAGCATTCAAATTCCCTTGGAATGCACCAGCTCTGTTCTGTCATTCACAGATATACCTGACCACATCATTACACCTCCTCCCACGTGTCTGTCGACCTCACGAACACACTGTTGAGCATATCCTTCCTCTCGGCTTCTGTAAATTCAGCCTAAACCGCGACTCGTCGCTGAACCAGATCCTCCTACAGTTCAAGAAGGCCCATGGCCGAGCGTTCCTGTTCCATTGAAGACGTGCACGACGATGGTGTTGTCGCAGAACAGGTCCTGTATGTGGTCGCATCGGTCGAATTCCATGCTATCTTAGGCGATTCCTGATGGTTTGTGCAGAGACTCGACGCAGCCCAGGAACATTGTCTGCGGTGTACGCTGCAGTGTAGGTCCGATTTCGCAGAAGTAACACCCGGATGAAGCGATCTTGCGCGAGAGTTGTCACCCTTGGTCTCCCACTCCTAGGACGATCTCTGGTCGCGTTGTGCTGCGTGTAGCGCTGTCAGAGACGGGAAATCGTACTCTCACTCACGTTTAGATGTCTGGCAACTGAGGACTGGCTTTCTCAAGCTCCCAAGTGTCCACTGGCTCTGTTTCTGCTTTCTTCGTTTAGTCGTGGCATCTTGATGGTCGCATATACAGAATTTCGGAGAATGAATCGCAACAGGACTGCTGGCTTTTTTTACCCGTCAGTATCAAGATTCACATCACGTATTTGCACGTGCATCATACTTTCAGATTTTTCAATATGCAGATTATACGGGGAGTTTTTCAAGGTGCTGTGTTTTTGTGAATAATCACCAAAGGTTGTGTTGCGTGTTTGCGTGTGTTGGATAATTGTATGGGCTATATTCACACTTAATATTAACATTGACAGTCATTCCATGCCATATTTTTCGAAACGATCTACTTTGAAGGTCAGAATTCAGCAATGCGTTTTTTGGGGCCAGTGTACATGCCATACACCAGTCATCTTTCAAAAGCGACTACATTAAAAAAAAACTATGGTTGTAAGAAAGTGCAAATGGTGATGCACTCTCAAAACATTCAATAATATCAGATCAACACTGACTGACTCCGATAAATCTCCTAAATAGTTTCAATCGCAAATTAAAAAAACATGAAGATCCCCTACCTTTTTAAGAGTATATAATATCGTCGTCTGTCTAACAGAATCGCCCAAAAGGGTCAGACGACCAAACAGACGTCCATGGTTATCCTTGGAGCATCCCTAACCAGAATGTTCATACATCGAACGCTGGCAAAACACCATAAAACAGTCGTATTCTTACACACCAACAATTATGTACAGGCATATCTGATGCATCGACTGCTGGATCGTTTTCCAACAGCTAATATCCTCTCATTATGCTGTAGTTTACGCAACAGAATGATTATTATTAGACGAATACAGACTCGGCAATTTCAATGCACAGGGCTAACACCGCTGGAGAGGCATAGAAAACTTACACTTCATCGGCCTTCTAAGTACACTGTGTCAACCAGGCATACACATTTCAGTCTTAGACGACGACAATGACAAATCACTCCACAAATCCACCCTTATCTGGAAGCCGATCTTTCTTTCATCAAGCTTTCCATAAAGGACTACATATCAAGTAACCAAGTCACAAAAAGTTTCCCAAACCAAACCAAAGTCCCGAATGGTCATGGTATTGTGACAGCTCATACGTTCTCAACCCCAGTGCTTAATACTGCTGAAAACCGATTCCTCTTGTACATAAATTGTACATCGATTTTGCCAGTGCTATTCATTATGAAAATTACACAAGACAATCTCTGATTAATCACTAGATGGCAGATTGACTTGGCTGAATACTGAACGAAAACGCTTTCACGTAAAAGATTCAAGCTCTTAACGGTAAAACGAGTTTCTGTCGCAACAAAACCTGATTATGTTCTACACCCTGAAAGCAAAACACATGCATGGCAGTCGACCACACGGTCAATAGATTGATTGTCTATGATGCCAGGCGATTGTTTACGTAAACCGTCTAAGGGGACAACAGATTGTGAAACCTTTCGTTTAATTTCCAGGCGTCTTGTTGTTTAGACCGATAGGGAAAGGACGCCTTTAAGGGTCAATCTCGATGCCTTCTATCGCCGTTTTAGCACAAACATTGGGGAAACAACTCTAATCGAACTACTGCAACGGAAACTGAGCTATGACTGACTACTGGCGTATTTGTACAACTATGTACATCATTAGTTGAACGAGGTGTCTCAGGAGTCTGGAGAGAACATTCACACGTCAAAGTGGATACTCTTGCAACACCTATGGCGAATGCATAGTCTATGAAATCTTCCCATAAACGCATGTTTTTAGATAAGGACATTGTAATACGACTGTCTGTGACCTGCTGAATCGGTGTCTACAAGTCAGGGAATACCTAACAATTTTAAACAGATAAGAAAAGACAAACTATATTGTCCTGCAAAAGCCAATACAATGCAAATAACAACACACAGTGGATGAACAGATCTAACTTTCCACAGACATATACTTCCGTTTACACCACCCTATTTGTACAAATACTACCAGGCCCACATACTCAAGCTGTATGAGACACAGGAACGAACACCACAAACAAACCATTCTTCTCTTTCTAACCAAAGCTTCAGTGTTACTGGATATGTAATACGCCAATCACTGCACCACGATGTCTACGCTGCCTGCAACAGCAGCTTCCTCTGGACCATCAGCTCTATCTATTCAAACCCAATGATAAGACACAGAGTGCATACACCAGAACAACACAGTCCCATGTAGTGGTGAATGTGGTCCCACGTAGTTGGTGGATCTGGCGGTGGGATCCCATGTAGTAGTGGCGGATGCGTTTGTATCCCATGTAGTGATTAATGTGGTTGTGTCCCATGTAGTGGTGGTGGATATGGTTGTGTCCCATGTAGTAGTGGGGGATGTGGTTGTGTCCCATGTAGTAGTGGTGGATGTGGGTGTGTCCCATGTAGTAGTGGTGGATGTGGGTGTGTCCCATGTAGTGATTAATGTGGTTGTGGTGTGCCACGTAGTGGTGGATGTGTCCCATGTAGTGATTAATGTGGTTGTGTCCCATGTAGTGGTGGATATGGTTGTGTCCCATGTAGTGGTGGTGGATATGGTTGTGTCCCATGTAGTAGTGGTGGATGTGGGTGTGTCCCATGTAGTAGTGGTGGATGTGGGTGTGTCCCATGTAGTGATTAATGTGGTTGTGGTGTGCCACGTAGTGGTGGATGTGTCCCATGTAGTGATTAATGTGGTTGTGTCCCATGTAGTGGTGGATATGGTTGTGTCCCATGTAGTAGTGGGGGATGTGGTTGTGTCCCATGTAGTAGTGGTGGATGTGGGTGTGTCCCATGTAGTAGTGGTGGATGTGGGTGTGTCCCATGTAGTGATTAATGTGGTTGTGGTGTGCCACGTAGTGGTGGATGTGTCCCATGTAGTGATTAATGTGGTTGTGTCCCATGTAGTGGTGGATATGGTTGTGTCCCATGTAGTGGTGGTGGATATGGTTGTGTCCCATGTAGTAGTGGTGGATGTGGGTGTGTCCCATGTAGTAGTGGTGGATGTGGGTGTGTCCCATGTAGTGATTAATGTGGTTGTGGTGTGCCACGTAGTGGTGGATGTGTCCCATGTAGTGATTAATGTGGTTGTGTCCCATGTAGTGGTGGATATGGTTGTGTCCCATGTAGTGGTGGTGGATATGGTTGTGTCCCATGTAGTAGTGGTGGATGTGGGTGTGCCCCATGTAGTAGTGGTGGGTGTGGGTGTGTCCCATGTAGTGATTAATGTGGTTGTGGTGTGCCACGTAGTGGTGGATGTGTCCCATGTAGTAGTGGTGGATGTGGGTGTGCCCCATGTAGTAGTGATGGATGTGGGTGTGCCCCATGTAGTAGTGGTGGGTGTGGGTGTGTCCCATGTAGTGATTAATGTGGTTGTGGTGTCCCATGTAGTGGTGGATGTGGTTGTGTCCCATGTAGTAGTGGTGGATGTGGGTGTGCCCCATGTAGTAGTGGTGGGTGTGGGTGTGTCCCATGTAGTGAATAATGTGGTTGTGGTGTGCCACGTAGTGGTGGATGTGTCCCATGTAGTAGTGGTGGATATGGTTGTGTCCCATGTCGTAGTGGTGGATGTGGGTGTGCCCCATGTAGTAGTGGTGGGTGTGGGTGTGTCCCATGTAGTGATTAATGTGGTTGTGGTGTCCCATGTAGTGGTGGATGTGGTTGTGTCCCATGTAGTAGTGGTGGATGTGGTTGTGTCCCATGTAGTGATTAATGTGGTTGTGTCCCATGTAGTAGTGGTGGATGTGGTTGTGTCCCATGTAGTAGTGGTGGATGTGGGTGTGTCCCATGTAGTAGTGGGGGATATGGTTGTGTCCCATGTAGTAGTGGGGGATGTGGGTGTGTCCCATGTAGTGATTTATGTGGTTGTGTCCCATGTTGTGGTGTGCCACGTAGTGGTGGATGTGTCCCATGTAGTAGAGGTGGATGTGTTTGTGTCCCATGTAGTGATTTATGTGGTTGTGTCCCATGTAGTGGTGGGTGTGGATGTGTCCCATATGGTGATTAATGTGGTTGTGGTGTCCCAAGTAGTGGTGGATGTGGTTGTGTCCCATGTTGTGGTGGATGTGGTTGTGTCCCATGTAGTAGTGGTGGATGTGTTTGTGTCCCATGTAGTGATTAATGTGGTTGTGTCCCATGTAGTGGTGGGTGTGGGTGTGTCCCATGTGGTGATTAATGTGGTTGTGGTGTCCCATGTAGGGGTGGATGTGGTTGTGTCCCATGTAGTGGTGGATGTGGTTGTGTCAGGACACATGGACAGAGGAGGATCAAGGACTCTCCTCGGGTGTCAGTGCTTACCCACTATCTATTCCGTCAGTAGGTAGTTCCCAAAGAGAGCAAGTGGTCCCAGACAGAGCATGATCACTTTGGTGGGCATTGTACTGGCCGACTGCGATTACCGGATGGTAAAGTATTGCAGTTTATTTCAGTTTGATGTTCATGTTAATTCTTGTTTTTCACGAGCTACGCTTTTCATATTATAAACAGTGTAGTGAGAATCAATGTGAAATATTCTCGTAAATCCCCTACATAAAATTTAATCCATGATACATTCAACGTCTGCATGTGCGCGCTGTGCCCCTCCCTCCTCCATGACAATAAAAAAAGACTCGAATTGTACTCGTTTTTGTTTTGTTTGTTTGTTTTTGTTTTTGTTTTTTTGGGGGGGTGATTATGGGAAAGTTGTGCACTCAAGGAGCACTGTTTTTTTTCAACGAAAATCGGATGTGGTGGACTTTATCGAGGTGTAGGAGTCCAATTTTTCTTTTGCCTTGCACGGCCAACACATCAAAACGCCTCTCCCCTCCCCCAACCCCTTTTGTTGCAATATTTGTAAACATTTCATTATCAATTTTTATACAGGGGGAACGTACATGTATACCGATGCTAATTTTATAATGCTTCACTGGACAATTCCTTCCAGCTAATTTACCCAAAGGAAATAAGACAAGACCAACATTCAAACAAAAATACATCAGCAAAAAGACGTATTATAATATGTACAACCCAAAGGTTACAACACAAGGTACTGCCAACATTAGCAGATCACATGGCATAGACTACTAGTACTATAAGGCGATTTCTTACTGTTATATGACCACATTAACGGGTGTGAACAGAAAATGTATTAGAAAAGCAATAGAAAATATATATACTGAACAGTTTTCATTTGCTGAACTTTCGATATGGTAAAGAGTGAAAAGCATTCTTTGTATCACACTCCAAGTAAACTATCCAGTCATGGGATATTTCCATTTTCCACACTGAACTGAGAGGTCAAAGGACGCATGTCCCTACTGGTTTGGGTGAACCACCTCACTTGGAGATGATATACATTTTATCACATAGAGTTTTAATTGCTGTTTGTACCTTATCTGCACTATCTTATTTGCGTGTCATCAAATCTGTCTACATGTGCAGGACCGTATATACTACTTTACAGTGTCTTATATCTAGTTTGGTGAAAAACAGAAACGTAGCTTTCCTTGACTTCCCTCCTTCTCCTTTTTTGAAAACTTTCCGTACCTTATAGGAATATTCCAGCTATATCACAGCGGGGACACCAGAAATGAGCTTCACACGTTGTACCCATGTCGGGAATCCGGGTATTTACTATTTACCTGTTTAGTATGACAGGTCAAATATGATGTGGAACAGACTATATTAACAATGTTGTGAGGACCACAATAGCGATATGACATTGCTTCAAAATAACATAACATTTCCGTAAACAAACCCTGATAACTGCAGGTGGTTGTGTATGGTAAAACAACAATACACTTCCTACCAATACCGAAAAATACGTTACAGACAGCAGGGGGTGTGTCGATCGAGTCGGTTAGTATGGTAGAGGACAAGGAAGCGCATTCACTGATACACGCTTCTCCATGCAAAACAATCATCAACCCACACCACTACACAAGACCATAGCATGGGAAGTGTGTTATATGAGTGGGTCACAAGTATCGAATTGGATAAGTCACTATACCATCCTGGCATTAGGAAAAAAAACTACACTGCTGGGATACTGTATTACAATCAGACAAAAATACCATGGATATTATCAATTGACGGCATGTGATGGGCATCCACCCTTCTCACTGTTTAGGGTGAAGAAATTCTGCCAATGTGGACAGTAGCCCAATCCTATATCCGTCAAGGGAGCTGGTGCTGACCAACTTGCAGCTTGATTTTGTAATTTTAACCATTGGCGAGAAACATTAATCACTCCACACCAGTGCCTATTTAAATTGATTTTGAAATCTATATCTCAATGTGGCTCCTTTGCAGCACCTTAACATGTGACCCACATCTTTTGAGATATTTCGTAATTGATAAAAGTGCTTGGTTTACATATGCACTCCTGTATAGTTATATAGCTGGGATACGTGAATAATCAAGTCTGGACTTGACAATCCAGTGATCAACAGCATGAACACTGAACTACGCAAACGGATACTATGAAGAGTCAATCAAGTCAGTGAGCCTAACAATCAAATCTGTTAGTTGCCTTTTACCACATTCAATGTTTGCTGAGGACCAATTCTAATTTGTAGGCCTGGATATTGCCACGATTTTCATATTGAAATAAATGAAGAGATATTGCAACACACATTTTGATACATTGACTGGAAGGTTTCTGTCCAAGTAATTACATCCTAAATTCATAATAGCTCTCCTGTGCGACATCATCCTCTTAGCTGCTGTTGCACCATACTTTCTGGCTCCACGTGCCCATTGTGTATGTCTGTATGCCAATGGTTTAATAAAATAACAATAAAATGATACAGAGCTTTCATGTAGAATGTTTAATTGAAGCACTGCATTGTGACAAAGTTTTGTGAACATAATAATAAAGGTAATAGTATAACATGACTTTCATAGTCAGTGTTGTTTGCTTCAACAGACTGCACTTCAATACAGTATGCAATTAATGTTACTGTATGCCAGTGAATCATTAAGATTTAGCTCCATTATAAACATGTGTTAACTTGAACTATTACAAAATGAAACAAAAAAGCTTCTGAGACTTCAGAGCTTAAAATCTCAAGACTTTCAATAACTACGATCCTTGACTGGAATGTCATCAAACAGTCCGCACTTGCCTTAAGAGATATACTGATATCAGTCTCTGTCCATATTATACCAATATACCAGTCCTCATATACCCATATACCAGTCCTCATATACCCATATACCAGTCCTCATATACCCATCTCTCATATATGAAAAAACACTCCACAGCAATTTCCCATATAAAGACAATTAACTTGAGACAATGGAAAACTTGAAGGTCCAAGTTTTACCTGAATTGCGGATCAGTTGCTTGATTGAATTGCGGAAGCAAATGTGTAACAAATATTGTCATTGTCTTTTTTCTAAATACTCTTAAAACTAATCGATTCTGTGGATATCGTGAATTAGGTCTAGAACATTAAACCTCTATGTTTACTGTTCAAATTATTCCACTGCTTAATAAACAATTGTGCCAACTCAGTTAACAATTCATAAAACAAGAAGAACCCTTATTCAAACCAAGCTGAAAAGGAGCTCAGGAAGCATTGCAGTTTAATTATTTCATGACAAACAATAGAAACAGTCCAAAAGCATGTCATTCCTTAATCATCCTCCCTGTTAATGTTACCATTCCTTCTCAAAAAAGATGTAAAGCCTTTCCAAGCACCAACAACGGCAACTCCTGCCGAACTTGCTGCAGCAGTAGCAGACGCACTCAGTCCAACAGCTCCAACCGACTGGCAGACAGCAACCAAGCTTCCAGCAGCTACACCCCCTCCATTAGCAACAGCAGCAACAGACATCGCTCGCGCTGCCAGACTTCCCGCCACTATTCCACCTGCCCCGAAGCCCACAGCAGAAAGAGCGACAGGTATAGCTACAGGTAGAGCCACAGCTCCTACTACGAACGGAGCTATACTTTTGGCCCTGTTCACCCAGTCATCCGTGTCAGATCTAAAACAAAAAATACCTGTATTGTCACCATCTTTAACATATCAATTGTCATATCCTGACCTAATCATCATTGCAAACACAAATTTTGAAAATTATGTATTGTAATTTGATTAAGTTATTACAAAAGACTGAACATTTGTTCTTGATATAACCCTCATACACGAACACTATTGAACAGTTATAAATACCCCTGTTGCCATGGAGCATGCATTCAGATTTTTCTTGGAGTTAACAAACTCAGGTTAAGGACGTTCATAAAATATGGTTGGGGGTGATGATGATTTTTATGGAGAAGTATGCACAGTGTGAATGACCCTTAGGATTTATGTACAAAGAAAATGGCACCATCAGCACCACCACCCCACCCCTCTACTCCCACCCTCCAATGTACAATTAATGTAGGAAAATTTATGTCCCCACCCCCAGACCACCATCTCCAAAAAAACCCAACCTACCCTCCTTTTGCAATCATCATCACCACCCCTCGCCATTCTTTACAACCTTACTATGCAACCACAGGATATAAACGAAAAGTTATCACTTTCTTTTATTTTATCACTTAGGCAAACAGGTATGCTTGTGTTTATTTTCATTTCCATCCATTGTAATATAATGAAAAAACTAAACATGAAATATAATTGACCCACCCTAGAACAGACCAGTAGGTGCTACATAATGACACCCTGATTAAAAAAGACCACCAAGTGCTATCTACTGAAATTGAGTAAACATTCCAGGAACAGGTTAGCAGGTGTTTCATTATGACTGTTTCCTCCCTAAACATGGACTTACTACAAGCATACTGATTGATCTTTGAAACAGGCCATCAGGTGCTTCATATTTAAGTATGGTAGCCATTCCTGGAACAGGCCTACAGGTGCTTGATACTGAATACTGATCTGTCCTCAACACAAACAGGTGCTTCATACTTAAGTTTGGTAGCCATTCCTGGAATAGGTCTACAGGTGCTTGATACTGAATACTGATATGTCCTCAACACAAACAGGTGCTTCATACTTAAGTTTGGTAGCCATTCCTGGAACAGGCCTACAGGTGCTTGATACTGAATACTGATATGTCCTCAACACAAACAGGTGCTTCATACTTAAGTTTGGTAGCCATTCCTGGAACAGGCCTACAGGTGCTTGATGCTGTCTGAATGCTGATCTGTCCTTAACACAGACAAGCAAGTGCTTCCTACTTAAGTTTGGTAGCCATTCCTGGACCAACCATACAGGTGCTTGATACTGAATACTGATCTGTCCTTAACACAGACAAGCAGGTGCTTCCTTATTAAGTATGGTAACCATTCCTGTAAGAAGGCATTGGACACAATTGAGTCTGAACATTGCAAACAGATGTTTTCATCTTTCACTGCAATAGCATTGTATAAGTAAACAAAAGCAAATGCCATGATATTTAAACTAGCTTTACCCCCAACAGTTACACAATGAAACAGTACTACTTGGTTACGGTGCAAGATCACAGGTGAAAGTAACTACGGTATACCCTGGCAATAATGCCACTGTCTGTACTGGGGAAAATGTGGCTTTATATCCAGAGTGGCATCAAAACTAGGAAGGACAGTTAGAGGGACTTTGCAATCAACACAGTCTCTTTTTTGATTGGATTGCTCCACCATCTACGGGCTGCAGGCGATTTGTTGTAGGTAGCAGGAAGTGTATTGTCACATGTGTTTTCCCATTAGGAATGACAACAACTTTAAGGATTAATGCGTTTGGTCAATTAATTTCAAGCCACGACAATTAACCATTGAAGACATCAAGTCTTTGAATGTCATTTAGAAGTGTAAATACATAAGAATGAAGATTTTATGGATATCAACTTCTTTATGAGAGAACACAACGTTTCGGAGTTAATGCTTACTCCTTCATCAGGTGATAGAGAAAGGGATACAGAGGTGTATTTATATGTACAGGTAAAACAATAACAAAGTAACAAGTGGAATGAGTTAACGAAAGCTAGTATAAACAAGCACTGATAGGAAGCCGATAGTTAAGATAACAATGATGGAAGCCAACGGTAATGCATTACAGTTGATTGGATATGTTTACATAACATGATTAATCTCATCTACCTGTGTACATTCTATCTATGTAATTCATGTATAGCCTATCTACCCGAGTACATACTTGTGTTTGTACATCACCAACCCTCATGTATACATGCTCACCCCCTATCGTGTGTTATGTACATCATCCTATCATGCGTAATGTATCACCATTGGCTTCCATCCTTATCCCCAATCATGTTATGTAAACATATCCAATCAACTGTAATGCATTACCGTTGGCTTCCATCATTGTTATCTTAACTATCGGCTTCCTATCAGTGCTTGTTTATACTAGCTTTCGTTAACTCATTCCACTTGTTACTTTGTTATTGTTTTACCTGTACATATAAATACACCTCTGTATCCCTTTCTCAATCACCTGATGAAGGAGTAAGCATTAACTCCGAAACGTTGTGTTCTCTCATAAAGAAGTTGATATCCATAAAAATCTTCATTCTCATTGAAGACATGTATACTACATGCCACCAGTTAGACTAACAACTAGTCTCTGAAATGAACATATTTTACTGAAAAAAGTTCATAGTTAAAACAAAAATTGATATAATGATATGGAGCCCTGGGACTTCAGCAGATTGGTACAGATCAGGAAGCTAAGGGAATTTAGACTTGCCACATTTTCTTGTCTTGCATGCTTCAGGGTCTGGACGACAGACTAGTCACCAGTCTAACTGGCATTATTGCCAAGGGAAAATGACTTTGAAAATGACTTTCGCCCCCAAAACCTTTGGCAAGTGGCTTATATCCAGTTTGGCATCATAACCAGGGTATTATTTAGGCAGGAAATCCATTCTGGCAAAAACATGGCATAATATCCAATGTGGCATTATAACCAGGGTGTACCTTTTGTATATATAAAAAAGAATTGAAGAAGACAAAGTACATACTGTCGTAAGCAAAGACATGAAAAAGACAAAGCAAAATACTAAGAAAAGCCGAGAAATGAGATAGAGAACAAAGACAAAGACAGGGACAACAAAGATCAAGAATGTGACAACAAAGATACGATGAAGAATCAATACAGTTTCTATCTAACTATAGAAGTAAGTCTTGAATCACAAACCTATCCTTTTACCAAGAATTAGTAGTGTAAGTGAATGTGTAACATAATGTGATACTTAGAAACTTACTCCATTTTATTGTCAGATCCACTGTCATCAATTCTCGGCATGAGTCAGCATCTAGGCCAAGAGCCGTGTTGAGTTCCAAGAGTGCACCATATTTGCCCTTTTCGCTATTGCTAAGGACCCATTCAGCCCAATGCTCATTAAAATTGGCTGAGAATTGGTACATCTGCCCCATGCCCCATGCTCATCTTACCTGTGATTGGTTATAGGGGAACCCATACATGATATGGATATACATACAGGATTGATTGGAAGCCAAGAATGAAAACGATGACAGGAAAAACACATATACGAAAGCACACATCAAGGTGTGTACAGTGATTGAGGGAAATATGGATAAACTTATACACTGATCGTAATCATAGGGACTTACTCAGCCACATTATCTATACCACCAATGACCCGGTGATCTATTCTGGCAGGAATGCAAACAAAAACTAGGGGGCGTGTCAAGCCGAAAATTGCTTAGAGTAAGCAAATGAATTGCTTATTCCGGGCTTGCAACAGCTCAAAACATTTATCGCCCTTCCAAAAATGGTGCCATGATTATCATTTGCTTGCCTGGCGCTAATATCAACCACATTAGGAGAGTCTTGATGACGAGTGATGAATTTACGAGTTGTTGATGACTACATTTAACCTGTGGAACAAACTGAGGATGCTGGATGTAAGCTGTTTTTGCCAATTTAGCAGCTGAACAATTTTGTTCAGCCTTCGAATTCAAAATTTTCCTAAGCTGCCATTTTGGTTTGAGCACGAAGCGACCTCATCCAGCAACTGCTGTGATTGCAAGCAGCTAAAAGTTAGTGCTCCGTTGTCAGGTGAAATGCTGTAGGTCACTTGCAAGCGATTGGTTGTTTGCAACGCACCCTATGTTACTATGAATGAAAGGTTAGCCATGGCACAGTTTAGTAAGCATGTACACAGCTCTCAGTTAGGTACAATTTGGTTATGTTCATTAACAATAAAATTCAATAGGATAAAAGTTTTCATGGAAAGATATCTTCTTGGAATTGGGACTCAAATCAAAATGCCTTTACACGATCTTGTTTTTATTTAATCAAATTAGCATGAGTCTTGACAACCATGGCACAGAAATGTCAGAAATGGTAGGTACATGAAGATGTCACCTGGTATCAAAGAATGTGGAATATTTGTGATGGAATTCCCAAAGGAATCTGCATTAGGTGAGTATAATGATAAATACCATATTTTCAAAGTGAACTTTGATGTACCGAACCGAAAACAAAATACTGTAGTATATCCTTTCTGCCCTACTACGTATCTATACTGCCATGGACTCCCCATGATAAGGGTTGTAGGTACCTATTATGCCAAGAATCCACACAACAGCCACTGAGTACTTGAGAACTCTTCTTTTGGTGTCAAACACAACAAAAGCTTCCATGGTAGAAACCTTGAAAAAGATTGTCTTAAAGGTCACATGCAACAAAAACCTCAAACTTAATTAAAACACTGTTATCACTTATTCATGATATATAAAATGCACTGATGATTGAGAAAGAACAAATGAACAAAATCATAAGCATATAATCACAATTCTAAAGTGCAATATTTTGTACCTGGGTTTACCACCCTCGAAATGAAGCAGCCGCAATACTGAACCCTGTCTGAGCCAGTGGGTGTGCACTCCAGTGTAACAAAGCCATTTCATTGGCCACTGGTTCATTTTGCTGATACACTTTGCCGGCTCATTGTTTATGGCTTATAATCTGTGTTAATTTCAAATTGCATGATTGAAGTTGTGCATTGCATATTGTCATAAACAGACAGGTAGGCAGACATATAGGTGTCAATAAAGCAGACATTGAGTTTTCTCTGTGACCAAGTCTTCTTATAACAATCAACATCATTTTGTTTATGTAATGATTAGACTACAGCTCATGACCTCATACTCGGGAAAGGCATGCTGTTTCAAATTCCGCAAACCCAGTGTAGCCAATGCTGGGGGAAGATTAGTGAATCGTTTGAAATCCGATTATTATTTTCATTGCTATTTTCTTTCAACTTTTTAAGGCAGAATTGGCATTTTTGATAGGTATCAGAGTCTACAAAGGTGTGCTTTACGTTGCATCTGACCTTTAAGAATAACATCTGAGTTGGGTAAAGTTACTGAGCTGCAAAATCACCATGTATATATAACACAATATACTGTAGCAATGAAGATGATGAGAGTAATGGTGAGGAACCAATTTAGAGCACCAGTAGTACTTGGAATGATCCCAATGTGGCAGTTTTTTCCCCTGTCAAGATGGTGGCACCCAGCAATGGAACCAAACATTAACAGTAGGATTGCAAACTCTTTCAAACTGTCCCCTTAAGCACAAAAAGTGGAAGCTTAATCAAATGATTCTCCACATTCGAAGACAGATTCTTGACAGGGGTTACCCTTGACAGGCACATGTGCAGATGATTGCTCGGAGTGCAACCCACATCATGTTAACTCGAAGATCTTGAAGATCCAGCAGAACATTGAAAAGGCAAGTGATACGCTGTGCAACACAGACATAACAAAACCTATTGTTTCTGTGACAGTGCCTAGTCTGGTGGATAATATTGCTCTGATCTAATGAGATGATTTGAAGTAACAGGTTGTTTGGCATTTTAAGTAACTAAGAGAGACAAGTAGCATGAAAGGCAGTGCAAGTCGGACAGGTCACCAAGGCGTTGACCATCAACACGATAATCTGGAGGGAGAGCACAGAATGAATAAGGTCACAAGACTCACACATAGTAATATTTTCTCAATATATTGCCAGGGACACTAGAAATAGGCTTCATACATTGTACTCATGTGGGGAGTCGAACCCGTGTCTTTGGCATGACTAGCGGATGCTTTTACCAAATGGCTACCCCACCACCCAAATGAACTTTGATGGCACATCCACCCTCCCTATTCAAGGATAATGAGAACGATCACTTTCAAGACTGCACACATGCAACCTCATGTCCTTTTACTTGTTCCTCACCACCTCGGAGAAATAAAAATAATAAAATCAAACTTCACCTTACAGGCTTAATTTATTAATTTTCACCCATTGACATTCAGGAAGTCTTTGATACATGACATTCAGACTGCACCCAATGCCTACAACTCGGACAAGGGAAGAAGCTCCTATATTGCAGTAGCTCCAAGAAGAGCCTTAAACAAAACAATAAAAACAACTGGATTGTTTGTCAAACTGTACAGTGTACAGGGCGCTATTAAACAACTGGTATAGTGCTGTATGAAGCATACCAACAAGTGTTTGCCACTAACATGGCAATGTCCCCCGCCGCTCAAGGAGAATGAAATATTTATATCATATTCACAACTTGTCACTTTTGCTCACACACAATATGCATGAAATGACTGGTGCCTGGATAATCATCCAGTGTAGGCTGTTGACAAAACTGAGGACACTGGTTTCAATGTTTTATGGAATATTGTATTGACATAAGTTCGAAAAGTGGACAAAGTGTCATGGTCATAATAAAAAATAAGATCAAGGTCACCCAAATTGACTGGTCTCTGTCTAATTCCCCAATGTAGGCTGTAACCAAATTTGAAGACACTGGTTACAACAGTTCATCAGATATCGCGTTAACAAGAGTTTGAAGAGTGGTCAAAGAGTCATGGTGACCTTGAAAATAACGTCAAGGTCACCAAAATTGACTGGAGTCTGCGAAATCCCCCAATGTAGACTGTCACCAAATTTGACACCGGGTACAACAATTCATGAGATATCGCATATGCAAGAAACAGGATGTACGTACAGACAGACGGACATACAGATGCTGCTGAATTCATAGTCCCCTGTTCCACATTGCTGCGGGGGACAAAAATCTAGGCAAATGCAACAGTACAACACTTTTTTTCATCACCTCAATTCAAAAATGGATGAATTTGAGAATAACCATAAGCATTCATATTATCATTACAATTGGTCAGTTTAGAAAACAAAAAACTTCATATAAAGGCAATCAAGGCCAACAGTTTGTTGTGAATTTGGTAAATGTTTAAAAGGGGAATCACGAAGATGTTACATAACATGTATCAGTGGCCAAAGGATGTTTTTCTACACACACAGAATGTTTCCTTTGGCAAAGCTGACATGTACTGTTTCTTTAAAAACTAATTATATTTTCAATTGTTTCACCATGCTACCACAAATTCAGTAATTACATATCTTGCCCCAATACAATGAGGAGTGAAAGAAGGAGTGAACATTCCTTGCAGGAAGCTGAGGTTTGGGACTTTTATTCCGGAGGCTCTTCAACAAGAACTGAGTTGTTCACTGAAAGGCATGTACAGGACAAAGCAAATACCTAGAGCAATGTCAAGTTGCATGCTAACAGACAATTGAGAAGACTCCGTGTTTCTCAGCGAATTGTGATTCATAATGTTGGAGCCTCTGTCTGGTCAGTCACTAAGTATCTGGACAACACCCAACTCTTTTTTGAATGGTGGAATGTTTGATGGAGTTGACCATAAGTGAAGACTGTTGAAGGAAAATGATTTACGTGTCTGGGTAGAGAAGATCATGGAGCTCAGACAACTGCTCACAAGTACTGCCCACTTGTCTTGATAGGAGATAAAACACAGACTTTTCTTCACGGAATTCATAGGCTGTTCCATCCACGTTAATCCTGACCCTCTGCTTGGAGAGATGGGGGAGGTCAATTGGCCATGGTAAACCAACATGATGGCGATGAAGCTAAAATATGACACACAAAAATCTATTATTATTACATGATGGCGATGAAGCTAAAATATGACACACAAAAATCTATTATTATTACTATAGCATATTTACATTTATATGCACCCAAACAGAAGTTGCTAATGGCACTGGTATTTTTTTAATCTAGAGACAAAATATCCTGTAACTGCTGCATGGTGGGACAGATCAAGCTGATAATGCTTGCCAATTAGAATCTCACGATAATCAGACCTTTGTGCTCGTTACCACTAAACAAAGACTTCAGGACAACACAGTACAGGTCATCCTGATAGTAGCCTTTCTGGAACACTGACCAAGTGTTGCAGTGACTAAAAAGAATACAGCGTTAGTCAATGAGAAAGAAGCTTGCATGGCACAAAATTTAAACTGGCGATTTCCACTGCAGACCATGCAGAAAAATATTCTCCTGTTTCAAAATCTATCATGAAGTTCTCAATTCTAAAGTCAAAATTTCAAACCTGGACGAAAGAATATTCTGAAATGTACAACTGAGATATGGAAATGCCTCCTTTTTCAAAACTGTTTTTCTAACAATGGAGCAGAGTACACCAATACCGTCATTCAGGGAGTTCCAGTTCTTTATAGATATCATTAATCATAGTTTCTTTGAAAACTCATTTAATCTTTAACTTCTGCATCTTGTGAACTGGTAAATGACACTCCGATTGTTTGCGTGAAAAATGAGTGTGTGAGTGACTTTAGTTTTATACCGCTATTAGCAATATTCGAGCAATATGACAGGAGAGCACACCTGAAATTAACTTTACATATTGTGCCCATGTAGGGAATTGAACCCAGGTCCTCGGCATGACAAGCAAACACCTTAACCACGAGACTACCCCACAGTTTGGGTGAAGAGTTCTTCTTAATTCATTTTGTTGAGCATTACTGAGCACCAAGAATGACATTGCGTAAATTATTGCATAAAGTTTCCCAATAAGTCTTCCCAAGTAAGTACACTTTCCATGTACATAAAACAAAGCCCCAGAGTAAACCTTGTCTGACAGCACTGTCATCAACATTCAAGTCATTTCATGGTACTTTTTTATGACAAGAATTACCATTCTTTTGTGTTTAATGCTACATTCTACTATCTTATTTAATTTAGGGACCTATAAAAAGTCTGAGAAAACAGTCCAAACACTGATTCGCAACAATGATCCATGGTATAATGACAGGTATCCGGACACTTTACTGACCACAAGATACATAAATTGCAAGGTTGCTATTCTAAACCGGAGTCCCAAAGTAGTAAGCATAAATACCTTAAATAACGCCCCAGTCTCACAGTGCCACACAATGCCCTCAACTTGACCATCATCACTTTCTCTGAACCAGTGAGTGAGATTTTGAAGGGTCGGAGGTTGAGGACAGGTCAAGGTCATGCTTCCATGAACAACAAGAAAATGTAATGGCTTCCTCCTGTTGCCAATCTCTGAAAGAGACAACAATTTGAAAGGAATAAGATCTACAGCAATACTCCCATATTAAACTGTCGGGATATTACTAGTACCTGCCTACATAGTATTTGAAATCAACCTTTATTTGCGCAGTCTTACAGATTTTAGGAATATTCCTGCAATATCACAGGAGGATCACCAAAAATGAGCTTGAATCTGGCCCTTGGCCCCTCGGCATACAGAGAACTACACAGTATCAAATACCCAATGTAATGATCTGTAAGGGTTTCCTTACTGTAAGGGTTTCCATTGATGTTTGTGCCAATGAGCTCCACAGTATTCCCAAGCAGCTCGGTCAGAGGTACACAGTCAACACTGAGGCCCTCTGCTGTTTGTCTGGAAAAGATACAAATAATCAGCAGGTTCCACATAAAGCAGAAATGTACATCCAGTGGTGTCCTCCCATTAGTCATACACCATACTGGTTAAAACAACAGGGTAAAGGGTATGGCTGACTGCAACAACAAGTACCTTTGTTATACCTTTGTAAAAATAAAGTGGAAAGAAACAAAAATACAACTTCATATCACAAGCTGTTGATCACTGGATTGTCTGGTCCAGACTCGATTATTTACAGACCTCCGCCACAGAGCTGGAATATTGCCGAGTGTGGTGTAAAACTAAACTCACTCACTCATAACTTCACATCAGTGAACTATAACAATTTGTGTTCAGCATGGTATATATGCATATTCTGCTCTTGAGCACAGTATAAATATATAATGTGTACACTTAAACAGTGTATCATTAACACATTGTTCTTCATCTAAACAAAGTAAATCTAAAGTCAACAAAGCAACAGATGTTTGGATGACAGTGTGGCTGAGTCCTGTTCAGATGATTGTAGAAGCCTTCAAGATTATTGCTCGTTTGAGGACCAGCGTTGAGGTGGTGAATCTACTTGCATCATCTTCAACCCAAACTGTCACAATATAGTCGTTAGATCTCTGGGTGTAGCTATATGACTAGTGGGAGTACAACTGATGGATGATGTATGACTAATAGGACATGATCCATACAAGTATGCACAAGGACCCGCATAGGACTAGGGAAAAATATGTACTGCATCCCAAAGGACATACAATTATTCACTGTATTAAATTCTTGACAAGAAATGTAAGATACCTGTCATAAATATTATTTCATCTAAAAAGTACAGAACACAAGTATTTCTTTCTGTTGTAAGACTTCCGATATCCTGTGAGGAAATTAGTAGCTTCCTCTAGACCCTTATTTGTGTAGAGAGATGTAAAAACCTGCATCAAAGTAACAGTCAGGAGATAATCCCAGTGACTGATATCATGAGTATCAATCAACAGCTTTGGGATACAACTGGAAAATGGATTTAAACAAGCCACTGCTTGATTTCTTTGTGAGGATTGGATTGGTGCTGAGAACATGTTTACAAGAAGTAGGCAGTGTACAGCAAAGAGCAAGCCCATTTGGTTGGTGAAAGGTAGAGCTGATGTAGGCTAGTGCATGTAAAGTGCATGACGATGAAATTCATTCCGCATCTAGCTCCACATGTCATGCTCATTAAATTGTCACATGGTCAGTGAAGCTTCACATCACACTACACTCACAGACAACCTGGGCCCCTTCACTCACAATGGTATGAGCCACTGAGCAGCACTCATATATTCTATTACAGGTCAGGTCGGTGCTCAACATGTCCTTGTTTGCCAGTAATAGTAATCATCCTTATGATTCCTTATTCTAAATACTTGGGTTCAAACATATTTCACCTCTATCTACTATTTCCTGATTTTGACACCAAGATTGATCTCACCTCAGGACAAGCCCCAGACCATTGGTCAAGTCTACAGAAGACAGGTGCCACTTGTGTTGTGTATTCCTAGGGCCCACCGGCACCCAACCTGGCAAAATATGACAAAACATTTTATTACCATTATATAATGTCAAAAACAAGTAAGTCTAAGAGCCAACCCTTGGAATACTCTCAAATGGTTGGTTGTGTGTGAGAGTGAATGAATGAGTTTATTTTTTGCTGCTTTTAGCAATATTCCAGCAATAATAATCTGGGAGACACCAGGAATGGGCTTCAGACATTGTATCCATGTGGGGAAAAGAACCAAGGTATTTGGTGTGACAAGCATGTGCTTTAACCATAAGCCTACCCCACTGTCCCATGTTTATGAGACAGTTGAAAGAATGAAGCAGTGAAGTATGAGGTTCACACTTAGAGTTACCTGCCCTTGGCTGTTCAGGCCTTGGGGAATCCTGTATGGGTGGTCTCACAAGACAAAAACGAGTTTTCTATCTTGTAAATATTACACTAATAAATAAAGTTACTGTCATAAAAATATGAAATAGCCATTTTAATGATTATAAGTACCCAAGGAGGATCTTTTTTGAAAAAGAAGCCATAACATACTAAATGGTCAAGGTCAGTTATCTAATTACATTCAAAACTTCAAAATTAACATGAAATTTCAGTCAAACATCTTGCACATAAAAATATTGCATTATCAGGAGTTTATACATCAAGTCTTGTAACAATGACTGCCCTTACAGATTGACAATTCTTGACACCTTTATTTGTCATTACCTTGGAAACCTTTTCTGAGTGAGTTTAGTATTTCGCTGCTCTCAGCAATATTCCAACAATATCACAGCAGGGGACACAGCAATTGGCTTCACACATTGCACCAACGTGGGGAATCAAACCTGGGTCTTTGACGTGACAAGCGAACACTTCAACCACTAGGCTACCCCACTGCCCCATCTTCTGAGAGTATGTGGACTGAGCTTAAACTGCTTTGAACATACTGAAGAGTATCCCAGAGCAGTGATATGACGCTACAAAAACAATCTTGACAAACAAGGATTCAAACCAATGATCATATTGGTTCTGGCACGCCCACGGGACACAATATACAAACACCCTATTTGCCCATTTGCAAGTTCCAAGAGTGCACTGTTTTGAGATCTTTGATCATTGCAAACTGGAGACAAACCTACCTCAAACTCAAACCTCAACAGTATGTGTATCTCCGACAGTTATCTCCAAAGTTCATTTAAATCACACACGGTCTATCTCCCAATCGTTCACATGTTTATGTGATTTTCTAGCCTGATAATAACTTAGATTAGACTATGATTTTCTTACAATAACCGTGACAGCCTTGTACAAACAAACTGATGGACACAAGTGAAACACTGTGGGTGTCATGTCACACGTATTTACCACACTGTCTAATCACAGTGTGCTTGATTCGCATTTTAGAATTTGGTGAGTATTAAGAGAGTAAGATCACTCATGCCTGACAATGGTTTAAAAAACTATTCTGAAATGTCGCATCATGTAAAACAAAGAGGTTGTTATCCATAAGTAAAGAATCTCATCCAAGTGTCTACTGATATCAATTGTATTAACCACAAGTTGATACATTTACAAATATCCGAGGCTTGCAGAGTATATTTTCATTTTGTGTTGATATTACTGATATAATGAGGGTAAGATTCTATTTATCATCAAACATCATTCTTTGATTGTTTTTAATGTTAAATGTACATCTGTGAACAATTTACTACAACAGACTTCAGTGCAGCGATGTCATGGCATTGTGACATCATCATGTTCCTGACGTCATAGCATTGTCAGCACACAGTACAAAATCTATTGTCAAAACAATATCTCCTATGATCTCACACAAGCAGTATCTCCTAAGGAGCACAGTTTTGGATGATACAGAATCTTACTTTCACACAACTGATTACAGTTTTAGCCTGCTTGTAGCAATATTCCAGCAATATCAAAACAAGGGACACCAGCTACATTGTGCCTATGTGGGGAATCAAACCTGTGACTACCGCCTCTGTTTGCCCAACAACATGCACCCTTCATTCCAAGAAATAGAAAAAGGATGCACAAAAAGTACACAACACACCCACATGGAAACAGAAAACTGAGAGTGAACACTGCTGTATTAGAATATGGATGTACTTTAATTTCCGAACATAATCATTCCAAAAATGCATGATGCAGCTGGATGTTTCATAATCTTTTAGCTATACAGTCAGATGAAATGATAATGTGATTGTTCACCTTCACTGTCTGACTGCCAGCTTGGGTTACATACTCCCCAAGGAGCTGAGAATGAAAACTGAATGCACACTATTAACTGAAGTAATGTACCACTTGGATGCTTGCTTGCACATCATTAAATGCACATTGATTATGCCATAATTACCTGGAATGTGGCCATGTTCATCTGGTTGAGGGACACCATACTCAACTGACACTTCAAGAGCTGGAATCCACTGACTGGGGACTTCCTGTAAGCAAAAACAAAACATCGTTCAGAGCTGTTTAACTAAAGACATGTACAATACATCTGCTTGAGTTATTTTCAAAGACAGATACACACTCAAGAAAATCATTACCAATATTTTTAGTGAGTGACAATTCACTCACTTATTCTGTGAATTGAGTAAGTCAAACCCCTCAACATGCATATGGTGTGAGTGAGAGAGTCTGTGAGTTCGTGAGTGAACGAGTTAACATGAGTATGGAGTGAGTTAGTGAGTCTGTGGGTTCGTGAGTGAACAAGTGAACATGGGTATGGAGTGAGTGAGTGAGTTAGTGAGTGTGGGTTCGTGAGTGAACGAGTGAACATGAGTATGGAGTGAGTGAGTGAGTTAGTGAGTCTGTGGGTTCGTGAGTGAACAAGTGAACATGGGTATGTTCTAGTTTCATGGACCTGCTAATGATCACTACATTACTCTCAACAGAATTGTGCAGTGAAAGACTATACCTTGAAGTCCCTTGGTATATCCCAGCTGATTGTTGGCCTGTCTCCAATCTCTCCATCTTCACTCCAGGCCTTCTTTTCTGATAAATACTTCTTCAGCTTTCTGTCCCCCGATTTATTCGGCTTCCTGTCATGTCGAGCCCACAACCAGGGTTTACCTTAAACCATATCAGTATATACAGTGAAACCTTCTAAACTGGCATCCAATGGGACCAACATAAGATGCCGGTTTAGACAAGGTGCGGGATTAAACAGTGACAATCGTTTTCCACCATGGCTGCCATTCACAATTGTCAATCAAAAATGGACAGCAAATAATTATTCTCTATTCACACTTTGAAAAAATTAAATGAGTGAGTGAGTGAGTTTAGTTTTACGCCACACTCAGCAATATTCCAGCTATATGGCAGCGGTCTGTAAATAATCGAGCCTGGACCAGACAATCCAGTGACCAACAACATGAGCATCGATCTGCGCAATTGGGAACCGATGACATGTGTCAACCAAGTCAGCAAGCCTGACCACCTGATCCCGACCTTCAAGGGTCTGAAAAAATTAAATCTTTGCTACTGGTGTATAACCAGCACAAACATGTCTGTAACTCATGGAGTGTGTTGCTGCAATGTAACATGACAAGAATCAGTTTCTGCCATTGTGACATGATGGGATGCATCAACTTTTCATCAACCCAGTTGTCTTTACGACAAGAAGTGGGTGCTGAGGATCGCTTTGAACCATCTCCTCCAATGATCTTCATCCTTACCTTCATACTCGGCAATATAGCAGCAGGTGCCATCAATCTTCTCTGAAACAACCGCAGTTTCAAGGTTGTGCTGCTCCACTTCATTGCAACGTTTGTCTGTGGCTACAACAAGAAACTGCTGGTTCTGACGCTTCTCGGAGGCCTTATCTTCTACCTTGATCTTGAAGAGGCACTTCACCTTCTGCTGCACAGGATTTGTTCTCTGTTCGTTCATCTTCAAGGTGGCACAATCCTTAAAAGAAAAATTCCACAGGACAAGTGACTTTAAGAAAGTAACTTTCCTGACTAATTTTCTACTTGACCTGATTTTTATGACAAAATCATGATGATGTAAAATTGTGCGTGTTAAACATGATTTTCATCGCATTTCCCTTACAGCCATGAATCAAGGTTACATGAGTGTATGGTTACTTTGAAATATACAATCAGGCAAGTATTTGAAAGACAGCTATGAGATGTAGCACATAACTGAACTGACTGACAAAACATGTTTATCTTTGATTTTGTAGTAAAGTTCTTGCAGCCATTCAGTAGGGTGCTTGTAGAAGGAAGTGTTTGTGGATGCTGGACAGGGTGTTTCTCAATAACTGTCATGTTACGAGACACGGACGAACATCTGCCATGCGCCTCGCAATCCAGTGACCAAAAACCAAGAGAAAAGACCCACGGCGTCAGTTAAAGAGTAACCGCTGTCAATCAAATAACCAAGGGTGACCACTCCTTCTATAAAGTAGGCGACTTAGTTGGTGACTAAGTATGGAAGGTTATTCTTTCAGTCACGGGGTGGAATAAACATCTGGTATCATACCGGTCCCTGCAACATCGATGGTAACAAACACTTACTTATCGCCATCCATTTATAATAAGGCATAACCTGTCGTCAGCAGGGTCTCTTTACGTTACTTACGAGCGGTTGTATTTTGACAATTATGACCTCCTGTCAGTGTCCTACGTCCCTCAAAACAAAGAATCTCTGTTTCAGAGATCCCTGTTTTCGTGGCAATCACCAAATTCTACGAAAACACGAGTTATCATTCGTGTATTTCCGAAGTGTGTTCGGCTTATTCCGGGGTGACACGACTGTCCACGAAGTCGCGACAAACCGAAGCGCTCATAAAATCCCTCGCGAGCCTGTAGTTTGAAAACATTGTAAACACTTTGACACAAAATGAGAATATCCCTTTAGCGCAAGTGCTATATTTTCAAGTGGCAAATGCGTTTTACTCATGTTCACCCTTTTCTTCTTTGTTTTCTTTTTTCTGACAGGGTTATGAGTAAGTGGGTTTTTTTTAAAGTATATCAAAGACAGTACAAATAAATGGTAAATGATTTTCATTTTCTACATAATGCTGGCATCTGGTTTCACAAAATGGGCATAGCCTTTACTTATCTTTTGTTCCATTACACCTGCCACATTAAACAGCCACATTAAAATTACTGAATGTAATTTGGTTTGATAAGATTTATCCTAGAAAAGGTGGCATAGCAAGATACAGTATGATTTTACAACTTCATTATTATTTACAACATAGCATTTCTGGGTTCTCGTCCATATTCAAGTGAATGACAGAATATGATCACAAGCAACATATATAGTACGTACAGGAGGCAAGTGAGATGGAATTAAAGAATGAGATGTTCAGAGATCAAGGAGATATGTTTTCAGATGTACACTGAGTACAAAGAGATTAAGTGGTATATGTTTATGCAATGGTATCTCACGAATACTAGTATTTCATACACATCTCTTGCCTAAAATGTTACATTAATGTTGTAACCGATATGTATCGGTTCTCAAAATGAAACCATTTTGAATTCTTTAGCCAGAAATCTATATTTATAGAACAAATAAATGTTATGCAATTAAGTCAAAATTAACTAGGGTTTAAAAATAATTACTTCAAAGCCACAATATTTTCTTTATACAATACAGTGACAAGGTAAAGTGAGAGTGACACCGCTTTTAGCAACACTCCAGCAATGTCACAGCAGGAGGCATCATAAATGGGCTTCACTCATTGTTCCCATCTGGGGAATCAAACCTGGGTCTTCAGTGTGACGAGCGAACGCTTTTACCACTAGACTACCTCACCAGCCGGCAGTTAAAATACCTGTATAAAATACAAGAGCGGTGAGATGGTGACAGCTATAAAGTCGGTAACAAATAAGCAAAATCGTACCAACAGATGTCAGGCTTACAAACTGGGGGGTCGGCAGGGTAGCCTTGTGGATAAAGCATTTGCCCTTCACACGGAAAACCCAGGTTTGATTCCCCACATGGGAACTATGTGTGCAGCACATTTCGGTGTCACCGGCCATGATATTGCTGGAATACTGCTAAAAGCACCAGAACCTTACTCACTCCAAACTAGATCTGGGCTTGATACCAAATTCTAACATCTATGGTACTGGGGTAGGGTCTATACACCTTTATGTCTTTCTCACACTGTTGCTAAGAGATACAAGCCCCTGTGTTTGAGATGACACGGTGCAGGCAAAGTTGTATCCCTTGGAGCTATATTTATACAAATTCTCCTCAATATTTAATATAGTTAGGAATAATTTATAATCCTAAAAAAATTCACTTCAGATGACAATATTATTATTTTCAAGTTATCTGTATCTGCCAAGATGATTAGTGTTATTTCATGTTGACTTTTGTGTTGATTTGGGACACCAGGACATTCTATGTTTATTTCTATGCAAAAGCTATGCTCCACAATACAAAGTGTACCACAATCAAGTGACAATCCTGTGATTTGACATGATCATGATCACCTCAAAAGATACCTGGACGTCTCAACCATGTTAGCGAGTCACAGTCTCACCACACAGTGTCTAGTTTAACCCGTGACATACAATGGTCTTCACATGCAAATTTTTAGCTAAACCAGACAGCTGGAAGTGGGTCAGGGACATTATTTATTGTAATTACTTACCCTCGTACATTGGTCTTCACACATGTATTACATGAAGACCAAATCTAACCTACACAACTGTCTTCACATGGAGATGATATAAACACTGATAACTTGATAAACACTATGGATACCATGGAGCATTGGGTTTCCATTTAAAATGGAGAACTTACAAGAAGTCGATTGTAGACCACTATTCATCTGTCCTGACAGATTAACTTTGGCCATGTGAACAAATCTACTGCTCCTTTACTTCCTTTGACCCATCTATGTTACATCTTTACTTCTCACTCTAGATGTTTCTCTCATTAAATGACGAAGTGTCCTCAACATGTATTATTTATTTTTCTCCAAGAGATTGTGGTGTCAATAAGAACAGATGACTGATCCATTGTTGTGCCTTGACTGATCTACAGTTCGGCAGGAATTGATTTTGTTTCCAGATAGATGTTTCACTAGGGCTTAAATACAGAATTCCATAAACAATGCTATACCATACCTATCCACAAATGGTGATGACTAACTTTCTGGTTATTTTGCATTTGATAATGTTTGCAAGATAAACATTTTAAGAGATGTTGCACTGGAGTTGTGCAGCCTTGTTCCATGGATAGGCTACTTACCAAGGAATCCGAGTGAGTGAGTATGGTTTGGCCTCACTTTGATTAATATTTAAGCAGTGTCACAGGGGAAACACCAGACATGGGCATCACACATTTTACTCATGTGGGGAATCAAACCTGATGAGAGCCAACAGTTTCACCACTATGCTATTCGATTGCCCTCAATGAGTGAGGGAGTATGGTTTCATGGTGCTTTTAGCGATATTACAGCAGGGACATCAGAAATGGGTTTCATACATTGTACCCACATAGGAAATCAAACACAAGCGTTCAGAATGAGCAAACACTTCAACCATTTGGCTACCCCACTGGCATTCCCCCTTCTCACACCCCTAAGGAATCAGGAATCTTGCCTCCTTGGCATTTCATCACATTCAGTACAAAACACTAACTTTTCATTTAAACTTGTTGTTTATTGTGTCAGGCTTGATGACGTATGTACAAGAATTTACACTGAGGTATATAACAATACCAATAAATACAGCGATACATATACATATAAACATACTGACAAATTTTACAATTAATTGTTTTTCCTATATGTACACATCACCACTGTACATTGTCTCTGAAGTCACAGAAAAGCACATGCTGGCTTTGTGAAAAGACAGAATCAAATCAGAAAAGAATGAGGATTTTAATTGGATTTTACACATGCAAGCTCAACATGGAGGAAAGCCATGTCTCAAACCATCACCATTTTGATGGAATCCACAAGCTCAGGTATGATAATGAAGGGACAGGGAGAATCATCTGAGTCAAATATGTGTCTGAGCATTGAGTACACATGTGAAAATATTTGGGACACAAGGAGTGAAATATTTAAGGTAAAGGTTCAGTCTTGATCATCCATCAGATTGAAAAAACAGACAGATGGTGAACTGTCAGCAGGACATAAATCAGCCGTGAGCTAGAAGAAAATATTGCCATTCTTTGGTCATAATCTGTTTGAAGAATTCTTGTACTTGATCTCTTATATTCACATTTTGTTCAAACAGGCATAGAAAATAAATTAAGACAAACACAAATATGATAAAATAAACAGCAGTTGGTGTACAATTGGGTTTTGTGTTGGCATGTCCGGACAAGAGTGTAATAAGATCAGACTTTTATTTTTTTGTGGCACTGATGTCCAAAAACAAAATCACCACTTGGTTTTCACTGATTTGATATTTCTTGTTCACATTTATCAAATCGTGCAGATGAATTACTAGGAACAAGAGACGCTGTTGTCAACGGTCAGTAGACACTAACATTACATATGAAGAACACACTATCAACTACAAGGTTAGAGAAACATCTTCCAACAATGCATTTACTCTCATTACCAAATGTCTGTGATACAGAATCTTGTGCAGCCTGGTACATCAGCATAGAATTTTTTAGCATGTACCAACAAACTCAGTTGTCATTAGGATTGAGTGTCAGCCTGGAAGCATATTCCACTGTCACATTTAAAGATACTTCAAGAACCTGCCTTTGTTACCTTTGGTGGTGTTGACATTACATAGGTAAAATAATGTTTGCTGTGTTTGTGTGTTTATTGCAGACCTATTGCATTGTAGAAGCTTAAAGTGGTCTTGCACCATAACATCAGCAATAGTGCATACTAAAATGAAATGAAAACCCAATTTCACCTCTCACTCTCAAGTGCATCCCACATTTTTCAATCATTGTTTGTTTTCTGTAACTGCAGTGTAACTTACAGTGTTTGTTCTGACAAAACTGAACTATTCAGAACAGTCACCAATTTGGTGTTTGTTTCACCCCAAGACTGTATTACTGGGATATACAATGGCCATTTCATATTGTTCTTGAAAACAAGACATCAATAAGCCTGATGGCATATGAAAAATATATGAAATACTTTTATAATAAATTACAACAATAATGCAATAAATAGCATTTTGGTATATACAAAGCCATTATAATTTGCATAGTAAAATGATCAGTATTTGACAGTAGCTGGTATATTCAGAGTAGCCAGAGTAACTGTCACATGGATTGATTCTAAGTGTCATAGGGGGCATATTCGTTTTCTCCTCCATCATTAATAAGAGTCAGTGTGACCAGTATCCCATGTCAGGATTTCTGTATATAAACAAGTAGAAACCTTGACAGCATAATAATTTCCTATCCCCATTCCATGCAGTAAAGTATGTAACCAGCCAAACGAAAATTTAAGAGAGTTCCAATACGATGCAATCTAGCAAGGACATGCTCATATGGAGGGGTGCAATTAACTCAGATCAAATTTTGATCAATCATTGAATTCAAATACTGAACAAGAGCTTTGGTTTCTTTGTAATGAGAGTTACCTCACTTACCTTTAAGTCCACATTTCATAGGTAAAATATATACAACCAAGGACTGATAATTTGTGATCAGAAGCATCATGCGGAAGGTAAGGTATGGGTCAGTGTTTGAGTGAGGATGGTTTTACCTTGCTTTTAACACTATTCCTGCAATATCATGGTTGGGGACACCAGAAATGGGCTTCACACATTGTACCCCTTGATCTTTCGTATTACAAGTCAATGGATGAACCACTAGGCTACCCCACCACCAATTGGTACACAGAAATATAGGCCCTGGAAAATGGGTGCGCATAGTGATGATGGGTATAGGAGGTGTGGATATGTCAAGCCAAGTTGACCAAAGATGCAGATGAGGACATTACTATCACAAAAGGAACATATTGTGGTGAACAACTTCCAGGTAATAATCAAACAGAATGGAGGTTTATACACTTCATAATCAAATAGTACTATTTGTGTACATGCAATCTTCACTCTAAAAACGAATACCCTGAATATTCCATGCTTATGTCTATAATGCCATGTAATTACCGGTTCTGCATTAGGAAGACATGTATACATATGAATACATATACATACTGTTCAGCTGGATAAGAACTTAACACTTGCCCATCAGTACAGATGCATGCAGTATTAGCACAGGCAAAGTTAGTACTAATTCCTGCAGTCAAGTACCCCCTCACTAGTACTGGGATAGTACTAGTACCTATTCCAGCAGTCAGTGTAAATACACCTAATGGGTACTTTGTATTAACCCAGACTAGTAAAGTGTTTGAATTTAGTTCCTACCCAGGCAGATATACATAAGCTTATATGTACACTTGACTAATATATACATGAGTGCTGATGAAATGATGCACAACGAAGTAGGAATATGCCTTGTAGACTTTGTTACAACTAAAACATCTGGTGTACACTTTACACATCAAAATATATCTCCAAAACACTATTAGATGTCACCCACACATTTTCATTCATGCTAAGGTCAATAACATTTGGTTAACTACCCAACATTAAGCAAATAACAGATTTTTGTAAAATCTTATAAAAAAGGTTCTACCTGAAACTAATTCTAAAAATATGGGTATCTGATATGCCATGCATAACATGATCCACTTTTGCAATTTAAGACACATATAGGCACTGAGTGATTAAAGAGTCAATGAATTTGATAAAATTATTAATAAAATAATTAAAATTATTCAACAACTGCCAAATAAAATAAGGACTGGTTTTCAAAACCTTCTTTCCCTTGAATTAACAAATCATAAAACAAAATCAAGATTCTTTCAGACATTCTTTGTCAAACCAAATTAAAACGAAAATTTAACAAAGTATTTTACTGCCAACAAAAAACAATACTGAAACCTAACAGGTTGCACTAAAAACAGAACACATTTTAACATGAAATAAGACTGAATCAATTGCAAATATAATGTTAAACAACATTTTTTTTTAATAAAATTTCAGAAGTAACAGCAAGGCAAGACTGACTGTGGTGGTGAGAAATGATGAATTTGATTATCTGGAAGTTAAATGATAGTTTCATGATACATTACAGCGTAACTGACTGATAAACTCAAGGTTTGCAACAAAAAATGTTGCTCCTTTCCTGATGTCTTGGAGTTCTGTGAGATAGCACTTGATGTTTCTGACTACGAAACCTTAAGCTTCTTTTGGAGAGCTCTCTATCACGGTGGACTGTAACTGTGGAATTGATAAAGCTGAGTCAATCAATGCCTCCAACTCATCTTCGATTTCTGGCTTCATTTCAAGATAGCTATCCCACGACAAGTCAGGTTCGGATGTAGAAGTATTTGTCAAACTTTCTTCCACTTCTGTACTTGACTCACAGACGCCTGTCCTCACTGAACGTGATTCATGAAGATCAACATCTACGTTTTTCAAACTGAAAATCTCTTCAAACTTATAACACCCTTTGTTTGTGGGATCCTCGTAATAATATGAGAGTGCAGACTCCATCTGGTTCGTTATATGTAGACACTGCTCAAATGTGTCAAATATTTCCTGACAGGGAGCGTTACTTGCAGAACAATGATCACTACCACGAGGTAGGTAGAGAAGATCACCTGTGGGGCTGGACTGCTGTATCTGAACATCGTCCATATGTAGTTTGTCCATATGTCCATGCAGATGTTCTAGAGACTGAACAGTGCTCGGCTTGGAGGTGTTAAAGTCGACAGCAAAGCCAATGTTGAAGTTGCGAACTATGGCACTGTTGTTAGCTGTTGCCTCTGGATATTTCTTACGTCTGCTGCTCACAGTGCTGCGATTGGCAGGGGTGAAGGATGGTCTTCTCCGTGTTAACAAGTGACTGCGTCGTGGAGTCTCCTTTGGATCTTTCACTTCGGTGATGGCCAGCTGACAAGTAAACCTGAAAGTACAATTGACGTTGACATGATATCTGTTTCATCAACACGAGTTCAAACACTGCTACTCTTTCCCCACAACCAAACCAGTAGCAGAAAAACATGAACCTCCCTCAACAGTCACACAACCGTAGAACTGAGAAACAGATTTCTCCAATTGTTTAGCTGGGGTGTCCGGAAACTCATACACATGTAAGAGTAAAAGGGTTAAGAGGATGATGGGGGCAGAGGACACCAGACAGGGGCTTCACACATCGAACCGATGTGGGATAGAGGCAACCTGGTATTACAGCATTTGCTTGTTCATAAGAGGTTCAAATTTTACTTCACACAGATACAACATGCAAGTCCTTTTCTGGTGTCCCTCAGGAACAAAGAGGGGTCATCATTAAACATGTCTGGTTGACTTAAAAGCCATGCTGTTAGTAGTTCTGGAGGCAAGTAAGGACAAAAAGCCTATTTACCTAACACACAAGGAGAGGAAAAGAGTGTGTATGCAAATATTAAGATGGCCGCACCACACCGTTGGGGGTACACACCTAGCTGAATAGCGCGGGTGATGGTGGAACATCTTAATAGCTATGATCTTGAGCAGCTCCACGGTGTCACCCACAATACTCTGCACATCCTGTGGCATAGACGGCAGCCACTGCAAGAACCTGCAACACAACATTATATAACATAAGGGTTTACGTGCATTGTTAAAAACATCTACTGTTGTCCTGGCCACTCAACATTCTCAAGTCAGTTTATTTCTCTTAACATACTTACAATCAAAATACAATACTTAAAATCAGCACATGAAGGAGAAAATGCCTTGAGGTGAAAACCTGTCATGTGTGGATCCTAAAGGTAAAAACTTGCAGGGATCTTTAAGGTCTTCTCCTGTGGTGTCTGAACCCCTTTTTCCTTGAATATCACAATAATATCATAGATCTCACTGTTAAATATTGCCTCGCTTCTCTTTTGGTCAATCACTGCAAATAATATGTTTTCAGAGAAGATGATGGACAAAGCAATCTCCCAACAGACCGAACTCATGAGTATATTGTATGTCTACAACTGTTTGTCCATTTTCACTTACTTGACCACAGTACGGACCGCCATCTCTGCAGGCAGCACCCATGGAGTGGCAGCTAGGGAGAGGAGTTTGACGGGCCGTGAGTTGTAGAAGTAGTTCACTAGCCCCTTATTCACCGAGTCACAAGCATGCTGGAATGCTGAAACAGTCATAAAAAACATCACACAAGGGTTCATATGATGCCCAAATCCTGTGTAACTAAAGTGAATTTCATTACAAGTATTCCAAAAATATTTTCAGGCTCAAATTTGCAACATTTTCTCTCCAGTCAACGTTCATTTCAATCACAGTTTATAAAGATGTGATAAAATCACTTGTTTGTATGTTATTCTTGTCATAACTAAGAAGTAGGCTGAAAGTTACAGTCATCCATATGTCTCAACATCACTGCAAAATATGATTAATGAAAAAGTTTAATGAGTAGAAAGGAAACAGCTTTTCTCATTTTCAAAAAAAAAATTGCCTTTTTGCAGCAAAATACCACTGCATGACCTTAAATTGGTATGACTATATCTCTACGACATACACTCTGGTGAACTGAATCTTAATGGTTAAGAACTGCAGTGCTACTAATATTTCTCTCCTTTAAAACACAAGTTATGAAGGACTCCTTCATGCTGAACTAGCAAATCATATCCTCTTAGCTTCATTCCCAATGACTTCAACTCACCCAGCATCACTGATGGTGGCAGTGAATCAACCAGCGCGCCATGCAGTTTCTTTTTACACTCTTCACAGTCAGCATCTTCGTCATCACTTTCATCATGTTCTTCATCCTCTTCACTCTGCTCTGTCTCTGAATCCTTCTCTTCTGCATCTGTTGTTGATATACATGATCGCACACTAAGGTGGCGTGTGCATGATATCATATCTGAAATGGTAACAGGTTTCTTTGAAAACTTGCAAAAATATAAGTACCAAAGTATCCGAGTCTGTTCTCTTTTGCAAAGTGAAACAGAATATTAAAAACATTTTCAGTCAGTATCTTTGTTGGGAAATGACTGCTTCTTGCCAGTAACTTATTCTTTGTAAATACACACTATGTAAAACAATTAGAAAAGATCCATGCCACCTGCAAACCCAATCCAGATTCCCCCACCATCCCCTGTAAGCACAGACAAACGTGTATGAGTGACCCTGTCTAACACAGAACCATCACGTTTCTCACTAAATAAGTCATGATCAATGGATCTTCAATGGATACCTGGTTCAGGATAGCTGAAAATTATGCTGTTGGTTGTCCAAAGCACTCCCATGTATCACTTGCCTCAAAACGACAATACAATCTATGTCGAAACGTTGCTAATACAAAATAAAGAAGTTGTATATCAATAAAATAGTCCTCATCCTTCAGCTTAACACTAAGCTCATTCGCTCACTCATTCCATGCTGATGACTTACTGTTGGTCTGAAGGAAGACCAGAGCGTCATCAAAGCCCTGTCTACACATATCACTGAGCACTTCTGGGTGTGGGGGAAACAAGGCATGGGAGAGTCGATACAGGTTCTCTGTGGTGCACTGCATGCTGGTGTTGACGAGAGTGATGTGGAGAAAGTTAGATGAGCCATCACTGGGGCAAATGTCACTCTCGCCTGAGAATGGTGACACTGTGATTGTATCTTCATCCAGGATGGGGAGATTGTCACTAAGCCCTCCATCAACATAGCGCTGACAACCAAAAGAATATTGTATAGAAGAAGTTGAAGTGGATAACATAAACTTAGAACATGTTGCTCAGTTATTTAATGCAAAAGATATTTACATATTTCACACAAACTATTTGAAAATTTGTAAATTAACATTGTACATACCACTCCTCGGAACTTGGGAGGTATTAAGCCGCTATAGAATGGAACGAAAGCACTGCATAGCAAAGCCTGTAAAAAAAATGTTTTACTTGTTAGACAAAATGTGTAAAGATATTACAAAAAGCACTGTTACACATATATAGAAATACACCAAGACTGACAGAACAGATCATAGACCTCAACTGTCTACGTACTGAAAGCTTACTGAAACTATCACCCTCGATATCTCCAGGGTATACCTAAGTTACAATTAATCTCCACTATACCCTGGATGTATCTATGGCTCGGCCCGAAAATTGTATTACTTCCCTTTTCTGGCTCCGCATTCTCACAGCAGCCAATCAGTTAAGCCGTTATTACAACTGAACTTGCCAGTGCCAAAGAAGACAGCTGTGAAGGTTTGTTCACAGTGCAACTCAGATTTAGGGGAAATCATACACACACATTGACAGGTTTGAAAATCAAATAAATATATATGCAAGAACTCCTTCTGCCTCTTTCACTAGTTTCAAGGATCTTGTGCATGTTTCATGTTGCCAGGTTTAATCATTTGGATAATCTAAAAAGCGAGTTGTGGTTGGTTCGCTCAACTTCTCAACGTATACAACTGACTGGATAAGAGGTCAGCCAAACCAAGGGAGGTAATAAATTTATCGGGCTTAGTCGTAGATGCATCCAGGATGTAGTGGAGACTTATTGGAACGTATACCCTGGAGATATCAAGGATGTGAAAGTATGGAACTGGAGCTAAAAGGGAAAAGAAAATGTCCATGACATCAACGATGAGATTTTGTGTACTTTTGTGTGAGAGGATGGATATGGCACAACACAGGTTAATGAATCAGTAACTTCATCAGCTTCTCAAACACCCTTTTATGAGTTTTCGAATTAATCCGCAATTCAATAGTCTTCTTTTGAGCAAAATGGACTATGGCAGCACAACAACTTAGCTGAATGGTTATTCAGACATTTTGATTGTTGTCGTCTATTATCAACATTCAGAAGATTGGGGTTTTTCCTATGAGTGTATCATTACACACAACAATCACAAAGAAAATCTCCATCGTGTCACAACCTTATAAAGGTTAAGAACTCTACAATTGGTAACTAGGTAACCCACTTCGATCCAATCGGCAGATATGTACAATGACAAGATAACAATTTACAACATCTGATCTGTCCTTATTTCTCCAATGATAACTTATCAATTCTTGGTCCAAGGTCAAACACAACTGAACGTGAAACTACAGCTAGGTATGACGCATTTAGTAAACTGATAAACCCAATCCTTTATATAAGGCTCAAAATAATTGCCTTTGGCTGGAAAATTAGGCAAAATTAAACCTTTAATTGCATATTTATGGTATAGATTACCTCATGTTATGCACTTTCCCTTGTTCTTTAACACAATGTCATTTCATAATTACATTCTCAGTTGGGATGGTCGTAGTTGTTGTGCTCAGATGTATTTAACACTTAGTTAATGAGTGAGTGATGAGCAGCATTCCGGCTATATGACAGCTGTCTGTAAATAGTCAAGTCTTGACCTGACAATCCACAGCATAAGTATCGTCCTACACAAGTAGGAACTAATGACACGCAACAAAGTATGCAAGCCTAACCACCCAATCCCGTTAATTGCCTCATACAACCATCCGATCCTGTTAGCTACCTCTTAAGATAAGCAGAGTTGCCTTTTGTGGCAGTCATTGCTTGCTGAAGATGTATTCTACCCCAGATCTTCAGGGCAACATAGTTAATGAACACTGCATTCAACATGCAACACGTCTAACTGCGATAGTATAACTTATCAATAAATACGATTGGGTCTTGATGCAACTTTATCCATAAGTCCTGAGATCACTGAAATACATGCCACTATTACAAAGCCATAGCATTAGCGTCATGCATACTGAATGCAGATCACAAGTAACAGAGCCGGTCAAGATGAATCGCTAACACCAAGTCATTATATATTAACTTCGTACACCATCTGCAAGTCCTAGTGGCCCTCAACTTAATTAGGGTCATTTGCAATAGCATTTAAATCAGGTTGCCATAGTGACCATTGTATCAAAAGGAAATACAACGCAAAATTCTCAAATAACTCAATCTCAAGGGTCCTATAAAGTAATAAACTGGTGGTGTGTACTGCATTGTAAGATTTGACAGCTATTTACGTTACAGGGACTTTACAGTTCTTGTCAACAATATGGAGCAATGGATGTTATTGTGCATCCCTTTGGACACATGTCTGACCACAGTTTATGTTCTCTACACGCATGAAAACTGGATGCATGTTTCTACATCAAGTAAATCCCCACCAAAATTGGACAAAATCCTGGTTAGAGCATGATGGATACAACAGAAAGACTGAGTACGGTTTTACACCCCTTTTAGCAATATTCCAGCAATATCATGGCAGGGGACACCAGAAAAGGTGTCACACCTTTGTACAACATGTGGGGAATCGAACCAAGGCCTTCAGTGTGATGGGCAAACAATTTAACCACTAGGCTTCCTGTGAGTCCGGATATAATAGTGCATTCCAAATTAATGTAATGCAGTAAGAGGATGGTGGCAGGGGTTATGGCTCAAACTTACAAGACCAAAAACTCAGATTCTTGAAAACAGTGTTTAAAACTCATATCTGGTCTCCTCCCTCTATGATATTGCTGGAATGTTGCTAAAAGCATCTAAAACTAAACTCACTGATAACACTGATAGACATGCAATTGTTTCAAAGGTGCCTCATAATTTAGGTGTAGTGTGCACCTTTTGAAAATAACCATGCCCATGTATTTTGATGATCCAGTTAAACTTAAAACATCACATCATTTAAGTCATTTCAATTTGTTTAACAACCAACCTGAATCCGCCATACATTGTAAATCTTGATATCATCAAAACTCATTTCTTATCTTGTACACTGGTATTCAAACTGGCCACACCTACCATTAGCTGTGAGATTGAAAATGCCCTAAAAAAACAGTTTGTTGGGGAGCAAAAATATTTTATAAATCATTTCTGAAGGTAAATTGTTTTCATTTTCCATTAAACATTAAATGAATCATTGAGCCTTATTTTAATATCCTAATCATGGCATCAGGACACAAAGAATTCATCTGTGTCATTTCAATAGTTCATTGAACACTATTTCATAAGTGGGATCGGATGGTTAGGCTCACTGACTTATATGTCATTGTATCTCAGATGCATAGACTGATCTTCCTGCTGCTAATCACTGGATTTTTCTGGTCCAGACTTGACTATTTTATAAAGGCTAGCTGCCTGTCTATGAGAGAGAGGGTTGCATGCCAGTGTTAATTTCATAATGAGACTTGAAAGCCAGTTTAAAATAGTTACATTGGTGTGACAACTATCCTTCTTGTCTCACCTGGATAAGCTCTTCTTTTGAGTCGAATTCTGATACAATCACACACTTCTTGTCCGAAACTCTCGTAAGTGAGACGAAAAGACGACCTGACACAATCTCATGAGCATTGTCTGGCAAAACTTCCCACAATGCATCCCGGAGAATTCTGTCAATGGCAAAGCTGGGGTGCAGAGGTCCTAAGGAACGCGACCTAGCTTTGGTTGCTAGTCGGAGAGTAAAACTTGTACATTCACCTGAAACCAAGCAATCATAATTCAGCCTAATAAAATGTTACATGTGGGGTGTTTTCATGTACCAAGGCATAGTTGAATGTACAGCGTGTTCTGTAATATTATGATGAGATTATATGGTTTCTTATTTGACGTAGAATGTATTTAACAGAAAAGTTAGCAGAAAAATCTTTATTCTGGGATGTCTGCCAATTCAAGTCGTAATTCCTGAGTAAATTGCAGTGATATTAATGTTTAGATATTTTTATTATTGTGTTAGCTTTCATTGAAGTTCTTAGAATGTAACATATTTAGGCATTTTGGATGACAGTAAACATATGTGAATTCAACTTTCTTTTATTCAAATAGGAATGTCTTCGAGTCTGTCTTTAAACGTTGGTCGCAATGATGTTACATAAACGTCAACGGTGTACAATCGTGTGGGTCAAGTTAATGACCTGCGACCTCGACTTACAAGTCACCCCATTTTCAACCAATCACAAATGAGCACTTGACAGCGCCCCCTGAACTATAAAAGCTCGACTGCAAAGAACATCCCGACAATAATATACTGAATATACAATCTTCATTTAAAAGAATCACAACAACGAGGTCAAAACCAGTTTCACTGTCAGTCGCCAAGAAACCAAGAATGTAACGGCGATATAACGCAACTGTCTCAAGTGAATCGACACGCTATGTCAAATGCGGTTTGTTGTGGTCGGTAACAATCAGGTGACATTTACTGTCTCGTCAGGAAGATGACGATGCCACATACGAAATATAAACAAACAAGAACTCACCTAAACATGTACCGCAAAGAAAACAACAAGCAGTAATGGCTCCCGCACTAGCTCCTAACAGCTTTCCTTCATGGAAAAAATGTGGCGCGTGTTCTCTCAGACAGCTTGCTACACCAATGTGGTAAATACCAAGAAATCCACACCCGGAAAACGAAAAACTCATAATTCAGAGGGGACCTTTCTCCTCTCATATAAATCCAATAGTTTGTCGAAGGTTTCACTTAGATCATATATCCAATTAACTTGGCTAGTGGCACACCATTTGCGTGAAGAACCCTTCGTACACCTCCAGTGACGATTGTTTTGAATGCCTTGAGCAACGCAACATGTGACGTTGATAGTTTGGGTGGTCACGTGGTCACACAGCGCGTACGTTTTCGATGAATCCGATTGGTTGTTGTTATCGGCAGAGCGAGCTCGAGCTCTGTGATTCGTCAATAATTAAGAAAATAAATTGTGGTTTCATGGAACATGTGAATGAAATGTTTTTCTCATTAACCTCATCTTAAATGATGTTTGGCGAAGACAGTAAACTGCAATAATAGTAAGCAAAGTGCATATATCTTTTTATTGGAAATCACGATATTCCATAAGATGAGGACTATAGGTTTCAATGAATGCTCTAGAATATGAATATTACGGAAAGAGTGCAATCCCAAATATAATATATCGTATATTCAGTTTTGTTTTTCATTTCAGCTGAAAGAAATCTTAGTCTTATTTTCGGTGTAAGAGTCAGAGGCAGAAATACAAGGAGAAGCCGACAGAGGCACAAAGAGAAGTGTTATCTGTTCATCATGACTGTAAACAGCTGTCCAAAGACCTAACACCCGACTCCAGCAACGATGTGAGGAATCCAGTCCAACACAACAGACATTACACAATCACGCAAAATAAAAGCTGGGTTCGTTGGTCAAGCAGCCTCTGTAGGTTGCGTCAGGGCTACTGACCCCAATCAATATTATCTAAGTCCTATTGAAACCGACCTTGGGGAATTCGAGAACTACCGGAACAAAGCACATCAAACACAGATTCAGAAAACAAATCACCATTTATCTGATCGATTTTCTCTCGGTGCATCCAATTTGAGGGTTAATTAGAAAGATCCATCCTTATCCCAAGGAGATTCTAGTTTTCACAGTTACCTTGAACACAATTAGATTGCACCACGCCCGGTATATAATCTAGCTGTTTATTAATTTACAACATTAGCCGCTCTGTATTGGATGACCCAGGTACAAAGTCCAAACTGCAGTGTCTACGACAACATTTAGTGCCATGAAATTTGTATTTTGTATTTAGAATGCCTGTATGATATATTTTTCGAAAACACTTGATCTAGTTTTACTGCCAAAACAGGAACTTTAAAGTATTGATGCCAAACACGAGCCCTTGCTGTCTTACGTTCTTTAGAATTTATCAGTTTATTTGTAAATCTTGTCTTGCCACGTATGCACGTCTCACAATAATACTTGAATGTAAATTCACCACTCAATCTAACATTAGTTTGTTGGTCCAGTTACGGGACGCACGGAAAAGGCGTCCAAAGGAGGACTAGAAAGATTGGGTCTAGATGACCTCAGTTCCTGAAATAGAGAATTGTCTGGCTTTCTTTTTCGTTTTGTTTGTTTATCGTTAATTTATATATTTTGCATACGCATACATTTTACGCAATGATTAAATAGTTCCCAAAACAGTTGAGAGACAATCAACTGTTGCCTGCATATATATTGAGAAAAAGTACGCTCTAAAAAATATATCAGTTTTACATGAACACATTTTTGTCATAATCTATTTTCATCATGCCAGTTTGCAGTTAATATAAGTGTAGAAATATAGATTTGTTAAGTATAAATGTAATACAAACTGCGTTTAAGAATATGTGACAAAACCTAAAAAACGGTTTAAAAAATTATTGTTCACTTCATATACACTTAAATGCAAACATGCAGATAAAGAAGCCTGTAATTTTATTTGATCATCAAAAGTGTCTACGTGGATTGACCGAACCTGGATAGGATTTCTTTGACCAACCGTGACTTTATTGGAATTGTCAAGGTCCAGCGGACATGGAGCTCAATTTCTGACACTTCAGCTTTTCACTTAACGAGCTGTCAGTCTCCCTGTAGCTTCCGTGTTCAAAAAGCCTTTGTGGAGATAACAACGACGAGCTAGGGGCATCTTTAAGCTAATTAACATAATTACAGATAAGTCACTTTACGGGAACAAGAGTCATGGTGTTTATACGCCCTTTATGAAGCGTAATGACTACCGGCACATATTACTCATTTGCAGCAGTGAGCGATACTCACGGACCTGGCGCCTCTTTAATCTATATTGTATATTTCACACTGTGATGATAATTGATGTAATTGACACGAAACTCAACGGTCAAGGTAAGGCCAACACAGACGATTGTTTATTCTACAGATTGTGTCCCTGAAATTGCTTTACGCCCTAAAGTTTACGATTCTGAGAAAGAAACGTTTTAAGGTGTTAAAATATAAAGCGATCTGCATATCATAATATTCATACTTGTTTAATTCCATAAATGACCAAAGTAATATTAGTTTTGATATGTTAAATATTGTTTTGTGTTGTTTGATCATTCCTTGCCACTGTTTTGTGTTTACAGTGTCATAGTCACTAAGTCACTTATGGAAACGATATCAGTGGTGTCAAACAGGACTAAATCTTCGTCTTTGAATATAAATAAATTTGACTGAAACACATAATTCCTTTAGAAAAGGAGACCCAATGAGATGGAACATCGGGAAATCTAGATTTGTTTAATATAGGACTTAAGTTCTGCAGAAAAGGATGAGCGTGTGGGGAAAATACAGACTCTCTGAATATACACCACAAACAAAAAGTATGGGAACACCCTAAAATTTGAGAGTCACATATACACTTAAATGATTAATAGTCAAAAACAGCGTCAATAGTCAACAAGGGTGCTGAAACTCATTTACATTCAAAAGGAGCCCCTGGAAGAGCAGACATTCAGAACCCGAACCTGGGAAAATCTAGACTTGGTTCAGTCAGGGCTTTAGCATTTCAGAGAGGGTTAACATAGTGTGGTTCAGGGACTAGCGCCAAACCAGTGTCTCTGATTTTGATTCATTGTTTGCGGAGGTGATAAGTATGAAAGAAAACATTATTAAACCAAAATGCAGACGGACAAAATGTACCCTCGTAGAACACTTTGGCGACTTTAGATTTGGAAAGAAAAACAAACAATAAGGATTAAATAGCACTGCCTTAAGAAATGTCACCATAAGCAGAAATGACACTTGAAGCTTTAGCGGGAACCTCTCTATTCTAATTGTCGTCTGCCAGGGGAGTCAGTCCCGCAACTGCATGGCCTCGATCATCCGACTGCAATGTAACGGCTTTACCTGACAGTGGTCCTGCGTTCTATTGTAATGCTCTTTATTTACCTCAAATCATAGCTAAACTTTTTGTCACATGTCTGTATGTGAGTAATTTAATTCTGTCTTCTGGGCCCTTCTTTCTATTTGTGTCAGGTTTCATCCCTTTGAAATCTATAAATAAAAGAATCATTGAATGAATTAATGATAAAGAAAAATAATAAAAGAAAGAAGTACATATGTCAGTGAATGAAAGAATAAATGATACACCGCGGCCTTCCCTCCCAAAACATGTTAAAGAACGCAAAAGTATCACGACATCAGCTGTCCTTTGAGACATTTACAATAATAATTATTTCAGATATCTTATTGCATGTGGGGAATGGAATCGACATTAACAAAATGTTAACTGACACCGTCACACTGCGCTCCGAAATAAAGTGTAAAACTGCCACAAAGCGTTCTAAAACACCTTTCCACTTTTGTGACATAATAAGATCAAAAAGAAAGAAAGAAGTTATGGAACTATAACCCTCAAGCATCAATGGCAAATCAGATCAGATCGGCGATATGTCATATTTTTCACACACCTCAAATACACCCTAACATTTTGTTTTAGATTTAGATTATGAAACTATCACTATTACTTGAAAACACATTTCACCTGATAGTATATTCCCCTCATAAGAATTAAAGGCGTATGTGAGAGATGTTTTTGAAGTGATAACTGGAAATATTCAAACAACGGCGTGTAGTATTTCAATGGCGGATCAGAACAGATCGGCGAAATGTCATATTTTTCACACACCTCAATTACACCCTAACAATTTTTAAGTCATAAAACCCTCACTAGTACTTGCAAAGAACTTTGAACTAAAGGTATGCTTTCCTTCTAAAAAGTAAACGAATGTGTGAAAGAAGTTGTTATCGGCACAATTTAGTCTATCTACGCGGTGAATCGAGAATAGAAGCCAGTGAGCTATAACATACCGACTTGAAACTTTACTACAAATCTACTGTCCTAATACGGACACTAATGCCAATTATTTGGCTTAAACTGATGTGACAAAAAATAGTTAACCTATCTTCTACATGTAGGATTTCAGTTGTTACAACACTAAATGAACATAATCAGCTGATGAAAATAAACCGAGCTCAATCTTAAATACTACGCTGCCACCATATTGGCTACACTGGTTACGTAACGACCCGAGACATACGGTCAGAGGCTTTTCGATGAGTTTATTCTCCGCCTCTACATGTACATAGGCTCTCTGTGTATGTACAGTGTTGTGTTCAAAATTTCAACGTCAAGTGTTTCGAAATTGTTACTTCGGTTTCTTTGGTTTGGCTTTGTTTTTCAGAGTATCAGTAAGATCTGAAGCTGCAAGATGGTTATAACAAATGAGTTTACATCGTGCTTGACCGACATTCTCTGAGTAGGTTTGAACCAGTGGGCAGCGGGTCATTCCTGGCTTGACCTACAACGCCTGTCGGCAAGAATCCTTGCCCTAATGCACACCGGCACCTGTACACGCGCCGCGAGGAGCTCTGTATCAACCCAACAAAGACCTTTGTCCCGCCTAAATTTATTCTACTAAGAGAATATATATTTCTGGAGAAGACATCTGGCCTGGTGCTTGACAATCATCGACTAGACACCAACAAATTATAAATCTCTTTTTTTTTCCTCTGTCCATTTTTACGTGCCCCTCTCGAAACTAAATTTGTTTAAATGCAGGTGATTTATGGACAGACAAGGACGCATATCATGGTTATAGTGGAACGCTTGTCATGAATTTGCTGTGATCCAGGTAACCTCATCATTCGTTCCTCCACACCCCACACCACACAACACCCACACCCACCACATCCCCACTTTTTTAGTATTTTCAAAACGACATCCTGCAAACCTTTACCTTTGCCAGTGGAGAAACATACGTACGCGCCCCTGTGTTGCATATATGTGCTGATATCCCGAATTGCATGAGACTTAAAAAGAGATGATTTATATCTGGCGGTTGCCACTTTCACTCTTTTAGCACGATGACATATGCGGCCTAACCACCAAGTCTGAAGTCCCCACGTGAGTCATGCACAGCCACACACACGCACCCCCCTGTGCTTACCTCACACGATTGCAAGGAATGTACTTTGCAACAGTCAGATAACATAGGCTGTTAAAATAAGGTCATTGCTTATATACGTTGTACTATAACGTGTGCCGTGTGCAATGTTTATCATTGCTTTTTTGTTCTATCAACGTCAGCTACAAGCTTCCAGGAAAATTCAAATGAATAATATTATGTTTGTTTTGTGGGATGGGATGCAACAGAAACTATACATGTCAGTTGATTGATGTCTGAATAAACATATTATCAGTATCATGTAGCAAAGGCTAAATAGACACTATCTAATTTAACTACAATATTACATTTTTACTACAACCAAAATAACCTTGGTATTTTAGCCTTAAGCTCAACATACTGTATAGGCTTTATATATACCTAATATGTGAAGATGGTAGTTACGTTCACTGTCATTTCCCAAGTGTATCTTTAATCACCCACAAACCAGACTGTTCGTTGTTTAACGATTCATTGTTCCTCGTTTCACAACCATGCATTCGTGGGCGCTTTGTTTTATAGAAGTCTAAGGAAAGATATCTCATACGTATGAATGTATATGAGAGGCAGTGAATGATTTATAAGTCTATGGATACACTATTTTAAAACGCTATCCCTGGATCTAAGCATATGAGCCTATATTCACATCGACAGACCTGCTAAACAACATGTATAATTCTGTTCACGGATTAATCCCGCGCCTGCTCAGAATCAGTATGTCAGAATGTAAATGAACAAGTAACGCCCAATGTGTAGAAGTTTTCTGAAATCTTCAAACAAAATCTGGTATTTTACGGATGCCTAATGCATGTACCTGCGTAGACGAACAAGTGCACTTGCTCATCACGTATGTTCCTTTTGCGCAAACCCTATATATGTATAGCAAAACTTCATTAGTTCGGACGCTTGTTAATCTGGGCATTCTCGTCCTGCCTGGATTTGCTGCTTATTTTGTTTTGGTGGAGCCTATATGTCTATCCCTTATCAACCAATCATGGGTTTCTTTACCCGACAGTGAAGCTGTGCCGCGTAGGAGTAAGTGAGTGAATTTGGTTTTACGCCGCTTTTAGTAACATTCCTGCAGTATCACGACGGGGGACACCAGCAGTGGTCTTCACACATTGAACCCATGTGGTGAATCGAACCCGTGTCTTCGGCGTGACGAGCGAACACATTAACAAGTAGCCCTACCGCCCCTGGTACCGTGTAGGATGAGTTGTTAATGTGACAATTAATGTTCTTGGGACGAGAATGAAACCATAGACTGTACAGTGTACACTAATAATAACTGAATGCGCATGGTGTTATTGTTGTTGTTGCGATTGCCATTATACACATTACATTGTAGAGCATTGGTTTTACTTGGGGGTGAATATAACCATCTATCATTTACAAAAGTGCCTATCCGCGAAGATCCGGGTTAGTATTGGTTTCAGCAACCCAGTTGTGTGGATTGATACTCATGTTGGACTGTCTGGTCCAGATTCGATTATGTACACACCACTACCATATAGCTGAGTACGACCTAAAACTAAGCTTACTCCTCGCAAAATTTGACTTTACATGGTCAGCCATGACCATTCCTCCTTAAATCCCAGCAGGGAACACATACCTATGTAATATCTGTATACCCATGTCATTATCAGTGTAACGTTGGCACTGTGGTATAATGCCATAATTCCCCACCTCCCAACCAATTTCACATTCTTACCGATTCCGCCAATTATATACGGGTTAAGGAATGGAACCCTCAGAGCACATAACCTTTATCAAAGGGTGGTAACAAACTTACCACAGTAAGCTATTCGTGACGATTCAATGTAAGTATTTCTTATCGGGTTATTAATCAAATCCCTTGTCGAGAGTGTCGTGTCAAACAAAGACGCTCCTCTTTCTATTTTTGGTGATGACCGCGAATATGGTTTGTCGTTGAAAAGATGCCATAAAAAGATACTGTCTGTTCTGTGCCGAAAGCAGATGCATCTGTCATCTGCTGCCGTTACTGCCTCTCAAGTAGAAGTGTCATTTAGTTTTTTTGTCACTTACATTTAAAAAATGAAAACAGAAAACACACAAGCTCGAATGATTCATGAACTATCACACACAGCGCATTGATGTTACTCAATACAATGATTATCACTGAAACTGATTTCGTTCTGACACCGCAGATGAGTTGAGCTAGCAAAACCTGGAATGATAAACATCAGATATGGCAGATCAATAATTAAGATAAACATAGAGTTTGATAAGAGTAGTATAATATTTATTTCGTTTACTTCGATGTTGGCAATGCTTTGACAGGATTTGAAACAATTATTGATGACGTAATGTTATGGTATAATAATACAAGTATAGCCATCACTGAATCATGATTGTGTTATATTTAATTGCTGTGTAAGTCAATAACCTCCGTATTTCATAGCTACGTTTTGCGTATTATATTTGTGACAGATTTAATCAACTATTTTCAATAAAACTTTGACATTCCGAAAAAGGGACAAAGTTGATATTGTCCATGTATGGGCCAGCCAGGGACTTGTTTCACAAAGCTCTCGTAAACACATGACCACGTAACTTTTCCCGTAGCAATGGTATCCACTATACTGTAACATAGGAAGTAGGAATGCTACGAGAAACGTTGCGAGATCTTAGGCTTGCGAGAGTTTTGTGAAACGGGGTCCTGGCCTACCATCCTCAACTGCTCATACCACTTTGCCATTCGTTTGTTTAGGATAAAATATAGAATTACGAACGTTTTGTAAATCGAGCCTTAGGCCCGGATCCCCCCAAAACGTTCGTCGCTCTACGACATTCGACATTCGTAAGCCTATGATAAACTATAGAGTTACAATATGTCGTAACTTTACGAACGCCTTGTGGATCGGGACTCTGGACAGAGGGACGCACGTAATTCCACATATCAAAAACACGTGATGTGGACTCTGAGCTGTGAAAATCCACAACTGAGTGAGAAACGTCTCCAACCAACGCGTGAATTCGTGTCGGAAACCGAGTATACATGACACGTTATTCGCACGGTTCTGTAAAATTGCTCGGGTCTTTGAATCATTATCTTACAGATTCCCAAGGTCCCCAGTGGCCTTTGATACCTGCCTAATTATTAACTTGACACAACGTGTACGCTTAAAAGTCGGATTTGGCCAAAACAATATACAGGCATGTTCCAGTCGTGCATGGTTCTGTACGAAGAGATCAAATCTCAATCAGTTCTTTAAGCGACGTTGGACACGGAGAGTTCTTGGAAGGGTGACCGTGTTTGGTACCTTGACTCCTGACAGTTCTAGCACTGCAGTCTTGTCCTACAACGTGATACGTGTAATCTCACCTTAGGCAAGCGAGTTTATTCAAAATTGTCCCTGTTCACCCAGTAAAAAGGGGTATCCGGTGAAATAAGTCGTGGCCATTAATCTTGTCTGTTCGTTTTGATACCGACAATCAGGGCAATACTTTCTTTTGTCTGACAGTTTAGTGTCTTCCGAGCATATTCGATTATTCATAGTATCGTATCTTCGTTGTATTATGATGCATATATCTGAATGAACATGCATACTGGATAACAGAGTACGCCAACTAAGTATGAAACTATTGCAGATGCACAGGATGCATTTTTTCAATAGTCCAAAATATGAAGTTACTTATCATTATCAATTAAGGGGCCCGTGAAGGTTCCGGGGTAGAATAGGCCTTCAGCAACCCATGCTTGCCATAAAGGGCGACTGTGCTTGGGGTAAGGGGCGTCCAGCGGGATCGGGTGGTCAGATCGATGCTCATGTTGTTGATCACAGAAACCAGTTTCATGATATTAATAAAAGCGGCATAATCTAAGCTCAGCCACTCACTCCTAAAGGTGATCTTAACTCACATATTTTAACATAGACCCGGAACAATCGTGGCGCCACAATCGTTATGTAGATGTGGACCCAGTCCGGGATTCTCAACGGTGGATATCAAATGAGTCAACATTTACAGGGCCACGTAAATAACTTTTAGCTCGTGTGTGATAGCTGTTGACTACATATAAATTCTGTCAATACTGTCCTGATGTGACATAGCACCTGACTCATCTACCTTTTAATGACCCTAAAACATGCTGGCATGTCACAACGATATGCCCTGATGTCCTGTCAGTATGTTTCAAAGATCACGCGATCATCGGAGGCAACTAAGGTCAAGGCCGTCGTTGTCGCGAGGTTCATCCATCAGGTCGATATGCCATCACCCCAGTACGCATTTCATTTTCCTATAAATATGGACATGACGATCGTATCTGTATTTGAGTGTTTACTATATTACAATACATATTTCGCGTTTATCTGACTTTAAAAATAAAGGTGATACAAAGAAACGCAACAATAACACACATGCGACAAAAGCAAAACAAAGGACCACGTAGATATCCAGTGTTCACTCTACAAAATATGTATTTTTCCAGTATGTGTGGGGCGGTCGTGTAGCCTCGTGGTTAAAACATTCGCTCGTTTCGCCGATTCGCGAGTTCTCGGTTCGATTCCCCACATGGGTACAATGTGTGAAGCATATTTCTGGAGTGACCCTGTGTGATATTGCTGGAATATTGTTACACGCTGCGTAAAACTAAACTCAGTCACACGTTCCAACCAGTAATATTCTCCATGATGGGATATAATTGGAAGAACCATTGTCTAGGTTCAAAGGTTGAGTTAAATTATCGATTTGGTTGGAAAATGAATTGGGTTGGGACAACAATTTTGAGACTGACGGGGCCTGACGGTGGATCAAAACCTGGTACATACGGTGGTAGGTATTTATCTATAAGTTTGTACAATACGGACGAGCTCAAACAGACACAACTGGAAATATTTACAGAATTACTCATCACGTAAACTGGGCTGATATCAGCGCGGCGTTCAGGGTAGAGTACGCGGTGGATGTGGGCGTTTACTAGATGCGCCGTCATCATGTTAAGGCAAAATACCACCTCGTCAGCATGAATGAAGAATAAGTATATTATGTACACACTGGTTGTTACTGTTGGGCGGTGCACGTCTGTATTCTTAGACACTGTCAAGATTATTGAAATTGTAAACAGAAAAAACACATATGATGAAAATGTGGAAATAGCTATGGTTCTCAACACTACAGTTCCCGTCACATTAACTCAAATAATATCTTGTGATTCATATGACACAAGAAAATGTATTTTTAATGTAAATTGTCTCAACATGTAAGTTAAAGCAAAATGATGTCATTACCACTTTTACTCTTGAGATGCCCCCTCAACACGTGGCTATTATAAGCGACTTTTGTCCACACAGCAAGATTGTGGTTGTACTTTATACTCCAGCGTTACAGGCATAAAACATGGTTATTCTGTATATAGCACGGCATGGTTTGATCTTACTTGCTGTCACTTGAAGGGTTAGGAATTTGGGAAATCTATGAGGGTTTCTAATGAGAACAAATTAATGTATATCCCAGTTACTTGTTGTTTAACAAGATTATTATAAAACTAGAATCACGGCATCAAAAGCCAAAAATATATGAAACGTCGAAGCAAAATATACCCGAACACGATCAGCTTTCCATTTGAGAGTTAGTATTTTGACACTGCCCCTGAAACAAGTGCTTTAAGGGAGGTAACTCTAACGCTTTGTTGATCAGGCATGGCCGACGCGGGAAGAAAACCAAAATATTTACAATTTTGATTTTTGTTTTACAGTGGTTACTAATCCAATATGAGCGCAGGTACTATGTCAGAAATATTACCGTCAACCACATAATTGCTGTGTTTTGTCTGCATGAATCGATCGGTCTCAGTTACACTGTTTCTGAAAATTAAACGTCACACTGACACTGAAACCGCAGACAACGCTGCCAATAATATCAACTCTAATAAAGTTAGTATATAGTTGTTCCAGTTGGTCATTCAGTCGCACTTGGTATTATTTGTTTGGTGTAGGTATTCTTGCTGCCACGATGTGGCTGTTATGTCGTGAATAGTCCGCTTACCGGCTTTAGTCGTGCTTAATATAACCTCACTAATATAGCGGAAACAGATGAGAGTTAAACTGTAAATGTGATATAAGTGCGAACTCATTGCTATATGTACTGCTTCATAGCAGTTACTGACCTGTTGCTGAGCTAGACATAGTCCAGCATATAACTAGACGAATTAGTTTTCTCAGATTGTACTGATGGAGAAGATAGATTAATTTTCACTTTGTTGAACAAATATTGCAATTATTGTAGACAGTCCTGTTACATTTCAGATGGTGAAGAGATTGGCGGCTCCCCACAGATTACACGGAATCCCTCCCCTCCACCTGAGCTCTTCCAAAATGATGAGGTGCATGGCGACAGTATTGGTCAGACTGCCTTCAGCAAACACTGGTTATTCACCACACTAATGAAACTCATTCAGGTAAGAGTCAGGTCGTTCAAAAGCTGTTTTTGTTTGTTTGGTTTGGTTTTTTCACTTTGGTCTGTTGTTTGTTTTCTGTCTTGTACATAGAGCTGATAACAGACATTAACGCCAAAAATTGTTTTTGGTTAATGATGCGAAAGGGGGGGCAGAGGGGTAACCTAGGAAGTTAAAGTGTCATCTTATGGTGAAGACCCGGGTTCAGTTCCCCACATGGGTATCATGGGTGAAGCCCATTTGTCGTATCCCTCACTATGATTCTGCTGGAATATTGTTAAAAGTGGCGTAAAACTGAACTCATTAACTCGCTAATATGCAGAGACAACTCATTCAAATAAGCTGTAACTTGTTTGTCAGGGGTTGTAATCAAAAGTAACTCTCATAGAAATTTGTATCTTAAAACAATGTCAGATCAAGGATTTGTAAACATGTTAAACAGCTGAGCAGAATCTGATATTTACTGTGTATGTTCACCATAATCATGTGTAGTAAAAGTAAAGCTATGTTTACTATTGTTTATTGAAATGTGATTTTTCTTTAAGATATTTATGCATACTATTACATGATATTACTGAAATGAAAGCAAAGTTAATCCATATATATTACCATAATAAGTGTATGAATTTTAATTCCAATTTCAAATGGTTACTGACTTTTGCTTTAAAATTGATGCTGAGTATCCACCTTTGAACAGTTGAGGATAAATCTATGGTAACCGAGTGATAATTGAGCTACAATAAGGTACTAAAGATTTGTCAGTTGGGTCAGCATCTCTGATTAAGTGTGCTTCTCTCCAGGAAGTGGACAAGGAGAATGAGGGGAAAGAAGCTGCAGTGTCAGAGTTTGGCGTGGATGTGGATGAGGACCTCCAGAATGAGCTGTGTAAACTCTGGGACATGTCCATGAATCCTGTAAGTGTAATCATGGTGTTTGGTCTTGTTACTATCAGATCTTTTCCTCAGATACATTCCTCATGACAATATGCAGACACTTCCATAAATAGGCAGCATGAGATGATCCAGCATCTGGGCATTCAATGTTTAGGGTACGGCTGTGGGAAGCCATCATGCATTCTTGTCTTATTTCAGTATCTCATTAATCAATAGAATTGAGGAGATCTTAGTGAGTGAGACCGAAACTACAGTTAGTGCTGGTTATCACTCATAATATCCAGGACCTTGAGATTCGAAGCTGTCTTAGGGCAAAGATAGTTGTAAGTGCCATATATTAACATTAGCTTACGACTATCTTAGCGCTAAGAGAGCTTTGAAAATCTAGGCCCTGATTGATAATTAGGCTGAGTAATAGCTTATTGTAAGTGTAAACCGTATCACAAAACTCGATGACACAGTCATAACAGAGAAGTCAGGCACCAATAAATGCTACATACTCCAGACAATTCATGATCCTTTCTGTTGAGAAAGCGATGACATATTTTCAGAAATTTTGAAGATGATTCAATTTTTTATGAATATCACTTTCTCCCTAACCCTTCAATAAACACTGACGCAAGTGAGATTGATCAACTGACCAATTATTAGATCCATTGCTCTAGCACAAGCCACAATATCACTTGGTGATGTTCTAGACTCACTCGGTAATGTTCTAGACTCCCTTGGTAATGTTCTAGACATCTCCTTGCTTTGGCATCTACATATGTGAAATCTCACTATGGAAAGTATGTTTATGTTCTTCTACTACTGGCTTTGTTAAAGATCTGAATTCATGAATAAAATGGGAAAGAAATGATGCCAAATTGTTTGAGAAATCTGAAATGTGAAATCTGATTGATTCAGATATCATGCATCTCATATTTTTTAGGGGAGGTGCAAGTTGTCTCATGCTTAACCTGAAGTGACTTTCTATTGAAGTAATGTATCAAAGATTTTGGTATGAATTAGATTGCTAGGGAGATAACACTCCTATAACAAATCCTATGAGGGTTACATTTTACCATAAGGCATCAGTCCTCGGTAACTTTTCCTGATTGTAACAGGCTGATGACCTGGTCAGCTGAGATGCCAACCTCTATGATATAATCATAGTCGTTACAAATTTTATCCTCAAACTATGCCATGACTGCACAAGAAATTGAAATTTCGGAGAAAATTCATTTAAATTTGGATATACAGACAAAAACATATATTTTTATCGAAAGCATTTACCTTCCATTCATTGAATTTTATGACATATTTGAACTGGAATCATTGCAAGTGACAAGCGTAATTTTAGCAAAATTGTAGATCAGTAATCTGAAACATGAAGCTGTTTTTAAACGACTTGATGTGACATTTTCCATGCATTTTGTCAACTTTGAAATGTGGACTTTGACTACTAATTTATGCAATAAAAGGCGACTATGCTTGTCTAAGAGGTGACTAACGGGATTGAGTGGCCAGGCTTGCTGACTTGGTTAACACGTCATCACTTCCCATTTACACAGACCAATGCTTATGCTGTAGATCACTGTATTGTCTGGTCCAAACTCAGTTATTTACAGACCACTGCCATGTGACTGGAATATTGCTGAGTGTGGCGTAAAACTAAACTCACTCACTCCCTGGACATGTCATATCACTGAAAGTTTGTTTTCATGCTGACTTCAAGCTTAGAGACTACTCCACATGTAGATGTTTTAGACAACTCATGATGTATCTTTTTTATGTTTATTACCTTATTTCAAAGGAGTTTGTGGTTACTTAGACATTCCTCTCTACTCAAATCTATTGTTTTGATATTTGTTGTATTTGTTTTAGGAGGTGGCTGTTTTCCTACAAGAATTCAAGGCAGTGGAGATATTATCTGGTGTGATTGCGAAGTCTAAAGCCCCCAGGGTTACTGTGAGTTCTGTAACATGATGTCTGTTGTTGCTCACAATATTGATAAACAGAATGTCGCAAATGAGGAGAAGTTAAGCTACATTGGTTGTGGGGAGTAATCAATGACTGAGTATGGTTTACGCCTCTTTTATCAATATACCAACAAATATCATGGCAAGGGACACCAGGAATGGGCTTCACACATTGTACCCAAGTGGAGAATCAAACCTGGGTCTGTGGCATGACCGATGAAAACTTTAACCCTTGTGGGGAGTAGTGGGATTGAGGACCATGCTGGAAAGGTGGATTGTAGTGTCCAGGACACTTGTGTCCATCAGCAGGTATCTTTGTCTGAAACATCTCTCATCATCCAGGACAAGGTGAGATTAGATGGTAATGTGATTGCTGACCTGTTGCCTGCATTGGGCATCTGCTCCCTGAGGGGGTCAGAAAGATAATCAAGAGCATTCTAGTCCATGATCTGGGGTGATGAACTTGTTGTTACTTCATTCCTCACAATATCAGTCCCTGTATCAGCAACATTTTGTCACTTCTGTGTGCAAGTTAAGCTACCCTGGCTGTTGGGCGTAGTGGGATGGAGGACCTCGTTGAAAAACTAGACCCAAGAGACATTCTTGGATACATGTCTCCGTCAGCAATTGCTTTTGTTTCAAACGAGTTTCTCATCCATCAGGAGTAGGTGAGATTAGATGGTAATGTGATTGCTGACCTGTTGCCTGCATTGGGCATCTGCTCCCTGAGGGGGTCAGAAAGATAATCAAGAGCATTCTAGTCCATGATCTGGGGTGATGAACTTGTTGTTACTTCATTCCTCACAATATCAGTCCCTGTATCAGCAACATTTTGTCACTTCTGTGTGCAAGTTAAGCTACCCTGGCTGTTGGGCGTAGTGGGATGGAGGACCTCGTTGAAAAACTAGACCCAAGAGACATTCTTGGATACATGTCTCCGTCAGCAATTGCTTTTGTTTCAAACGAGTTTCTCATCCATCAGGAGTAGGTGAGATTAGATGGTAATGTGATTGCTGACCTGTTGCCTGCATTGGGCATCTGCTCCCTGAGGGGGTCAGAAAGATAATCAAGAGCATTCTAGTCCATGATCTGGGGTGATGAACTTGTTGTTACTTCATTCCTCACAATATCAGTCCCTGTATCAGCAACATTTTGTCACTTCTGTGTGCAAGTTAAGCTACCCTGGCTGTTGGGCGTAGTGGGATGGAGGACCTCGTTGAAAAGCTAGACCCAAGAGACGTTCTTGGATACATGTCTCCATCAGCAATTGCTTTTGTTTCAAACGAGTTTCTCATCCATCAGGAGTAGGTGAGATGGAATTAGCAACATTCCAGGAACATGATGCTGGGGAACACCAGAAATGGGCTTCACACATTGTGCCCATGTGGGAAATAATATCTGGGTCTTCATTGTGACAAGAAGACACTTTAACCATTAGGTTGCCCCACTGCCCTGTCCGTGGTATGAGATTTTAGTGCAGTAGCTAATGGGCAACTTCATTTGTTTACCTCATGTGCGGTTCAGCAAGAAAATCAAATGTATTCTAATGACCTTGTGTCATGAACCTGTCATCTGTCTGTCTGTCTGTCTGTCTATACCACTAACAAATTCCTGACCTAAGCGTTAACTGCTACAATGTCTGTTGGAAAAAAGCACAGATAATTTAGTGAAGGCCACAAGAGCCTGCAATTATTTGAAACTTCCAGATGAATACAATAACAACCGGCGCTGAGTCTGCAATTATTTTGAACACTGATATACACCACAACAGAGTTAAAGGAATTTAATGAGAACTCTGTTCGAAATGATATATTGTCCAGAAATGTCTAGAAATAATAACACAGTGTATTCCTCTTTAGGAGATCTGTGTTGGCATCCTTGGCAATATGGCATGTGACAAAGAGATATGCAAGGCCATCACAGAAACTGATAAGCTGGTGTAAGTATCAACTATCAAGTGAAACCTCTGTTATAGTGGCTTATTTATTGAGGAAGGGCACATTTTGGGCCAAACTGATCAATTTCATGCAGCACATGGAGACAGTACTGAAATTTTGTGTGAAATTGTTTTGGAGGCCATTGTGTCAAAGGGTGCACACTTTGTTTCTATATTTTCACCTTGGTCATTTTGAATATTCTTCTGTGAAATATGTTTTTCATTTTACAAGAATAAACATCCATCAATTCTCCTTTTCTGTATCACTTGTAAATGTCATTCAAAGATGTTTTTAGATTTTTCATGAAGTTTAAAAACACATTTTTCAAGTCTGAAAACTCATAGAGACAGAAAGTTATTCAATTCTGAAACTGTCAGATTATCATCATAACTTTATTAAAATCAATTCATGGTTTTCTGTTACAATATCCTTACTGGTCTCTTATTCCATTTGTTTTATTTAATACCTTAGCAATGTAATCACAGAAAATAAGAAGATATCTGTTAAAGCATCTTTATAACACTAGTTAATGCTATATTAAGTGTCATCTTTCCAGCTCTTGTTTTTAGTAAGGTTTTTTGAATGTATATTTTCATCAACAGGAAGATGATAGTCATGATGGTTGAAAATCCAGACACTCCAACTCTAGTGGAAACAACAAGGTAACCACGTTACCATGCCAACTGTAACCATATTTGAAATCATACCAAGTTTCATCATTATTCAGGAAGTTAAATGTTTTTCCCAAAGTAAGCTCACCTGACTAAGAGATAATTGAGCTGATTTTCATGCTCCCAAAACTCTGCCCATGAAGATCTGAGTTAGAAGTGCCTGTGAAGATCTGGGTTAGAATAAGTCTTAAGTAAAATTTGTCCTAAGAGGCAGCTAATCATATAGCAGGCTTGCTACCTTGGTTGACACATGTATTGCTGAGTGCAACATGAAACCAAACTCACTCACTCACTCTCCCCCAACCCAAGGCCATTTTCTACCAGTGTTTCAAATGTTTACCTGCAGGCTTCTATACACCTGTCTGTCAAACCGGGAAGCCATGAGTACATGGATCAGCAGCATCAAGTCAGACGCATCATTCTTCACCAACATCTGCTTCATCCTCCACAGTTCCACTAACAGTGAGTACACATGCACTGATCACATTAAGGATAGCAGCTTACTTGGGTCCTTTTATTAGCCTTACATTGCATACTGTTACATACACTTACAGTAGTTGTAGTGATTAAACATAGATCCTGTAACTGTAGTGCTACAGTTGCTATTGTGATTGTAGCCCATACTTTATGCATAGTTGCTGTGGTGATTGTAGTGCCCATACTTTAAGCATGGTTGCTATGGTGATTGTAGTGCCCATACTTTAAACATAGATCCTGTAACTGTAGTGCTACACTTACTATGGTGATTGTAAAGCTGATACTTTAAACATAGATTTCCAGTAACTGTTGCTATGGTGATTGTAGTGTCCATACACAGACCTATGTTAGTTGTGACGCTACTTTCATAAAGATGATCTGATATCCTTACTTTGAAACTTTTATAAAGTGTCGTGTTACAGACACTAAAATGTTGGTAACTGAGATTTATGCTACTTGGTTCATCAGAGTCACAAAGATGATGGTTACTCCTGTACTTCTATGTAGACATATGAGAGCAAGCTATTACTTTGACTTACGAAAGTGAGGGTCGAGAGGACAATACATTTAACAGGTACTTGCAGATAATGTGAGGGTCCAGTAAAGTATTGGAAAGGTTTAGTATACTTTTGATTCAGGAGTAACTTGCACAAAACAGTCTTGGCTCAACAGAGATTTTTAACTCCCATTCTCCAACAGAGGGTTAAAATGGTCATAGCTCTGTGCAAGTGGGCCCAGATATTTACTTCAGAGCTTGTAATGAATCAGTGGTCATACTGACAGTGATCATAACTGATGGGAGAAATAACAGACACAGATAATTAGTCTTTATCCACTGTAGGTGCGCTCACTGTATTTGGGGGAAGAGGTATATCTCTACTGTTGATAAAGTGAATATAACTCCTATACTTTAAAATAGAGTTGTGTTAAGTGCAGAGCGTCACGACTATCGTAGTAATTCCCAATATTTTACATGGACGTACTAATCCTGAAAAACACCCCAGGTCTTCAGCCACCCATGTTTATCATACACAGTAACTAACAGGATCATGTAATCAGGCTCACTGACTTGGTCGATACTTGCCACTACATCCTGTTTGCATAGATTGGTGCTCATATCAATCACTGGATTTTCTCATCCAGGCTCCATTATTTATAGACCATTGTCATACAGCCGAAAAATTGTTGATTGCTATATTACACAACAAATTTGACTAGAATGTAAATTATGCTATCTACCAGTGCTTTGGCTGACCTAGACTCAAACATGCCACTTAATTTGACCAAGAAACTCTTAAACATTTCAGCCATACCACAGTGCTGGTAAGATTTAAAACTTGGGAGCCCTGACCAAAATTTTGTTGCCCACAAAAAAATACTAATTTACTTAGTATAATTAAGTTAAAATTTGTATAATGATAATGATTTAAGTTGTTAACCCAACCGTCAAGCAGGTGAATTTGAGAATCTGGCAGTCTGTGTTGACAATAACCCATTATGGGTGGTTGGGCAGGCAGGTATTTTGAACACTGACTTTTGTCAGTATTTTAACTCATGTGTCTGAAAGTAGGATGTCGAACAACATACAGTTTGATTTTGGGTATTTTCCGATGCATGTCGACTGGCACACATATTGAGAGTCTACCATACGTGATTTGCATCTTGCTGTCGTCAATGTTTTCTGATTCGTTGATATCAGTTGACAGACTGCTTGACATCACAAAGCCATTACCATACCAGCCACCTGTCAGTATATCACTCATATCTAACAGCTTCATTTCAGTTTATCAGCTGATATGGCCACAATCTTTGAAAAAATATATAACGTGTATATAATATCAGAAATCAAAATGCATTTAGAGTCAAAATAGTTTCCTAAAAACCTGAACTCTTGTGGATTGAAAAGTTTCATGCAAAACATTTCAGAATAACAATGACAGAATTTTACCCTGATAATTAAGCCATCTCACGTCAATCTGACCAAAACAGAATCACTTCACCTTACTTGATCACCTTGAAACACATTGACAATTTATTGAAAACAGAGCAGACGCTAACTTGAGGTGAGTCATATCAGGCTGATTGTCTCTTAGACAACTTGTAGCTTGTTGCTTTTTTTTTTCTCTGGTGTTTTATTTATAGTTTGATTCAAAATCCATGTGCAAATGGTTGCCTTAATTGTTGTGTGTTAGGGATTTATTCTCCAGTTGAGGAATTCATTTCCCTCCCAGGTGGGATATACAGTATTGCTTACAGTCATGTAAACCAATCAGATTTCAGCATTCTGACATGGAGGTGAGATAAATGATTTTATTGAGGCTCACAATTGCAGTCACTTGGAGTCTGTGTTATGCTGGGTCATGTATCATGGTATGTGTTAGAAAATGTATTCAGGAAATATAGATCTTGTATGATTCACCACTGTGGAGATTCTAGGTGGCAAAATGAGGGATTCCGTATCTCACTGAAATGTGATGGGATACTGTTCAAAACACTCATTCCTTCACTCACTTACTCATTTATGTTAGCAGTCGAAGGTTTGTCGGAACTGGTTACTTACAGGCTTCCATAGTGTATTGCTGTATGTTAATCACTCACTCACACACACACACACACACACACACACACTCACTCACTCACTCACTCACTCACTCACTCACTCACTCACTCACTCACTCACTCACTCACTCACTCACTCACTCACTCACTCACTCACTCCTCTGAGTGATCCAAGGCCATTCTTTTATACATATTTATTCCAGAGAATGGATCGGGTACAAGTTATCCCAACTTAGTGAAACCCTGTCCTATATACAATGCTTACATGCATGAAGTGAAACAAACTATGTACAGGAATAGAAAGATATATACAAAAGGAGAAGAAGCCATATAAAGCAAATAATTATAGGGAATACATGTACATGATTTCAGTACATGAGTAACATTATATCCAATCACTGAACCTTTTAGATTTTAATATATATTTTTGTTCCAAGGCCATAGATTAACATCTTCAATACGTTTTCAGCCTTGTTATCAGAATGAAGAGTGAAGTTATCATTGCCAATGATAACCCAAGATCATGATTTTTGTGTAGGTGTAAATACACGTACCTTGTGGTGTTGCTCAAAGTGCAATAACCAGATCTGAATCTTAAACACTTTTATTTCACAGTGACTGTAAAATCTGATAATAGTGATGATCTGAGGATACATATTATAGGTCAAGTTAGGCGAACTCTGTACCATTTGCATGTATTCATGAGTTTTGTTTTACGCAGCACAAGCTATATGGCTTCAGTCCATAAATAATCAAGTCTGAACCAGACAATCCACTGATCAACAGCATGATCATCATGCAAGCTGTAGCACAAATGGGGTTGTTCAGCATACAGAGTATGACCAGTCTCCTCATATGCAAGCAAAGTGAGTGAAGGTTGGCAACATACCTCCCTCGCTTTGGTTTGAATAATATTATTCTTGGCAAAATAAAATATTGTTACCATCAAAGGTATACACCCATTTCTTCACTGGGTTGTGCTCTCAGATTCTGATATCAAGGCTGAAAATGTATCGAAGATGTTAATCCATGGCCTTGGATCACCCTGAGGAGTTAGTGAGTGAGAGAGCGAGTGAGTGAGTGAACAACACAGCAATACACAATACTATGGAAGCCTGTAAGTTACCAGTTCTGGTCAAAGTTGGCCAGTGGGGTAGCCTAGTGGTTGAAGCATGTGCTTGTATTGCTGAAGACTCGGGTTCGATTCCCCCTGTATGTACACTGTATGAAGTCCATATCTGGTGTCCCCCAGTGATATATTGGTAAAATTGGTGTAAAACCACAATCACTCACCCCCAAGTAGTTTTGAGTACCTCGCAAAAACTTTCAGGATCTGTTGTAGAATTAGAATCATTATCAACTGTAGAAGTTTGCTACTGTTCTGAACTAAAAACTCTTGGAAGTCAAGTCGGAAATTTTATTTCTTGTTTTTGTCCTCTGAAAACATAAAGGCAGGCAGGAAAAGAAATAAAAATGAATTTCCAATCAAAGTAATATTCCTTCTAAATACACAAAGTATTTTACTTTTGACAATTTATGAAGTGAATATGGGTCAAAAGACAACCTGAAAAGTATTTTCTTGTGAGTTTGCATTTTTTTTCAATAAAGACATTAGGATATTATTTTTTGAGCAGGGAAAATTAATTTTCTATTGTTCTTATTCTTTAAAAAATATGGCAGGCGAATCTGTAAAACAAGAAATAAAATAGGTCTGGCCTGAGCTAAAATTAAAATTAAAATTTTAGCTTAGGCCACACGCTGCCAGTAGCTGGAAAATTGCCGATATGACATAAAGAAAGCAATATCCATTCATTCGTTCTCCACGATGACACTCCACAATATATGTTAACGTCATAATCACGGGAATCACATAAAATATGCCTGGTATGTAGAAATAGCAGCATTGTGGTGTAGTTGTCTTTTCAAACCAACGAAACAAGTCATAGCCTGAATCCAGAAAGTTCACTGACCTTTCCAAACTGAGATAAAATCACACCACCAACATTTCTCCTGTAATAACGTCATAGCTGTGAGTCTAGACTAACGACTAGTCTCTGAAATAGAGTTTACACTAATGTCATGCTCAGGAAAGGTTTCATTGAGTCAATATAGTTTTACACTGCACTCAGCAATATTCCAGCTATTTGGCAGCAGTCTGTAAATAATCAAGTGTGGACCAGTCAAACCAGTGATGAACAGTATGAGCATCAGTATGTGCAATTACTCACTGTCTGGCAAGGATATATTCCATTTAGTATACCTCAATAAAAAAAAAAAAAATTTATGTAAAATCAGTACTTTTTAAAAAAAAAATTGAATTTTCCAAAATGAGGAATATTGAAATGATATTAATATTAAAGGGATATGGTTTTGTATGTGAGTGAATTATACAGCCCTAGTTTATATGTTGGTGTAGAAATGGTTTGCTAATCATGTCAAATATTGATGGTTCTGAAACAAATGTTCTAGTTTCCCTGTGTAATGTTGAGTAGTGTCATAAGACACAGCGTTGTACCACAAGGCTTATGAAGCATGACTCGACACATATCAATGGACCATCCCATATAATTCCTGATTACCTAAGTGACTGGCCGATTGTGTCAGTTAACAGTCTTAGTTAGAGGTTTTAATCTAATCACTGACAAATCTGCCATAATTTGTATCTTATCAGAGAAAAGCCCCAAGTGCTGAAGCTTTGTGAAGGTCCCAGTTTGTTTTGTTTTGTTTGGATTTTTTATATTATTTTTTTTTTTTCATCCATGTCCATTATTCCAGTTACATCATCAACTTAAAATACAAAATTGTATACACATAGGGTGTACATACATAGACAGGTGCTTGAAAATGTTGAAACTGTAGTGGGCACTTATTTTGATGAAGAGGCATTGTATGTGTGCGAAGTCAAAATGTCAGAATAGGATATCAAATGGATGCCATTTCCTAGTAAAATAACTAAATTTATTATTTTTCATTGCAATAAGACTTTCAAAATAGTATTTGTGCTTAAGCAAAATAAGAAATACTGCTAAAGATATATCTTGCCTACAAGCTCCATACACTCACAGCAGCAGACTCAACAGATGTTGAAACACTAAACACTAAACGTTTCGTTAAATCTTGATCTACCATGTTAACATTGTACATACAGCCTGGTTGATGTCCCAGATAAAATATTCTATGACTTATCACTGTCAAAGATTTCTCTTCGTTGACCTTTGTGTGTTGTGTTACCACAAACTGACCTTGGCTTGTGACACTGTTTGAAGGCAGCACTTCGTTTCATAAGAGACTAGTGACCATCTAGACATATAGTCTGTCCTTTAATCCTACCTGATCTGTACTTATTTACACTTCCCTGATTACCTCTGTCAACCTCTACCCAGAAATAAGTGACTCAACAAAATTCCCTCATCATCTGACTAAAGAATGACTTGCTCATTCTTTCAAAATATAACTTTCAAATTGTCTAGTTCAAAAGTGCTGACAGTCATGGTGGACTCAAGAACAGAACAATGAATGTTCGAAACACTTCAAAATGAAATCGGCTTCGTATATGATTACCAGATGCATGTGATCTTGGTGGACATTATATAACAGTGTTTTTCATCAGTATACTAAAATTAGCTTCAGGTGGCCTTCACACAGGAAACTGAAGGTGCCACAATTGCCATGCATTAACATTACCTTAAGACTATCTAAGCACTAAAAGAGCTTTGAAAATCTGGGCACAGAATAATGATTATTGTGTGAAATTCTTGTCATCTTAAACTCAACATTTAGTAAATGACATGTCATAGTTTGGATTACACTTTCTCAGTAAGGATGAAAATATCAAATCACTACAATACTGCAATCACTCAGATTTGCGTGCTTTTATTAGGTTGAGTCCCATTTGTTGTTCACATCTTCTCTCTCACTCAGGCACCTATTTGATAGCACACAGCTCTGGTTGTTTTAACCCTTTCAGTTGACACAGCTTTCACCATAATTGAAGTCAGACAACTGGTAGTCAGGTACCTTAAATGGTGACATGATGATCCCCAGGGAGTTGGAAACATGTCAGAAAGACCAATAGTTTCTGAAGACCAGGGATAGTAATGTGCTTGGCATGGTGAGCAGGCAATGTGAGTGGATATGAGCACCATATAAGCCGATACTGTTAGCATGTGTGTTTTCATGTCCATACATTCAAGGTTGGCATTTTCACCCTAGGAGATTCCAGGGCAGCAGGGATATATATATAAAATATTAAATGCTAAATGCTTCTATGCATACCAAACTGGAATATCCAAAGAACCGTTGACTAGATTCTTTTCAAATCTGGTACATAGGTTCATCACAGTATAAGAAAGGTCCCAGTCAGGTTTGATGACCTTGACCTTTATTTCAAGATCACAAGGGGACTTTAACATTTTACCCTTGTCAGCGAGATATCTCAGGAACTGTTCACTGGATTTTCTTCATATTCAACAATTTTTATCAAGGGAAGGCACAGGGGTTAGTCACATTATTTTCAAGGTCACAACGACACTTTGAAGATTTCAGCATGTTAAGAGTGTCAGTGACATATCTAAAGAACCATTCACTGGACTTTCTTCATGTGTGACACCAAGCTTCAGCGAGGGAAGGCACAATGTCCAGTCATTTTTGGTGACATTCACATCATTCTCACAGCAACACTTTGAAGATTTCAGCATGTTAAACTGCATGTTAAGATTGTTAGCCAGATATCTCAAGAACAGTTCACTGGATGTTCTTCATAGACTTTCAAGACTTCCCTTAAATGTGTTACAGTGAGCAGTTTCTTTATTGCTTTTTTTGCATCTTTTGTACACTATGACATTCATGTCAAGGTGAAAGCGAGTCTTGAAAATATTTGTGCATTTGAACGACTACAGAGCAAGATATATAGAGAGGTTGACTGGTCATGTCTTTGTTGACATTACCTTCATCTTAAATTATGACCTTCACTTTCATTCCATTTTATGTTTGATATGATAATTTGCAGCTGGGGATTATGTGACCTTAGTGACAATGCTTATTTTTATTTTATGTGGCAATAATTCAGTCTGGACCAGAAAAACCTGTGCTTCACATTATGCATATCAGTCAACAACTGACTGAGAGATATAATGACGTTCATCAACCAAGTAAGCGAGTCAGATAACACAGTACCGATGGCATTGGTTGTAGAAAACAGTCTAATCCTGGTTTAAAATTATATTCATTACTGGGCATTGTGATGAAAGAGGGATAGATATAGTGTAGATATCAACTGAATCAAGTGATTTTAATTTTACGCCACACTCAGCAATTTACAGCTACATGGCAGCGGTCTGTAAATATTCGAGTCTGTACCAGATAATCCAGTGATCAACAGCATGAGCATCGATCTGCACAATGCTTAACTGATGACAGCAAGTCAGCAAGCCGATCATGTTAGGTCGCCTCTTATGACATGCATAGTCGTCTGACCTTTGGGATTTAGGGTATGAATATAGGTAGGTCCCTAGCAACCTCTGTGTTTTGTAACAGATGACTCAATGGGTTTCTGAAAACCATACCACCAGAATGTTTCAGGCTGTGAAATTAAACAGCAGACAAGAAACAATGCTTCTCACAACAAACTCTGAACTTTTGTGGTCTCATTTCTGTAATTTGGCATGAATTAATGTGTTTTCTTTCATGAAAAACAAAAATATTTTGTGTGTAAGTGTGTGTGTGTAAATTATGTTCAGGTTGTGGAAACTAAATGTTAATCAATGCTCAGTCATTAGATTGAAAACCGCAACTTTTCAAATTTTATCTTTAGGTAAAGGAACAAATATCGGATTATTTCCCAAATTTAAAATATCGTCACCTCAGACTGCAATATTTTGTTGCAAATGTCAGGGCAGGTTTTCAAGGAATTGCCGAATGTTACGCAATTAACTAGGACTTTATGGGCACGTTAGATACCATGTGCACACCAGATACTGTCCCAAGACATTGTGTACCACTGACTGACATACCAGTTATGGAGTCAATATATTCCCCTGCCCAGCAGGCCAGAGATAGCGTCCCAAGGCCACCAGCTAATTATATCTTATTGTATGACACTACTGACCTACTAACTGAGTTTTTTTTTTCAGACCTTGATGCACTCTCGGCTGAGGTGTGATGCATCTGCTATGTAAATATTCTACTAAGGATTTCCATTGTATTCAATTGTTTTGCCAAACAGTTTGGTTTGGGGTTTTGTGTCTTTTGATTCTAATGTTGAATAAATCTGTTGTTTGCCGATAATAGAGTGAGCCTGTGATCCCTTGTTTAGTGTGTGGCATCTGTCTCAGAAATCCTTCTACTATAGTTGAGATATGTGTATACGTGGCCTGGATAAAAAGATAAATAATTTGAAATAATGTTTTTGGAAGAATTAATTATGATAATCTGTGTGAAAATTGCAGATTGATGATATGTGATATGGACTTTTTTGATGAAATACATTTTTTGGTTACTCACACAACAGTCAAAGTTAGGTAGTTTTCCTTGGCTGCTTCAAAATTGTGTTTAGGAAGCTGATTTGTTCGTCAGGCATGCATGTGTTGATTTCTTTCAGAGTATTTTGGCATTTTTGCTCAAAGTTACCCCACCAATATTTATAGATAATCAATCAATATTTAGTTAATGATAATTGATTTCAACAATATATGTTGATAGTCAGCTCAGTGAATGTATGAAAAATGTCTGTATTGTGTTTTGCATTAAAAGACATTTAAATGACAGACCTTTCTGCAAACTTTTGAGTTATTTCACTCGTCAGTGCACTTGCTTCATTTAGGGCTTTACCACTGCAGAAAGGGCAAGGCAGTTGGGTAAATAATGTGGTTCAGAGATTGTGAAACAGGAAAAGCCAGATTTATGGATGTCAACTTCTTTATTGTGGATAACTGTGAAACAGATTAAGTACGGTTATTCTGATGTGGGCTGATTGTCATCAAGTTGGGGCTGAAGTATTGTGGAATCTTGTGGAGTGGCTTGGTAGAGTACTGGTTGACATTGGTGAAGACATGCTAAAGAACTACTTCACAAGCCTGGGGACACCAATAAGTACTCTGTTGTATGAATGGATACAAACCCATTTTCTCTGATTATATGGATATTTTATCCTTGTACAGTCCAGGGCAGCGTTTCACAAAACCCTCGTATGCGTAAGATCTCGTAGCTTTTCTCGTAGCATTCGTACCTCCCTATGTTACAGTATAGGAGGGACGAGTGCAATGAGGAAGGTTACAAGATCTTAGGCTTACGAGACTTGTGAAACGGGACCCAGGATTTTGCAGATTACTTTTGTGCATGCCCATGACATTCAATGAAATGCATGCAAAAGCTATGAGTTCTATGCTTAGATTGAGAATCACTGTGAACAACAACCTCCACCAAGTGATGAACATATTCAATTTTCTTACCTCACACATATGTGTTGCTTTCTGATTGGTTGAGCGCTCCTCTGTTATTTTCAATATACCCTGCTAACAACCATGGTGCATTGCAATGCACCCCGTTGCCAATGGCAACTCATTCAGTACTTCATGGTTGTACTTCTTTATCTCGAATAACATTGACTTACGTATGGCGCATGGAAATTACCAATGTTTTATGAATTCAAGTCTGATTGAAGGGAGATATCGCTAAGTCAACAATATCAAATAGTATTTCATGTTTCGCTGATGTTGTTGCCTACTATCATTTAGTGTGACCTCATGTCTACTGTAAAGTAGCATGAACTCAAGTTTGATGTCATGTTGTGTGACCTCATGTCTTGTGTCATGTAGTGTGACCTCATGTTTGATGTCATGTCGCTTGACCTCATCTCTTCTGTCACACAAAATGACCTTATGTCTTTTGTTTCTCGGTGTAAATGTTACCTTGAGTTATCACTGAGTAGAGATAACAGTTAAACAACGTTCAGTTTAAAAAACAAACAAAACTGTATGTTAAAAGTAGAAGGGTTTTCAACAAACTGACAGCTTAGTTTCAAATGAAATTTTCTTTATACATATCAAGTTTACATCTGAAACGTCTACATTGCAAATGCAGTTGGTTAATCCTCTAAGTGTTACTTTTCCATGGGAACACTTTTAGGTTTTTGATAATCATACAGACCTGAAACAAATATATCCAGCAAATCCCTTGCATGTCTAGATTATGTGTCAAGTTTACATTTCCATTTAATTATGAAGAGTCTCAGGGCTCCTTTTCATTATATTTTGTATTTTATTATGAACTGCTTTTTCTATAAAATATGTTCATTTCAGAGACAGGTTGTCAGTCTAAAGTTTTTGACTATAATAACAGGCATCCATAATACCATAGACTTATAATCAGATCACTGCTACAGAACTCCAGTGACAAATAAAAAGTCACTCACTTCTACTCAATGCAAATGATGGTTACTCTGTGTAACCCAGCTACAGTATCAACTAAAGCTGGATGTACGCGAACAACATTCTCGGTATTTGTGCCGATGTGACCCCAGTGTTTCATAACTCCCCTGTGTTACTGGGTGTACGCCCGCCGCCTATATCAGCGTCAGGTCACCTCATAATGTCGATGTTTGTGGTTATTTCAGGAATAGGTATCTTATATTTATCTTATGTTTACATTCATTGACTCATTTATTCTTATGTGTAGATAATGTACACTGTGCTGCGATAACATTAAGTGAGTGAGTGAGTTTAGTTTTACTCAACAGTACTCCAGCTACATGGTGATCTGTCAGTGATCGAGTCAGGATCAGAAATTCAGTGATCAACTGCATGAGCATCAATCTACACAGTTGGGATATGATGACATGTGTCAGGGAAGTCAGCAAGTCTGACCACCCAATCCCGTTAGTCCCATCCCTTTTACAACAAACATAGGTTAGCAACCTGAAAATCAAGTCTAACCCAGATGTTTATTGGTCAATAACATTAAGAAGTACTACAAGAAGATTCAACATGAATAATGATGCATGTCACTGTGATACCCTTGGTACGCATAAAACTAACAGAAATTAACTGTAGTGGCCATAATTTGATTTATTTGACCAAGGACCTTCTTATGTTTGGGTAGACGCTCTTTCCAAATGATCCACCATATTAACCCCTTCTTCAGATGTCCTTTGAAGGATAACTTCATATTCTCTTACAATTATTTCAGGCCTCTACAATACAGCAACACTATTACTTAAAGGTATGTGACATGGCACCACTTGTACAGTATAAGGTCCTGTCCACTATGACGTAGATGGGTCTACTGTCATGTGGTTAGTGAGTGAGTGAGTTCTGTTTTAACACCATGTCCTGCTGTGTTTCAGCGGTATTATGGCAGATGACACCAGAAATGGGCTTTGCACCTTGTACCCACGTGGGAAATCAAACCCATTTCTTCAGCATGATGAGCAAATGCTCTAACCACAAGACTACCCTACCCCCACTGAAATCACTTTAAACAAGGCCCCATATCACTCTGGTCTGACCTCATACACCACGAAGAGAAAATGAAATCATGGTGTTGTGATTTACTGAAAATACCTTTCATTTGCATACTTATCAGTATGTGAGTTGTCTTGAGCCACATGTTCAAAAAGAGTGAAAGAACATCAAGCTTAGCAAACATACATGTCCATATCACAAAAAAATATTTAGGAACTGAAAATGAAAACGAAAAAAGTCAGCATGAAAACATTGGTGTTTATTCAGACGATCTTGTGGGGAATCAAACCCACTCCTCCAGCATGATGACTTGCTGAGCGCCTTTTTTTTTTTTTTTTTTTTTTTTTTTTTTTCAGATTTCCTAATTCAGTTTGTTATTGCAGATAAGTATAACACGGTTCATAGTTGTTGTTATGCCTCAGTTAGAAATATGGTTGTTTTATTCTGGATGTATCATTTATCTGTGGGGTCACATTCAATTGAGCAAGTTTATAATATCAACAACAACAATATGCTCAACAATGTCGGCCATGCAGGTGTCGGACAAGCAAATTCACTTCTGCCCAAACCATATTGAAAGTCTGTAACTAACTGTGAGATGTCAAAAAAAGTTGGATCAAGTGCAGTGTTTGTGAATAGCAAGTTAATTATATGAGCTAGTGTGGCCCCAGTGTTTCATAACTCCTGTGTGTTATTGGGTGTAGGTACAAACTGCTGCCTATATGAGTATAAGGTCTCCTCATAATGCCGATGTTTGTGGCTATTTCTAGAACAGTTATCTTATATTAACGTGATGTTTGCATTCATTGACTGATATTTGATTCTGTCTCTGATGTAGATTATGATAGCAGTAAGGTATACCCCAGGAATACTGGCAAAATATTGCTTTTGGATCTGACACTCCTGATTGCTGTGCATTAATGAATACATGACTTAAAATAATTATTTGGTTTTCTTAAATGAAGATTCAAAGGTTGATGTTTCTCTCACCCACCTATTCACTCACACACTCACTCACTCACTCACATGGTTAGGATGTCCTCTGTTGGATGACTTTAACGCCAGCTGCATACTACCTCTTCAGCAGCAGACATATCCTTCTTACTGGCAGTTATTATGCTAAAATTAGCAAAGAACAGCCACATGTTGGCACCAGTGGCAAGGCCATAAACATCCTGAGTCTTGTGAATAGGACCACAGACCTTTTGATCTGAGGGCAGATGCCTTTTCCATTTGACCAAAGAGGTCAGCCCTGTCTGACATGTAAGGATGTCCACAGTGGGGTGTTTGTTGTGTGGCACTGCACTCAGCAATATTCCAGCCCTATGGCAGCAAATAACTGAGTCTGGACCACTCAATCCAGATCAACAATGTTAGCATTGATCTATGCAACTGGGATACTGTCAGCAAAGTCAGTAAGCAGACCACCCGATCATGTCAGTCACCTCTTATGGACAATCATGGATTGATACTGAAGACCATTTCTAACCAAGATCTTCTGGGGTACCTCTGTGGGATACTTCACACTGTGTTTTATCAGTTGAGTATGTCCAACAGCACAGAGGTGTTTGGAATCAGAAACCAAAATCACTCTTGATTATCAGAGGACTGCAGCTTTAGCTCTCATGTTCTTATGTTCCCCCATGTTTACAGGTTGTACTTTGCAAATATCTTCGTTATCGGAGGCTACACAGTGAGTTACTGTTGTTTTTTGTGTATCATGGTGTTGCAATCTAAGGTTCAAATATTACTGATGTAGTATGTGATGACATTGGTATTGGTGATCCATAGTCTGTCTTACAGACCCTGCAACAAATACACCCAGTATTTCCAGTGCATGTCTCTAATATGTCTCAAGTCCACATTCTGCAAACGAATGAAAGGCTTTGGTCTTTGTTTTATTATATTTTATGAGCAGATTAGGTCCCCAATATGGGACCTTCTTATCTGAAAAATATGTTCATTTCCAAGACAAGATGTTACTAAAAAATCATGTGATTCATTACAACAGGATGAAGTGTTCATGTGTTTAAATAAAAAAAATTCAAACAATTAAATGCAACATATGAAAGATGTTCATCATATATGGAGTACAAAGAATTCAAAAGCAATACAACTGTGAGAGCACTGGCATATATGCATATATAAGGAAGTTTGACCAGACATGTGTTCCTTGCTGGAACACTTCACACCCCCACCCCCCACCCCCCAGCCCCCGACCATTTGACCCCCTGCCCTGTCCTACAGGCTGACTGCAGTCCAGGAATACCTGAGTGACCAGGTAGATCTGTTGTACAAACTCATTACAGGCCATTAGCTACCATCCTTTAACCTGCTGAGAGTGTACTCTGAGAATGTTTTAGAATGAATTGTCGGGACACATCATTTTCTCGGTCATCATGCTAAATTGTTTTTCAGATGTAGTGTTAGCTGTGTTTGGCGTTTGTTTTGTTCAATATTCAGAGGGGAAGAAAATGGAAGAAATTCTCTAGGTTGATTTGAGGATAATATCTGTTTATGAAGAAAAGATGTTTTATGGGGTTTTTTTCACTTTTTTCTATGTGTAAGGAATATAATAGTAAAATCAAGGAAAGAAAATCACCTTTATGATATATTCAGGTATATAGATGCTGTAGTATGCAAGTGAATCCTGATTTCTGATAGCAAGAAGTATTTTGACAGACAGACTAAATATTTGCTTAGTAGGGGAAGAAACCTAACGAGAGAAATAAATTAAACTGTACAGTTTTTATTGCTGGTGAAAAGAGTGACAAGCTGTATACCTACATGCAAGATTACTGTGTTTGAATAATGTGTTGTACTAGTCTCCCTACCACTGTTTTTATTCTGTATGCCCTCCTGAAACACACAGTTCTCACTATGAGCTGACCATTCCTTGTTTTCCCCCTCTAGTTCTGAGCAGCATCTGACAGGGTAACAGGTAACATTTTAATGTTTTTTGGTGTGACACAGATGCCAATTGGACCACTGACCGTCTGCTCATTGGTCAGACATGTTATCCACCCCAACCACAGAGAGACTGTCATAAATGATGATTATCATGCCTTTGTATGGCATTTAGAGGTGATACACATAAAGGCAAGAATGTATGAATGCCAGCTTGTTTATTTTGATAGAGGCAAGAATTTATGGATGTCATCGCCTTTATATTGATAAAGGCAAGAATGTATGAATGCCAGCTTGTTTATTTTGATAGAGGCAAGAATTTATGGATGTCACCTTCTTTGTTTTGATAAAGAGTTTATGTCGTCATCATTATTTTGGTAAATGCAAGAATTTATGAATGTCATCTCCTTTATATTTATGAATTTATGGATGCCAGCTTGTTTATTTTGATAAAGGCAAGAATTTATGGACGTCAGCTTCTTTATTTTGATAAAGAGTTTATGGATGCCAACTTCTTTATTTTGATAAAGGCAAGAATGTATGGATGCCAACTTCTTTATTTTGATAAAGGCAAGAATTTATGAATGCCAGCTTGTTTATTTTGATAAAGGCAAGAATTTATGGATGTCAGCTTCTTTATTTTGATAAAGAGTTTATGGATGCCAACTTCTTTATTTTGATAAAGGCAAGAATGTATGGATGCCAACTTCTTTATTTTGATAAAGGCAAGAATTTATGAATGCCAGCTTGTTTATTTTGATAAAGGCAAGAATTTATGGATGTCAGCTTCTTTATTTTGATAAAGAGTTTATGGATGCCAACTTCTTTATTTTGATAAAGGCAAGAATGTATGGATGCCAACTTCTTTATTTTGATAAAGGCAAGAATTTATGAATGCCCGCTTGTTTATTTTGATAAAGGCAAGAATTTATGGATGTCAGCTTCTTTATTTTGATAAAGAGTTTATGGATGCCAACTTCTTTATTTTGATAAAGGCAAGAATGTATGGATGCCAACTTCTTTATTTTGATAAAGGCAAGAATTTATGGATGCCAACTTCTTTATTTTGATAAAGGCAAGAATGTATGGATGCCAACTTCTTTATTTTGATAAAGGCAAGAATGTATGGATGCCAACTTCTTTATTTTGATAAAGGCAAGAATTTATGAATGCCAGCTTGTTTATTTTGATAAAGGCAAGAATTTATGGATGTCAGCTTCTTTATTTTGATAAAGAGTTTATGGATGCCAACTTCTTTATTTTGATAAAGGCAAGAATTTATGAATGCCAGCTTGTTTATTTTGATAAAGGCAAGAATTTATGGATGTCAGCTTCTTTATTTTGATAAAGAGTTTATGGATGCCAACTTCTTTATTTTGATAAAGGCAAGAATGTATGGATGCCAACTTCTTTATTTTGATAAAGGCAAGAATTTATGAATGCCAGCTTGTTTATTTTGATAAAGGCAAGAATTTATGGATGTCAGCTTCTTTATTTTGATAAAGAGTTTATGGATGCCAACTTCTTTATTTTGATAAAGGCAAGAATGTATGGATGCCAACTTCTTTATTTTGATAAAGGCAAGAATTTATGGATGCCAACTTCTTTATTTTGATAAAGGCAAGAATTTATGGATGCCAACTTCTTTATTTTGATAAAGGCAAGAATGTATGGATGCCAACTTCTTTATTTTGATAAAGGCAAGAATTTATGAATGCCAGCTTGTTTATTTTGATAAAGGCAAGAATTTATGGATGCCAACTTCTTTATTTTGATAAAGGCAAGAATTTATGAATGCCAGCTTGTTTATTTTGATAAAGGCAAGAATTTATGAATGCCAGCTTGTTTATTTTGATAAAGGCAAGAATTTATGGATGCCAACTTCTTTATTTTGATAAAGGCAAGAATGTATGAATGCCAGCTTGTTTATTTTGATAAAGGCAAGAATTTATGGATGCCAACTTCTTTATTTTGATAAAGGCAAGAATTTATGAATGCCAGCTTGTTTATTTTGATAAAGGCAAGAATTTATGGATGCCAACTTCTTTATTTTGATAAAGGCAAGAATTTATGGATGTCAGCTTCTTTATTTTGATAAAGAGTTTATGGATGCCAACTTCTTTATTTTGATAAAGGCAAGAATGTATGGATGCCAACTTCTTTATTTTGATAAAGGCAAGAATGTATGGATGCCAACTTCTTTATTTTGATAAAGGCAAGAATTTATGAATGCCAGCTTGTTTATTTTGATAAAGGCAAGAATTTATGGACGTCAGCTTCTTTATTTTGATAAAGAGTTTATGGATGCCAACTTCTTTATTTTGATAAAGGCAAGAATTTATGAATGCCAGCTTGTTTATTTTGATAAAGGCAAGATTTAATGTATGTCAACTTCTTTATTTTGATAATTGCAAGATCATTATATGTGAAATTATGACCTGTCACTAGTCTTGCGTCCAAAACATTGTATAATTAAATATATAACCCAGCTTTTGTTTTGTGTTGCATTCACCAGAAGGCAACTTCACATATTACCGTTATGTCTCATGTAGCTGAAACCCTGATGACCCAAACACAGCTTAGATATATACAGTATGGTTCAAAATTATTGAGAATAGCTAAAGCATTTCATATTATTAAACGAGAACAAATCAGATAATATTGAATGTATTGTGAAAGTGAACTGACCTTTTCATGTTGTGTAGGTAACAATTTAATATTTTATCAAGTCTCCTTGAGCTTCACGGCACAGTCTAAGACGGGTAGGCATACTTCCTGTCAGAGAGGTTAGTGTCTCGTGAGTTATGCTGTCCCAGTATCGGACCACTTCTCTCTTCATGTCTTCAATTTTTGTCAACCCCTTTTGATTCACACATTCCTTCATCATCCCCCAAATGTTCTCAATGGGATTTAAGTCAGGACTATATGCAGGAAATGGTAATGCAGTCACATTTTTCTCCTGAAACCACTGCTTGGCATGTTTTGCGGTGTGTTTAGGATCATTATCTTGCTACAAAAGCCAGTCATTTCCATAAAACACATGTGCACTTGGAAGGAGAAAATTATCTAATATGTTAGTGTAGCGTTGACTTGTCAGATTACCCTCAAACACACACAGCGGGGTCGTTCCTAATAAGGATATGCCTCCCCATACATGAAACTTTGGGCTGTATTTAGGTCGTCGATACAACGGTGCTGACGCAGACTTTGTCCATATTTTCACATTATTGGGATATACCCATATTGAGCTTTCATCAGTAAAAATCACATTTTCCCAGTCAAAGTATTCATGTGCCAAACACCACTCAACACGCCTGTCTTTATGTTCTTGTTTCATGAGAGGAGAAGGAATTCCAGTCTTTTTCTCCCATCCAAGATCAATCAAATTTCTTCTAACTGTAGATTTTGATACAACTGTTGATCCCCTTTCTATCATTTCATACCTGATGTTGGAGATGCTTGCCCTTTGCTTTTTAGACGCTAAAATTCCCAGCCGGACGCGATCTGAGAAGTCCAATTTTCTGGGTCTCCCTGCTCCTTTCTGGTGCCCAAAATCCTTTCCCTCTTTAAAATTCTTCCAAATCCTATACACAGTAGAAAGAGGAGTTCCTGTTCTCTCTGCCAATGTATTTACATCATCAATTCCTTGATTACACAACTCAAAAATCAACCTTCTTTTATCTTCAGCAGACATTGTTGACAGTGCTGAGGAAAATGACGTCTGCTACAAATTCAGGGGAGGTAACTCTAATTGTACTATACTCAGTAGGCCAAGAAGAGTTACCTCCCTTATACCATTACTTAGTTTTAAGTATCAGTGAATCAGTTGAGGTGTTAGGATAGCTCAAAGTAAGAAGAAAAATTCTCAATAATTATGAACCAGACTATATATAGGATTACCGACCCCCAATACTGCACTCCTGTTCACAGACACTTAGCATTTGAAGCATAACAACATGTGACAGACATTAAGTGTGTTTGTACACCAGTTTAAGCTTCAAGCTGAATCTAAAGCAGCTTAAGGCATGGTTATCACACTAGCACATTGCAGAGTCTGTATAGAAAGATATGGTAGACCTACAGCCACAGTAGCTGTTTTAGCCATTGGGTTTGGGGTGAAGCAGGGGTCAAGGGCATAATAGTCACAACAATCCTTGAATGTTTTTAGAGTTTGATCACAGAAAGTTTTGGTGACATACCGTGCAGGTATATCCAAGAGGTCATATGTGTGATAAGGTCAAAATTATTTTCTCTGTGGGTTAGTTTGTAGCTGAAAAGATTTCAGAGTTTTGTGTTTCCTATTAGCACATGCTGGTTAGTTTTACTACCAAGAGTAAATCTTCACAAAAACACTCTAAGTGTATGATTGTGGTAAGTTTTTCCAAAGGTTCATTTTAAAATAATGGTGAATTATTGCTTTGTGTTTGCTATTATTTACTCAAGTTTAAAAATGACAATTGACCATTGTATTGAATGAGTTTGGTTTTACGCCACTTTTATTAATATTTTATCAATATTACACTATGGGGGCCACCAGATACGTGCATCACACGTTGTGGAGAATTGAACCCTGGACTTCGGCATCATGAGCAAATGTTTTAAGCAGTAGGTCTACCCTACCACTCTAATGATCTCAGTATATAGCCCCAGTCTAGAACCCTGTGTGTATCCTATTCAGCTCCTCCCAATCATATTCCTTGCATTTAAACAGAGTAGATGGTTCAAGTTTTTGGGAAACCACAATTTAAAAGACATTTAATCTGAAAGCAGACCATACATTACTGCTTTCAAACATAAAGCTTGATAAAAATTTAAAAACCCATTTGCATTGAATATTCTGTAAATTATTAATGCTGACTTGTCTGACAGGTCATCATATCTCAGTGCTCATGATGTTGATCACTTGAAGGTCTGGTCCAAACTCTATTATTTGTAAGTGGAAAATGTGGTGTTAAACAACAAACCCCCCCAAAAAATATTATTCAAAAACATAATAACTGTTGTTATTTGATTTCCTGTTCATGGCTTTAGCTCTTGTAAATTAATTTGTTGAAGGACAAATTTGAGGTCTTTTCCTGTTATCACCAAAGGTACAATTGATAACTTGCTGTTGCTGACTTTGAGTGATCCCAGTTCCTGATAATTGATTCTGACCAAAGTCACTGATGTTTTTCAGTAGCTAAAGTTACTCACACTAAATGGTGTCTTGAATGGTGTCTTTCTGTGGAGATCCATGTAAATACCGTGTCTCGCACATGCTACTTCCACATGAAGAACACTGCTAACATCCGTCACCTGTTAACATGTGATGCGTTACACCATTTAGCCAGATCCACTATTCTCTCACGGTTGGATTACTGTAACAGTCTACTGGGTAATGTGCGTCAGGATATTGTCACCAAGTTGCAGCTCGTTCAGAATGCAGCTGCACGGACCATCACCAGAAGCGGGAAGCGGTCAAACATCACACTAGACTAACAGCTATTCTCTGAAATGAACATATTTTACTGAAAAAAACATTCATAGTGAAAACAAAATAATACAATGAAATGGAGCCCTGAGACTTTCCTCATTTTCAGAGACTAAAAAATCTGCAGAGTGATAATTTCTTGGATAGTAGTTGTTAGTCTATTGAAGACATTGTGAGTCGAGGGACTCGCTCAGGAAGTCTGTATTCCAGGAAGGAAGATCAGGAATCTTGGATAAAACCCGACACATGTTGCCTGGTGGTGAGAGGACAGGGCAGGAGGTTTTAGCTAAGTGTGGGACCATGGGGTTGCTGTGGGGGAGCCTCCCCATGAATTTATACTAAACACCAGTGACATCTAGAGATCAACTGATAATTACTAGCCATATACTGGCTATGGATTCAGCAGATTGGTACAGACCCTGAAGCTAAGGAAATCTAGACTTGCCACATTTTCTAGACTTGAGTGGGCTTCCTTGGATATATATACTTCAGGGTCTGTACGACAGACGAACATCACACCAGTCCTTGTCAACTTACACTGGCTTCCGATCAAAGCAAGGCTGAAGACTGTTTTACACAGCTGATCACGATCCCTGCCATTTACACACATGTACACACATGCACACGCACACGCACACGCACACACACATACATACATAAGGCTAACAGTACTGGGGTTCAATTGTTTATAAAAAGCCACTTGCCACAAAGTAAGTGACTTTAAGAAAGCATCTTGTCCTGATGAATTTTTCACTTGACCAGATTTTTATGACATAATCATGATGATGTAATTATGAAAGAATAAATCAATGTGGTATTTGATGTCTATGTTTGGTGGACTATTTATTGAGAAGTAATAAGTAGCAAAGAAAGATAACTCTGCTTTATTATCATTGAGAAATTCAATAGCTGCGTTTTTAGCAGATATGAAATTAAATTCAAGTTTAATTGCAGTTTGAAACCATTAGCAGAAATTATCTACTAGCCCACAGACAAGTAAGATACCATTATTTCATTGCTCCAGTTGAAATGTGAGATGTTCCATATGTCAGGCAATGGGATTTTTTAACCCCTGAGTACATGTGTAAAACCATGAGACAAAAATATTCCATAGAGATGATTCTGTGTTCACAGATAGTCAGAATTATATCTTCTAGTTCAGCCACATTAACTACAAACTGTTTCATTGTTTTTATGAAAAAAACATTGTATATGAATTAACATGAAAATCAGGTTCATCACCACAAAGTTTTGTCAGACATCTCTGCAAATGAGTTATCAGTGGTCGACATTTGTTTTTCAGTACTTTCCACTCCAGACGGTAAAAAAAAAATGTCTCGATAACAAGAATATGTTGGTCGTCGTACAGGGATTTAAAAATGCCTGCAACCTTGGTGTGGTTGTACTTTCATGGCATGTTAGATAACTTCTAGCCCTGTGACAACATACTTGTACAAGGACCGGTACAGCCTGAATAGAATATCCCCTCCCTCCAAGTCCACCGACAAACCAACCAATCACACTGGCACCTGTGCACAATCTAGTGATCACGATTAAGTGTTCACGTGTTGACAAGCCTTGTGTTATTCGGTTATCAGTGTTAGGGCAAGTTATGTCAAAAGGGACTTAGTGCGATTGACTTGCACAATCTTCTAGGTCACCTGCAGTTCGTTGCCTGTTTGAGAGGATATGAGGATTTATGATGGGTCAGTTCAGGTCAAGCTGCCTGACTTGGCCAGCAGGAAAGTGCTGTCCGGAATAGATTGTTGGGAGATCAAGATGATCCACTTGAGGTCCAAGTGGTCATGTATATTGTGAACCAGTATCAGGACTCCTCCTCCACTGTTTCACCAAGTGGAGATACAGGGTTAGAATTGTTACCAGTACCACTATGGTAGGGGTTGATAATACGAGGAATCCAGATTGATCATGATCAGTGAATGAGTATAGTTTTATGCCTCTTTTAGCAATATTACAGCAATATCACAGCAAGGGACACCTGAAATGGGCTTCACGAATTGTGTCCATAAGGAGAATCGTACCCAAGTCTTCGGTGTAATGCTCTACCGCTCCTCAGATGATCAGTCTCACTGACTTGGCTGATAGTGTGGTATTTTATTCTGGGTGTTGCTCGCAATATCAATCACTGGATTGTCTGATCCAGATTTAATTTACGTACTACCGTCTGATTCATGGAGTTAAAATATTATGGTGCAACTTTAAGTATAGGAGGAAACACACCTCCGATGTTTTGTAGACAATGTAAAACTGGAGGCCGAGGGAAATCCCGAGGGGTGGAGATGATGATTGTTTAATGAAGCTACAAAGCGTGCGCAAAATCAATTTAGTGACAGTAACTATAAGTAGATAATTTTACTCCACCACTTTCTTCGGCCCGTTGGCCGTGCAGTAGAGTGTCTGCTTTCAAATCTGAGAATTGCAGTTCTATTCCCCATTTTGAAAACATTTGTATTGTGGGTTTAATCTTGAGCGATATTTTTCAGTTGATTTCAAACACTCATGTATCATCTGAATGTTGATGTTCACATATAGTTAGGAAAAGTAGAATCTGGGAAGCAGTCTTACTAACGAAAACTAAAACCTGGGAAGAGGTCTTTCAAGCGAAAAGCAAAACCTGTCCCTCCAAAACAAAAACCTCAAATGCGGTTATTCTGGGGGAAAACGAGATGACCTAATATATAGTGAGAAGCACAGATTAGGTTTATATGCAACAAACACACACCCATACAAATTGTTTCTATACTATGGCTCAAAACATTTAACCAACAGTACTTAATATTCAGATAGTGTCTATTTTTGTAGGTTAATCAGGCCACTATAAATCAGTTAATTGTTATTTGGTCTGAATCCCCTTCAGTTATTTGGAATTGAAAAAGCATGGCCTCCAGGAAGACAAGGACAGAATAGGTCATTAATTGGGTCAAGGGTTTAGGATCAGGAATTGGTTTGCGTCATGACCGATGTCACACACCACTGAGATTCAATAGCATGTAAATCCTCTGGTTTGTTTGGTCCAGGCCTGCTTGTGGCCATGATGATAAGGGTGGACTGCTGGCAGGCAAGTCTGTTATATTTTGGATATCTATAGTACTCTCTGTATCTGATGCAAATGTTGGTGGATGTTTCCAAATCAAAGGTTTAGAATTATTCCAATAAAGATCATCATAAATTTTGACTGTACATGTGGTAGATCTGCATATCGAACTAGGTCTGTCTCAGAACACTTCTGAATATTTGACTCAAAGAACTGTACAAAGATTTTCAGTATTTAAGTGTCACTTGCGTGTTCTCCATTTCAGCTTTCATAGGCTGTTAGTTTGAATTGGTGTCTGCAGGATGACACTAAAATCACCCAAAGCAAGGGAAAATGTTCTACAATTTCACATCATTCACATTCAAAAATGATTGAATATTCATGTGTAATAATATTTCACACAGACTTAAAGGAACACTTTGATAATCTGGCCACAAGTTTTCCAACAGTGTGAGTTCACTGTGTAGAAACACATGTAAATCTGGGAAAGAAAAACAATTCTCAAGATTGTGCACCTTTTCTTCTTTGATTCTGTTTGGTTGTTAGCACATCCCTATAACTATATCACCATTTAAGTGTTCAGACTATCAACCACTGGCTTCCATGGCCTAGTTTTGATGATGTACAGGTGGACATAGTATAGCTGGAATTTTGCTGACCATTGCCCAGTCTGTTACGAGTAAACTATAATGCACTCTACAACCCACCATCTTAGACAGCCAACCAGTCACTCAGCCTCCTGCCTGCCCACAGATCTCACCACCCACTTGTATGGTCACTCACTCATTTCTTCTTTCTTTCCTCCCTTCTTCCTTCCCCCATGTCAAGGGCAGATAACTGTATCACCTTTTAAGTGGCAGGGTCTTTAATCTACTGTAATGCCTTTTTTGCTTTTGTTTCCATATTCTATATCCGAGATTTGATTTATATATGCAGGTTTGAGGCTGTTATACATCAAACAGATTACAAGTTCTTATGAAGTGAAGGATACTGTATACATGTACTTTCAATTTGTGTTTCAATTTTGTTTTCTTTTATGAAAAGAAAGTCCATTTTGGCTCAAATATGAAACTCCCAAGCTCTTCTTTAAAGCATACTTATTATGTAGACAGATGAAAAGAACGTGAAACTAAATCGTTTAGCACAAATAGAAAATGTGACGAAAATGTGTGAATTGTTTCAGGAATTGTGTTATATTGTATTGTATTTCTATCGTATTCTGCCCCGTCTTGCCATGTGTGGCTGTATGGCTGCAGTTTGAAATATGTAACTGTGTAATGTTGTTTCACAGCCGACCTACTGAAGAACACTGGCGAGTTAGTGGATGCCCTGCTTGATCAGGATGAAGAGCTGTGTGGAGCATGGGCAACTCAGGAACTGGTGGAGTCTCTCTTGGAGGCTGTTAAACAGATAGGGTAAGTTCACTGGGGAAATCGAGGTGTCTAGAGCCCACTGTGTCATTAGGAATTCTTGCACTGGTTGGAAACCTTTTGGCAATTACAGGATATGAAAGTTTGCAATTTCTCATTAAATATGCATGTGAAAATATGTTTTCTGCCTACTGTTGGACCCCCACAGGCATTACCTGATTACATGACTGGTAAGCATTTTGGATCACAGACTTGTTAATATTTTTCATAGAAATGTCGTGGATAACTGTTCTGACAATTTTTTGCATGGCCCAGTTTTGATGACGTACAGGTGGACTCAATATAATCTAGAATGTTGCTGATGTTTGCCCACCTGACCATACCCTTATACACTCTACAGTATAGCCTAGTGGTTTAAGCATTCTCTTGTCACGCCGAAGACCTAGGTTGGATTCTACATTTCTACAGTGTGTGAAGCCTGTTTCTGGTGTCCTTCTTGTTATTGCTTGAAGCATAAAACTGAACTCACTCACCACTACCACTTATTTAACAAAAAAACCTCAGTCACTCAACCTACTGTCCTTATGGACACCTGTTTCTCCAACCACTTGTATTGTAGCACATTTATTTGGCCACCTAGTCTCTGCCATCCATACACCCAGTCACTCGACTTCCAAACCTTGTCACTCACTCATCCTTCCCGTTGTAACTCTTTCTTCACCATCGACAGGTACAGTCATAGTGAGACGCTAGAGACTTTCATGCACATCTTCCAGTTGCTATCTACGTCTGAAGAAGGGGTAGCAGCTCTAGGTATGTACAGAGATATCTGAGGCAGTCACTCAGTCTTAGGTACGAGGGCATGTCAATAAGTTTTGAGCCTTGCATAGAAAAACACAAAATATTGGTATGAACCACATTTATTTTTCAATATAGTCCCTTTGAGAGTCAAGACACTTGTTCCATCTTTTCTGCCAGTCGCTGATGCCATCTCAGTAGAAGGCACCATTTTGGTTCTCAAACCAAGCCTCAGTGGAAGCAATAAGCTCATTATCATCCTGAAATCTACGACCACGCAAGTGTTTCTTGAGATCTGGGAACAGATGGTAATCACTTGGTGCCAGGTCTGGAGAGTAGGGGGGATGCAGCAAGATTTCATACCCGCATTCCTGGACAGCAGCGGCTGCAACGCGAGAAGTGTGTTTTGATGTAGAAGAATACCACGTTTGATCTTACCCCGGTGCTTCTCCTTGATTGACTGTCGCACTTGCAACAAGTTAGCTTAATATTCCCCATTCATTGTTCTTCCTTTTGGTAAGTAATCTATGTGGATGACGCCTTTGCTATCCCAGAAGACTGTCGCCATTACCTTCTGCACTGATCTGGAGGCTTTGAACTTTATGGTCCTGGGAGAAGTGACATGTTTCCATTCCATGGATTCTTGTTTGCTCTCAGGATCATAGTGGTGGAACCAGGTTTCATCACAGGTTACTAGCCTAAAGTGAAAATCTTCTGGATTCTTGTTGTATCTGGTTAGCATGGAGTTGATTATGGTGACCCTTGTTTGCTTCATTTCATCTGTAAGCATTTTTGGCACCCATATTGCGCACACCTTAGACATGACGAGATGTTCATGAAGAATTGTCTCGATGGATCCGTGTGAAATGCCTGTGGTCTCCTCTAACTCTTGGAGTGTGATTCGACGATTTTCCAGCACAAGTCTATGCACTCTGTCAATGTTTTCCTGACTAGTGCTTGTTGTTGGGCGACCTGGACGGGGGTCATCTTCAAGACACTCTCTACCATGCTTAAATTCATTGACCTATCATTTGATGGTAGCAGATGAAGGGGAAGACTTCCCATAAACTGCTGAAAGCCTTTCTTCAATGTTCTTCGCCGAGTTTCCTTCTAGGACTAACAACTTAATTACTGCTCTATACTCAATTTTATTCATTTTCACTGCCTTGAGGGGGGTCTCTTTCTGTCAGTGTGAGCTGTTCAATAACTTCTGAGAGTAGGATACCAAAACTTATATATCACATGAGCTACACACCAAGGTTCAATGTCGTACCATAGGCTGTGACACCTGGGTATTAAAAATGCTCAAGGCTCAAAACTTATTGACATCCCCTCGTAGTTGTCTAGTATCTGAAGAAGGGTAGCAGCTCTAGGAATGTGCAGAGATATCTGAGAGATGACAGACGTGTCGATACTACACAGTCAAGGCCAATGGAATGGCTTCCAGCTCAGAATGTACATGATAATTTAATTGCATTTGCTGGATTGCTTGAAACTTGAGGCAGCATCCAAACCACAAACACTGCAGCAAACAAAAAATCTTTTATGGATTGAAAATGTAGTAATCTAACAGCCATGTTGTTCAGCCTCACAATTCTGGTTTCTTCTGTTGATGTGTCATCAAGAGTGCTAACGATATGTCAAAAGGGAGATAAGTAAAGAAATTATCTCCCCTTTGCCTGACAAGATGTGAACCAGGCAAGCATTGTATGTTTGATAAACATTTGACTTTCGTTTTTTGTGATGCTTTGTTTCAGTTCTGTGTGCAGATGTTCTTCAGATCCCGCTGTTGAAGTATCTACTGAGCGTGTGCGAGTATGAAATTGTTGGGCTGGATGGTCACGAGGGCTGTCTGGCATCAGCACTGTCTGTGCTGAATGTACTGTACAGCTCTTCACCGGATGTTGTAGATAAGCTCTCATCAGGTACTGTGTGTCATGGAGGGTATAATGACAATGTTTTGCATTTGCCTTTACCATTAGCATTGTAATTGTTAACCTAGTATCAACCTAGTACAGTAACAAATCCCCGTAAGTTCAGGCTATACAGTGGATCTGATATTCAGAAGCCGAAGTGAATTATTTGGCCAATCTTCTTGTGAGAACAACAATGTGGATTTGGTGGTCAAGCTTGTGAGGAACTATTAAGTGGATTTGGGGTGGTATCTCCATCTTGTTTTTGTCTTTATTTTGGCAGTAAAATCAGTGGTTTGCATCTTTTTCTCTTTTACTTTCCAGCCCCAGATCTTATCCGAATACTGCTGAAAATCTTGGAACCCTTGTTCCCACTGCTTCCAGAAAACTCTGAAAAATTAAAGAACATTTCCAAATATTCCAACTCAGTCACCAACCATCCAGACAATTCATCAGACAAGTCAGAAAAAACAGAGTCCAATGAAAATGGACACATGCCCAAAGACTCTGTTGACACAGAGGGTGAAGAGGAAAAACAGATGTCCACCGAGGAAAAGGCAGGACCTCCAGCAGCAGAACCTCAGACCACAGAGGCAGAAGTTCACAAGTACAGACTGTTGTATGGAGTGCTGCAAGACTTCCTGCGTGATGTGGTCGTGTCCTTGGTAACAGTAAGTGCTTTAACTTGTGGCCTGCAGTTCCATCCTTACACAGTGTTATAGTAGACTCAACTGGGTATTCCAGAGCAGAAGTCCACAGGAACTAGTGCTTGTGCCACTGTAGAGAAATGGTATAGATCTACTTATATACTTATATGATACCATTAAACATATTTTCTGCACATGATTGGAAGGAACCTTAAACCTTAAGGTTAGGATTAGGGTTAGACTCCACATACAATAACGGGAGGTAGCTAAAACAATGGTAGTGGTGTAAGTAAAGTGCTTCGAAAATGAAAGTCTTCTAGGTCTCATGTACCAAATGTTTGTCTCCCTTTGAAGTTTCCCTGTCCACATAGGCCTGAGGTACCAAATGTTGGTCTCCCTTTGAGGTGTGTTCATATAGGTCTCAGGTACCAACTGTTTGTCTCTCTTTGAGGTGTGTTCACATAGATGTCAGATACCAAATGTTTGTCTCCCTTTGAAGTTTCCCTGTCCGCATAGGTCTCAGGTACCAAGTGTTTGTCTCCCTTTGAGGTGTGTTCACATAGATGTCAGATACCAAATGTTTGTCTCCCTTTGAAGTTTCCCTGTCCACATACGTTTCAGGTACCAAATGTTTGTCTCCCTTTGAGGTGTGTTTACATAGGTCTCAGGTGCCAAATGTTTGTCTCTCTTTGAGGTGTGTTTACATAGGTCTCAGATACCAAATGTTTGTCTCTCTTTGAGGTGTGTTTACATAGGTCTCAGGTACCAAATGTTTGTCTCTCTTTGAGGTGTGTTTACATAGGTCTCAGGTACCAAATGTTTGTTTCTCTTTGAGGTGTGTTTACATAGGTCTCAGGCACCAAATATTTGTCTCTCTTTGAGGTATGTTCACAAAGATTTCATGTGCCAAATGTTTGTCTCTCTTTGAAGTTTCCCTGTCCACATAGGTCTCAGGTGCCAAATGTTTGTCTCTCTTTGAGGTGTGTTTACATAGGTCTCAGGTACCAAATGTTTGTCTCTCTTTGAGGTGTGTTTACATAGGTCTCAGGTACCAAATGTTTGTCTCTCTTTGAGGTGTGTTTACATAGGTCTCAGGTACCAAATGTTTGTCTCTCTTTGAGGTGTGTTTACATAGGTCTCAGGTACCAAATGTTTGTCTCTCTTTGAGGTGTGTTTACATAGGTCTCAGGTACCAAATGTTTGTTTCTCTTTGAGGTTTCCCTGTTTGCATAGGTCTCACGTACCAATTGTTTCTCTCTCTTTGAAGTCTGTTCACAAAGATTTCATGTACTAAATGTTTTTCCCCCTTTAAAATTTCCCTGTAAATGTTTGTCTCCCTTTGAAGTTTCCCTGTCCGCATAGGTCTCAGGTACCAAATGTTTATCTCCCTTTGAGGTGTGTTTACATAGGTCTCAGGTACCAAATATTTCTCTTTGAAATGTGTTCACAAAGATTTCATGTACCAAATGTTTGTCTCCCTTTGAAGTTTCCCTGTCTGCATAGGTCTCAGGTACCAAATGTTTGTCTCCCTTCGAGGTGTGTTGGTATTGGTCTCAGGTACCAAATGTTTGTCTCCCTTTGAGGTTCCCCTGTCTGCATAGGTCTCAGGTACCAAATGTTTGTCTCCTTTTGAGGTTCCCCAGTCTGCATAGGTCTCAGGTACCAAATGTTTGTCTCCTTTTGAGGTTTCCCTGTCTGCATGGGTCTTAGGTACAAAGCAAGTACTCATGTGTTCCTCAAAATCAAAACTTGATGGCATACCGTTAACACACTCTCGGCTTGATTATTTTCAGGCTGTAGTTGCTTGAAATGTGTAGACAAAGATGTATAGTAACAGTCACTCTGACAATTCAAACAATACAGTAAGTCAGCTGTGCAATGGATGATGTTGAATTAACAAGACTTGACTGTAATTGGACCAAATGGGGCAAGAACTGGTCCCTATGAAGCTATGCTAGACACAGGTATTCTATTTTTCCAAGCTGATTTAAGTTGTAAATGTCAATTCTGCTGAATAGTGTGGTTCTCAACAGTTCTCAATAGTTCTCAACAGAGGACTTTACCAAGACTTTTTCAGCCAGCAAAACATTCAGGGATGTGTCAAGCCTTTCCCAGAAGTTGTCTCATTAATTATGTGAGACGGATGAGAGTTTTGCAAGCCTGATTTCGGTTTTGTTAATAACAGACTACAATCATTTGAAAAAGCTTTGATCCTTACAGGTAGTTAAGCATTATTGTGTTTAAGGTCAAATTACTGATGATCATGATCATAATACTGCATGATGGCACAACATTTCAACTCTTCTGTTGAGTATTCTACTTTTCATGAGGCACAAATGAATGTATATTTTCAAACATACATTTAAGGATTGACTGTGTATTTCTTTCGTTGTATTGAAGTATGAAACTAAAAGTAGAAAGAAAGTGGCTTATTTTTTTCAGATTCATTGGGAAATGAACTCAAAAGAAATGTTCCCAGTTAACCAATCAGATTGCCAGAATTTTAATGAACACAATAAAAATTTAATTATATAAGATTATTCTAAAATTCTGTTTTGTGTGACACTTTCCCTCAATGGTGTGTTTGCAGTGAAACAGACTGGAGTGCATTGTGAAATTACCTCTACACTTAAGAAATTTTAAGAGTGTGATCTTTTCAAGATTTCTGTTTAAGCATAGTTTTTGTTTATATTTGTTTGCCAGATGCACTAGTGTTTGAATTATACGTAAACCTTAACACACCATTCTCTCACTGTTCATTGTTTATATCCCAGGATGAAGATGACGTCCATGATACCCCAAACCCTCCACTCTTCATCTCCATCCTTGACTACCTCAACTCCAACTGCAGCCGTGCAAGGATCAACTACATGATGCTGTCTTTCCACGAAGTCAAAGATGGCGAAGTTGACCCAGCAGACCACATGCTTCACTTGAGCGAGAAATATTCTCAAGACAGACTGCACCGCATTATTCAAGACTTCAAAAAAGGGGACATATTCTTCCGTTCTGACTCTCTGAACATGGAAGACAAGCGGTAGCGATGTGTGAATGATTTTTTGTGTGTTTTAGCATTCAATGCATTGTGCTCAACAATCGCATGCAGCTGTGTAGGCCTTGGCCTGTGAGGTTGGATGTTAATCATGTGCAAATATACTTATCCTGACGCAACATAGTGTAATTTCTTTCTTCTTGATAATGGCACATACAACCCAAGCCCCAAATTTCACTACATCAAATGTGCTCTGAAGGTAGGCCACCTTGTTTCCTTTAAGTGATAGTGCTGTAGCCTAGTTGTTAATGTGTTTGCTTGTCACACCAAAGACCCAGGTTTGATTCCCCACTTTAGCACAGTGTATGAAGCCTATTTCCAGTGTCGCCTGCTGTAATATTGCTGAAAGCTGTGTAAAACTTAACACTCAGTTTAACATCATGATCTTATTTGTAGAAACAACCGATGAAAATTCCCCCAATGATGGCACCCATATTTGTCCAAGAAGTTTGAATCTGATTTTGAAAATGGCCACCATGCTGACAGCATAAGCTGTTGACATTTGCACCTGTTGATTACATATTTCAGGTGCACTGTGGTGATATGGAACTATTTTTGTATGTATTTTTATCAAGTAGTAATCTTCTATTATGCTCAATCGTCTGGGTATTTTTGTACAAAGATGTTTGTATGCTTAGACAATGCCCCCAGGAAAGTACTTTTGTTGGGTTCCAGTTGGAAGTTGCTGTTGCTGTGCAGGTTAGGTTGCTGACTTTCTTTACTGTGCAGGTTAGGTTGCTGACTTTCTGTACTGTGCAGGTTAGGTGACTGACTCAAAGGATGTGGGTTCAAATCCCAGATGGGAGACAACCCAACAAAGGTGCTAGAATCTGTATTTTACTAAATGGCATTGAGTCGAGCAAGAAAGAGGATCAGTTGTTACGGTGTCCTCGTATCTTGATGGTATAGATCATTGCTGGCGATAATGATCTGTGTATTGTCTGGTGAAGACTGTTCTCATACAACATTGAAATGATGCTGAGTGTTGCATTCAGCAACAAGCAATTATACATGACCTTGACATGCTTGTCACAAGACTCGTGGACTTGGTTGACACATGTTGTCCCATTGTGTAGATCGATGCTCATGCAGTTGATCACTGGATTCTCTGGTTCAAACTCGATTACTTACAAACCACTGCCACGTAGCTGTAATATTGCGGAGTGTGGTGTTAAACACCAAACCAATCCACTGAAGTAAGTATTGACAACTGGGTGCATGGAAATTTGAATGTGCTAATACCATTATACTTATATTGATGGTGTACGTTAGTCTGTCTTGAAAACAAATCTACACAATGATTCTTAGTGTTTTGTATATTCACTGAATGCAAACTATAAACGTTTCTATTTGCAAAAAAATAGACGCTGAATAAACAAAATAAGAAATGTTTCAGGGTTTATTCGATGTCACTCTGCGTTTGAGAAAACCTATGTGAAATGGTCCAAACAAAATTCAGTGCACTCTGTCCAACTCGGACTCTGTATTTCTCTGATTGCTGTATAATCCCGACTGAACTTACTGCCCAGACGTTATCCTTCTTTGTTGTCATCATAAAAGAAAAAGCTCTGTATCTTGGACTGTCATTATTTCGGATTTTGGATCAAAGTGTCACCCGGAAAATCAGTTATAAGTAAAAACATGGCTTTAAAATCCAAACTGAGCGAGAAGTCTGCTTAAATAAGCAACCCATTGATTGGTTTGGATATTTTGTCTTATTTACTGAGCAAGTCCTCTTGGCCTTTATGTTGTAAGGAATATTTACATTCAAATTGCCCATATGGCCCAAAACTAAATTCTGCTGAAATGTTTTGTTAAAGATCCTGAAATGTTCTTTAATCATTTCATGCATTTACGTAAGAGGAATTAGAGTATGAATTTAGTTTTTTACACTACACTCGGCAGTATTTCAGCTATATGGCGGCAGTACTTAAGAGGAAGTTGTGTAGTAGTTTTAAAAGTCACAGACTTTTGTAAATATTTTGACAGCTTTAAACATGTAATCATGTGTTATTATTTTCTGTGTAGAGGATTTGAACATATTTTCTGCACAGGTCTTTGTATGGAAGTTGACACATAAACATTGCAAATAAACTTGTTTGTTTGTTTAATTTTTTGTTTGAAACTTTGTGAATAGAGAACAATAAACATGGAGAAAAGAATTGGTGAGTCTAATCGGGTGGAACGTGGGAATAAATGAGTTTCAATGCATGGAATATACCTCAGGGATTAAGATTGGAAACCAGTTACCTCATTTCTGATTGGTTCATTCTCTTGACTTTTCTCAATCCTTTCCGGTCACACAACCTAGGAATTATTGTATGTTATCGATTCTTTGTTAGATTGTGTTGATTTTGATCACCATACCTGACTTCCTGTAGAATAAGTATAACTAGCAGCTGTAATCACAATGGAGGAGGATGTTGTTTCTCTTCACAACTCAAACCCTTGAAACTGTCAGTCAGTCTGTCAAATACATCAACTAATGTTTCAGGCAATTTATAAATAGACTGCTACACACTGACTGTAACATGTTACCTTCCTACACCACATGGTTGTGGACATAACTTGTTTGACAATGGTGTTAGTAATAGAGAAGTTGCATGTCCAGAGAATTATCTCCCTTGTTTACGAAAACATTCTGAAAATCATCTCATGCTTTTCTAGGTATATGGGGGCAGTGGGGTAGCCTAGTGGTTAAAGTGTTCGCTTGTCATGCCAAAGATCTGTGTTCTGTTGCCCACATTGGTACAATGTGTGAAGCCCATTTTCTGGTGTCCCCTGCCATTATTCGCTGGAATATTGCTAAAAGAGGCATAAAATCATACTCAACACACTCACAAGAAGCTTGACTTAATATTAGGAACCATGAAACATTACCTGAATAACAAGCATGCATCCTTCTCAAGCTGATTGTAGATATGATATCAAAGCAAGGCGAGTTTTAACAAGTTTATTTGTAAAAATGCTGCTCAATGAGTGCTGAGACATGAGTATTTTATATCTCCCCATGAGGCAGTGCCCTGAGCGCAGCGTCATACCATGTACAAATCAAGAAATAACAAGTTGTCCAACAAATAGTTTTCAGTTAAGCATTACAGCAGTGCTCTATATGCTAGCAGCTAAGCAACTAACTATGATTACTGGGATTATGGGTGCTCATAGATGAGACAGGAGGAGACAGGAACAAGGCAGTTTGAACTAATACTCACTCTTGTCAAAATATATGTCAAAATAATAAATGGAACGAAACAGTTATTTAGAAATTCCAAGATAGAAAGTACTGTCTAGGTGTTTGGAAATTTTCATCATGCAAGGGTATAAATAGTGCTGGATATTGGAACAACAACAGCTAAACTAAAACATGAACTAGAGATATACATAGTGAAAAGAATAAAGATTTGAAAGTATAGACATGAGGCTGTTAAAACATGGCAGGCAGGATCTAGCCGGTCATGGCCAGAAAGGTCTGGTTAGATCCAGTGGAGGCGGTTGAAGGTGTTTAGCTATCTAGCGTTGGAGCTTTTACTCCCAGGTAAGTGACTTGGAAACCGTTTTCATTAGCCTGAAACATATACAAGTCAGTACTGTTAGTGAATAAGCACAGGCAAATGGACATGGAACAAGAAAAATGAGGAACAAAGACACCAGTTTTCCTTTTCTTTCCATTTTGTGTTTTAATCGTCGGAGAGGTATCGCTCAATTTGTCCGCAGTACATCACTTCATAGCCGTTGGCATTTGCCTGGAAATTGAAAAAAAGAAAAGGTCACATTAAGTGTTTTGAATTGATATTTGTCTACCAACTCTACTGGTTGTTTCCTGAAGTTTTCAGATATAGTTTGTTTCAAGAGGATTCTGGGTCCGGAAGAATTCTGTTAAAAGGACATTTTTCTAGGGGTATTCTACTGGAAATACAGGTGAAAGTTTAACAGGTTTTTATGTAATGGGATGGAAATCACTCTTATGGTATCAGGTATAAATCTGAATTCATATAAATATGTAGACAGAACAATTGTTTTAGGGTTAATAGTATTTCTGCTACCGTATGTTTTAGGGTTTCCAGTATATTTGTGAAGAAAGTAGTCAATAGGAAGACTACTGCATGTTCAAGGATAAGTTTTGGGGATACCAGCATATGACCATGGTGTAGTAAATTATGTTTTAAGGACAACAAAGGTATAAGGATGGAATATACTGTATGTTTATCAGCATATTCATAATTCCTAGATTATTATTTAATCAAAATCAATATTAGGAATGGTAACTTTTTTCAGGTTGTACTTCTGGGTACCTACAGGAGTGCTCATGACAGTGCGGGTCTGTGGATACAGTTTTGTTACCATGACAACATGGATGGGGGTTAATTGTGGTGTAGTCCATTGCAAATGTTAACATCTACACGAGGTAATTCATGTCATGGTGTTGTAGAGGTTCATCAGTTACAACTTTGGGTTTTGTTAGTAGATTTATGTACAGATGTTTACATCAGTTCAGATGCAATATGCCACTGAACATTATGTGAGTGAACCTCAATAAATCAAAAGAATTTCAATACTTTTGCAATGAAGTAAAAATTCAGTTCACTATTTTTTTCACTGAAACAATACTCTTCTGTTTAATCTGTATTCTGCAGATGTGATATGTGTTTGTTCAAACTTGCATCATCAACAGGATTTTGTAATTTAATTCCATTTATTATCAATTTATTACTTCTTACGACTGAAATATTGGTGATGTGACTATAAATCTTAACTCACTCACTCAAACTTGCCTGTGTTCACCCAGTAGAAAATGGGTACCCAGTGGGATAAGACGTGACTACTAACCTAGCACCCCATTGGCAGGCAGGGTTATATGGGTAATACTAGTCTAATTGTTAGCGTTTTGAGCATCCACCCAGTGAGTGGAGTTTCAAGTGCATAATAAATGAACTTATTGTTTATCTTTTATGTACACCTGGAAAAGCCAAGAACAATCCCATGTTTTTAGCATATTTCTCAAAATTCCACCCATCTTTAGAAATATCAACAAGTGAGGCAGGCATTGTTCATTTGTAGATACATAATTAGCTTGGTTTTAATTATACTTGAAGAAGGAGCCATACAACATCTCCATACAAAATCAAGTCCCTGAGAACGCCAAATGGTTGGCCCCTAGTCTGTCTCACAATCCCTGTAGCACATTATTTTCCATACTGCCACCTCCTTCCTGTAATTCCCAAGCCCTAAATGAAGCAAGTCAGATTATGATTTTCCCAACTGAATGGGGCTCCTTTTAAATTTAATTAGTTTATTTGTTTATAAGACAAGTGAGTATATGGATGGCAACTTCATTTTTTTGTATAACACAATGTTTCTGGGGTACTTCTTGTCCTCTTCATCACCTAGAGATGGGTCAAGAAGTAGCCTAGAAACAATAAAGAAGTTATCATCCATATGCTTGTCTCACACATTCACCAACTCCTAAATGCCTCTCCAGAATCTCGGTTTATTTGTTACTGTCAATATTATATATAGTCAGAGACTAAGGGTTAGGTTGGTCCTTTATAAAGGCATTTCTGGAAAACTGATTTTTTTCTTGTTTGACTGCAACCTTACAAGGACAATAGCTGCGTCCTATGTGCTAAGTGGCTTGGAGTTTTTAGATCTTACTGAAAGAACTTAGATGTTTGAAGTTTATGATTGTCGGCAATGGCTGTCAGGAAACAGGTGGTCACAGGTAGGCTGATTACCTGAAAACTCGAATGAAACTTGGTTTAATGTTTATGTCGTTTAGTTTTTAGTTTTAGTTTTCAAACATCTGAAGCCACAACACCACAGGTTCACAACTTATTGACAACATCGAGAAGTGGTAAATTGACCATCTAGAATAACAGTCATACAGGGTTTGGGTGCGCCCAAATCACGTCACACAACATCAAAGATGGTTGATCCAAGATGCTCATAGATGTATCATACATTTATGTATAGAATTTACTTGATGAAAGAGCTGGTTAAATAATGCAGTTGGTTGGGTACATATTTTGACTGAATGGATGAGTTGTATGGCACTGGAAACGTGAATTGAAATGGGAATTTGGGAATGAAGCGGGAGGAATTAGTGCAAGGGAGGAAGGAAATCACTCGTAACAATAACATCGTCAGTTGTAACAATATAACAAATTGCATGAGCAGAACTTGAAAAAAAATAGTTTAAACTTAACATAGCATTCTTGTTATGTAAAATACAACAGAAATGCATTCAGAATCTGTTGAAAAAAATATTACTTCATACTGTGAAATATATAAATAATATTTTACGGCACAACATTCACAGTAATGCACAATACTGGATGTCAATAACCTGTACAGACAGGTCTTATGGATAAATAATATGACAATACCAGTGAAAATAACAGAGTCGGCATATTATCAAAAGACAGAATATAAATAACAAATGAACTTATTAGATAGAAACTCAAATTAGCGTTCCAGTTTATTATAGCAAATAATAACAATTATAATTGATTATAACTAACACAAGCAATCACGAGAGACTACAGCAGACTCAACCACATTCGTATCTACTCGCCTCTTTCCGTGGAATGACGCGAGTAGTTACGGATGACTCAGCTAAACAGTAATCCACTCGTCAGCACGTCAGCTTCGTGATAGGGAACCATTCGTAACTAATCGTCTCTTTCCGTGACCTATGGCCTGTGATTGGTTCGTCAATACAACTTATATTCCAGGAACGTTTTTAGTATTTCTGAGTTCTTACTGAGTTACTCGCAATGCTTTCGCCATTGCTTGAGAACAGGACCTACCTTCATGCCAAGACTGTGGAGGGTGTTGATGACGTTTACAAAGGGACCCTTCCTGCCCTCCCACAGATCCACCGACTGCACCAGGGACTCCTTCTTCATGCCATAGGTCGTGCAGCCATTGTTGAAGTTCTCGATGTTGCCGAAGGCAGCGAATGTGTTAGGTGCCTTCTTCTTGAAGCTCACTGGGGGCTGGCCTATGGAAGCCAGGAGCTGGTTGATGAGTCTGGGGTGAATAACGGTTACAAAGAATTAGACGTGGCTCAAGATCATCTTGATCTGCCTGTTTTGTCTCATCTAAACATGAGGCCAGATACCATATACCGATCGTTATATGGTCCCTGATAAGGCTATTCGAACAGACTATCTGTGGATTGGACATTTGTCTAGTCTGCAAAAACGCAGTCTTAGAAATTTGAATAATATAAGTCAGAATTTACACGTTTAGGTTGAAACACGCACTGAAGTTTATTGAGACGTGTCTCTCAGTACCGAAGCATGCAGGGCACACAATGATCCACATGTATATATTCTGCCATATGCTTTCTTTGCATCAGAGACCATATGCCGGTGTGTGGTTCCTGTATTATGTACTGTATCCACGTATCAATTTGGATAAAGCAGGCACGTAGCGAGCCATTGTTTCGAGTAAGCCCGATGGGTTGCACAGTTTTATGTATATTTACATAGTATTGGGGGTTTGCCCAACCTCTATAACAGCTATCATGTGTAATCCGTCTTTTTATATAAATAATGGTAGCTATTCTCCCGTAAAGTAAACGAGATACGAGAACAATGAAGGTTTTTAAACCTTAATTTACAGTTTGAAGATAACAGATTACCTTTCACACAAAATTCTAATTTCCCGGAAAACACCATTAAAACACATACCAGGTTCATATATTGTACACATTTTAAACAAAGTTACAGCTGATCACCCAAAACCTGTTTCATAATTAAATACTGCCCCAGGAAATGTATACTCATACCTGTGTAGATCTCCCAAGGAATCAGATAAATATATATAGGGCAGGACAAGGGACAGTTTACAGGAACTGACGACAACATGGTTGCTATGGAAACACTCACTTGCAGAGAACGGAACCAGATTTGAGCCACTCGTGGAGGTCCCTTTGTTTGCAGCTTTTCTACAAGGAAAGGATGGGAATGGAGGAGAGAGCACACACACACACACGGTCTCAGACTGGTCACTGGAAATCTTAGTAAAAACTACTAAACTCCATAACGGCACTCGTACATGACAATAGGGCCCTATATCACAAAACGATCTTAGAGCTACGACTGTAGAACTCTATGTTAAATTATGGGAGATACGACAGTCGTAGCGCTAAGATCGCTTTGTGAACCGAGGCCAAGGTGTGGAAACACATCGGGTAGAACACTGCAGTTACGATGTCGTTAAGCTCCACGCGTTCCCAAGCAGAGCAAGATGCGTACGACTGCGCTCAATGCGTTCCTGAAAAGACTCGTAGATCCAAACTACATGCGTCGGTTGTGGTCAGATATCACACCGGCCTCACTCTAAGTCTCATACAGTGAAAGCACGAATGCTGCTGTTCTTTGAGAAACGAACTCAGTCCAGATGAACAATATTTGTCAATTGTTTATACACGTGCACGTTCCTCAAAACCATTTCGGATTATCAAGTTCTTAATTCTTTTCATCCTTTTCCCTCCGCTAACTTTACATTTCAGTGTTTGGGAGTCATGTCAAAAGTATGTGCATGCTGTTGATCACCTGATTGTCCGATCCAGACCCGATTATTTACAGGCCGTCCTATAGCTTGAATATTCCTGAATGCGGCGTTAACAGTCAACCAACACTGGTAACTCAGGAACACAACATTGCGAGTTGCCACTGAGTTGCACCGCCCTTCACCATAGTGACCTGCGCCCCCTTCAGCAAGAGCACGGAATTGCCGAACGCAGTGGCGCTCCAGCACAATGCACAATACAGATGGGCCAAACCAACTGCAAACATAGGGGGAGATTAAATACAGACACTGGGTTTTGTTTCCCACTACGTACTGTGCGTAATGGTACATCGCTGACTGTGTATTAACACGCAATGGGCACACGCTGGGTCTGTGGGTTCAGCCATAGCTCATGCCCGTCATATATGAATCAGCCGTCTCGCTTGTACAAGAACACGGGTTGAAACAGGCAATCTTACCAATGACCCTGCTTCCTCATCTCCACTCAGAACAGCCTGGATCCACGTTTTAATGGCCTCTGGTGTACCATCCTGCTCCAACTGATCGTAGCTCTGTAACAGATGATCTGACAATATGAACAAGGGGGGCATCCAGCCGATCGTAGCTCAGTAACAAACGGTACAATCCGGCTAACTGTAGCTATGGAACAAAGGGTGAAATAGTGTAAAGAAGGGACATCATGGATGGTTCAATAAAGGTGGTTGTTGCTCCTAAATCATAAAATGTTGTACAATGGACAAGGAACAGAGATGAACTCACTGTTTCCATCTTCTGTTCGATCTGGTATCCAATGCCGGATTTCTTTGCTCTGCTAGCGTCAGACATGGTGGCTGGCTAATGGGTGAACTTTTGTACGGCTGAAACATGTCAACAACACTTATACATTAGAACTTGTCTTCCTGTGAGTAAATCATTATTTTGTCTTGTCATTAAGTACATAATGTTTTCAGTTTGCCTGACTTCGATATAGAATATTGCTGCTTGATAGGACAGTTTCAGTCATTTTCCATGGGGGAATAAGCTCGTATGTTGACGAAGACGAAGGCATAGCTGAGCTCAAACGTCTTTAGTTGGTTCCAAACGACATGACAAAGGCAAGTATTCATGAATGAGGTGAGCGGACGTCCAGCTCAATCCCAAGGCGTTTCCAGCGAGCGGCATTATCCTGTTCGTTGTCGTCCCTACATACAGTCGGACTCCTTGACAATATATATAGATGTGCGCATATATGCATTATTTGACAACACTGGGCAGGCAAAGGCTCTACAGCGGCAGACAGAGAAACAATAACACTTCCTGGACCGATTGATGTGGTGATGGACACAGCCAAGAGGGATGACCAACAGAGCATAAATGTCATGTATCATAATTAATGAAAGTGACCAAATGAAACAGGGTGGCTGGCAAGGCACGCCGTTCTTAAGGATTAAGAATGCAGGCTGGCCTTAAATGAATAATTACAGCTAACTCCCACGTGTCTTCGCTACATAGTTTTTGGTCTTAAGTAATATTTGGAAGATGGCTTTCCTGAATAAGACACTATGGTATGGAGGTCACGTTCTCTCGCAGGCCAAATAATCACCAGATGACGACTTTATAGTTATAATGCAATAAGTACCTATAGCGTTAGCATGTGAAACATACAGGTTTAAGTTCAGAAAAGGAGTCAGTACGCTAGCTTGGTCGTTGTCTTGTAATGTTGAACACGGACATCCCAAATGGATGAAATGCATTAGATAAGACTAGAAGGTACCCAATGAAATGTCGTTCAGCGTTGACAATGCTGCCTATCTAATTTACAGTCATGTTTAAGAAACACAAAATTAAAAGGTAGAATGTTGTTCAAAGTGGTCAAACTGTACCTTAAATGTACATTCAGTAGTTTCATAAATGACCAATCACGTTTCACCAATTTTCAAGCCTTAAGACACAGTTAATGACTTTTGGATTTAACCTTGGTAGTCAGTTTGGACAGGGTTTGTGACCAGGGTTCCCTTTCATAAAACACTAAGGTGATCGGAAATCACTAAGGTAGCCTTAGTGCAATGTGATGCTAAGGTTAACCTCAGTAAAAATTGCTTCATGAAAGGAACCCCAGATCCGTATTCCATCATTTCGAACCTATGAGCATAGAATTTACAAACAACTTTTAAAAAATAACAACAATTTAACAGAAACAAAGATAATTGTCATGTCACCTTTATGGGTGAGTCTGCCAACATTGATTATATTGAACTTAGACTAACTTACAGTGTGTGCAAGCCACACCAATGACTGAGAGGATGGACATTACCCCAAAAATACTACGGCAATAAAACAACAGATCACATTGAAGCAAGTGTGTTCCTTTGATTTTTCCAGTTTTCTTCACAGACCTTGCACCGCACAGATTGTGAAGACATTTGTTGTAAAATGCTCAATCAGCTTGTATTTACACATTTGTCAGGTACGAACTTTAACCACATACTTGTCATTGCTTATCGGACTCATAAGATCATTTCCTCGAGCTCCTACCCTTGGTTTATTTGATTGTGTGTCTGTTAATGCCACACTCAGCAACTTTGAAGCTAAATGATGACAATATGTTACTGGGCATGGATCTAAGCATTCCAGTATGATGATATACATCAACCATGTCAGCAAACCTGACTGTTAGTTGCCCCACGACAAGTTTTTTTGTTGCAGATATCTGAATATTAATTATGATGTGTATGAGAATTAATGGCTTTCAGTATAATATCCCAGGTGAGGAAAGAAAAATTGTAATAATGTCCGTCTCTGTAATATGAGGGACTCACACACACACACACACACACACACACACACACAGAGAGAGAGAGAGAGAGAGAGAGAGAGAGAGAGAGAGAGAGAGAGACACACATGAAAATTCCTTATAATATCCCAGGTGAGGAAGAGGAATTTGTAATAATGCCAACCTCTGTAATATGAGGGACTCATAAAACGGGGAACACGACCTTTCGGAGGATATTCTTACGCCTTCATTATGTAAATAACAGCAAGGAAGCAGACAGTTATTTATGCCCATGTGATCCCAAACCCCCATTAACTATACTACTCAACAGAAATGATAAGATAACAAAGGTGGACACTTAACAGGGAATCCTGTAGTTAATGACAGTGGACCAATAGATACCAGGCGTTAGTCAAGCCGCATATAATAGTGAAAGGTAATTATAGGCATTTGGTGTTCTCCCAATCCGATGTGACCCGTTAGTAATGGCAGAATTAACATGTAAAAATGTACGATTGATGAAAGAAACGATGGCACACTGGAATTGGTAGGCAGTGTAAACAATCCGTGCGTGTCAGCGAGCACTGTGCGTCTTAGCGGGAGGAATGTCTGGTAGATAACGCCACTCAGAGAATGCGCCTGGTAGTGGGAAGGTGTAAATTTAGACCTCCGTGGGGGCGATATACTCGTATGGTTCTTCCTGGTCACGTGGCATATTATTTCCATTTCTCATGCCTGTTTGCTGTTGATGCCGTCTGAATATGAACGTGTGTGCCCAAACTGAGGAGTTGAATTTAGAGTCATTACCCCTTGCACCTTTGACCTCCGAATGATAATGCACGTGTGGGATCATCTCACGGGTGTCCCTTATGCCTTGGCAAAAGTCAGCGTGACATGAGATGAGTGAAGAGGTTTTACTGCGCTAGTTTTATGGCACTTGCACTAGCTGCATCTTGCATATTATGCTCAGTAAGAGAGTGGGTTTTACACCGCCTTTAGCAATTTCAACATTATCACGACACGGGGAGGCAGAAATGGACTTTACTCTTTGAAACCAAATGGGTATACGAAACCCCCGTCTGAACGAGCTGCGTAAACACTGGTGCCACATTGGAAAAGATTTATTTCAAAATGTCGTTACTTTCATTCTAAAATTTAAACTAGCATGCATGCATTACTTTTATATGGTGTTCCATTAGCAGCAATGACATAACATCACGCATCACACCCCGATCCCGATGTCATGAGGTCAATCACTGGATAGTCTGGTCAGATAATAAGCCTTCGATAAAATGTTTGCAATACGGAGATGACGCAAAACGACAGGACTGGATCGTCATCCGCCATGATAAGCAAACTCTAGTGAACCGGGCTTCCTTTTACAAAGCACTGAGGCGATCATAAGTCGCTAAGGCAACCTTAGAGCAGTGTTAAAGAATGGGAGTTAGGGTTAACCTTAGTAAAGGTTGCTTTGTGAAAGGAGACCCTGGACAACCGCTGTGGTCAAGTGGATGAAACCCTTGGTCGGTGATCCGATCCATGGTCATGCTTTTAGACAAGTATGTTTATCATTAACCAGCCCTGCCTCGACATCACGAGGATGGATCACGATATAACATCTTGATGGAAACAGATCATTCCATTGTAAATTGAAAAAAAATTAGTCAAAGTGAGATGTGAGATGGGTGTCAATGTTAAACTGTCGTAAGAGGCGACTAACAGGATCGAATAGTCAGCTTCGCTGCCCTGGTTGACACATGTCGTATCCCGCCTGCGTAGATCGATGTTCATGATGTCAATCACCGGTTTGGTCCAGATTCGATTATTTACGGATCGTCTTCATATAGCTGGAATATTGCTGAGAGCGGTGTTAAACAACAAACAAACAGCTAATCAAAAATAGAACATCCTAATGTATTATTCACGGTGTCTTTATCATCATTCAAGATGTTCTGTGTGATATATAATAGCTGTACTACAAACAGACAAGGTAAAGCACCCTGGAAACATCAGGTATATCTCCTCTCAACGAAAACCAGTAATCTGTGCAGCATAGGGCATTTACGATGAATCAAAGGGCTTGTGATTTATTACTTAGGATCGGAGTTTGGAATTTGCATTCCTTAGTTTTCTAGAATGATATCCATCGCAAACATGTTACTGGCGCCCTGAATGATTTTTCCGAAATATCACATATTTTGATAAACAGTCCATTTTTTCATGAACATTCCTTAAAGTTCCCTCCTTTTTTTCACACGACTCTCCAGATACGTTTTGTCTCTCCATCATTCTCTGCAATATACACCATTCCATCAGACAGAGGCAGACACTTCATTTCAGACTCCACCACCCATCACATTGCTGTTCTAACATCCTTAGAGCTTGTCAAGAAGATATGACTGTGAGTTATTTAACACCCAGGTCTAATCACTGTGACGTCATCGACATAACTGAAAGAAGGACCGGAGACAAGATATTATAAGCGTTCTCCTGGTATTTTGAGATACCACAACCCTTGTTTTTATGTTCTCCATAGCAACCCGTCAGTTTATGTTTCTTCAGATGCACCTAAATTTGGAAGCACTTAACAGATGTGTTAGTTTACATGTCAGCTTGTACACAGACAAGTGGCAATGCTTTTAGAAAGTTGCAGATCTGGTATTTGGTTTACAGACTTCTTTTCCTCAATTAATTCTCTCTTCAGATGAAGAAGCCGTAGTTGTGTCATTGTCAAAACTGCTGTTGGGACGTGGGATGTTGTTGTTCCTCTCTGAAAACTTACGAGTCAGAATGACGTTTATGCTGTTGTGGCTGCCGGCGTGAGCGAGTGTTGTTTTACACCGCAATCACCAATATTCCTGCAGTATCATGACACCTTTGAAATATACGGGTCGAACGAACCAGTGACGGAGGGTATATTCCGATGCTTCCTTTCACAAAGCACTTTCGTGATCGTAAATCACTAAGATGGCCTAAGTGGAATATTAAAGAATGGGATTTAAGGTTAACCTTAGTAAAGGTTGCTTCGTGAAAGGAGCATCAGGTCCCTTGATCCTCATGTTAGTGTCTCTCGGACAAGCACTTGATACAGGATACCTGTTATGACCAGAACGTCCAGGTGATTCTTACAATGGAAATTATTCTTATTCTTATTTAATCACATTCATAATCTGAGTATAGTTATTTTACTGTCATGGTCACATTCAATGATGCTTCAGTGGCCGTCTATATAAATCCATAGTAGGGTGTCGATTTTACATTATGCTGTGGTGCAAAAATATCTATGAAAAATACTAAATGAATCTCATTGAATTGCATTATTGTAGATACATTTAATAAAGGACTGCAGGTACTTTTTGCTGAGCGAGTGTTGTCTTAAACAGCTTTTATTCACGGCAGGGGACACCAAAAATGGGCTGCACTCATTATTCCCATGTGGGGAATCAAACCCGGGTCTTCAGCGTGACGAGCGAACACCTTAACCGCAAGGCTTCCCCACCGCGCGGTGCTCGCTGAACTTCAGAATCTCTTAAAACCCGTTAATCAAAGTTATTTGGAATCGTGTGCAAAACAAGTACTGTGGAGGCGTGGGGAATTTTAGAACGGCGATCGATTTCGGAAGTGTTTATATTGCCAAGGAGTCTGTGTGAAAGGGGTTTCTTGTACGCAAGGTAAAGGACATGCCGTCCTCTCCCCTTGGTACTAGCAACGACATCTCCAAGGTCACACAGCTGTCAACAGAACTGATCAGGAAACCATCCTTCAAACCAAACTTATCAAAACGTATCTTTCATACCAGGCAATATTATGGGTTTCTTTCACACGTCGATATGACTTTTAAAAGCAACAAATGCAAAATGGCAAATTCATCTAAGCAAATATCACCATGGAAATATGTTACTGCAAGTATAGTGTCATAAGTTATGGAGGCATAAGTATAGCAGCAGGCGCTGTATGCTGCTGCGAGGTTTTCCAAATACATCGGGAATACCGGAGACATTGTTGTCGAATCAGCAAGCGTCAATTGGTACCATGCCAGACGCCATCTTAGGGACCGTTTCACATGTGTATCAGTTGCTGTGCGATCACTTCTCAATGTTCAGACATCATGTCAAATGAGGGAATATCTCACTATTAAAGACGATTGCCTGGCATGGTGTAAGCATGTTAAGATGTTTCTCAGTTTTCATTCAGACTTTGTTCTAATTGAAGTAAAACTACTGTATATTGTAATGAGAGGAACCCCAACAGTTGGTGAATTGACTTCCGTCAACAATACATACACAGTTCGCAGTTTTCTTAATTTGGTCTGATTATATATCTTGTCTGCAAGCTCATTGTGTGGTAAATATGCTTCTGAAGAAGTAAATATGAAAATAGCAAAATATGTTTTTTCAAATTACCCGACAATCTGTGATTTGTTGTTACCAGAAGAAAAAAATATTGTTTTTATGACCAATGATAATGGCGAGAAGATGCACGTCGAAAATTTTGATGAAACAATTAACAATTGTAGTACCTTTAGTGGTCTCATTTTGTCAGTACTACAAAAAGCATAAACATTAAGTAGATTCCGAAATACCGCTTGTGAGATTTTCCAACTATTTACCCGCTCAAAAAACAAGCTTCCTAATTAGTAACCCGTCTTATTCAATAGCTGAACGGCATTGGATGGAGCACATGCGCCTAATAATACAAGAACAGGTTTTTTCAAGTAATGTAAATATGTCAAACAGCAAATTCCCATAAACAAAATGGCCTTGGAACCATCTTCAGCTGAAACTGCTGATGAAATACTTTGGGTATACTTAAAAAAGGTATCTTTTTTGAGAAGCTGCAGTAGAACTTACAGTCCCATTATAACATAATGAAAACGAGCTATGACGCGAGTGTAAGATACTGCAATGCATTATTTTAGGACGAGGAATCAGTTCATAAATCCATGACATAGGTAAAATTATTCAACAGCAGACGTTTCTTCCTTATCAGATATTATAGCATAAGTACTTACAGTTGTTGATCTGGTCTTGGTAAGTGTACACTACACAGGGCAGTGAAGGGAGCGATAGTCTCGTTTTCTCTCGGAGTTGCAGAATTAATTGTAGAAGCGAGAGTTTGGGGGGCTTCTCCTTTTATAGATATGGCCTGGAAACGCGAGACAGACGCGCGTGTTTGGTTGAAGCAGCGGAACTTGCTACACAGCGCACCCCTCTCAGACACGAGTGATTCAGGGAATCGTTATCTGTTTAACTTGTCTTGGACTGTGGTGATAGATATAGATTAATGGTGATTTTTACTGATTTCGGATATTTTCAACATTCTTGCATCAGATGTTACCTGCTTGAAATTTGGAAGAGAGCATATGTAGCCTGTACAGTTAAACAGAAGTACTATCATACTACTGCAGTAGGCGTGTTGTGTAATACGATGCTAAACTAATGGCGCGGTGTACAATTCAATGGTGATTTAGCTAGTGATGTTCTCTCTTCATTAAATGTAACGTATGAAGTAAGTATAAGTAGACACTTCCTTTTTAAAACTGTAATGTAAGTACATGTATAGCGAGTTTGCTATACAGGAAACATGGATGATGTACTGTGCTCTACCTCAATGCATGTTTACCTATGGCTTGGTGAAAGTAATGGATAATGTCTGACAATATATGTTTCCTTTAGGGCAATATTGCACATATTGATGAAATAGCAAACGTTAATCTATAGAAAACAGTGTAAAGACTGTGTAATCTCGTTAGTGAGTGAGTCTGGTTTTACGCCGCTTTTGTTATATTCCAGCAATATCAGGGAGGGGGGCACGAGCGATGGGTTTCCCATACTGAACCCATTTGGTATTCAAACCCAAGCTTTCGGCGTGACGAGTAAATGTTTAAACGGCCTACCCCGCCGCCTTCGTTATCCAGGAAACCCTGTCATAACGACAGTTCCAACGCCTTTCGATACAAACAAGACATTAATCTCTAAGGCTTCTTTCGTTTCTTTCATAGTTGACACTTTCACTGAGAACGACATAAAGCGGGTGAACCAGGAAACATAGAATGATGATAAAAAAAAATGCAACTTAATGAACGCCATTCCTTTATTTAAACTTTTCGCTACCCGTATAATTTCAATTTGAATGAAGTTTTGAATTTCTTTTATAAGCCACCATACATGCACGGCGTCACTTGAACCTATGTTCGGAAATGTTAAAAGGTCGTGGTAACTTTGCAATTCGAAAAATTCAGTTTGTTTTTACTTGTGCTCTTAACAATATATGTTTTGGAAATATACCTGCAAGTTAGGACCAGCGTTTACGTTTATGCTGTCATGTTACAAGACAACCAGCCTGTTGAAGGTCGTCAGAGAAATCGGTGTAGGCGAAAACAGGAGTCAGCGTATTTCCCCTGCTTGTCAGCAATAGACGAAGCTCTGCACGCCATCCTCACAGACAATGCTAAAAATAGAGGAGACTGCATATGTTGTTATAATTTTCCCTCAGCAACGTTTCAGCAACATTGTGGGTGGTGAATGTGAATTGCACCAAGACCTGAGAAAATAGTGGTTAACAGCATGAGCATCGGTATTTGTCTTTGGGGCACGATGACACATAGTCAGTTATGCGGGTCACTCACAGAAACAACACCACCACCGTCGATCATACGACATAAAGTATTTATGTTGGTTCACGTGTTTAGTTTTACGCCGCATTCCAGTGATCAACAGCATGAGCACTGATCTACGTAATTGGAATACCATGACGTGTGTCAACCAAATCAGCCAGCCTAACAACAAGCATGGGTAAATGAAGATCAGTTCTACCCCGGATCTTCGAGGTACTGTACCTCGGAATATACACCGGATAATGATATAAATCGCTATTGTTAGGAATTCGCAAAAAAAAGGGTCAGATGTACCTTTTACACCCTCAGATTTGTTTTGTACAGTCACTCATTTATAATACAATTTTCCCGTTGAAAACGGTTTGATAAACAGTTGTTTTCTAGGTAAGTGTATACGTGTATAAGCAGATATACGTAAAATGTTATTTAGCATGAGGGATGTCTTCTGGGTATTGAACAAGGGAGAATGGAAAACATAACCTTCCGGCGGAAAGAAACAATACACTTTAATTGACCAACTGACGGCTGCTCTGACGGCTGCTCTGTTATACATGTGTGATGGTGCATGCAATATTATCCGTGATATCCGTATCAAATACACCCTCAATATGCCCTGGAGATATCGAAGATGTATCAAACACAACTTCCTCCAATAATCATCTCCTCTTGGTTTTATATCCAACCACCAACTCGTCTCCGGACGCTGATTCCTTTGTCCGGACAGCGTGCAATATAGTATGGACCTTCTTTCTTGGTCATCTGGAAGAACATCTTGTCTCTGGATTAACATATTTTACAGAGAAAGTGTTCTAAATTTTATAGATAAAACATATTGGAGAGGAGCCCATAGAAATTCTCCCCCGAAACTTGTAATCTAGACTTGCATGGGCTGAATTGAGTATATTTGTTTCAGTGAGTGAGTGAGTTTAGTTTTAAGCCGCACAATATATTTGTTTCAGAGTCTGCATGACAAAGTTGTATTGTTTCAGAAACAGGTGTGTAGATGTCTATACTTATGTATAGTATTCCCAGAAATTATTGAGAATCATGTTGCGTCATGTAACTCATTACGTTTATTAACTTCTGACGTTTTACTTACATAAACATGTTATAACATCATCCTTTTACAGTCTCAGTCTTGTTTTAGTACTTTGATAGACCTCCTCGCTCAGCAATGCATGCCTGAATACGCCTAGGCACACTACCCATCAAAGTTTGTAGGTAATCGTGTGACAGGGTATCCCATTATTGGACCACCTCGGCCTTCATATCTTCAATATTTCTCAGTCCCTTTTGGTTTATTCTGTCCTTCATGACTCCCCACACATTCTCAATTGGGTTTAGGTCTGGGCTGTAACTGGGCCAGTCTAAAACTTGAACATTTTCGCCCGACAACCACTGTTTTGTGTAGCGCGCAGTGTGTTTTGGGTCATTATCATGCTGGAAAATCCAATCATTATCATACAGTGTTTGTACTGTCGGAAGAAGGTGACCATTTAGAATGTCAACGTATCTTTCTTTTGTCAAGTTTCCCGTGAAAACACACAATGGCGTCACTCTGCGAGCCGATATGCCACCCCACATGTGAAACTTCGGGCTATGTTTTGGTCGCTGGTAGATAGGTTTGACAGTATCTCTGGTCCAAATTTTCACACAATTAGGGAAAAGCCAAACAGAACTTTCATCCGAAAAGAAAACATTATCCCAATCTTGATTTTCATGAGCCCGACACCAGTTTAAACGTTTTTCCTTTTGTGCATCTTTCATCAACGGCGAGGGAATTCCACGTTTTTTCACCCAATTAAGGCTCTGTAATTCCTGCCTAACTGTCTCATTGCATACCTGAGGACTTCCTCTGCTAATCATTTCATTTCTGATGTTCTCAACACTTTTCAATTTGCCCCTACTCACAATCTGCCCAAGTCTTCGGCGATCCACAACACTGAATTTCCTAGGCCGACCTGCCCCTGCTTTGTGCTCTATCCCGGTTCCTGTTTGAATATTCTTCAAAGTTCTGTATACTGTAGACAGAGGAATACCATGTCTACAAGCTAACACTTTAGCATCAGCCTCACCCCTTTTAGAATCATCTAGAATGAGCTTTCTTTTCTCTCTTGCTGTAAATTCTGCCATGTCAACACAGGAAGCCGTCTGCTCAGACAAGGGAGATAACTCTTGACGTAATGAGCTGCCTTCTAAGCCTTCAAGAGTTGTCTCCCTTATTTAGTATGCTTAGTGCATAGTGAAAGCCCTTTTTCCAATCTTAGCATCATTAGAAAAAAAAACAAAGATTTTCTCAATAATTTCTGGGAACACTGTACGAATGTAGCCGAATAAAGTGTGAATATATATGTACTGACACATCGACCTGCATGCTCTCCACACTTTACATCGCCTAAACGTTGTGTCGGATACCTCCGCTCACACTGGGGAATGTCGACTAACATTAGTCCCCGAATATCTAACATTTGATAGCAATAAATAAACCCAATTAAATTTAAAAGGAGCCCCAGTGAGTTGGGAGACTGAACGGGGGGAAATCTAGACTTGCTTCAGCTTAAATTAGAGCTTTAGCATTGCCGGAGGGCAAGGCAGTAGGGAAAATGGTTCAAAGACTGTTGTAGCATGGGGAATGCGGCCGTGTGCGTAGTGGAAATACAGTACTCTATACATCCACACACTCAGATCCATGTTGATGTTTTACCTGCTGTTCTAGGGACTTGATAAGTGATTGAATAACCAAAGACAGTTTTAGCAGTGTCATCATTATTGTGAGGAATGAGGATACATTGTATGGATATACATCGTTTCTATTTTGCATAGACGACGTTTCCACGTGGATTCTAATGACATAGTCACTTGCTTGACTTTTCGACATAGATTCTAATGACATAGTCACTTGCTTGACTTTTCGACATAGATTCTAATGACATAGTCACTTGCTTGACTTTTCGACATAGATTCTAATGACATAGTCACTTGCTTGACTTTTCGACATAGATTCTAATGTCATTGCCACTTGCTTGACTTTTCGACATAGATTCTAATGACATAGTCACTTGCTTGACTTTTCGACATAGATTCTAATGACATAGTCACTTGCTTGACTTTTCGACATAGATTCTAATGACATAGTCACTTGCTTGACTTTTCGACATAGATTCTAATGTCATTGCCACTTGCTTGACTTTTCGACATAGATTCTAATGACATAGTCACTTGCTTGACTTTTCGACATAGATTCTAATGACATAGTCACTTGCTTGACTTTTCGACATAGATTCTAATGACATAGTCACTTGCTTGACTTTTCGACATAGATTCTAATGACATAGTCACTTGCTTGACTTTTCGACATAGATTCTAATGACATAGTCACTTGCTTGACTTTTCGACATAGATTCTAATGACATAGTCACTTGCTTGACTTTTCGACATAGATTCTAATGTCATTGCCACTTGCTTGACTTTTCGACATAGATTCTAATGTCATTGCCACTTGCTTGACATTTCGACATAGATTCTAATGTCATTGCCACTTGCTTGACATTTCGACATAGATTCTAATGCCTTTGTCACTTGCTTGACGTTTCGAAATAGATTCTAATGTCATTATCACTTGCTTGACGTCTCTACATAGATTCTAATGCATTTGTCACTTGTTTGACATTTCGAAAACACTTGCTTGATGTTTCGACATAGATTCTAATGCGTTCGTCACTTGCTTCAAGTTTCGTCATAGATTCTAATGTCTTTGTCACTTGCTTGACGTTTCGAAAACGATTGTTTGATGTTTCGACATAGATTGCTAGACGTTTCAACATAGATTCAAATGGCGTCACATGCTTGACGTTTCGACATGGAATCTAATGTCGTTCTCACTTGCTTGACGTTCGACATAGATTCTAATGCACTTGTTTCGATATAGACTGCTTGATGTTTCGACATAGATTGCTTGACGTTTCGACATAGATTCGACATAGTCACTTGCTTGACATATACAGACTACAGATATTGTATATATGACAATTAGAGTTGTCATCGTTCTTCATCTCCTTATAACGTCTAGAATGCCAATCAAAGAAGTCGCCATTAATGTGTTATTGGATCCAGTTGAGTGGGTCGATGTTCATACTGGTTTGTCTCCTAGTCCACTTCTGTCCGCATCGTCATGTGGGTCTGCAAATGAAACGGGTCCGTCTCATCGAACATGCGTTCGTGTATGCGCGTCTGTGCGTAGGCGTGACAGCGAATGCTGTAAGCTATGCCGCGTTGATACCATGGTGAATCCAAAGACCTACACTGAAAACAACCACTGAAAACATCCTTTTGGATATGTAACATAATCTACAGCTGTCAAAATACACGCATACATATACAGTCATCAATTGCTTTGAATAATCTTAGGTATCGTGAATGTTTGTATCTTGTCTACACAGCATAAAATAACCCATGTGTGTCACAGTTACTTGCAGTAATTATGTCTGATCGAGGCAGTGGTTCAGTTGTAAGGATGATGACATGCTAACAAGCCACACAGCCCAACTTTCCCATCAAATTTAGTTTAACTGTAGAAATTCGGATTAAAATGTGTCCAGTAACATTTGTTTGTCGAAAGAGGCACACCGAATGTTCAGGGTCTTCCCAGCGAGAAACAGCATATTTACTTACAGACCCACCACAGATAACTAACTATTTGTGGGTTGAATCGCTCCAATTGTACTTCTTATCTCCCTTTGTTTTGTATGGGCGATAATTCGTGATTGCGGAACTCGCTCTACGCCTCTTTGAGAAGAAATAGATGGTTCCATAATCAAATTTACACCCAATGTTTCTTACCAGGCAGTGAACATTCGAAATATATACAGGTAACCTTGTCCGAATACCGACAGCTACTACCAAACCTTCTTGGTCAGGAGTTTTATGGAGAGGTTGACGGACAGACCTTCGATTTTCGTGTATGAAAATTCGTCTGCACAGGATCACTCCAAAGACTCTGTCTGGTGCATGTTGAAGCTGGAGACATAGTGGTTTTAAATTTTGTTTGTATACATATTGCTTACTCTTTCTTGTTGGTTGGAAGGAAATAAAATTTAAAAAGATCACCGTTAACTGCAACTGTCAAATCATGTCAACAGGCGACTGAAAATTGCCATGAGAGACAGTTATCATGGGACCCTCTGTTATCGCAGTAGGTAATGTTGTCCCAATCGGGTATATGAATGACTACTAACATTTGACATTTTATATATATTTTCAGTTGACTGATGTTTAATCTTCATTTCCATCACAAACAATGTGCCACATGATCACATTCACAACTCATTCAACGTGATCGCGGCAATCTCAATTGTTTTGTTTGACCCAGAACTTGAAGCAGTTCTCTATTATTGCGGTGTTGCTATTTTCATACTATGGCGGATGATACAAGCAGATGACACTGTCAAACGTTTACTATGACATGTACTGAATCTAAATTTTTATTATTAAAAATTATCTAGGAATTTCTTTCACATTAGTAATATTATCATGTTTTCAACCAAAACCTCTGAAACTTCTATTCATTTGGATACAAGGTAACAAAAATGTAACAAAATATTGTTTTGCCGCCTTAAAATGTACCATATAATTTGCTGCGGTGTGCAGAGTGAAGTTGCATAATACGTCACTTCCTGTGATAGTGTTAGCAAGGAAAATATGCATGTGATCTTATAGTTGTTGCAAAATTACTCTTGACGAAGCAGGTTTGATTCATGCTAGATGTAATGGCAGTATGGGTTATGCTAGTTTCCAGATATTACAGAAGTTACTGAAATGATGAATACTTCAATATTTCTATGATTAGACATGAAATGCCAATGAAATAAATTACTTTTTCAAGAGCAGTGAATTTTTTTACGTCATTTGCATGTGTAAACTGCCGATGCAGTGCAGAGTTTTTCTGCTTTCCCATAGTTTTTCACTTGCCGCGATAATAATGAGTCAGTTAATATGGTCTCTGATATTACTACAGGCGTTGACACATATCATGGATCGTATGCATTTACAGTTTTGGGGGATAGAGTACCCCCTATCTGTTAACTTTAAGGCCTGACAGAGGTGTGTATGTTCTGTTTCAGGTAGTCTTTAGAAGACAATATGGCATCAATATTGGACCAGTATGAGGAAGAGTCAGCACGACAAGCTTCAGGAATCAGACAGTCACCTGCACAGAGTCTACAAGAACCGGTCGGTTGAATAAAGTCACACATAAATATTCACTGTTTTGTTATTTCTCTCATGCCATATATCAAGATGACAAACAAACAAGGAGCCATATAATATATTCATAGGTAGGACTTATCCCTGTAACCCCAGCTCAAAATGTATTCTATCTTTTGGAGTATTTCAAGGTTTTAGGGTTGTTTTTAGGGTTTGATTTTGGGTGAGGATAGTGTCAGTGTTCTTAGGCATGGAATGATGAAAAAGCAAAACCAGAGGGCATAGGCAGAAGTCTTTTCTATTTGTATAAGCATAAGATCTTCCAAGCTGTTGTACAATATGTACCTTTGCCGTGCACATTCTTGTAGAATGTTTCAGCCCTTCATATCTTTCATATGCATGCTTCAGGCAATGTATATTTAATAGCAATTTGAATTATATGAGGAAAACAAGGAATCTCATTTCTCACTGATTTGGAACACATGCTTATTTGAAAATTGAAAGAAAACAAGGTAAAAGATAAATATAGATGAAAAATTGTTGGAAGGTTATGCCAATGGTAAAACTTTGTTCAGCAAAGATTATTATGGTTTGTAATTTGCTTGTCATTTTTGTCAGATTGGTGTTGGTTTCATTGATGCCCGTCTGGAAACAGAATCACCTATTTTCAACAAGAAAAAGGTCAACTTTAAGTAAGTATATAATGTTTATTGTAGTCATGATTCTGAATGTATTTTTAAGAGACAAAATTGTTGAAGTATAGATGTATATATTCATGATACTTGAAGCAGGGTATACTTTGCAATATTTCTGCCATTCCATCTGACATGAATTCATAGAATAAAATGTGATGATTTGACTGTTCTGTAAACATGATAACTGGTGATTGTCTTATCACAACCCACATGTAAGACATAAAATCAACTCAATCAGATGTTTTCAGGTGATCATGCTGATAGACCATTGTCCTGATGACAGTGTTCTTAGTCTGTCTCTCTCCCTGAATCGTATTATTTTCCCTTCCTCTCACCCCTTTCTGCAATGCCAAAGCTCTAAATGAAGCAAGTTCATATTTCTGCAGGTTTTCAGTCACCCATCTCACCGGTGTTCCTTTTCAGTTTAGTATTCCAAATCATTTTCATGAAAAAAATATATATTCAGAGTCTAAGCATTGGTAGCATTTCTGTGCAGGCCGCCAGATACCATCACGCATCTGGATGTGTGCAATAACTTCCTAGTGATGGTGATGAGCTCCAACATCATGCTGCGTTTGGACCTGGAGCACCCTGACAACCCTGATGGTAGGCACCCTTGTTGTACATGCTGGGTTAACCAAGGCAGTCCTGAATTACAAGACCATGGATGTAATGTCATTCTATTCTTGGGGGACAAGTTTAGATATGGTAACAAGACAACAGTCTTTCAAAAGGATAAGTTGTCCTCATGATTGAAGAAAGAATAGACTGAGTGAAACAAATAAAGGATCACAGGAAAATTCAAGTGTTCCTTTATTTCTTTCCAATTTTGAACACCACAGTGGAAAGTAGTAAAGGAATGCATGATTGTTGTTGTGATCCTTTATTTGTTTCTGTCAATAGAGATTTATTTACTCATGTATTACAGGGTAAGGCTTTAGGGTTGATACTGTAGATAAAGAGTGGTGCATGGATGAATAGAGTACTGTATTACTGTATTAGACCAAAACTTTATTAATAAAAAGATTCATTAGAAAGGGAACCTGAGATTCCTTATCCTGTTTTAGAAAGCAAGCGGAAGGATAGCTATAAGATGGGGGCGATCCATGTCTCAAACAGGACTAGTATGATGCAGTGGGGACAAGAATTCCACTGGAAATTGTAAAGTAACTGATCTTTGGGTCTGGTCACCCCAGTTTCGTCATGAGGAAACTGAAGTGACTCAGTAATTTTCAAGACCATTATTAATATTGATGTATTTACAGAGGTAGAGATCCCACGAGCTGTGGATGACAAGGTTCACAAGATCTTCCTGGACCCCACTGGGAAGCACCTGATCATCAGCATGAAGTGTGGTGACAACTACTACCTCTCAAGGAACTCCAAGAAACCCAAACCTATTGCCAAACTCAAGGTACAGCACCAGCAATAATCAGTGTACAATTAGCATCATAAATGTTCACTATTTGTGAAGTCATTTTTGTTATGTGAGAAGGTGAAAGTTGAATCCCTGTTTTCTACTCTTTTGCACAATAAGAAATATAGTTATGGTAGACAGTTACTGAATCTAGTGAGTGAGTTTAGAATTGTACTGCTCTTTGCAATATTGCTGCAGTATCACAGTGGAGGACATCATAAACGGGAGTCATACATTGTACCCATATGGGGAATCAAACCCAGGGGTTTCAGCATGATGAGTGAACACTTTAACCACTTGGCTACCCCACTGCCCTTGTTAAATATAGGTTAGTTGAAAGATGAAATGATCCATCCACTACATTTACATGACACACATTAATACACTTTAGTTCTTACATGCTTACCTACCATATTTTTGTCTTAAGCACCCTGCGCCAACACCAACTTTTAATCAAATCTGTAAATTATCTTCGCAGCTATTCCTTACTTAGGCAGAATATTCACATTACTTGCATATCTTACAGATGTTGTAAGGAAATACCAGTGCAGAAAGGGTATAAGATTACCTTGCAACTATTATCTGAAAGGTTTTAATTTCATTGACTTTTGAACAGAGATTGTTCATTCCTACATGATATCTGAAAACAACAGTATTTGTAGCTGTAACCATTTCATACCACCCCAGGCCTGTGAAGGTGCCGGGGTAGAATAGGCCTTCAACAACCTATGCTTGCCATAAAAGGCGACTATGCATGTCGTAAGAGGCAACTAACGGGATCGGGTGGTCAGGCTTGCTGACTTCGTTGACACATGTCATCAGATCGATGCTCATGCTGTTGATCACTGGATTGTCTGGTCCGGTGAAGATCCGTGTTAGAGGTGACCTTCAGTAACCCATGCTTGTCGTAAATGGTGACTAACATGTGGTCAGACTGTCTGACTTGGTTGCCACATGTTATCGTATCCCAGTTGTGTAGATTGATGCTCGTAATATTGATTACTGAAATTGTCCGGTGCAGACTTGATTATATGCCACCACATAGCTGGAATATTGCTGAGTGCGCGTTCAACAACAAACTAGCCAAGCATATCTTGTCATTCTGACACTGCTGTATCTGCTCCAGGGTCACCTGATCGACTCTGTGGGGTGGAACTGGCAGAACGCTAATGAGACAACCACCAGTGCTATACTACTCGGGACAAGTAAAGGTAAGGGTTATAGTTTTTCTGCTGATCAGCCAAATATAATGTTCAAAAGTTGTGACAAAATACACAGTTGGAAAATATTCTCATTCATTCCAACGAAGCATAAGTCTTTTAACAAATTTGAGTAATGGAAATGTTTGCCATAAACCAATACGGGACAATATAGTTTTCCTTACCTTTTTTATATTTCAGATTTAAGAAATATGTTTTTCCTTCTCTTATACAAAACAAATTAGAAAAGTAATCTCTGTTTTATAATATCTATTTCAGTGATCAGAATTTTGCATGAACGGCAAGGATCCATGTCACAACCTTAATGTTTGAATGTAAAAGATGTTGATGTCTGAAAGAATCCATGACTTCTTTAATTGCTACCACTATTGTAATTATTTACCTTCTGTCCAGGCATTATATTTGAGACTGAGCTGACAGCCAATGAAGACAGTCGTTTCTTCCAAGGAAGTCTGGACCAGTACTTGAGACAAGTAAGTGTTATGTACATTATATTCATCATGACCTTGGGGTGACAGTGAAGGCTGTACTCACCGTTTCAGTAGTTTACAAAAGTACCCCACAAGTATAACTGAATTGCAGTCGTATTTAACCAAGTTTAAGGCTTCATAGCAATTTTAATCTGTGTGAAAGACATGTGTAAAAGACATGTATAAAGTATTGCTGACAGTGTCTGAGCTGTCCATTTCCCTCTCTGTCATTACTCAAACCAAAGGGCAATAACTCTAATCTGCCTGGTCGTAATTCTTGCTAATCAACACATGGCAGATCAAATTTGACTTTAATCTGAAAAAAGGGAGTAGCATGTAGTTGATGTATTATTTGTGACTTTTGAAACTTTCATTTGTTATGTATTATCTCAACAATACAATTGTAATACATCAATATTTCATTACACTCCCTTTGTATGTATACTCCTATATTAGTACCATCTGAGTACTGCCATAGTTCTGTAGCAGATTAACTATGGTGTTATGAAGGATTAAAGTGGTCTGTGTTAGAGTTGGGACAGGCCCAAATTTTCTACCAAGGTACCCAACTCCCAATTACCCTACCCTATCCAGGTAACCGTTATGCTAATTCCTGACTTCAAATAGGTACAAAATGGCAATACATTCTTCAGCTGCAAGGCTAAACTTTGGACCTTTGCAATATCTTAAACATGTATTATATTCAAAATCGATGACTGTAAATTATGTCTAAATGTCTTAAAGACAATACAACTTTTTAATTATGAAAGAATAAGATATTGTTAAAGCTATTAGTCACATGATCATAATGGGGCTGGGTAGTCCATAGTGACGGCACCTCATCTAGATGAACACTGTCCTTCATTTCTCATTTTCTCATCAGTATTTTACATGATTATGTTGTAATTTAAGTGGAGTGTTACAGAGCAACATTTGGACAATTCTGACTTTTGAACAGACTGTGTACAAGTAGCAGCATCACAAAGTGATGTTTGAACAGCTTAAATCCAACTCTCAAGGTCTTCCACACTACCCATGCCAACCTTTTTCTTCACAGCAATCTTTTTACTTGTTGAGTGTCTTCAGTTGAATAGTGAGCTAATGTACTTTTAGGGTACATTATGATCAGTTGTATTGGATGCTATCATCTTTGGATGCTATCATGTTGACCTCTAATACATTAGTTCTTCTTGAAAGAAATGGTCCTAGTCATTGTTGGCATTTGCAGACTGAAGATCTATTGATCAGTTGCCTGATGAAATCAATGGTAAAAGTTATATGGCATGGTGTACATTAAATTATTACCACGTGGTACTTCATAAAGGTGTTTCATAACAAAATGTTATGCCACACATATGTGTCATAACACCTTCAAGTGATTAGAGATGCATAGAGAAATCCAACTCTTACATTACCAGACAATCATATAATGCAATTCACAATGGACTTTTTTTGAGTAGCTTCCCCTGATATCAATACTTTGTTCAGTTAAAGCTTGCAACGAAACCTCACGAGGTAAGATTGTCTGGTTCTGTTGTCCATGCAATGTCAGTAATTTGTGTCTTGCCTTCTTCCAGCTCCACATCAAGGCAAATATATTTTCCCATCTGTGTTTATCTTCATATGTCTGTTACGGTGTGTTTATTTTCCACTGGATGAAAGTCTTTCACTAGTTTTGCTCTGGAGTATGCAACTTACGTTGAATGATAGTATATGTGAATTTGTTGCATTGTTTAGTTGCTGCTGCCACATTTAGAAATTTGTATACTTTTCAAAACTTCTCAAATCTGATTTCACTGAAATTCTTATTGAAGTCACAAAAAAGGTATTTGCTTATCCGCTGCATTATGTTCCTGCGTCAAAAATTGAGTATGTTTAAATAATCTTCCCACTAGCATCGAGTAAGTATAAGGACACTCACACCTTCAAGTTTTGGTGCCAGACCCCAGAGTTCACCCTTGAAATTCATACCAAATTATAGTGCCCTCGAGAAACACTGCCACAAAACATATTCACTAAAATCAGGTATTGCAACAAGCATCATGGATATAAATAATTCTTGAATTGCTAATGTACCCTGGTAAGGTGGCACTTGTAAGATCACTTGTCCTGATAATTTTCCCACTACACTAGCCAATTTTCTTGTTGATTACATGTATTTAAATAAACAACAGAATTAACAATGGAAAGTCCATTGGACACCAGTACAGCGTGATACACAAATTAGCTTGTTTGACAGAAAAAAACACTAGACTGTGACATCAGGCAATGAATTATTTACACCCCTGAGCATGAAAACATTTTACTTTTGTATGTGAATATAATGTGATAGATTATATGTGTGAATTGTTGACTAGTTCACCTGCAGAATAACTTTAACCATTATTCTAAGATGCTTCAGTAAAAGGTCAAAGGCACCGATTATACTTTATCAGACAATAATGTGCACTTTTTGCATGACGCCACAATGTGTTGGCGTCACTGGGCCATTCTAGTCTGCCCCCTTGTAATCGAACACTTTTGCATGACGTCACAATGTAACTGACGTCATGATGCATGTCAATTGCCATCGTCTTGTACAGTCTGCTACAGTAAACTTCTCCGGTGCATCCCATTTCTTGGTTTGCAGTTGGTTCACTCAGGTATCAACATTCTGCTTTCTGATGGATAAAATGTCTCAGTTTGACTCTGAGGTGGTAATGTTTGCAATGTTTACATTCCCACAATGCAATCGTGGAATGTGGCTTGACTAGTCAACTTTATCTGGATGTACTGATCTAAACTTACGTTGGTAGTAGAAATGCGACGTTAATCACAGATTCAGTTAAAATACTGTAAATCATTAAATTTTTGCGAGCATGATATTTTTGCGAAAATTGCGAATGACTTGAGCTCGCAAAAGTATCATGATGCAATTTGCTGGTAGAATGCAATGAATAATCTGCAAACAACCTGTCCTATCTTTGCTTTATTATTCACCACTTCATATAATTAACAATAGCTCTAGACAATACACATATTAAGCAACAACAGCAACGCGAACAATGACTAACTACTAGCATTACTCGTACTCACGTGTCACATGTCAAACAATGGATACCAGAACAAAAGTCACTCAATCAGTACATCCAATAGTCCAGACAGGTGCCATCCACACAACACACATTTTTCTTTGAGACTGTTTGAAAGGCCGAGACCATCCAGCGAGCGTGGATAGGTTTCATGACACTTATTTGGAGATCAACAGCTTCGCCCACACTGACTAAACTGGTCCTTCATCAGTGCCAATTTATTCCAGTCATTCCATTTAATTTAATCCCTTTGAAAACATCACTGATTGCATACATGCGGAAGTACTCCACTGAATGGTGTTTATAATTAGCTGCAAGCTTTAATAAGAGATTAGATTTACCCCACATAAAACTTTCAGATGCAAGTAAGCTTTGAGTCTGTCAAACTAAACTATGTTTTGAGAATTAGGCAAGTCGCAAAAATATTGTGACGCAAAAACGAGTGTTGGTTGCCACTCGCAAAAATATCGTGACGCAAAAAATTTGTGATTTACAGTAATTTAGGGAAGATATTTAACCCAAACGGAAATCATCATCAAATTGTTCATCATTTGTTTTTCTGAAAATGTTCGTCTTGACGCATGGGGACAGACACGTCAATAGAACAGTGCATCAGTTACCCCTGTGCAAGGATTCTTGATTTAGGTCACCAATACTGTGTGTGTTCTGTCTTTAATCTATTAGACGTATTAAATATGGCATACGGTTCGCTCTACCCCAGTGTGTTTTGTTATAAGATATAGTTTTGCCCTGAACCATTATAATGAGGATGGTATGGGGTACAGGGAACCTTATTTTCTAACTGGTAGAAGGTCAAACCAGTTTTTCTCCCTTGCAGTCTGGCCTTAGAAAATTCATGTTTGCCTCTTAATGTCTCTTGAAGGTTAGTTGTCATACCATGAACTGGTCCCACCCACTCACCCCTAAAACTGGAAATGCCAAATTTCATATGTAGCATTAGGTATGATCTTTTTCAGAAATTTAATGCTGTTTCATGCCCCAAGTCTTATAATTGTGAAGACAAGTGTGTTTTATTCTTTACTTTTATCATGTTTATGAGATGTCTGCTTTTGTTGAGATTTTGTATTTTTACTTGTCAGATGTTCAACTTGGGTAGAGATAAGCCTCAGCCAGTGACGAGTCTACAATTTGACCGTCTGCCGTCAACAACGATGACAGAATATCGCTACTACATTCTTGCAACTACCCCAGGGTGAGCATATTCAATAGAGGAAGCAACTGTAGCCAAGTATGAGCGTCTTCACAAAGTGATTTAATGTGTTACTACTCTGTAAACCATATTCGTCTGGTCACAAGCCAATGAAAACTTTGTAGTGTAACTCCATCAGCCTCATTCTATATCTTTGCATGCTCATACACCAGCTGTACAAACATCTACTCAAATCATCTACATCCTGTTGTGCATCTACTTAGTAGGGCTAAGTACAAATTTTCTTCATGGGTACATCACTTCGGGAATAGCATGGACCATGTCTCTCATGTCTATTGATCACTTTCAAGAGACAAGTCATCATTTTCTCTTCCTGTGTTAGCCAGTAGTTAGGGTGTTTCTAAACTCTTTTTACCTATTTTCAGTCGTCTATACCAGTTTATCGGGACAGTCTCCACATCTGCCGAGCCTCCCATGTTTATGTCCCTCTTCCAGCAGTATGAAACAGGCGTGGGTAAGGAACACAAGATAATCTATTCCTGATCACAGTGTTTGGCTGATTATCACTAGGGGTGCAGAATGTTAAATTTACCCATAATTTAAGCTAGTTCACAATATAGTGCTGGTGCATGATCCAGTGCACAGAGCTCAAGGTTACAAATCAGGTGAAGTTAAGCAAGATTGGATGCAGTCCGTGGATGGGTGACAGTGTGTGTCTGCTTGACTCCTGAGAGTTTCAAGGACTTCAGTCCTGTCCCACAATGAAGCACATGTGATACATGTGGTCTCACCTTAGGCAAGTGAATTTGTTCAAACTTGCCTCTTTTCATCCAGCAGAAATGGGTACCCATTTGAATAAGTGTTGTTACTATAACCCACTAATGCATAACAGGCAGTTTGGGATTTTGGAGATAATTATAAATAGATTGTTTGGGCGCTTCGAGGATGTATTGTGCTTGGAGCAATGAGCATGATAAATGAAATATTATGAATATTCATTTAATAACACATTCAGTGTGGAGTCTTTGATTTGTTGTAAAGGACAGGATATTTACTGGTTACTGTTTCAAAATTTGTGATTTTAATTTGTGAAGAAAGGACAACGGCCAGGTAATTCTTTTTGGTTTTTATTTTCATGGCCATCCAACATAATCTGGGTACAAATTATTTTGTTCTTGACAGAAATGTAGAATTTCCTTCCCAGCCCAATATGAAATGATCAGTCCCAGCGAGCGGCAGAAGATAAAGTGGTTGACCCAAATATTGAGCACCAACTGTGTGTGACCATTCTGTATCATTAAGTCCTGTGAAAAAGAACATTCACATGCTCTGTGTCATCTGTTTGGGCCATGTTTAAGTCATTTTTGTATGACTTACTTTTTTCATGTACAGTGCTCAACTTTTGTCTTTTTGAGATGCCGCAAAAAATTGTTTCTCATGACAAGTAAAATGTATATTCTGATAGGAAGACATGTTGTTTTAATGTTGCATGCATTTATTTTCAGAAACAGTGCAGTTTCTTGAGTTGCCAGGCGACTTTGGTTACAGTGAGCTCCACCTGTTCTTTCCCAAGTTCCGCCAGGCTGCTACTAAGTTTGCCTGGATGACAGGTACTCTTTCATTGCTGAAGAAGACGTTCAAAGTAATGTAAAGTGATCTTAAAGAAGAGATATCCCTTCTGAACAAATGTTAATTCAGACATTTTGCTTGAATATGTTTGTTATATGGCCAGTTTAGATGAAAAAGACTGCACTTTATTGCTATTGAGTTTGTATGGAAGAATACACCCAGGTAAGCTGTGACAGTAAAAATGCATGCTAACATGATCGCCCTCATGTTTCAGGGCCTGGTATTTACTATGGAGATATCGATGTCACAGGAGCAGCAGGACCTAACTCAGTATTGTCCAACGCTAAACTCATGCCGTATCCTTTGACTGTAGCTCACCCTTACTTAAAACCAATTACATTAGGTTGCATATGACTTTAAGACTATGAAAGTGTCAGCCTCCCTCCCGTGAACACTGAATACCATCTATGCATTTGCTTATCTCTGTATCCCTATTATTAGATAACCGGAAGCTCAAAAAATTCATTTTTATCTCTATTTTCATTTTGCCACCCACCTCCAAAATGTGTCTGTCAGAAATTAATAAACATTAATAAATAGTTAATTCACTATTAGATTTTACTCCAATGCCATAGACTGTTCCTATGTGTCTTGGTCTCTTTGTGTAATGGATGAAATAGACCCTATGTATGACACATTTTTGTTTCACCTGGTTCAAATGGTGATTAGCATACACAGATTCTGTGAATAGATTGTCACAGACAAATGCAAAGGATTATTTTTGAGACTGACTTACGGTAGCGGAATGAGACTGTCCTTAACCTGACACAGCTACCCGAAGGAGGCGGATGAGAAAACAGCACCCCCTATATCAATGCTGCTCACAGAATTCCATGTACTCATCCTATACCCAGACAGGTAGAAATATTATATGTGTCATCTCTCAGAGGTATAGATGGTCCAGCAATCTGGGTAGTTGATGGTGTGTCATTGTACCCTAACAACGCAGATGATGGTGAACTATGTGTATATCAGTCACTGCATTGTCTGGTCCATCATTTAGCTACCCTTGAAGATCTGAGTTAGAATTTATCTTCAGCAATCCATGCTTGTAATAAAAGGTCATGGATGCATGTCATCGCACATATCCGAATTGCATTGATCATTAATCTTGCTGTTGATGACTGAATTGTCTCGATTCAGACTCTGAGACTCTGTTAGTTATTGGCTAAAACCTGATAGCTGAAATGTTGCTGACTGGTGTTAAACAATGCACAAACAAATCACCAGCTTGATTATTGCTGAAAGCAGTTCTTAACAACAGGTGAAGGAAACATCAGTGTATGGAACCTGATGGTTGTTTGTTTCCTCCTACATTGATCTTAAACACTATAATGTTGCTGAATAATTATTCAGAGTGGCCTTAAACCAAAGTTGCTCACTCAGTACTGTACAGGCTAGACATCAAGTCTGGAATATTGCAGACTGTAGTGTTAAACTGATTGCCACAGACACAGTTACTCCACATGGGTTTTGAACCACCCCTATGTTACCACTTCCAAAACTAAACAACCTGACCAGTATTTTTTTTCACCTGCGGCAGTATTAGAAAGGAACCCTTACTGACTGTGACTGTCACTACCTTTGCAGGTTAAAAGCTGTGTGTGTGCTGAACGAGCAGCTTATATACGATGATGTGTATGTAGAGGTAAGGAAGGATAAAGTGTTAGAAAGGTTCAATCCTTTTCAAGGAATATCAACAGTAGTTCACAACTGTCATTATGTTAAGTCTTTCTTCTAGTATTTCTTCCAAGAAAATGTGTTTTTCCTTATCTCAAATGGAGACTTCAGCTGACCTGAAAGATTCTGTGAAGTGGTTGATGCATGTCCTCATTACTAAGGAACATTTTTCACAATATGACTCCCCGGGTCTAGAGGGAATTATTTTTTGACTGATGACATTGACATGTTGCAGGAACATTGCTGAGTGAGTGTGGTAAACTAACAAATGACATTTTTTCTGTATGACAGAGGTTTGGTAGACTACTGGGGTGCTGTAAAGATCCGATCCGTGGTCAGGTGTGGACCTACACAACCAACAGTGTATTTAAGTACAAGATTGTGAAGGAGGCACGTGACGTGTGGCAGATGTACCTGGACAAGGGGCAGTTTGAACTGGCCAGAGAATACTGCAAGGTACTCATCAGTTAAGGCAAATATGCCATGTGTGTATGAACCTTGGTTTGGTGTGTCTAGAATGGCTCATACCAAAACGATGACCTACAATCTACATTGTTTTTAAAATGAGCAAAACTTTAAAAATCATAACAGAAATTGGCAGTCATGTTCATATATGTGTGAATTAGGCATTGTTCTTTGCCACATCTTTTGCGCTAATGGCAACACAAAGGTGTTGTTCAGTCCGTTTAACCTGACTCCTAGATTGTCTGTGTTGAATCCTGAAATGACAGTAGTGTGTAAGGTCTCCATTCTGTTGTGAACGTTGGACCTACATACTTCCACAGCAATCAGGCCTAGCAGAAACCACAATAGAATTGAATCTTCAGTATCCCATTCACGTCTTAAGAGTTGACTAACACAATCAGGTGGTCAGACTCGCTCACTTAGCTAACACATGTCATGATATCTCAGTTGCATAGACTGATGCCTATGTTGTGGGTCACTGGATTGTCTGGTCGAGACTCAGTTATTTGCAGAACACGACCTTATAGCTATTCTGACAAGCATGTTTTGCTGAAGACCAATTATAACCCTGATCTTTATGTGTAGGATACTTTGAGATTAAGTATCTTCATAAAATGGGGTTTTTGAAGTGTATATGCATTAGATGAACATGCAATTTTTTTAGGGTTGATGTTGTGAATGCTTGTTACTGTCATTCTATATCAACACAGGATAATCCATCACAACTGGACAAGGTGTTAACCAAGCAAGCTGAATATCTGTTTGAAAACAGAAAGTAAGTAAACTAAATGTCATTACAATTATTAATAAAATGACTCCCAAAACTTTTGAAATAGCATTCTTTTATGACAATAATCAGAAGTACTTGCAATGTTTTAAAAGAACTCATTTACATTGCTGTCATTTAAGTAAGATATTTAACATACTATAATTAAAATCTAATTTATTAGAGATCTGTAAAACGAAGTAAAAGCTGTCTGGCTTAAAATCACTCTTCCATGATTGGTTTTGTCACGACAGATGTTTACGGATGACGTAATATGAAGCTGTTCTATGGATGAAATGTTGTGAGTAAATACTGGAAATTTGCTATGGTGCATTATCGATGACTAGTTTAAATGACCTTCAGCACCCATGTAATAGCACTGATCAGTTTGGACAGTGCCATGTGTATGATAATATGCATTGTTCCAGATACGAAGCCAGTGCTGCCATGTATGCAGAAACACAGAATTCATTTGAAGAGATTGCCCTCAAGTTTATCCGGCTTCCACAAAAAGAAGCCCTTAAAACCTTTGTACAGAAAAAAATGTCAGCATTGCGACAAAGTGTAAGGAAATAGATTATGTGATGTTAGAGTATTGTCTTTGCTCAGTTTAACTGAGACATCATGAGAGCTTTTGTTGTGGTGAATATGTGTTTATATTTATCATGCTTCCAAGTGCATTGCCATTTTTGCTGATAGCATACAGAATATGAAATTGAAACCCAAGTGATATCATAGGGGTCCATATTAGACCACCAACTTGAGAAACCATGTTTGATGGAGTTCATAGAGTCGTTGAATACCAGACAAAGGATGTATGATTGTAGGACAAGACGCAGATGACAATGCTGGTGACGTGGCTGATTGAACTGTACCTCAACCAGCTTGGGGAACTAAAGGAGCAAGGTTTGGATGACTCTGAGGACTACATGCACATTCAGGAAGAGTTCCGAAAGTTCCTTGGTCAGACCAGGGTCAAGGTCAGAGCCTTATGCTAATTCTGACATGGGATCGTAAATTACCTCCCCTTGATTTTCCACAACATTTTACCAATCGGTCAAATGTCATCATAAGGTTATGGATTAGGAAGGTAGCTTTTGAGAACTAGGAACCTAAACCATCACCATCTTCAACAGGCATGAAGAAATCCTTTCCATCAAAAGATTTTAATGGTCTTCTTTTGCAAACTTGATCGTAGTCAGTGCCAACCCAGTATGGAGATGTGTGTAACTAACACTCTGATAGATCAGTTAGACCTAGTAGAAAAGTCAATCAAACTGGCAAATGGGAATCAAGAGCAGATAATTTTACATTTGCAAAAACTATAGGAATTACCACAGGTTTGGTGTAGGCTTACCCAAAGACAAGCCCTGGAGATACAGAGGATGTACTAATCTCAGATTTACTTACATTGGTATCTGTTATTTTGATGATAATCTGGACATTGATAAAAGTACTTTTGTCTCTTTGTCTTTTTCTCTATAGAATGTCCATATGAGAGTATGTACTACAAATTAAACTAATTAAGACATAGTAAAATTAGATTCAAAAGATGTGAATGTTTAATGATGAATTGGTGATGTTTTGTTTTTTTTGAAGATAAGAAACCTATTGTCTGTAAATAACACACAATTCACAGGGCAGTTGAAAACTAATGCCAATATTACCCTGTAGGAGACAGCGTCCAACAACCGTGGGGTTGTGTACGACCTGATAGCCAGTCATGGTGATGTGGAGGACATGGTCTTCTTTGCTGTATTGATGAAAGGTCAGTTCCCTTCCAACCACTATGTCCCGTGAAGATCTGGGTTGGAAGTGATCTAGCCTGGAATATTGCTGAATTTGGCGTAAAACTGAACACACTCTCACTCTCTACTATATATCTGATGGCCATTTTTCTGCTTCACAACAGTGTTTGAAAATTGGATTTCTGGAGGATTATATGCCAATTCCTAGTTGAAACTTAAAGTTAACCCAGGTATCTGTACGTAGAAGAAATCAGTGTGAAACCAACAAACAACATGTTATTCAGGAAACAAATGTAATCAAAAATGAAATTAGACTACAAATCAGTGAAAAGTTTGGCAAATTTATGACAGTGGAAGAAATGTAGGGAGAGTGGAAGTACAAAATGGTAGAGTAAAATATAGTTACAGTGATGATACCAAACAGAGTCAGTGATATTCACTTAGCAGCAGGTGTGCTGACACTATCCAAACAGATATAGGTCACTTGTCTCAATGTAATGTGTGAAGATACAGGTGTGCAGTTACACCCTTATATAGTCTTAAGAAGTTTTTATCAGTTGGATACACTAATACCCTAAGTCTAAGAAATAAGAAATGCAATACAGGTAAATCATTTTACAACAGTATTGTGCCCATGAAGTTTCTTCCTCTTGCACTGAATCTAGGTACCCCAAGAAACTTTCAGCATCCTGGTTATGTTTAGGTCTTCTTGACTTTCAGCCTTAAACACTGTTATGTCAGGATCTGGTACCCGTGTGTTTGAGGGGATGGTAGGGTAGCCTTGTAGTGAAAGTGTTCAATCCCCCAACTGGTCCAATGTGTGAAGCCGATTTCATGTGTTCCCCGGCATGATATTGCTGAAATATTGCTGAAATATTGCTAAAGCTGCATAAAACTAAACTCACCCACTCATGGCTTTAAATCCCCCGTTCAACCTGATTATGAACATGTGTTTGTCAGCACACCATACCTATACTTCACTTTCTCACTCACTTATTCACTTAGCTGAAGATATTTTTTCCGATGCCTACAGTTTTCCTCTCCCTAAGCTCATCTGTCTAGCGTGGATGTTTCAGATTATGAGAGAGTCATCAGCCATCACATCCAGCATGAGAACTACAAAGGTGCTCTGGACGTGTTGAAGAAACAGGTTGGTTTCCTTTGCCGTGGTCACCATGTGTGGGAACAAATGAATGCTGTGAATTTTACCACATGGTAGTAATGTTGTTGTAGGTTAATTATTGTGATAAAATGAACGTATGAGAAGGTGTCTTTTGCTCACAAATAAGAAAAAAATAATTGCATACAAATACAAAAACATATCTGATGAAAACAACACAGTGTGTAAATAATGCAATAGGAAAGCAGTACCGGTACTTTGAATGTATGAGTCTCAACATAAGCACATATCAGTCTGAAGACCCAGGCCCCGGGATCATGAAAGTGTCTTAAGGTTATTCTGTTTTCATTCTCACCTGGATGTAATTCTTACAGCCCATACTTCATTTTCCTAAAGACCCATGAAGGTCTGGGGTAGAATAGGCCTTCAGCAACCGATGCTTGCCTTAAAAGGCGAATATGCATGTCATAAGAGGCGACTAATGGGAACGTGTGGTCAGGCTTGCTGACTTTGTTGAGTCATGTCATCGGTTCCCAGTTGCGCATATCGATGCTTATGTTGTTGATCACCGGATTGTCTGGTCCAGACTCGATTATTTACAGACCGAAGCAATATAGCTGGAATATTGCTGAGTGCGGCATAAAACTCAGCTCACTCACTCACTCACTTTCCTGAAATGGCATGGGGCATTATCACTAAAGTAAAGACCAGTTTCCACTTATGGCATTCCTCAAGGTTTATTCAAATTGTATTCAGATTGTATTCAAATCAAACACTCTGTCCCAATGACATGGATTGTTGCCCATGCTGTCATCCACTGGTTTTCTGACCTTGACCTATCAGTTTTCATTAGGTAATGATAGAGATGTTATCTTCCTGACTGCAATGTGAATCAACTTTCTCTTTACTCATTTATTGAATGAATTCTCACAATTGTTGTCTTTGTTTTGACAGAGCGAGGTTGAGCTGTACTACAAGTTCTCTCCCCTGCTGATGCAGTACACGCCAAAGGAAACTGTGGATGCCTGGATGACCCAGCACAAGTACCTTGACCCCAAACAGCTTATCCCTGCCCTGGTGCAGTATGATCATCAGAAGTACAGGGAGCAGGTGGATAGCTGATACAGTCATTTCCTTCATTTGAGCTTGGTGTATATGCCTCATATCAATACCTTAAAGTTAACCAACGATTAGACTGTCATATCTCCTATAGCTTCATACTGTGGATGTTTTGATATTGACCTGATGTAGGTACAGGGTCCGTCATGTTTTCTTGGTTGAAGTCCAAGGTCTGTCATATTGGACTGGTGTAGGTACGAGGTCTGTCATGTTTTCTTGGTTGAAGCCCAAGGTCTGTCATATTGGCCTGGTGTAGGTTTGTAGGGTGTAAGAAACTACTGATATTACATGGATGAAACATTGCAAGATTGTATTAAATATGCTTGTTAAGATTGAGTATAAAAATTTGAGCCCTAATAATTATTTGTTCTGGAGTTGTCCCCCTTTTCTCCATGCTTCAAATTTTCTGCTTTTCATTTGCTGTGCATGCTTTTAGATAATTAAATTTGAGGTAAACACCTCAAATTCTAATTCGCTCAGTGGCAGAGGCTGACTTCTTGTTTATGATGGACATGAGTCCTTTTAAGACAAAAATGGGGAATAACATCAAAATCTGAATTTTTACTCTCTTTGCTTACTTATTGTTACTGGGGGATTATCAGGAAAGATTTCTGTTAATCTGAATACGTGTTCTACCAGTGTTCAAACTATCTAAATCTTGAAAACTGTTCCAATCTTTCTTGCTGATGGTGTTTTAGGGCAATGAAGCTATCCGGTATCTGGAGTTCTGTGTGCACAAGCTGGGCAACAAGGATGGTCCAATACACAACTATCTCCTGTCCCTGTATGCCAAGCTGCAGTCAGATCAACTCATGACCTACCTCCACTTGCAAGGGGAGGTAAGCACTGCTTTCATCAGGTGTCATCTCATGTATGTTGTAAAAAATAACTTGCGAAGATTAGTTATGTGTGTTTCTGAATCAAGAAGTACTTATTGTGTGTTCATAATGTATGAAGGGTGCAATGAGTGAAGCCCCCATTTCTGGTGTACACCGCTGTGCTATTGCTGGAATATTGCTAAAAACAGTGTGAAACTAAAACTCACGCATAGCGTATGACATTGACAATACTGCACTTTATGCTACTAACAGAGATCCATACCCAAGGTTTATGGAGGGTTTATGGAAGTGTTGCTTTAATTCGTATCTAGAGGCATGTCTGATAATCATCTGTCATCCTTCTATCTATTTCATCTTGTGAATCTTTATCATATAAAGTATTTGATAAACTATCAAGCTATAACTCAGTGGAGTATCTGCAGAATCCACATTCTGGGTATGAATTCATATCATTTGTAGCCATATTTGTTTACAGGAATACCCAAGCATTACGAAAACCTCTGTTTTCTAAATCTATTGGAAGTGTCTCAAAAAATCTACTTGAATCTGTAATACAAGTATGACACGTTGTTATTGACCAGTTTTTAAAAGACATCGTGTATTCTGTGATATTTTTGGTTTATAGACAGGAACGTCAAGGAGTTGTTGATCAGCTTGTCAGATATATCTTTTTGTTGCTCAGGATGTAGATGATGTGAGTTACGACCTGAAGTATGCGCTGCGGCTTTGTTCCGAGTATGGACACAAGAGGGCGTGTGTGCATGTGTACTCACTCATGGGTTTGTATGAGGAGGCAGTGGACATGGCTCTTTCTGTAAGTAACTCCCATCTACTCATGGAACTTTGTCATTTCTGTCAGTTAACACAAAACTTGATCCCTTTGTATTCCATTACACAGCTAGATACTCCATATGTAGGCATAGACTATATTTACTTCAAAGCCCATTAGCCCATGTTATAATACATTTCTCTCAAACATACGTAGTGCAATCTCTCAATAATTCTATTAGCGTTCAGGGGAGCTACCTTATAATTTGTTTAAAAAAACATTGCACGTTTAGATTTCAAGATTAAATAGAGATGTTAGAAATAATTAATGCAATGTTACATTAAATCGACCCTCTCGACCTCTACCGGCCAAATATAATTTCATTATTTCAAGCTTTTGAGTTATGTCCCTTGGAACAATCTTCACTAATATCCCATAATGTACCTTGTGATTGAGACCAGTTCCACCAATACTGACAACACCGCATGCAACAGTTTTTGATGTATGGAGATTTGGAAACATTCCATATAAGGCACGTGGCATCTGTTTGGAAGTTGTTCACCTCAAAGTTTCAATGATCTATTTCAGGCAACTTATAAGGGATAAAAAGTCTTATCACATCAGTAGGGAAATGAAAACACATTCATATGCCCCTAATATATAAAATATGGGCCAAAATATTGTAAAAAAATTTTCCTTATAAATTTTCTTTCTTGGAATCTGGATATGATTTCTCTCTCTTGTGTAGGTTGACGTTGAACTGGCTAAGACCCAGGCAGACAAACCCGACGAGGATGACATAGAACTGAGGAAGAAGCTCTGGTTGAGGATAGGTCAGTCATCCTTGAATTGTGATGAATGTTTTGTGTATTGTAATCCAAAATATAACATTTCTTGCATTTCACCTCTTTCTGAAAGGCATTGTGAATTCAACACTGGTCAGGATGGGACTCAACCCAAAGTAGAAGTACAAGAGAGCAGGGGTATCCCAGAGATGGCATGAGTTAATTGCACAAATGCATACCTGTGCTGTGAGTTGATGATTCTTAGGGGCTTTAGGAGGTATTCAGAAGTTCAGTGGTTAAAGCATACCTTTATCATGACAAACACCTGGATTCAGTTCCCTTCATTGTTCAAATATGTGAAGCCATTTCTGGTGTTCCCTCCTGTAATTTGCTGGAATTTTGTTAAAACCCAACCTTAGCATACTCACTCATTGAAACTTCATTTCCCAGATTCACTGTGATTGAGATCCAGTTTGTCAGTGCCATACCATTGGGCACATCAATCAGACATGCCTGAAATTAACCAAGATTAAATGAGATCACTCAGTGTTTTATTTGTCTGATGGCTTTCTACCCATGTTGCAGCTCGACATGTTGTGGAGGAGGAGAAGGACATCAAGCGTGCTATGGATTTCCTACATGAATGTGACCTCCTTAAGATTGAGGACATCTTGCCATTCTTCCCAGACTTTGTCACCATTGATCATTTCAAGGTAAATCTCATCATGATGGGCCAGTATGGGAAAAAGCTTGGGAGTTTTTCAAAGGGTAGTGTTTTCAGTTTAAAGTAAACTGTCAGGCTCATTGGGATTCAACACACAAAGGGCATGCAAAACATAAGAAACACATTATTTTGAGTAACAGTTTTGTAACAGGAAGAAGCAAATTATAACATGTCAGTCCTTAACTAGAAATAACATAAATATGGCATAAATAAACTATTGGTGAACCATAAAGAATCAGCCAATCAGGGGGTTTGTTTTATTATCAGGCAATGTATGACACTAATACCAGACCTAACAACAATGAAATTGAAAATTATACTGATGGTAAATATTGTGATACTCTGAGTATGGTGGTATGCCATTGCAGATCTATGAGCAAGGAGTACCAATGAGATCAGTTTCCTTGGAAAACTTGTGATTCAGGATTTGTTTCCAACTTCAAATGTGTTCTTCCTTGTGAAAAGATAAAGTACCTTTTCCAATAACTCTACCACGTTTTACTGTTTCTTGGACACTTGATGAAGACTGTCACTATAAAGTTGCCAGTTGTATACTGAGATAAGTCCTGCTCATCCACAACCCAGGCCAACAGAGCATGTTTACAAGCCATGTCTCTGACCCATGGCTGTGTTTCATTATGGAGGTCAAGGTTGTAGATTGTTTTGTGCTCTATTTCTGAATCATATTGCATTGATAATTAAAGAAATTATTACAGGTTGCAGAGCTGTACTGATTGTTCAAATATTACAGCTCTGATACCTTATATACCTTCTCATAAATTTTCTTTTCAGTTCAGGGCTCTTTGATGACTGTTTTTGCTAAGAGTATAATATTTTGGAATTCCCGAGTTAAGTTTGAATGTAGTTTGCATGTGATTTACACAATCATTGAGATCAAATAATGTCCAGAAAACATTCATTGAACCAAGGCTTTTTGCCTGCCTGTATTACAGGATGCAATCATCACATCACTGCATGAGTACAATGACCACATCAAGTCACTGAAGGACGAGATGGAGGAGGCCACACAGAGTGCTGAGGAGATCAGGAAGGAGATCCAGAGCTTCAGAAACAAGTAGCGTAACGCATTTTATGTGCATGTGTCTATTTTAAGAGATATTTGTCTGTAATAATATATTGGGGATCCAAGAACCCTGAAAGGTGGGGTTCTGGGAGTTTCGAACCCACTGAAGCCCTCTTGGCCCTGCCTACACAAAAATAATCTTCGTTGTGGTCTTAAGTCATTTTTCAAAGAGGGGAGGGGAGGGGGGGATTGAACCCACTGAACACCCCTTGACTCTACCAACACGAAAAAAAAAACAAAATCTAAATGTGGTCTTTAAATCCCCCAACCCCTACCTTTTGATTCTCCTGTGTAATCTATAAATAAACCGTCTGTCATCAATAACATGCTTAAGGACCATTCATAATTTATGGATGGGGATTGATAATAATTTCAAGTGGGTTCACTCTTTTTGTAATCTGTCATATCCTGTATTTCAGATATGCCTTTGTGAAAGCAGAAGACAAGTGTTCTTCCTGCAGCTACCCTTTGATGGTGAGGGCGTTCTATCTGTTCCCATGCCAACACAAGTTCCACATGGACTGTCTGATCGCAGATGTGCTGCCCAGTCTGTCCGGGTCTAAGAGGTCCAAGGTGGACCAGTTACAGAGGAAGCTAGCAGAGAGGGATGAGTCTGTTCCATACAGGAAGTCCACATCAGCAGCACAGCTTGGGGTCAATAAGGATGGCGACGTGAAGGTGTGTTGCAAACTTATTTAATAACCCTGATGGGAACTAAAGGTGTTAAGTGTGTGCATATATATGAAGCTTGTAAATGGTTCTTCATAAGTATCTTTATTGACTTATTTATGAGATGATAACATTACACTGTTTGGGTTCATTATACATTGATAACCCTATCCTATACATGGTACAAAATCAAATTTATAGAATGTATTTTCAAGGTCTCGAGGGGTGTGTGAGTGAGTATGGTGTTGCTCTTGTTTCAGCAATAATCCAGCAATATCACTGTGGGGATGCTAAAAATGCTCTTCTCACATTGTATCTATGTGGGGAAACAAACCCATTTCTTCAGCATGATGAGTGGACAATTACCCACCATCAGGTTACCTCACCATCCCTCTCTAGTGGGAGTAAAGTCTCACTTTTTTTGCCAACTTATTGTAATTTTCAGTGCCCATGTCAGGTGGAACAGGTAGTATTAACTGTAACTTTCCACAGTATAGAAATGTTTATTACACCTGCAACACATTTGAACTTTGCACACACAAAATACTGCAAATCTTATAAGAAATATTTTGCTTTGCCATTTACTAAACCCCATCTACATATGTCTTATGAAATTTTATATGTGAGATTATATGGAATGTTAACTGCAGATCATCTTGGCTTTTAGTTACTATAACTGCTGTGTATCTTCAGGCGGAGCTGGATGACCTCGTGGCATCAGAGTGCATATACTGCGGAGACTTCATGATCAGGTATGTATCTGCTGACATCAGTTCGTTGAAGCAGATATTCTTTTGCTCATTTCTGTTAACACTTAAATATGTTTTTTTCATCTAACAACATAGGTTTTTCTCCCAAGACATATTCTTTTGTGCCCCAAACCATTTTTTAAAAATCTGATGACAAATATTTTTACTTTTTTCATCTGGAACCAAATACTTTTGGCAAAAATAGCACATCACAAAGTGAAAATCACTGCAAACCTTTTTGTGTTAAGTTGGAACTAGTCCTTATTCACCGTAAAGGCTCAGGACTGATGTAGTTGAAAATCATTCATGGGAAAACCTTAGACTGAGTTTTATTTGAAATGAAATAAAACGTTGAATGAATTTAAATAATATTTTTTTTTATAATATCACTCACATTTTTAGATGTGTTAATTCCAAGGAAATCAAAATGCATCATAAAGCAGGGTTTTACTGACAAAGACACTGTTAGTGATCTGTAGTCAAGAATTTTTATCTATATTTTCAGATGTATTGACAAGCCCTTTATTGAAGATGATGAGTGGAAGTCAGCTGAAGTGGAATGGGAGTAAAGTCATGTGACATGCTAAACCAGACAGCTTGAGGAACATCTATCAGTGATGCTCATGACAGTGAACCATTGTTTCATAACAAATTCACATATACAATCAAACAGTGTTATTTATTTCACACTTGGGGAAGATGCTCAAGCAATCCTTACAGTGCCAATGATCACCTTGCTTGAGTCAACGGTTGTTTCTGTTTCGTAGATCAGGGATTGGTCTTGACTATTCCTCACATCACAACTTTTTGGAGGCCAGACAAAATGCTTGTTAATTTGGTCAGCAAATGAATGAATTCACTTGTGCATGATGTGAATCAGTGAATATGAAACATTCATGTACAGTAAGAACCCATGAATTCTTTAGTCACCATTCCTGTTGAAATCACCAGGTTAACAAATCATTCATACAAAAGGATGACAAGTCTTTATGGAAAATCAACTTCTTTATTGTACAGTGTCCATGTTTTGGTATAGACACTTGAAAACTGAATAAGAAGCTGTACAAAAAGGTTGCCATTGTCCAATAAAGATGTTAATCATCCATAAAGACTTTTCATTCCTATTGTTGACAACTTCTAAAATGCATCTCAAACAGTTCATTCATACGAAGCTGTATCCTTGTCATATAGTTGTTGATGTTCCTGATGAGATAATGAGGCAAGGTCTATTACTCTGTGATATGTCATCTGAGGTCAGTGTTGATCTACCTGCCATGATTTAACTAATGTAAATGGTACAATCTGTAGCAAGCAATGGTAAGACAGAGACAATGGTGAAATGGCAAGGGTTGTAGAACAATGCTTGCAGTCAGTATGGTGAGATTTCTTGTGTTCGTCTAGACTATCAGTTGTCCAACTTCCATATTTGTGCAAGTCGTGGTGGCTGAGCAAGTTAGGTGCCTGACTCTGAGGATGTGGGTTCGAATCCTGGAAGGGACTCGACTTATGTACTAGAATTTGTACTTTACTTAAAAAGTGTAATCCTAACTTTAACATATGTTACTTTTTTACATTTTGTGTTTCAGTCTGATCAATGAAGTGTTTAGTGTTACACTGTAACTCCTAGATACAAGTTAGTGTCTCTCAGTTGATATTTAGTTTGGCAGTTCAAAAAACCTGAATAAATAATTGTTAGGAATGAAAGGCTCATGCACATCCCTAACCACAATGATGGGGAACTATCCAAACATAAAACCTTCTTTTGTCTATTGTGAGTTTCAGGCGTCACTTCTTTGTTTGCTTTTAATGTTGAACTCTGCAATATTCTAGCTATATGACTGTAGTCTGTAAACACGTGTCTCACCCAGACAATCCATTAATTGATATCATGAGCACCAATTACGCATTTGAGATACAATGACAAGTCAGAGTGAAATGCTGAGTAACGCCAAGTTGTGTTGACATTCATACCAAATTCTGCGCACCGTGTTCTAGGACTTGACTATATCTGTGATCATGTGGAGACTTTTCATACTGTGTACAGTGGAAGCTGTCAAAACCAGCATCTGTCCCATCCGGCAAGTTGTCAACACCGGCATAAAATCTCAGTCCCATTCGTGACATGTACATTTGTCATCAGCTCTACAATCCGGCACATTGTCTAAACTGGATTATTTATTCAGTCCCAATGAGTGCCAGTTTAGGCAGCTTCCACTGTACTTCATGTGTTAATGTTAAACAATGGTATGCACTGGAAATGTAGACAGTCACAAAGGGCTTGAGTGTCTCATCATTTGATTTGCTTCAAAGCAAACCCAAACAGTATATATTATTTTCTGAAAAGATCAGTAATGAGAGAATGTGAGCAAGCTTATTCTTATAACACATGTACTATTGTACAGGAATCATGTTAAATCATGGCAAACGTATAGCATAAATGTACATAAATGTATGTATTATATCAATGTGAATAAAGCTGTTCTGTGTATATCTGCTTGATGCAGCTAAACAGTGACATGAACAAAATAAATATGAATAAAACAGGAACTGTTAAGTCTTGTTTTTATAATAATGCATCCATTTGTAAAGCACAGCAATTCACAAATATGATGTTCGCTGTATGCTAGCAGAGAGTTCATCTCTGAGACATGTAGTCCTGATCAAACAAGGATGTCTTCAGGTGTGATTTAAAACAAGAAACAGTGATAGCAGCTTTGATAGTTTCTGGAAGACAGTTCTGACACTACCACATCTGACACGTGGTAACAGCAATGAGATGGAATGTTGTTTGATGCTATAGCTAGTGAGCACACTCCACAGATCAAAAGCTATGTATATCACAGCATGATACCATAGGGCAGACCTCAAACCCTACTGAAGAATAGGTCGGTGTATTGGCATAAAAATTGTATTGCAATACACCGATCTACCCGTATTGCAGTATGTATAACCATATATTGGGACCTTATTGGCACTAATTCAACATGTCAATCCTATTTGCTACATAATGCATCCTTACACATATCTGCTATGGTTCTGATAACAGCAATCCCAAACTTAAGGTGCATAGCCATTGTTTCTATTTTCCCGTTTATACAATTTACAGTTTTACAGTATGCAGTTTCGTCATTGCACCATACATTAGTTTTAGATATGCAAGCATCATGGTCAATAGCAAGCATCAGTGCAATAGATGCAGCCATCATTAAGCGATTACAAAACTACGGTGTATTACCATGGATAAGCCGAATTTATTTTGAGGACCAAAAAGGGGTCGGCTTATCTACGAGACACAATTTCACGAAAGTATTTTTCAGGTCGTCAGTGCCCTGTCAGGACGATGTTACAGGTTAAAGGTACACCTGCCTGGAAGTTTACCACGATTACAGCCACCTTGTTATAAATGATCGATAAAATACATATCGAAGTATACAGTTTTCATTATTTCAAAATATTTTGCTCCTAGTCATTATTAAATTTCATACCTACCTATTTACACACAATGTTCATAATCAAGTCCTGTAGCCATTTGCAAAATGGCAAGTGCCAATGCGATCATCTGTTTCTTGTGACTTCACATACAGTGGTTGCCTCCTGTTGTTTTGTAATGCCACGCAAGCGATACACAAGTACTGTTAATAATGGTATAAAGTTTCAGTAGACTGATCTTACAGCTCCATAACGTCAAAAATCAGTTTATTTCATTGTTGATAAGCAAATATGGAGTCTCATCAACTGACATCTGCTCAAAGATGTCAAGTCAGTGTTAGAATGATGGTATGTCATTGTGGACTATAGCTGGTGATGCTTGTTGTCATCCATTGACTATCAGCCAACTAGTCAGAACACATTAACATCGTATGTGACATTAAGTAACGCCAGCATCATGTTGACCACACATTTCGGTAGGCAATGCCGAGGCAGTATACTCCTTTTCAGAAACATCAAAAGCATTCATTCAAGTGAAGTGTTCTGTCCCACAGAACGAAATTGCCAAGAGTCAGCCGAGGATTGAACCAGACGATCTATCTGGTGGTCGTTGTTATCCCCATATTGAGTGAGAAAGTGAGTTTAATTGCATGCCGCAATCAGCAATATTCCAGCTATAGGGCGGCGGTCTGTAAATAATCGAGTCTGGACCAGACTATCCAGTGATCAACAACATGAGCATCGACCTGCTCAATTGGGAACCGATGACATGTGTCAACCAAGTCAGCGAGGCTGACCACCCGATCCCGTTGGTCGCCTCTTACGACAAGCACAGTCGCCTCTTACGACAAGCATGGGTTGCTGAAGGCCCATTCTACCCCGCGACCTTCACGGGTCTGTTATCCCCAAAGCACAAAGCTGTACGACCAGCTCATGTTTGGCGCAGCTGACATTGCATATGTACAACGGAATATCTTGGAGCATGTACTGTTTTGGCGAGGGTCCATGAAGGTGTCGGTGTGCTTCTATCCCGACTGTAAACTTGACCTTGTGACGATCACACAAAATATGAACGGACAACGGTCGGTCACTGGCTTCCTAGACTCTCTTCTTCCTAGACCACATGATCGTCATCTAAACACAATGCGATGCCAGATCGGCCATTTGGCGTTGGTGACTCCATGCGTCAAGAGGCGGTAGCAACTTTACCTTGGCCCGCACCAAGCCCAGATATCAGTCACATGGAGCATGTTTAGGACGCAGTGGGTCGAACAATTCACCAAAGATCCTCTCGAACAGTGTTTTGATATATTGGAAGGAGCCTCCTATCGAGAATGCAACACCATACACCAACGTCATATTTGAACGTTTGATACAGTGAACGAGGGAAAGGGTCAGATATTGACCTTAAGATAGGTGATTGATACTTGTGTATGTCTTGAGGGTCGTCTGCCTGAATCTGGAATATGACCGCACGACTATAGCTGGGAACTGCGAAATGAGACCATTGTCTCATTGTTTGCTTCCCTGAATAAACTAGTTTTACCGTTCTTTTGCATTAAGATTTCCCGTATAATTATTCCTTGAGGATCAGTTTATCCAGATGGTAAGATACATTGAGGTTCATGTGCTATGGTTAATTTATTATGGTAACACATTAATCCTAAAAAACGTATGGGGTGTTGCGTTATTTTTTCAGTGTATTCACCTGAAGCTACACTTACAGGGGATCCGCATGACTGCCATAAACAGTCTAAAGCAGATAAATGCTACTTCCATCGACAGAAGAGTTTTGAGAGGCAGGAACCCTCCCTAAAAACTGTAAATTCTGGTTTCTTCTTATCGTCTCCAGTGTGGTTTCCAGAAAAATCATAGAACCAGTGTTGCCACGTGTGTATTTAAAGATTCTCTTTCCTATTATCATACCCGTGGAGACCCGAGTTTGCATTAGTCTTCAGTAAACCATGCCTGTTGTAAGAGAGGACTAACTGGATCAAACTCGTTGACGTGGTTGACACATGTCATCACATCCCAACCGAGTAGATCGATGCTCACGATATTGATCATTGGATTCTGGTTAAGACCTCCGCCGTATAGCTGGAATATTGCTGAGTGTGGCGTAAACAACCAGTCAACCAACCAGTCACCAGCTTCTTAATGGCATGATGGGCTGCTATCGAAGACACAAGTCTATACGCTACTGTATAGGGAGTGTGACGATAGCTTTGTGAAAAAGTGTCTTGGTCTGAAAGGCCCTGCATGACTCATTATCGGCGTCGGTGCCGGCGTTGAATACAATGTTATAAAATGTTTAAAAAACAGTGTTCTGTCACACATTAAACAAGACACACTCCTGTATGCTCAGTATGGATGTTTTGGTCCATACCATTATGTTTTATCATGGCTGTGTGATACACAGGGAGAAAGCGTAGAGGACCTCTACTAATTCTTTTCTAAGGCAAGACAGACAATGTAAACCGCCTTAGAGAAATGCTGGCAAAGTGCAGGAGCATTTCGCCAAGTATCTTCATTGAATATCTTCTAAAATGTAACCTTACTATCTTCTTTCTGTGCCTCTGAGGTCTGGTCAAATGGCAGCAACTGTGAGGCTAGCGAAATTTAAACTCTATAACGGTACTTCGCGCGACAAGTCCAAATCCTTCACAGAGATCTTCCAAAACTGCTACAATTCAGGTTCTGCCTTATTGGATAATGCTCTGCAGAAAGGACGAAATGAGGCTTTTCCTGGGACGACGCTGTGCAATAATCACCCTTAGTAACTGTACCGATTTTGTGATTATCCATTACGTTATCGCTGTGTAACAATGTACCAGGTCCATAACACACAACCTACTGAAACAGGTCGGCAAGTATGGAGACATATTCATCAAATCTTAAGAATATCCATGTAATGGTGTGCGATAAAGCACAATGTAACCACTTTTTGTGTAGGTCTGAAAATATGTGGTAGAGAGATATAGGAATGATGCCGCTCTGGTCAAATGTCATCAATTGTGAGATAAGCCAAATTTAAACTCTACAACGGTTCTTCAAGTCAAGACAAGTCAAAAACTTTCACAGATATCTTCAAGAACTTCTGCAATTAAGGTGCAGACTTCAGGAAATCGGTAAATGTTGAAATGCGGTGGTACCAACCTAAGGCCAACTCAATCAATTCGTCGGGCCAAGCATGGCCCTCGGTTTAGTACCAAACCCAAGAAGGAGCTAAATGTTGAAATGTGGTGGTGCCACTTGCAACATAACGCCAACTGATGTCATTAGTGATGAGCCAACATGAAGGGTCTCTGCATACTCGATGGGCCCATCGCCAGTTTGACAACAACGGGCCGAACAAACTGGTGATTAATTATGGGCCAACAATCTGGGGCGAAAAGTAGATAAAACCACCCAGAATCCTAGCTAAGGGAGACATTCTTCCACAGACTAATTTATTTGTGTCAAGTTGCCTTTCAACCGTATTACCATACAACAAAAAATAAATTGAAATGCTTTTAGTGCCTTGGTTTTTAGCAAGAACACACACAATATGACGTTAAAGAAAAAACAAATTTTACTGAAGCACTGACACCGACCACGAAACCATCACGAAATACCCGTCAATGTTTGGATTGTAAATTTACTCCCCTTGATGTGTTAAGACGACAAAGTTGCTTCCCTTGATGCGTTCTTGGAAGCGGAAGCCGACCGGCAACATCTGTCTGATAATGGAGAGAAAATTCGCACTTCAGTTTCTCGATCTGGTGGGTTAATGTGTTTATTTCAATCTTTATATCAAGGTGTACTTGTTTGAACATCACGACACTGTACAGAGAGAACACGAAAACAACCTGAGAGTTGTGGATCTCTCTGAGTCTCTCTTCGAGGGTGTGTCCAAACCGAACATCATTTGACAGATGCTCGGATAAATGAAAACACCACTTACGTGGTCCCGCATGGAAAACTTATGTTAATCAGATTTAGACGTCTTCTGTTACCAATATTTATTCAAAGAACATTACTGTGTACATGAAAAGTCCTTGTGTAAACACGACCGTGTCCTGTTTGGGTCAAAATAAAACAAATTTAATGAAAGTTTTTTTCGCAGTTTCATACAAGTTACTGCCTCCAAATGAAATAATATTAAATATTTTGAAATCTTGAGGTAGTTTAAAGACCCTGGATCAGATGTCCTTAATGACTATTCAACAATGTTACACGACCAGGTCAATGAAATCGTATGAAATCACATAGATCTGTGGGTGAATAATATGGATAATTGACCCATAATTTCATAACATTTTTGAGACACACTTCATTAGTATATTCATGGTTATATCCACGAGAGTAATAGGTGTGATAACTAATTTATATGACACCAGTGCAATATGGGTATATAACAAGACTCTATGTTCTACATGGGATTAAGGTCAACATTAGTTGATTATGGCAGTGCAAATACCTTTAGGGTTATCCATAAATAGCAGAGAACTGGTAGAACAACCTCTGTTATCAAGTTTCATTCATCTGGGATATTGATCAAATATTTACTTATAGCTTGTTTCAGCCCTTCAACACCTGGTATGAGCTCAATGTATCTGAGTTGTGTATTGTTATTTTGTTTAGAACATGGCTCTGTGATACAATATTGTGATGCTTATTTCAAGATGTTTACTTTAAGAAAATTTCAATGAGAATCTAATGACAGTTCACAGTGTTGATGTAAACAAACACTGCTGGCTAGTGAACAGTTGTCGCCATATTAATATTTTATTGGTATTTACAAAATTACTCAGCCATTTGTGAAATGAATGAAACGGAATGAATAATGATACTTAATCAGCTATCTACCAATGTTCACTACCGCAGATCGTGTTTCTATATGACAGGGCAAAAGGGAATTATGGCAGTGTATATTAGATTTTTCCTTAACAATTACATGTAACAGTTATCACTATTCCAAATTTCTGATGCCATTCGTGAAATAGTGCGTATATGTACAGAGATTGGAATGAAAACTTGGACAATGGGCCATTTCCAGGATTGTTAGCCATTTTCTGAATTTAGGATGCACCATTGCCCTTGTATCAATAGTAAACTTCAAAAGCTGAATGGACCATGTTTTATTCTAATGTGCAAAATGGCTCATGGCCCCTGCCTTTTCTAATCCATGTATATACGGGACAAAATGAATTAGGGATATTGGTATTTTTATGACTGATATTTTATCAGTATGTCAGTGAATAAATGCATCATTATTCATAATTTCAACATATACAAATATCCCTAACTATTTTTGTCCAGTATATATTTTCATCATACAGTACCCTCAAATGATTGATTGTGTGACTATTTGAGTGTTTATTGTATAATAAATTGATAGGGAATGAAACAGCTATTGACCTGTGAACTTGAACTTGCTATTAGATAGGTCTTGGGACATTGTTCTCCTCTTCTGCCATCAGGACAGAGAAGTTATTAACAAATTCCACTCTAATTTTTGTAAATTTGTACTCGGAGTAGGTAAGCATGTGTCTAGTAACGCAGTATTAGCAGAATGTGATCGATATCGTATTAGTATAGAGTATCGGGTTAAATGCATTCGGTACTGGTGTAAACTGTTATGTATGCCTACTGATAGGTATCCCAAACAAACCTATATTCTTATGAAGAAACTTGATAATTGTAACAGAATTACCTGGGCATCATATATTAGGACATTGTTAAACATGTATGGCTTTGGTTTTGTTTGGGTAAGCCAAGAAGGTGGTACTGGCAATGACTTTCTAGCTGTATTTAAACAAAGACTTATAGATTCTGCAAAGCAAAATATGTTCAGCAAAATAAATGAGTCAGTTCATTTATCTTATTATAAATCATTAAAGTCATTACTGGATGTTGAGTACTATATCTCCAATGTACATCTAAAGGAACATAGACGTTATTTATGCTGATCATGTATTCAGCAATTGCCAATCCTATGTAATGTAAGATTTAAAGATGACAGCGGAACCAGCAAAATATGTAAAATGTGTAACAGTAATAGTCTGGAAGATGAACCACATTTTCTAATTGTTTGTGATGCATATTCCCATTTAAGAAGCAAATATTTACCAGAACTAAATTGTCCATCTACCGTAGGCAAATATTATAAGTTGTTAACATGTAAAGATAAGAATCTACTTATAAAAATTGCGCTGTTTATTAAACATGCTCTTTATAAAAGGAATTGTATCCAGAGATAAACGAGACATACATGTTTACTCTGATGTATATCTGTAAACCATATTCAGGCCCCCCTAAGTAATTGAAGGAATTACAGCAATTTTGAAGGAATTGCATCTCAAATGTAAACAAACGCAGCCCACTCGCGAAACAATTGCAGCGATATCGGTAGTTTAGCGGTAATAACAGAAACACATCGGCCCTATCGGAAGCAATGTCGGTAATACTGGAAACACGCTCGGCCATCTTCGGAGATTTTTCGGTCGTGAAAAATGTTTAAATTTGTCAATTGCACTTCATAGAAAGAAAAATTATGGCTCATAAACTTCTTCATGGCGCACGTTCATGATGTTCGTAATCATCGGCATGACTTCGATGTTCAGGTGTAAACAATCTCCAGGGGCATGACTTGTGACACTGTTCTGCAGTGACATTCTTTTCCTAAAAACATAAGCTATTGTCCCAACACCTCATACCTAAACGCATTCAACACGGGTGGTCAAAGATGCATAAGTATAAAATTGTAATAGTAGGAACTAAAAACACAACTCACCGAGACGGGTGTTTCTTCCAATGATGCCATGTTTTGCTGCGTGAGTTTCCGCTCGCGACCGAAAAATCTCCGAAGATGGCCGAGCGTGTTTCCAGTATTACCGACATTGCTTCCGATAGGGCCGATGTGTTTCTGTTATTACCGCTAAACTACCGATATCGCTGCAATTGTTTCGCGAGTGGGCTGCGTTTGTTTACATTTGAGATGCAATTCCTTCAAATTTGCTGTAATTCCTTCAATTACTTAGGGGGGCCTGATATTGTCAACACATCATATATCACCTTGCATTTATTTACTGTACATGGGCCAATGGCCTTCATACCGAAATAAAATCTCTCTCTTCTCTTCTCCCCTCTTTTAAAAAAAATATAGGGTTCATAACTTGACCTTAAATTTTCTCTTCTTTTACTTACGGTGAAGAATTTTATTGGTTGTCCTTTATTGCTGTCATTGTCAAACACCAGAATGGGGAAAATACCTGAACTGTATTGGCAATAAGTGTTATATGGCAATAAATGTTTGATAGCCTGTAATGTTTCTTTAATGTTCAAACTAACTATAGTATTCAGATCAGTATTCTAAGACCATTATCAAACAATTCGTTAGTGTTGGAAATGATCTTGTCAAGACAGGCTTGGCCAACATTTGTCGTGTCTCTTCAGACACTTGACATTAAAGCATAACAAGAACCCAAATCAAGTCTAGTATTCAGCTTTAGATTGAAGTTAATCATTTTTCTGATATCAATTTGGACCTGATATTTTGGGTTAATATTTGCATTATTAGATAACTTTAAAGGTCACATGCAACTGAAACATCAAACGTAATTAAAACACAATTATTACTTGTTCATGAAATCTAAAATGCATTGCTGATTTTGGAAAAACAAATAAACAAAATTATATGATTATTTACTTGTTTGTATAAACAACCAAGATTAGGCTACTGCTCACGACCTCATACTCTGGACAGGCATACTCTTTCAAGCTCCACAAACCTATTCACTGAGCTTGCGTAATGAGCGCAGCGCAGCATAGCTGTTGAAACCACCTTTTCCCCCAGCATTTGGGGAAAATTAGTGAATCGTCTGAACACAGACTTTTTGCATCGCAGGTTTTTTTCAACTTTGTAGGATGAATTGGCATTTTTGATGACTTGTTTCGGTAAGTGCAAACCGAAAGGTATCAGAATCTGCAAATTGTGTTTTACGTTGCATGTGACCTTTAAGAAGAACAAGTGTCAGTTTATGCTACTAATTCTAGCAATAGTACATTCATGACTAACACATGTCATTCTAGAACAAGCAAAATAGCAACTCGTGCCCCTCTGGAAGGGTTTCATATAGATTCATAAAAGTCAGAACTGCCTTAAATATCTCGCCTCCTGTTTCACTTGTTACTTGTCACCATAGCACTCATTCATTGTATTGCTGTTATTGGTTTTTAGTGATTCTTTTTTCAAGAATTTAACCTCTGATACGACTAAAGGAAGGAGCAAAACATATTTTTTAAAGACATTTTCACCTTATATTTCCAATTGTATTTCTAAACTGGGTTTAATAATCATATATGTGAATTATTATATTGAATATGCAAATGCAATTTAAAAAAATTCCAGCTACATTAAATCCCAAAGCATATACTAAAAAATGACTTTAAATATTTCGTAAAATGAACATTTGTGTAACCTTGCCAGCCAGGCGGAATTTTAAAAGGATTTGTTTAAAAAAATGAATGACCAAAAGAAAGGTCAGACTTAAATATCCCAAGAGACATGAAATATGAAATTTGTTAAAGATTAACGTTGATTAGTTACATGGTGATACAATGTTATTGTTTTGAAGCTGGTAGTGATTTTGGATTACATTTCCTAAAAGTGTTGGAAGCCCACATACAATCTCTAAAACAAGCCCACAAGATCAAAAGAAATACACTAAATTTGACCCATGAAACCTGTTGTGTCATTAAACACACATGCATATATTTGAATCTCTCAGTGTTCACAACTATATTATTCCTATTATCTACACAAGGCAACACAGTTCTGTTAGCCATGTTCTTTGTACTTTAGAAAATAAAGTTATATATTTTTCATAATTTTTTAAACAATCGTGTAAAGCCATAATCTATAAGTACAGGGGATTATTTTTTATCACAGCACCACAATAATTACTTGCATTCTGATTGGTTTGTCATGCTTTCACATTTAACAAGCATTGAGAGGGGCACAAGACTTCTGGATTAGGGACGAGAAGTGATGAGTTACAATAGGAGAGCTTCACCAAGGGAGGTAACACATAGTACACTGAAAGCAAGTACCTTTGCATACTTGGATATTCTGTTCATCTGAGATTAGAGAGACCTGGAAAACTTTTATCCGTTTCATTCACTACCTTTTGCAAAATATGTATTTAAAACTTAAAGTAATACATATTGTTGAAAGTTTTGTCTCTATTTACCAGTAGAACTGTTGAGTCTTGCTCGTTTTTGAAATTCATCCACAATATTGCTGAATCAACAAATTGATCACCATGTCAGCTATAGCATAGAGATTGGTATTAGAACCTTATTCAGGGGATCATTTATATTTTTTTAAGTTTGGAAATGAGAAATAAGATTATCACGAAAATAGTCTTCATTTGCAGCTGAAAATCTAGACTATTTCTTGGATCTAATTACATTGAATTAATTTGACTTGGCACCTGCATCATGGTGCAGCACCTTGCGTAATCTTAGATGGTGCCCTGCCCATCTTTTATTAAAATCATTGATATCAGCACTTGGTGGTTTCTAGTTTCTGTTTCATGTTGAATATAACTGTGTTCTTTGAGACTTAAAGAATCTCTATGAATAACTTGAGGTACTATTTGGAAATCTGTCATTACATACCCTTTCGGAATTAAGGTGCTCCTTTTGAAGTTCTGTCACCCTGTACTTTTCAGAGTCTTGGGGAAACACTATTTGCAGCTTAAGTGCAGCAATCATTCCCTATAATTGTCAACATAGCTGAAACAAAACTCTTACATTTTATCATGAATATTATCATAGAAAAGGAAGAAAATGAAAACCGAAAGGATGTTTTGGTTTATATTTTGTTGTTTAAGACCTCAATATTCCATTGTCCTGCTAGTAGTTTATTTTATACATTTAGACAATCAATCCACTGATATTTCAGGGATGCCCACCTCTACCATCTTATCATAGTTGCCACAAATTTTAACCTCAGACTATGCCAATATGATTCCACTAGAAATTCTACGAAATTTGAAAAAGATTCATTAGAATTTGGATATAGATACAAGCACATATTTTTGTCAATTAAATACATTTATCACTTCACTTACCTTCCATTCATTAACTCAGCTACTCGTATGACTTGGATGTATGGTGATGCATAAATAAAAAATTATTTTAAAAATTTAATGGCATATTTGAACAAGAATCATTGCAAGTAACAATGAAGTGTATGAAGTTGTCTGTCAGAAAGTTGAAGCTGATTTCAATACCCTTGTGATTTTAGGTAGTCAGTTGACTGCTAATCATATGGTCAAACTATTTTATTGATTTTCATCCTTGAAACTACTATTTGAACACTTGCCATCTCTGCTTTTAGCATTAGGGTACAGTGACTCACAATCATCTAGTTAGTGAGTCTGGCAGCCCAGTGCTCACTGGTTGCTGGGGACCGATTTTAGTTGAGAATGCTCAGAGCATACACAAGGGACTTATCATGTATTTAGTTCATGTACAAAATGAAAGGTTAGTGTGGAACACTTTTTTAGGTGCCTGTATCAATGAATAAATATAGATAAAAAGATGGCTCTTTTTTAGAGAGTATTTTGCATGAATGAGTTTGGGTTTACAACACTTTTAGCACTTCTCCAGCAATGTCACAGCAGGGAACACCAGAAATATGCTTCACACATTGAACCATGTGGGAATCGAACATGGGTCTTCAACATGACAAACTGACGCATTTAAACAAAGAAAGAAATTTAGTCATCTGACTTGTACTTATAACCAATTTTTTTATTGTAATTTTTACCAAGGTATATTTTAAAGTTTAACCCGTTGTACAAAGGATAACTGAAAAGGTTAATTTCAGTACAGGTTTCAACAATCAATAAAAGATCTTTATAAATGAGGACAATTCACAACTGCACGTCTTTGATGAGTCAGTTGATCTATACTATGGACATCTGTATTTTCATCTTCTGAATGAACTGGTCTGAACATGTCTGACTGACATGAGTAAATACAGGTATTGATTGTAGCTATAACCTGTTGTTCATGTTGATAGGTCAAAAATATGACGTTGAGGATGTATAACACGTAACAGATAGGTGTTATCAAGTTTTCCCCTTTGTCATGTTTATCACTGGACAACTATCCAGCTTAGCTACCAGTATCAACAATCTATACTAACCTTGTGTTCACTCTAGAGAGCAATGGTGGGACTCAGAAATAAAGCTGTCTCAGTGTGGGAAACTCCTAAAACATCCAGGAAGCCCACAGGTCTGATAACTAAAAACCATTGCTGGCCCTGTGAACATGTAACCAGCCCTGTATTAAAAATAGGAACTGAGATCAAGTGTTAAAATAATGTAATTAATGAATTACTTGATGTAAGGCAGACTTAAGCATGTGTAAAAGCATTTTTTTTAAAAACAAACAAACATATCTTGGTGGTCCCTGTTGATTAATTTAGTATCATTGCCATCTGAATCTGAAATACAGGCAAAGTCAGAATCAATCTGAAAATCTTTTGCAAGAATGTTCTCTTCATGTTCTTCATGCTATGAGCACAGGGGATGTGCAACTCTCACTTTGAAAAGTAAACGTGTGCATCAGCATATTTAACAAATACAACTTGGTCACTGAAAGCATTCTTGAGACCAATCACGTTTAGTGTTAGATAAATGGATGGAAGTTAGGGATTGATTAATCATGGACTAAACAGACATAGGCTAACCACAAATGTAATTATTTTCAAATATTTCCATAGTCACTGACATGTTCAAATATATACCCTTGGAAAATGTATTGGCCCACAATGCTGGGTAAAAAATAAAGTTGTAAGTTTGCCATGTAACTAGCAAGTAGCGGGTTGTCGGCAGAAGCTATTTCATACAGCGGTTATCTGTTTGAAAATGTAATGTAATTTTTGTACATATTGCTAAATGAAAAAAGAACCTAGAATAATGCTTAATTTCAGCTTCAGTTGAGGCAATCAGGAGGTGCCTATTCCTGTTAGACTTGAGTTTGATTCATTGCTGTTCTTAAGTGTCTGGGAGACAGAATATTCTCTTACTAGTAAACCTTGTCAACTTCCTGATATATTGGTTAAGAACCATGGATTAAGACATCCCTACTTTCTCTCCAGATCTTAAATTAATTCTTAAAAATGTCCATGAACATAACATTTAACATAATATTAGTGATTAAAATATTTTTAACTTAGTCTTACTTTGAATAATATCAAATGTTGAAATCTGAATTTTTTAATGTGTCAAGTATAATATGTGCCATTACATCACAAACTAGTAAGATAGATTAGTGCATATGAATTACTCTCATATGTTTGTCAGAGGTGAATTGTCCATTATTGGAATGTTATTAGTGTTCATGATATTCAGAGTGATTTCTTTTATGTCTCCTATGATTCATGCAGTAATCTGTTTATATGCTTTCAGTATTAAAGTTCACCCAGAATGAGTGTTGCAGTTTCAGAAGGAGTTTTAGTATAGTGAACATTTTTAGAACAAATTTTTGTTGATCTAGAAGCAGCAGTGACATATAAGTAGAAACATAACTTTTTTACTGCAATGAAACATATTTTATGGTGAGCACTTGGGCTCCATGAACAAAGGCAAATGTTGATGAAAACTTCATCACTGACTAAAGGGAATCAATCATCAGAGCTTCAGAATGAGCATCACATGTCTAGCAGAAATATGACAAATTAGCAGTAATATCATTGATTCAGGTGAGACATCACATCTTTACCAGAAACACCACAGATTTAGTAGAAACATGACCTGTTAATAAAAGTATTTCATATTTAGCTGAAATATCACAGGTTTAGGAGAAACATCAAAAGTTTGAGAGAAGTATCTGAAATTTAGCTGAAAGGTTGAGGAACATTGCAAGCAGAAACATCACAGGTTTTGGAAAAGCAGTGAACATAACACATTACCTGCAACATCATCAGCTTAAGAGAAGTAAATGTTTTCACAGAAACATTACAAATTTGGGAGAAACATCACCATGATCAGTGAATCAATAAGAAGAATCACCGGATACTTTAACACTACATCAGAAAACAATGAAAACAGAACCCAGCTTTCTTAAACTACATGATGTCTTGCTGCCATGTCTAATACTAGTATTTAGCAACTTGTTGGCACATTAGATTTTGTCTCCAGCAAAGTATATATCTCCTTCTGAAGCATGCGACCAAAGACACGTAACACATTCCATTGCAATATCACAAATATGTCTCTTCGAACTTATCCATCGTATTCAAGAAACATCCTGATGCTGTCCATGGTGTAAAGTTATGTAACGATGCTGTCATAGTTTCACTGACTCCAGTAGACCCGTGCCTAACATACCGTGCTATCATGAAACAATAGCAAGCATTGTGGCATCATCTAATCATTACACAGGTAACAACCTCCCTGATCCTAGATAAACTGTCCACAAACGCTAACTCTAGCACTAGCGAGTCTGTTGTCGAAGGGCGGCGTGCAATCTTGGCGTCTATTGATTAAACAGCGGTGTAACAGCTGGTTAGTTTACTATAGTCTGTATCAGATAGCAACTCCTGAGATTACTGAGGGCGTGTACAACAAGACTGATATTTTTAAAGGGCAATAAATCTTGGTCAGGAAATCACAATCAGCTGCTACATTAACATAAGCCAATAAATAACATTAACAGATTAATATATGATCTCAAGCTCTTGATAATGCATGTGTTAAAGCTGATGTGTAAATTTATACAGAACAAATCAATTTACGGATCATGACATGATTCAAAGCCTATTTATGACCGTGCGCTCGGCCTGCAAGACATATCCCCAAACCTAGCCAGAATCCATGACTCAATTCTAGGTCTGTATATTCCATAACTCAGCAATGGCTATATTAAGTATATTAAGTAAAACAGATATGAAATGACTCCATTTTCCATTTGTGATTTTATTTATATTAACTTTGACACTGCAATAAAAATGTTTTCTTGCCCAAGTGATGATGTTCATCTCCATCTGGATGGTTGCATTGTTTTTGGTGCCTGTTGGATTCATAATGAAATGTATGAGGTAGAATCCGAAAGGAATGTTGCAATACAAAGACTGCTACAAATACTGTGTGAGGCAAATATGATATGTATCACAAATTAGGGGCACCAAATACTAATATCTAGTCACAAATACATTATCTAGTCACTTATGCATTATCGAGTCATGATTACATTTACTTGTCACAGATACATTACCTAGTCACGATACATTATTTAGTCATGAGTACATTGTCTAGTCATGAATACAAATATCTAGTCATGAATACATGATCTAGTCATAGTCATGAATACAACAATAATGTCACAAATACACTATCTAGTCACAAATGCATTATATAGCCATGAATACATTATCTAGTCATGAATGCAATATCTAGCCATGAATACATTATCTAGTCATGAATGCAATATCTAGCCATGAATACATTAGTCACGAATGCATTATATAGCCATGAATACATTATCTAGTCATGAATGCAATATCTAGCCATGAATACATTATCTAGTCATGAATGCATTATATAGCCATGAATACATTATCTAGTCATGAATGCAATATCTAGCCATGAATACATTATCTAGTCATGAATGCAATATCTAGCCATCAATACATTATCTAGTCATGAATGCAATATCTAGCCATCAATACATTATCTAGTGACAAATACATTATCTAGTCAGCAACTGCAGCAACGTACCTCTTAATGATTTGGTTGACAGGACCATAGGTGGCCATGGCATACTGACACATGTAATGACACAGCATGGCTTGTATGTGTGCCATTTTGCATATCTCATTTTGGTACATAAATAAGACAGCTGATTTCAAGCAAAACACTCTTTCTTCCAAACATTCATGAATATTTAATTCTAACTACCATAAACAGCGAATTGAATTCATTATGGGAGTCAATTCGATTCACGAAATATGCAAGTGAATTGTATCATTGTGACAGGCAAACATTTTTACCACTGGGCTACCCCCAACACCTCCTCACAACTATGTGATTGAAACCATTTCATCAAACACCGACAACACTGCACTGCATGCCACAGTTTTTGATGCATGGGGCATTTGTTTATATTTCATATATTACAAGTGTTCTCTGTTTGGAGACTGTTCACTGTGAAGTTTCAGTTACCAATTTCAGTCAAGTCGTAAGAAGACAATAGGTCTTTTATTGCATACGTCAATAGGAAGTTAAAGTGAATGCATAATATATATGGAATAGGCCAACATGTTGTCGAAAATGTATGACCTTGTGCCTTTAATATAAATGTACACATTTGCAATTTTACCTTAATAAAAATTTAATACAATTATTCTCTTTTTTTCGGAGAGGTTCCTCCTTGAAAATGTCTACTCACATCTTAAATTGGCTAGTAAAAACATATTCAGTTAGCCTGTACATGCTTTGAACAGTTATTTCAACCAACCATTATAAGTAGTCAAAAGACATTGATTTACTGCCTACAAATTGGCAATAATTGACTTTAACTGCAAGTCACTCAAAGGAAAGCCCAATAAACACCCAATAAAGTAGGTAACTTATCGCAGTTAACATTGTTCAGATCCTGGAGTGAGCAGGCGTCACATCACTGTCTTCCGTCTGTTAAACAGTTAAATTTGAAACAGTGCATAGCAGAAAAACATCTGTGAGGCCTTCCTTAAATCAAGATAGGAGTGCAGTTGTCAGAGTCTCCCTCGATAAAAGATAGCTTATTTGTTGCTGTTGTTTTAGAGTTACCAAGTGTTGGTCTACTGTTTTCTCGGAAACATAAATACTGTCATTATTTTATGTGCAATGGTGTCATTAACAGGAAATGTATTTTTCACAGAGAAGGTAGGCTTCCCAGTTTCCTTATTTCTTCATCCTGTTTCTTTGAATGTCTGTATATTGTTACATTATCTTATGACATGCCTCTAAATTTGTGTGAATCTCAAATTAATTCATGTACCCCAGTAGGTATTATCTATTGTATAAATATATTATCTGATTTGATATTTTCGTTCAAGGTAATTTGAGGTGTTTGAAATCTGCAATGGATGATTTGAAGTGATTGATAACATTGTTTGATGTTTTATCAAATTGACTGACTGCTTGCTGTGACTCACATGACATTATGGCAGCTCAGTGTTTCTTCAATAACTTTGTAATGGGTAGACTGTCTTCCCTGAGAATCAGTGTTTGGAGTTTGGTCCCCTGTAATGTCATGCCAACTAAGTGTGAAAGATGGTATTTAATTATACCTGTCTGACACTCTGCATTAGTGGGCAGCAGTGGGGCAGTCTAGTGGTTAAAGTGTTCACCCGTCACGCCTAAGACCCAGGTTCAATACCTCAGATGGGTACAGTGTGTGAAGGCCATTTCTGGGGTCCCTTGTGATATTAGTTACATATTGCTAGCAACAACATAAAATTAAATTTACTCACAATTTACCATGCATGTGACTTTCAACCCTATCTCACCTCATATCACTGACACTGCCTCATGTCACTTTGGATGTAGGGAACACTTGGTGGTTAAAGCATACTTTATAATTCCTTATTCCCCTGAAGGGAATTTGCTTTACATGTAACAGACAGAGCAACACTATGGACATACATGTTACACAAAACACAACAGAATACTCAGTGAACATATACATAGGAATATATTAAAAGGTTTAATACAAGTTATGAGAAAATATACATTAAGAGGTTACAAGTATATGACATCAACAAAAAAACAAAACAATAGACACTGCTATATAGCTAAAATTAAAACCTTTTTATTATAGACTTAGATGATATTTGTTAATAACCTTTTATAATGACTGGCTAGGAAAATATGAAATAAAATAAAAATGTTACTAATATGTACATATAGCTGTAAATTTTTAAATTATCTATCTAATAAGGGAGAGTCATCTTCCACTAATATTCTTACGGACAGGGGCAAGACATATTTAAATCTGGCGTCTTAGCATTGTTTGTTTGCCTGTTTGTTTGTTTGCTTGCTTGCTTGCTTGCTTGCTTGCTTGCTTGCTTGCTTGCTTGCTTGTACTTGGTTAACACGTCATCGGATCCCAAGTGCACAGGTCGATGCTCATGCTGTTGCTCACAGGATTGTCTGTCCCAGTGTCAGTTATTTACAGACCAACACCATATAGCCAGAATATTGCTGACTGCAACATTAAACTAAGCTCACTCACTCACTCTCACTCAACAAATAAAGCCAGTAAATACAGGTTTTGATAATTTTCATTTTTCTTGTATGTTTGGTTTTTCATAATATCTTCTATTTTAACATTTTTTCAAAAGTGTTGTCAATTACAACCTATCCTAGCACATCATGTGATGGTTAAAAGTTTTTAAAAAATTAGGCAACACAGAATACAACTGAAAACATTTTAGCACTTAAATGATATTTCTAGTTGTGATCTTCATGATCTTAGGAACAGATGATATGTGCATATATTAATCCAAGTGTGTGATATGATAAGGTGTGTAAGATATCATTTACAGTATTAATATAATACAGCTGCATTTGCAGATACTGGAAGAGAAGTGCCAGTCAGTGAAAAATCTGACCTATAGGTCACACACCTGTTGTGGTAAAGTCCATACAATTATCATATCCTCTGGTATTTGTAGCTGATATAGCACAGGATAATTTATATGTATATTTCTGAGAAATTACTGGGAGTTAACAATGTATCGTCCATTTAATCAAAAGGTGAGACCTTTTCAATTTGAACAAATATTTGAAGTTTGACATATTTATGAAGAATATATCACAGTGTGTTTAGACACTAGTCAGAAACAAAACGTTTCTACAATTGTTACTGGTCTGCTATGTTCATCTCAGAATGAAACCTGTTAAGATCTAGGTTAGATTTGAATTATTTACAGATCATTGCCATATTGCTGAAATACTGTTTCTGAGTGTGGTGTTAAACAACAATCAATCATCTTAGAAAGTATCTTCATTCTAAAATTTGTTAAAATGATGTGTCAGAGTTCAGTTTCAAACTGAAATTTTTCTCAGATATTAAATGTATAACCTCTTTTGTAAAGGTCAAAGAATTGGTCAGTACAGGTGTGGTTTCCCAACTTTTTCGTAGCATTATTCCACAGATGTTAGAGATATATTAACATCCCATTTTGACATAACTTAAAAACTGTGCAAGGATATTATTAATTTCTATTTATTGAATACATGGCCTTGTATTTGTATGTAGAAGTAAATACAAGAAAATTTATTGAAATACTTGGCAGTGTTTTTTGTTAAGATGAAATAAATCTTTCGAGACATTCAACATGTCACTGTGGTGATTTCATTACTTTTTATCCCTAATGTTGCTTTGTTTTTATCAGTGTAAGAAATCACAGGCAAACTGTAGCGCAAACGGGGGTTTCGTAGCATAGAAAATATTACAAGTCTTCCTGTATGCGAGTGAAGTGAGGAGAAGGTTGGCAACATACTTCCCTTGCTTGGGATCGAAAAATATTGTTCATGTCAAAATAACACATCGTCACCATCAAAGGTACACTCCCACTTTCTCACTTGGTTGTGCTCTCAGATTTCCTATCCCATGTTATATAATTACACACGTGAAATATGTTTTATTCAACATTTTAAGCGCCACTCATGGTATTCAGATCATTCTTCGCCTCCATTACCCCTGTCAGCTTCCGGTTGAATGGAGTGACGGAACAAGAATAAGCAGAAATGAAAAAGAAATACCACTTTGCCTAATTTTATCATGAACCTGTTGGAGTTTATTTGTCTTATCTGTCGTCGCTGTTGTTAGAATTTTCGTAACATTCATTCTACATAAAAACACTTCTGGCGTAATGGGCAAATGAAGCATGGGAGGTAACTGTAAGTATTCCATATGGAATAATACCCTCCCGTTCCTTCACTCCGTTGAAACGGAAGCTGGAAGGGGGAATGGAGGCAAAGAACGGTCTGATATACCAGTTGCGCTTAAAATGTTGAATAAAGAATATTTCACGTGAGTAATTGTTCAACATGGGGTTTAAGATGTGAGAGCACTCCCCACTGAAGAAATGGGTGCACATGTTTGATGGTGGTGATATTTTATTTCGACATGAAGAACACTTTTCGAACCGAAGCGACGACAGTACGTTGCCAACCTTTGCTCAGTTCATTCGCATGTAAGGCGACTGGTCATTTTCTCTATGCTGCGCAACCCGTTTGCGCTACAGTTTGCCTGTGATGAAATAAGGCCCTAGATTTGTGGTGGACAGTCAGAACTTACAGCTTGGCAACCTGAGTGTCTGGTAGACTTTATAGATTTTCCCATAATACATCTGAGCGAATTCGCCATGTATTGGAGTCAGGTCTGGTTTAATCCATTTTGGGCTGGTAACATTAGAAGTTACCACCTCTGATGTCTGGCAGAGATTTTGTCAAAAATTCATCACATAAACTCTCCCTGGGCTGCCTCAAGTGTGTCACAGTTAGACATGTTTTTGTTACCATGCATGCTGTAAGCAAGTTGCTTCTCTTTTGTGCATTAATCATGAATATACAATCCGTACAGTTGATCAGTAAACAAACACAGGATTATCTTGGCACACAGTCAGAAAAGTCACTGGGTAATGAGTGGGTATAGTTTTATGCCATTTTCTGCCAATATAACATCAGGGGACACCAGAAATGGGCATCACACACTGCACCCATGTGTGGAATAGAACCCATGTGTTCAGCATGACAAGCAAACGCTTTAACCACTGGGCCCCAATTCAGTTACAGTGTAATTATACTAGTGGGTTTTCTCAATGTTTAAACTACATTTGTACTCAAGCTGCAGGAAGTAAATTTGGTTGTGTGGATATTTTATGTAATTTTACTCTCAACCTTTTTTAAACTGAATATTTATCCTGTTCCTGGACTTCCATTACACTAATGATTTTTTGCAACACATCGTTTCCTTGATAAATTTGAAATAGTGTACACAACAGTGTAATGGGACCATGTCCTTCTCAAAGCCTTAATTTTCCATTTAGCTGTTTTTCATGATTTATGTCCATAGATTACTTAGGGTGATGCCACAGTCATGATATTGATAACAGGTTCAAATTTTACAACTTGCTAAATCATTCTGTAACCATGGTAACACTCATGCGATATTAATGCTACAATCATGCTTTGTAAAATAGTCACAGGCAGAATGATTTTTACATGTCATGTTGATATTTTGAGAGCTATAATGATGTTTGATAGGCATTTAGAAGTTGGAAGGGTAATACTAGACACTTGTTATGAATATGCAACTTCTTTACTATTTAAGCACAATGTGTCTGAACTAATACTTGGCCCTGATGAAGAAATGTCAATTAGCCCAGTATTAGCCCCTTCATCAGGGGCAATTATTAGCCCAGAAATGTCAATTAGCCCAGTATTAGCCCCTTCATCAGGGGCAAGTATTAGCCTGGAAATGTCAATTAACCCAGTATTAGCCCCTTCATCAGGGGCAAGTATTAGCCCGGAAATGTCAATTAGCCCAGTATTAGCCCCTTCATCAGGGGCAAGTATTAGCCCAGAAATGTCAATTAGCCCAGTATTAGCCCCTTCATCAGGGGCAAGTATTAGCCCAGAAATGTCAATTAGCCCAGTATTAGCCCCTTCATCAGGGGCAAGTATTAGCCCAGAAATGTTGTACTTCAGTAATAAAGAAGTTGCATATCCATAACAAGTGTCTAGTATTGGTATAATGGCTTTTTCCTATTTAGTTGTAAATTTCACCCATGAAATATATTGTCTCTGACTTGTGTTCTGCCTCTCTGTGCTTTCAGTGTTTAGGTATCTTTAGCATGTTGTCCTAAATGAGCAAACACGTTATGTTGTAGTTCACCCTTTCTTTAAACAGATTGTTGATCAATTTCCAGATCCTTGTTAGCTTTCCAAACAATGGGCATGATCCCGAGGGATGGTGTCAAAAGTCAGGGCGTTGTTATAAGAATAAAGTACTTGTGAAGCCTATAGCCTTTGTAACGTAAAGTGATGTTTACAACAGCATGGCACTAGATGGTAGACTGATTCATTGCTCACGGGAATAATAATAAGACAATTGCCAGTCACCTGTCAAAAACTTTTTCATAAATGATAATGCAATTTTGATACATGCCTCTAACTATAAACAGTTCTGTCTGTGACATATATAACATTGTACTTTTGAAAAAAAAAATAATGTGAGATAAGGCACAATAGTTACTTACTAATGCAGCCAATTGATGTACAGCATGTGACACTTGCAGATGTGTAATAAAAACACCTTTGTATCACACCCAGTCTGTCTCTAAGTTCATGCTGGTTTATTTCATCCTGCAGCTGATTTATAGACTTGTAATGTCATTCATACATTATCATGGTGGTTGAAGGATCTATACAACATTTTTGATGTTTTGCAGTGAATTCTAAAAATTAAAGTCTGCTTTAAACTTAAATGTACTCTGCCATGTTTCATGAGAACTGACTTCATTATTTTTTGCTTTGAAATACTTTCAGATGTAATACTCAAAGTGCATATGGTCTAAATCTGTACAGTCCCAGTACATTGTGCATCTGTGTCTGTGCATTAAAAAGTTATTTAAATGTAAATTGTACACACTGATTTTTGCAGTTATGTTTCAATAAATTGAAGTCAGTCCTTATAAGTAAATGTATACACAATATGGAAAATTCACACTCCTTATTCATTAAGAAAATAATAACTGTAGACAACACAACAAAATGAATGACTCCATGTCAGGCAGCATTGAAACATTGGGATAGCCTAGTGGTTAAAGCATTCACTTGTTATGCTGAAGACCCAGGTTTACTTCCTATTTCTTTGTGGTTTATGGAGACATAAGTGAAAGAATAATTACTGTATTAACCAATCAAATACACCAAACTGTAGAAATGCAGATGTTTGAAATGTTTTCATTTGATGATTTTTTTTCAGGTGAAGGAACTCGTTCCCAATGAAAATGACAGGGAAGAGATCTTTGAATCCCTTCGGACGTATCAGTCGTAAGTACACAACCTTCACTTGACATCTGATGAATTAGGATAAAGATACTGTTATAGCTGACATGCAAACATGGGGTCTCAGGGATCCTTAATTATTGGTTTTAGGGGTTATTTGCTGGTAGTATGAGGGTCTGATGAAGCAACAGTGTACAGAACTGTACATTTTGACAGTTTCTTTAAAGCCTGGAGTGAATCAGGAGAAAACCAAGTTATATGGATAGTTAACTTCTTTATTACATTTCGGTGCAAGTACTAACACCATTATCACTTGCTCAATAATGGTGTTAGTACCTGCACCAAATTTTACATCCAATGCAATAAAGAAGTTGACTATCCATGGAACTTGGTTGTCCTTCATCTATACAACTTCTGAAATGCGTTTCAAAGAAGCTACTGGAAGGAATCATTGATCATGTGGACTATTGGATGAAATGATTTCTGCTCTGAAAGAAACAATGAAACACTTAATGAAGTCATAGAAATCTGTTCCACACAGTCAGAATGTAATTTTGACTTCAACTCAAGCAGTTTTGAGCACTGAAAAAAGGCAAAATGTGATTGGTTGATGCCGGGCTAATTATCCAATGTAAATTGTTGCTAGCAGACATCACCATGTTGATCATAAAAATGCTGACTCGGAGAGTTAAATGAATTATGATGTTTTTACTTGAATTAAGAATCGAATCAATGATCCAACAACAATAATGGAATTGATAAATATTTTGAAGCCAGAATAATGATGTAAAAATATTACAACATTACTTCATACTTTTCCACTTTTAACATTTCTCACTGTAACAGTAACCATAGTAACATGAGCATTGATTCAGGTAGCAAAATAGATATTGATCTTGTCTTAAATGTGTGTCAACATTTTCTTTAACTTGTCTACATGAAAAGTAAAAAACATTTTCCCTCCTGCTTGGAATTCTGCAGTCGATTGCTCTACCCCCGGACTCTTTGAATTCTTATATAAATTGTGAAATAGGTGTTGTGTCATGGATCTACTGCTTTTATCATTCTTTTTATAGATTTAATAATAATGCACCAATAATCATATCTTCAGTAACCGATTGATCTTTGTTTCATGTTGAAATCAATTTGTGAAAAACCACCTCTGTATAAACACACTGATATAGACCGTGCTATGCAATGAGACCCAATGCAAGCATGTTTCATGCCTAAGGTAAATAACACTAATCTCATCTTGAACATGCTTAATACACAAAAAATTGATCAGTTGGTTGCAATTTTTTGTGTCAGTCACACAACCCTTACCATATTTAAAGTATATTGTGTTATGTTCTGCTTGAAATTTGATCAAGACCTCAATACGCCTGGTGTTTGTCTCAGAATGGGGACTCCCAGTAAGTTTAGGTACCTTCTGCCATTGCCTGTCCTCCTGTGGAGATTCGGGGGAAGAGTAGGTCAATTCTGCCATTGCCTGTCCTCCTGTGGAGATTTGGGGGGAGAGTATGTCCCTTTCTGCTATAGCCTGTCCTCCTGTGATGATATAGGGGGAGAGTAGGTCCCTTTCTGTCATTGCCTGTCCTCCTGTGATGATATGGGAGAAGAAGAGGTCCCTTTCTGCCATAGCCTGTCCTCCTGTGGAGACTTGGGGGGTGAAGATGTCCCTTTCTGCCATTGCCTGTCCTGTGGTGAGTTGGGGGGAAGAGTAGGTCCCTTTCTGCCATTGCCTGTCCTGTGGAGAGTTGGAGGAAGAGTAGGTCCCTTTCTGCCATTGCCTGTCCTGTGGAGAGTTGGAGGAAGAGTAGATCCCTTTCTGCCATTGCCTGTCCTGTGGAGAGTTGGGGCAAGAGTAGATCCCTTTCTGCCATTGCCTGTCCTGTGGAGAGTTGGAGGAAGAGTAGGTCCCTTTCTGTCATAGCCTGTCCTCCTGTGGAGATTTTGTGGGGAGAAGAGGTCCCTTTCTGCCATTGCCTGTCCTGTGGAGATTCGGGGGAAGAGTAGGTCTCTTCTACCCTTTGCCCTTCTTCTTTCAGAAAGGTCGACTAGTTGGTCCTGGTACTCCTTGCCTATTGTTCTTTGGAGATTTTTGGGAAATGTTGGCTCCTGTAGTATTTGTAGAGCATAAATGTTTCTCTAGACTCCTGCTTGTCCTCCAGTTGGTATTCTGGTGACCAGGTCACATATCTGTAGTATTGCTTTCTGTGGCACTAGATAATAGAGTAATTCTGAATTTATGCTATTTGACTGAGACATAATGCATACAAACTGATAATCGATCATAATTCTGCACATTTTATCAGATCCCATTGAAAGTATATTTGTCACTTGTGATGTAAAACTACCAAATATATCTGATGTAAACAGTGTCTTAAATAAAGCAGAAGCGTTTCCGTAAGGTTGCATCTGAATCTGTTGTGCCCAGATTTTAACATTAGGGTTAATCCAGATTAGCACCACTTGTCTCTCATGGTGATTATTAAACCAAGGCTAGCAACAGCATTGTGATTTATAAATATGATGTTTAACGTGTAATTCGTGTCATATTTCTTTATCTTCTTTGTATTACAACGGCTGCACACATCATTTGATATGCTGACTACGGTTCTTTGGTATGTTAGGACATGCTGCGTACTGTGAAATCTTATCAAGTTACTAAGCTTATTTGAATTACCTTTGTAATATCTGTAGATTATGAGAGCTGAGCGTCACCGATAACCCACATTACCTTTGGGTCACTGTCATGGCAGCCTAAGCGGAGTCTGTGATAACAAGTGTCACATTCTGGAACAACCATACAAACTACTGGAACTGAAACACGCGGACCAGGAATATTTAAAACTTTAACATGACAATTTTAGTGAAAATATTGAAGTTTGAGAATTTGACTCAATGCATGATACTAAATCTGGTTCTCATATCTCAAGTAAAATTTTGTATTGACCCAAATAATTAATCCTCTGGGAAGCATTCTATGAACTATGTGACACTGTCTGTAAATAATCGAGCCTGGAGCAGACAGTCCAGTGATCAACAGCATGAACATCAATCTACTCAGGTTGGATATGATGATGTGTCAACCAAGTCAGCGAGCCTGACCATCTAGTTCTGACCAATGGATCCTATTGGTCGCCTGTTGCATGATCATTTTGAGTGGTGAATTTAGAACAAAATGCTGATTGTGTGATACATCCTGCTTTTTCATCTGTAGTTCATGGAATATATTTCATTCAAAGATTTGTTCACACTGATTGTGAAAACCTCATGAGTGTTCATCATAGCGTGCCATCTAGGTCCATGGCCTAGATTTTCTAAGCACTAACAGCACTAAGATTTTGGAAGTACCACGCGTTAACATAAACATTAACTTATGACTATCTTAGTGTTAAGAGAGCATTGAAAATAAAGGCCCAGATTTATAGCCCTTATAGCATTTACAAGTCAATGAGGGTGACCAATGTCACAGCTTTGCTTGTCCTCAGAAGTCTTGGGCAAGTGAAGGCTGCAGTATTACATTGTAAACCCCATCTATTTCAGGTATGTCATCCATCACTGATAAGACTTCAGTGAATATCACAGACAATTTTCTGAGCCTTCTAGCTTCTTTTTTTGTCATGGGCACAAGAATAGTTGGTAATGGCTAGTCTGTCTCACAATCCCTGAACTCATTATTTTCCCAACTGTCTTGCCATCCCTGCAATGCTAAGCCCCAAATGAACCAAGTCTAGATTTCCTGAGGTTCAGGAATCTCCTATCTCAGTAGGGCTCCCTTTCAATTTAAGAGGGTTTATTTGTTACAATATAAATTATATGCATTCAGAGACACAGTGCAGAGTTAGCACCCCTCCGTCTTATTGCTGCAGTATTGCTAAAAGCGGCATAAAACTCACTCATTCACTCATTCTTGCATTCACGCATTCACACCATTCCCTCATTCACTCATTCACGCATTCACACCATTCACTCATTCACTCATTCACTGTGCAGAGTTGTCTACTTTCCACATGCTGAGCCCATGGTTGTGGATTTGAATTCTGGTTGTCCCTAATAATGTTTCAAGAGCTGGTGTTATAAATGTACAGGACATCCCACATCTATCAGACACTTGGTGGACACAGGAATATTATTCAAAATGGCATTAAGCACAAATCACTCACTCTTGCCCAAAACACTACTGGTTAATACAACACAATATTTTAAACAAGAAGTTCAAAGAGCAAGCTTCTGACATGATTTATTTTTCATAACTGTTGGGTGGTTTCATCCATGTTTGCAGTAGCATCAAATCCATGTCACTCACTCACTGTGTCTTCCTGTTCTTCAGATCCCATGAGCTGCATGATCTGCTTGCAGAGCTGAGAAGGCTTCTGAATGAACCTTCTAAACTGGAGCTGTATGAACACATCAGGTAGTTGTCTCCCTTTGCTGAATGAGGATTGGTTGTCCTGTAGCACAATGACTCAGGAGATAAATGAAGGCATGATTGTCACAGAAGAAGCAGTGTCTGAATAGAGTTATCCAGGTTTAACCTTGGCTTAGAAGCTTAGTAGGAGGTGTAGTGATCTTAAACAAGTGGGGCTTTGGGGTAGTCTTGTGGTTAAAGCATTTGCTTGTCACACCCAAAACCTGGGTTTGATCCCTAACATGGGTACAAGAGTGCCTGGTCCAGACTCGATTATTTACAGACTGCCGCCATATGGCTGGAATATTGCTGAGTGTGGCATAAAACTAAACTCACTCACTCACTCACTCACTCACTCACTCACTCACTCACTCACTCACTCACTCACCCACTCACCCACTCACCCACTCACCCACTCACCCACTCACCCATATGACTCTATCTGGATATCAGGGATTCTTGTTCATGCATTAAGTTCCTGATTTGGCTGAATCGGATTCAGTTTACGCATTATGCACCTGGTAATCTGGCCAGTCCTACTGTTTTAAGTATGGCTGCACTGTAAACAGATAAACTGTCATAAGAATCTAGTCATAAGTCTCTTCCATCAGACCCCTTGTGATGCCCAAGCACCAGCTGGAATATAGCCAGAAAACTCCTCAGACCCCGGGCATCAAGCTCAGGGTCATCCGACTCAAACGGCAGGCTGGAGAAACTCTGGGGTTTGCGGTCAGGGGAGGTAAGTTGTATTCAAGGATATATATGTATTGTGTCCAGGATATATAGAATTAACAGAGATATCGCTCTACAGGAGGGAGTGGGATAGCTCAGTATTACCTTATGAGGATTCTCGCGTCTGCCGCTATTTATGTCACCATGACAAATATGCAAAGTATTACAGACCTATTGGGTTTTAAAAGATTTGTAATTAACTGAGCAAATGTGATTTTTTTTTTACATTAAATATGCAAATATACACCTTATCTGGAGCTCTGTCATAGGAAATGGTAGCTTTCACTGGTGCTTGTTGGGAGAATTCTGTGGGTTTAGGGACCATTCATGATTAATGGCGAGAGGTAGGGTGGATGATGATGATTTTTATGGAGAAGCATGTACGTAATGAATGCATTCTTACCCCACTCCCCCATCCCCCATGGTCCACTACCTAAAATTTATGTACAAAGTAAGTGACCCCCCACCCCCTGCATTTTATGTACAAAATTGCTTGAAACAATACCCCACACCCTACCTCCCAGAACAAAATGGTGACATTCCCCCACTTAAAATCATCATCACACCTTCAGCCATAAATTATGAAAGGTCCCTTTCTTGGTTGCATTTAGACTAATATCTTATCCATGGAATATACATAGTTTGCCAAACAATGAGTCCATAGTTCTCTTCATAAAATGTAATACAAATTAGCCCAGAGTCTTGATTCATAATTAGAAAATGTTGTGACATAATCTGGACTTTTACAGGATGTATTGGGTGTACAGTACATGTAATTGTATATATTTTCATGGGGTGCAGTATTCGTAGAAACTTCACAAGGGACCCATTAGCGCAGTTACTGGGATTGTGTGGCACACTTTGTTGTTTCATTTTCCAGGGTTTGAACATGGTGTTGGTGTGTTTGTGTCTCACGTGGACCCTGCATCTCAGGCCAGCAAGAGAGGGCTCAAGGTATGTCTGTCCTGGTGCCCACTACAGAGGCGTTACTTCAGGACCACTAAACATACCTTCTGGTGTAGGTTTGTGTTAACAACGCAAGTGAAACTGCTGGATATCAGAATCCAGTGAAACTTCGGTGCTTATTGTATGATACCATCACTGGAATTTTGTGCAGTACAATTTGAGGAGAATTATGTGTACATTTTGAAAGTTTGAAATATCCTTGTAGTTCTGTGTGTTTATGGCTTGAGCTGCAATGAATCCATCCGAGTTATGCCTACAGCAAGTAAAGAATGAAATAAGGAATCAGTCATTGATGTATTATTGAATATATTTTGTGAAACAACAAAATAGATTCTTTAACCAAGTTTACAACTATCAGTGATCACATTGAATATATAAGAGTCACACTTTTTCAGTAAAGGACAGATTGTAGTGCATTTGTGGAGTCCCATCTGAGAAGTAGTTTACCAATTTTACATGCTAGATGTCTTGAGTGTGTTGACATTGGTTGTACTCTCTTCTTAACAAAGTCCGAGAAAGAAACAGTGTGATCATTTGTGTGGTGTTTCAGGTTGGCGATGAGATTGTTCGTGTCAATGGCTACACAATCGCTGAAGCCATACATGAGGACGTCCTCAACCTCATCAAGTCTCGTGAGGAAATTGTCCTGAAAGTCACACGTAAGTACACAGTAATAACATCCATGGGAGTGCTCTTTGGTGAATGGAGGGTACATTTTTCACATTTTTACGGCCTTGGTCAGTTTCCTCTTTATCCCTGGCAACGCGTTTTTTGAGGGGTATTAAAATGTGCTCCGTGCATCCATCCGTCCGTACATGCAGAACTTTAAAACTGTTTAATATTTCTTCATCAAACTTTTCACATAGGAAGCTTTGGTGGTGTACTGGTGCCTTTTGATAGTTTTGGAATTCTAAATGAAACAGTTTTGGCATTTCCATGGCAACATGTTTAACTGCGACTGAAATTGGTGGTAGTGCCTCCTTCCGGAGCAGAACTCTAAAACCGTTCATTATTTCTTCACCAAACTTAGCACATAGATAGATCTGGTGGTGTACTGGTGCCTTTTGGTGGTTTGGGTATTCTGAATAAAATATATTTGTCATTTCCATGGCAACAACTTTGACATAGACTGAAATTGGTATTTGTGCTCTTTTCCGGAGCAGAACTCGAAACCTGTTCAGTAAACTTTGCACATGGTTTGGTCTAATGGTGTACTGGTGCCTTTTGGTAATTTTTGAATTCTGATTAAAGTGTGTTCACATTTCCATGGCAACAGCTTTGACTTAGACTGAAATTGGTGGTTGTGCTTCTTTCAGGAGCAGAACTTTAAAAGCCTTTCATTGCTCTCCTTCCATTTTCCTATATACACCAAAACATTTGGCAAAATCATGGAGGATATTTTGCTGTTGCACTGGATATTGATGACTTTGTCTTCTTGCTTATTCTTGCTGTATGATACAGAATGTTCATAATTTTGCTGTGGCCAGATAAACCAGCGATTGATATCATGAGCAACACTTGTATTTATCAAGGTGTGATGAGTCACAGAATCCAGAGAACCAATGAACTTTTCTTGCCTCCTTACAACAAGCAGATCTCTTACTAGATCTTACTTCCAGATCTCTTACTAGATCTTACTTCCAGATCTCTTACTTGTCAGATAATGTTGTGATGTATCCTGTCCCTGTAACCTGGAATGCTGAAACTGTCACTATAGCTGTTCGATTTTGGAGTATTTTTTTTTTTGATTCCTAATGTTTTATAATAAGGAATAGAAACCTCCTGCTTTTTATGGCAGGTTAGAGTGGATCAATAACTAGTCAATGCTGGTTGTGAAATCGATCTTACTGGTTCAACTGTTCAGGGGGTGTTTGGGTGGGCTTGTGGTTAAAGCATTCAGTTGTCACATTGACGCCTAAAGTTCAATTCCCCACTTGGATACATGTGGGAAGTCCATTTCTGGAGTCCCTGCCATGATGTTGATTAAATATTGCTAAAAGTGGAACAAAACTAAACTCACTCATTCACGAAGTGTTCAGATGACACAAGGACTTGCTTTCATTCTGTGTCTGTGTATCTGAAGGATGTGAAACATTTGTCATAACCTTAATCACCAGATTGTCCGGTCTTGGCTTAGAGCACAGCATAGAACAGCAAACCCAATGACACAGCTAATGGTATTCTTTGTTGTACTTATTCTTAAAAGACAATATGAAATGTAATGATAAATACTTACACGTAATGTTGATGTTAATGATTTTGCACATTTGTTTACAGATATTGGAATGCTGCCCGTTAAGAAGTAGGTATCCCTACCGACCTGTAATATAATGTACAGTATTGTTCTCCTATATTGATGCTTAAATTAACTGTGACCAGTGAAGGTCCAAGGGTAGAATGGGCCTTCAGCAACCCATGCTTGCCACAAAAGGCAACTATGCTTGTCCTAAGAGGCGACTAATGGGATCGGGTGGTCAGGCTCACTGACTTGGTTGACACATGTCATCGGTTCCCAATTGCGCAGATCGATGCTCATGTTGTTGATCACTGGATTGTCTGATCCAGACACGATTATTTACAGACTGCCGCCATATGGCTGTAATATTTGTGAGTGCAGCGTAAAAGTAAACTCACTCACTCACTCACTCATTAAATTAACTGATGTCTTACAGATGGAGCCACAGCATGAGTTTGGAGAGTAGGAATTATCATATCTTGATCAGTTGTGAGGATATGGTGTATTACTTAATACACTGACAGAAACAAATAAGGAACACAGGAAAATTAAAGCATTCCTTTAATATTTTCCAGTTTTTATCACCAGGTTTGAATAGCAAGAATATTATAAAGGAACACTGCCATGAAATGGTGTTCCTCTATTCGTTTTCCTCAGTATATCATTTATAGGACATTAGGAAATATATGTGTCACATCTCGATACACCTGCTTTCATAAATTAAATTTTGGTATAGACATGTCTTATTTTCGCTTCATATTGATAATGAAGGAAGTATGGTATGAGATCCTGTATGAATTGAATTTGATGAAATCCCAATTGAATTGGCATGGAATTCTGGAATTGATGGCATGAATTCCAGTGTAGCATGACAGTATATGAGTAAAACATCTCCACATTCCTCTTGTTTCAGCAGCCCCAAGGAGTCAGTCATTTGGAACTATGTGGAATCTGTGGATTCCTCCAAGGCCTTGGTGAGTAACAAGTACATGTCTCACAGACCATGCTTGTATGCTTGTCTCCTCGTGATGAGTCCACGCTCCATAGACCCAAATGCTGGTATGCATATCTCCTCATGAATCAAGATTACCCAGGATTCCATGCTTATCTTGTTTTGGTGATTCATGTGTTCCCATTCATCCATGCTTGGCAAGCGGTGTGGTAGCCTAGTGGTTAAAATGTTCACTTGTCATCCCAAAGGCCCAGTTTCATTTCACTATGTGGGTACATTGGATGAAGCCCATATCGGTGTCTCTGCCGTGATATTGCTGGAATATTGCGAAGAGTGGCGTAAAACTAGATTCACTAACTCATGCCATGTTTGTTCTTTGTTGGGGCTTTGGGGCAGAATACTGGTCACTGATGTTTCTGAGAAAATATTCATAAAGTGATGTTCACCATTGGTGGATTGAGAAGAAATAATGTAATGAAATAAAATGCTCGAAGCGTAAGTCTTAATGTCTTCTCCCTCCAGCAAGAGATTCTGGACAAAGACGAACCGGTGCAGAAGAGAGGTCTCTCGGGCACAGAGCTGAAAATCTTTATCAACACGACTGGAGTTAGCTCCATTGGATGCGGGTCAGTACAATCAACAAGTACAATCAACAATAACAATCAACAAGTACAGTCAACAAGTACAATCAACAAGTATAATCACTAAGTCAAGTTCAGTGAGTTAGAATTGGTCTTCATTAAGTCATGCTTGTCGTAAGACATGACTAACAGATCGGATGGTCAGGCCTGCTGACTTGGTTGAAACATGCCATCAGTGCCCAGTTGTGTACGTCAATGCTCATGCCGTTGATCAATAGATTGTGTGGGCGAGGGTTGATTATTTGCTGACTGACACAATATGGCTGGTATAGTGCTGAGTATGGTGTAAAACTAAATTCATTCACTCACTGATAGACCAGACCAGGCTGTGCATGTGTGTTGTATACAGCCTTTTTCTGGCTTGGCAGGTCGTACAGATACACGGTCAGAGTCACATACCAACATGTAATGTGTAAGAAGTCATGTAATGATGTAATTTCCTTACAGAAACCATCTGGTTGTAAAATTCACACTTGATTTTATGGTTTTATATGACCTGTTATCTTTTTATAGTGTATTTCACTGCCCATTGAATGCTAGTTCAAGAAGTCTGTGCAAGCATGTTATGTTTAGTTGGTAGTAACATAAATTAGTCAGCTATGTTGGAACAGGTCCCCAGCAACCTTGTCATTGTTAGAGGTGGTCGTAACTTGGTTCAGTGCATATTCATGTAGTCATTGCTCAGTCACATTGATTGATTTGTACGTTGTCCATTATTTGACTGTCTCATGCAGATGCAATTACTGACCCCTAAAGACCTGATATTACTCAGGTGAAAAGGTGATGGTTTTGAAAAGTTGTCTTTCTTACTTTGGTTTATGATGACAAAAGTGCACATTAAAAATAAAGGCTGATCTAATTTTTTATGCAGAACTCGGATGAAACATGCTACACACGTGAGTCTAGGCGATGAAATGGAACTTTTGAAAATACTGAACAGAATTATTACTTACTGCACTGAAGTTAAACAGTGACAGTAGGCTTAAAGTGAGGTATCAGAAGTCAAATTCTTGTCTCTGCTGACACTTGTTGATATTCTGTTGCCAGGATTGTGAGCGGGCCTGCTCACTTCCCAGGAATCTTTGTCGAGAAGGTGCGACCTGGGGGACTGGCAGAAGAGGTTAACTTGGAGGTCGGGGATCAAATCATAGAGGTCAATGGGACAAGCTTCCTAGGAATCACCCACAAAGAGGTAGAGTTACCTCCCCTAGTTTACACACTTGCTGTTGCTTGAAAGAGTGAGTGAGTCACAGCGGTATGTATCTTTATTACAGAAGTGGTAAGTGTTGTTGTGGAGAAGATTCGGGGAAAGAATGTATGTTTTCTTTTATTTGACATTGAAATATTGTCTGCAGTCTCATTATTCTCAAACAATATTTGCAAACCAATCACAATAAACCAGGTGAAGTGAACTTTCAAATCAGCCAATCAGTAAGGAGGCTTTTTATTCTGTGAATGAAAAAGACAAATGTATGTATAAATATTTCTAATATCTGTGTCTAAACACTTGGGTAAATGTACTGCTTCAAATGGGGAATAATTATTTACTTTGTATGCAGAATACAGGACATCAGGAACATTGAATTTTGTGACAGTTTTACTTTTTTAAAACCAGGCTTTGATACTGTCATGGTATCAGGTTTGCAAAAGTTAGAGTGTTGTGAGGCTGAATTGATTTTTGATGTTATAAAAGACTCAGGTTCACTGGCTTCTGACATGGAGAGGTTGTGTGATGTGGGAGTTTGTGTTAAACATAATTCATTCATAGAAAAATATTGGGTACAAGTTACACAGCTTTAGGCCATAGGTGGGAGTTGGGGGCTGCACAGTGGTTAACATTCACAGGAAAACCCAGGTTCGATTCCCAACATGGGTACAGTGTGTGAAACCCATTTCAGATGCCTCTGTCGTGATGTTGGAATATTGCTGAAAGCTGTATTCACTCACTGTTCACTTGGAGTAAAGGCTATGAACTTATAATTGTTCAAGTATAGTTTACAGATGCTGTGTTTTCATACAGGCTGTGGTCACCCTGAAGAGTAGTACTCAACTGAACATGGTCATCAAGAAGAAAGTTGTAAGTATAATTTACATAATAACTGCATCCAGATGTTGTTTTTGCATCTGGTAGCTATTTTCACAACTGATGGTTACAGACAAATGAAGCAGTCATAAAATATTACAAACTGCTCACAACCAGCCACAATATGATCAAAGTAAAATTTCACCCCCAAAATTAAAAAGGGTTTCTCTTGAAACTGCAATTTAAGAAAATAATAGATAGATTCTAATACCCTGATTTAATTAAAACAAGGAGACACTACCATTAGATGTACTTGAAATCCAGTTTGTTAATGGCGTCAAATTTAGATTTTCCCTGATCCATACCAGTTTTATTTCTTGTTTTATGGATCTGCCGATCAATTTTTTCAAGAATAAGAAAACAATATGAATAAATTTTTCCTGCTCTGAAAATACAATCTCAATGTTTTTATTGACCAAAAATGTAAACTTTCAAGAAAACATTTTTTAGGATTTTTTTTGTGTGTGTCCCAGATACACCTGCAAACTGCCAGAAGTAAAATACTTGTAATACTGAGAACTAATATTACTTTGGCTGATGATTTTATTGTTACCTTTTCTCTCTCCAGCCATTAGTGTTTTCTTAGGACCCAAATCCATAAAACAAGAAATCAATTTGGTCTGGCCAGATTGTGTTTTTTGTCTGACAGCACCATAAATGTCCTGGAATTTTACAAAGTGGTTAACATACAGGATTTCTGCAAATTTATACCACTTTTACATCATTGCCTTGTATCGTAGCTGTTGATTGAAATCTGATATCAGTCTGACAGTCATTCATGCACACAGACCAGGTTGTTGGCCTTTTGCTATTAAAAGATTTTTAAAAGTTAATGTTTTTTCCATTTCCATGGTAACCAGTTCATGTGCTGTGATAATCTGGACCCTGTCTTTTATCTAATCTGTAATTTTCATGAACATTTTCAAACGCAAAGACCAGATTGTCAACTGGTTCCTTTTGTTATGGAGGCATTTTTGGAAGTTATGTTTTTTCCATTTCTATGGCAGCAGTTTTGATGTTGGTGTGAGTGAATGAGTGAGTTTAGTTTTACGCTGCACTCAGCAATATTCCAGCTACATGGCAGTGGACTGTAAATAATCGTGTCTGAACCAGACAATCCAGTGATCCACAACATAAGCATCAATCTGCGCAATTGGGAACCGATGACTTGTGCCAACCAAGTCAGTGAGCCTAACCACCCGATCCCATTAGTCGCCTCTTACGACAAACATAGTCGCCTTTTATGGCAAGCATGGGTTGCTGAAGGCCTATTCTACCCCAGGACCTTCACGGGTTGATGTTGGTGTGAACTTGACAAAGTTCAAAGTAAGAATCCCAGTTCCATAGTATGACTTTGGTACCTCAATGACTTCTTTTGTATTTGGACAGAACAAGTATCAGGGTTAATCTGTCAGATGATTTTACCTTTCAAATTTGTAGGGGTTAAGGTGACTTGTAAGCTGATGACTCATATCTACACTTGTACTTATTTGGGGTACTAGGTTACAATATTTCCCAATCAACCAATTATTGTGGTAAGCTGCAATTGTTTTAATTGAGTGACATGGTTTATTGTGTGTCATCGTACTCCAACAACTTTGCTTATTGCTTACAATATCAATCACTGATTTGTCTAACCCTTGGTTATTCACAGGCTCCCATGGTATAACTGGAATATTGCTCAGTGTAGCATTCCGAACATATGTACATTTCCTGTTTAAACAAATGACAACAGGAAAGCAATCAATGTGTTTTAGGGGCTGCCATTGTTCCAACATGGCCGACAGAGACAGAGGAAGCCAGAACCAGCAGCCAATTTTAAGCCAACAATTGTGTCTGAGGAGCCTGTAGCTACTCCTGCGCCTGATTCACGGACATCGTTTCGTACTATTCAAGAGACCAATCAGGTTGTGAGTAGCAGGTACGGATACGATGTGCAGAAACGACGGGTCAAGTTTGATGACCATGTTTATTATTAAACATCCATCGTGATGATCAGAGTTTGAATCATTCAGAGGAGGTATGCCAGGCCAGATGTTGACAGTGAGATCCTATTGATTAGCACTGTACCTAACTAACATTTCTTGGCACTACAATTTGTTTAAGCTTGAAAAAAGTTTTCATAGGAAAAAAAAATGATATAATGAAATGGAGCCCTGATATTTTCTTCATCTAGACTTGGCACATGTTCTAGACTTGCATGGGCTTTCTTGGATGAACTTGCTTCAGGGTGTGTAAGACAGACTAACCTGCTTCCCACAAAAGCAATATGCATAACATTCTCTGCTCCCCTATTTAATGAAGCTAACTCGACCTGCCGTTTGAGTCATCTGACCTCCCAGCTCATGCATATGCAGAGTAGCTCAGGTGAAGCTGTAATCTGTAGTCATGCAGAACATGAGCTGTATGATCTACCAGTGTCTTAGTGTGAAGAAGTAGACATATGTTCATGTCTCAGTCTTCATTCCAAGCTGTAGTGGAACCCTGCCAGTCCAGATATTGTGTTATGAATTTGTTGAGATTAACAAGCATCACATTTAACTCATTTTATGTACTGTCCCTTGTACATGTAAATGTTTCCTGTAGTATTTGTCCACAACATGGCGTTGGTAGTAAAAGGCTTCCTGTACAAACTGCTAACCTACTGGTAATCTACTTTAAAACCTGTGTGAAATGAGGTTGATATGAAGCCCCTCTACAGTCTCAGTGGAAATGACAAGACAGGTGCAGTACATTCAGCCTGAAGGAAGTGGGTTGGTGTGTATGCGTGAAAATGACTAGAAAGGGGGAGTAATATTCTAAGTTCAGTTGATGTGTCTTATTTAGCTTGGTAGTCATTTGAGGAAGAACAATATGAATGATAACCAACTGAGTTTGGTTTTATGCCACTTTTAGCAATATTCCAGCAACATCATGGCAGGGGGACAACAGAAATGGGGTTCATACACTGTACCCATTTGGGGATTCAAATCTGGGTCGTTGGCATGACAAGCCAACACTGCAACCACTAGGCTACCTCACTGCCCCATTTGAATGATGATAGGTCAATTATGACTAATCATTTTTGTACTTACCATGTCTCTAAGTTCACTTAACATGGCTTAATCAGTCAGAAGATGAGGTGAGATATAACAATTAACATGACTCCAAAGAGGCCTAGCCCATTTTCCTCTTTTTTCACTGATACCCATTCTCATCCCTGCTGAAAACAGTATTCAACACCTTCAGACTCATATTTCTAGTTTTCACTGCATTCAGCTATGTGATCTAAATCTCCATCAGTTCCCATCATATCTCCCAGAATATCAACTTGTATTAGATTACCATTGTTTGTGTCCAGTCGGCTGCATGTGACGGTAGTAGATATGAGAAATATTGACCATGTTTTCAGATTCTGACTGGGCAATGGCCTATATTCCCTACTCAGCTAAGTGGGATGTGTGTTGATATGTGCTGTGGCTGTGGAGCTTCTGTTGTGATATCAGATATATAACTGTGCAGGGATGAGTACTGTAGAACAGTGGTGATGATATTTATGATGATGACAGTGATGATAATGGTGATGGTGGAGCCGCAGAAATTGACAGTGCAGTGAGCGCTTTGAGCTTCGGTGTCACCAAAGTAGTGTTTCCTTAGGGTGACCTTTTCCAAGTACAGAGGCCATTCCCACCTCAACTTCAGATCTTCCTTAACTATTTATCAAATTATATTATCTTTTAAATTCTGAATAGCCTGGTTACAGTGCCATTGTCTTTTAGAAATGGCCATGTTCTTTCGTTCCTAAATGTAATGTGAAATCATCCGTGTGTTGTTTGGTACTTGTACATCTTCAGGCACAAATTTCATAGACCCAGTGTTTTTTCTGAAATATTATTTTTGCTTGATCAAATTTATGGCACTGGCACATATTTATAGGTTCATTTGTCAAGAAGTTGTAAATAAATGATGCTGAAGAAGATAGATGTGTAACATACAATTACCAGTATTAGGCTCTCCAACCTTTTCACAGAAGTTTGAGAAAATACTTAGCATTGACAGAATTATAAATAATGTTTTGTATCGTTTTCATATTCAGTAATTTGCCTTAGACTTTGTCAGTTGAGTAAGTTTCTAAGAGTTGGCCACTTGCCTCAGACTGTGATAAACCATGATTGTTGATATACAAGGGGCTTGTTCCTGGTCACATGACATCTAATCATGTGTACCCCTTTTGAAATGGATAAGCTAGAGTATGGGGCATTGATGAAGATTTTTATCCTTGAGCCAGTCAGTGAAGCACATTGAAGAGCAACTGTTAGCAGTACAAGTAACCTAATACAATGTATTAATTTCTGTAGGGGTACACGTTACTAGATGTCACTTGACTGGAAACAAGGAACATGTGCATGTTAATATTATGTTTATGTAAATCATATAATACAGCATTTTTATCATGCAGTGAAGTATTTTAGGCTCAAAACATTTTGAAAGCCTCTCATATAGATAAATACATGCTTAAAAAAGCATTTAAAAAAATACAGAGGATAGTGGTTCATAATTGATTCAAACCCAAGAAACAGAAGAGAATGAAATTTGGAAAGTTCTTTTTATGCGATCACTTCACTGTGTGTAAGTTTAAATGTGAACGAGAATGTGCAGTGTTAATTATTATCATGATAATGTATAAAACTGTAAGACCATTGAATAAACAATTTCAGGGGCTTCCTTCATGAAGCAATCTTTACTAAGCTCAACCTTAACTCCCACTTGTTAACCTAACACTACGGTTACTGTGACTTATCTTCACCTTAGTTCTTTTTGAAAGGAGGCCCAGATATGTATTTTAAAAACCAGTATGACAGTTTGAAATTTCTGTTGTATTTTTGATAGGGGAAGGTATAGGGTTCCATCGAACAAAATGTTTTTTAGAATGGTCCTCATATGTACCACTTGGAATTTAATGATTTTTATTTGAGCTTAATTTTTTCACTGTTGTAAGTTAATAAATGCTTTTGGTGTGGGTCACCCACTACAAATGATCAATATCCTTTCAGAATAAATTAGAAATTTATTCAAAACCACTGATGAAAACCAGCAATGATTGCCAAGGGCTGTGTGCATGAATCTCACCTGAAAGTTTTATTTGTGGATGTTTCATGAGAGTTCTCTCCCTTCGATTGGCTTATGTCAGAGATTTCCAAAAGCTAAATCTCAGTCAGTGAAAACTTATAGTTCAGTCAAGTATCTCCTTTTTGAATTGACTTCTATGGAACCTTGAAGTGAAAATAACTCATCAGAAGATTTTTTCAAGTGTACATAAATATGTATTTAACTTTCTTGTTGATATGGAAAAAAGCACAGAGAAACATACAAATATTCTGTCAAAGTCACTGCATCGTGTATGGACAAAGTCACTGTATTGTTTTCAGTATATGTTTTTACACTGTTGTTTTGTAAGGAATGTTTTTCATCTTTTTCTCATTTCTTCTGCTCTTTAAATACATAAATACAGATAAATACTCTCTTCTGATGTTGCCCTGTTCTACAATGGAAGATTGATTGTTGTGTGAGAAAGGAAGTCTACTGAAATATCCAGAATTTTCCAATGTATTGTATCTCCATTCTTGTATAGATACCCTTGAAATTGATCACCTCCCTCTTTCTTATCACAACCTTAGCATGGAACTTGAATTTACTAAATGAGAATTAGGTTCAGGTATAACAGACACGGACAATGCATATGTTGTAAGAGAAAGCAGAGGATGGGAGAACTCTGCTGTGTTTTAAACTTTTGAAGTTTTTATGCAACTGATATAGTATTTGTGTCTGTATCATGATTTTAGGAAATGGGCACTTAGTTCAGATCCAAACAGAAACAGATCCTGACTACAATGTGACATTATGAAGCAGCAGTATCATGAGTGAGTGAGTGAGTGAGAGTGAGAGAGAGAGAGAGAGAGTGTGTATGTGCATGCATGTAGTTTTTACACTGCATTTAGCAATATTCTAGCAAGATCAAAGCAGAGGACACCAGAAATAGGCTTCACATTTGTGGGGTACCTGTGTGGGGAAGCGAACCTGTGCCTTAGTCAACTAGTCAACAGTTTAACGACAAGGCTACCCCACCAACCCTGTATCAATAGAGACAAGACTGATTTTGGATGTCAAAATTTCAATGCATGTGCTATGATCATTAACTCTTGAAGTGTAGCCAGGCAATATTGTAATTTTTAATTACAGAACACCTGATACTTACTAGAGCAAAGTTAAAAAGAGCAATTCCAACTCTAAGGAATATTATTTAGAGTAATAACAAAATTTGCAAAGTGTGCTTTTCAAGAAAAATTTATTTTGGTAGTGATAAACATAATCCAGTTTTGATTACATGGTTACAGTGTAGGGAAGAGTTGTCAGTCAGTCAGTCAGTCAGTCAGTCAGTCAGTCAGTCAGTCAGTCAGTCAGTCAGTGTGCTGCATAGATTAATTACCATCACTGAACATGTGCATGTAGTATTTAAGTGGTCATGACTTCATTTGAGAGGCACCCTCTGCCGAATATAACTGACTGCATGACTGTAGTACCTGCATCAAGTTGTAGGATATCTAAAGTTGTCAGGGTTGTGTTTCATTTTCCCAATGTTAGTTTGTCAACCATGTTATATGTATTTATTTTGATACACATTTTGTGGGAAATACAAAACATCCCAGAAACCCTGTTGTTATAAGACAGGTAGCAACTACGGTAGTCATAGTGGTATGATCTCTTTTTGAAACTCGACCCTGGGTACATTGGCTATGGTCTGCGACAATGTTGATATTAGTATCCTTACTTCATGGGTTAGTGGTCATGATGTCCATCACTGGATTGTTTGGTTGATTGTACCTTTAGCAGATCACCATCCTAGAGCTCTAATATTGCTGATATTGAGTGAGTGAGTTTAGTTTTACGCCACACTCAGCAATATTCCAGCTATTTACCAGCGGTCTGTAAATAATCGAGTCTGGACCACACAATCCAGTGATCAACTCCATAAGCATTGATCTGCGCAGTTAAGCACGAATACCCCATAAAGACACATTGTACTGATGCCAGGTGCTTGTCGTATCCATTAATGTGGAACGCCAGGCAGGGACCGGCACGCCCCATATTTGTGTGTCTTTTAGTACATGAAGTGGCTGGGGATCGTACCTGTGACCTTCCCCTCTCTGGACGCCCTAACCACTACAGTACGGATTCAGCTCAACGCCACTTTGAGTGAGTTTAGTTTTACGCTGCACTCAGCAATATTCCAGCTATATGGCGGCGGTCTGTAAATAATCGAGTCAGGACCAGACAATCCAGTCATCAACAACATGAGCATCAATCTGCGCAATTGGGAACCGATGACATGTGTCAGCCAAGTCAGCAAGTCTGACCACCTGATCCCGTTAGTCACCTCTTACGCCAAGCACAGTCGTTTTTTATGGCAAGCATGTGTTGCTGAAGGCCTATTCTACCCTGCGACCTTCACGGGTCTTGCTGATATTGTGTTAAACAATAATGAGTGAGGGAGTGAATAATTTTACTCTGCTTTTAGCAATGTTCTAGCAATATCATGGCAGGAGACATCATGGGCTTCATGCATTGTACCCATGTAGGCTGTTAAACGTGAAAACGTGAAAATGCTTTAACCACTTGGCTACCCCACGGTCAGTTAGGCAATAAACGTGACATATGGCAGATTTTAGTTGAAACTCAAGGACTCACTGTGTGAAGTGTGCGCAGTTATATATTATATAGGAAGAGGTTCACAGTTTGATGGCAAATGGGTGAGTGTAGATGGAAGTGCTTGTTTGGATTCGCATTTGATGTTGTCATTTATTCTGACTGTGCAGTGTATAGACAGTAGCAGTAGTTTTGTTAGAAATTTCCTATTTTTAGTAAAATGGTAGTTATTATTGTACCTTATTTATGACTGTGCTTTATAGATTTGTTAAATTGTACTACTGGAAATCAGATTATGTTTTATATTTGCAGCTGTGTTATTATGTAATTTGTATTAGCACTAGCAGTGAAAACATGCCAATATTGTATTGGTGTGTGGTCTCTAGCATTGGTTAATTACGGTAGTGGAGAATGAGCTTGTGTACCTCATGATTAATGTCAGAATTGACAAAAATGAGATTAGTCTGGGTGCAATGTCAGAGTGCACCATTGTACCCAAATGCCTGAATAGTACCTCATGACATCGACCTCTGGTTGGTCTTGTCTTGCTTAATTCATTTCAGGTTGCCGTGATATAGTTGTAACGTTGTTGACATCACCCTACATTCATTCAATCACTGATATATTGGCATGGTTCTGTTTGTTTGTTTGTTAGAAACCTCTGATAGAGGCTTTTGTTCATGTGTTGATAAGTCATAACTTTTTTGTGTTATTGTTTTGCTCAAGATCTCATAGTATAGTTGTAGTAAATAAATGGTGTAGCAAATATGATGTTATTTTCAAATAACTTTTGCATTTCCTTGTACAGAAATTATAAGAAAAATTGATATAAACTACAAGGTACTTTTTGAAGTGTTATGGACAAAAAATGGTAGCAGTGTCCATTAACTTTGTTTTAAAGAAAACAGTATCTTTAGCTTTGTGAAATGTCTCCAATCCTCATATATATCATGAGTAGATGTTGACTATGTTTTCATTGCAGCAGTCATGAGCCACCAGAAATCCCTTTGCTGGATCAAGAAGAGCTGATTCAGCAACATCTCAGTGAGACACATTTACACATTTATACACAAGGATGTAGGGAAATATATTATGTCATATACTCCACTTGTATCAGGATATATGGATATCTGAAATCTTGGTACATGTGTTGTCACTATATCTGAATGATATGCCTAGATATACCTATATCTGAATGATATGCCTAGATATACCTATATCTGAATGATATGCCTAGATATACCTACATCTGAATGATATGCCTAGATATACCTATATCTGAATGATATGCCTAGATATACCTATATCTGAATGATATGCCTAGACATACCTATATCTGAATGATATGCCTAGACATACCTATATCTGAATGATATGCCTAGATATACCTATATCTGAATGATATGCCTAGATATACCTACATCTGAATGATATGCCTAGATATACCTATATCTGAATGATATGCCTAGATATACCTATATCTGAATGATATGCCTAGACATACCTACATCTGAATGATATGCCTAGATATACCTGTGCCTAGAACAGTCATCCCCACAGCCCCCACTATCTTTAACATAAATATGACTTCAGAGTGTTTCCTAGGAAACCATATTCGCCATGAAGTAAAGCTGCAATATCTAAAGTGATACTTCAACACCATAATATGCAAACAGGCTTTATGTAAATGGTAAGCCTCTAAGGCCTGTCTGCAACACTTTAAGCTTTATTTCAACATTGACTAGAAGTACTTCACAAGAATTGGAATAATGGTGAAAGCAGTGTTTGACCAAATCCAGCACTGTCCCTCTCAAGTGATGGGGCCAGTAGGCGATCCATATATGGGGCAGTGGGGTAGCTTAGTGGTCAAAGCATGGCTCATCATGCCAAAAACCTGGGTTTGACTCCCCACATGGATACAGTGTGTGAATTACATTTCTGGTGTCCTCTGCTGTGATATTGATGGAATAATTCTAAGAGCTGAACTCACTCACCATATCATCAAGATGTCAGATGTCAGACATTTATAACAAACATGCTTATAACGAGGTGATATATATCGTAACAAACTGTATTTTAGGATCCCTATGAAATTGTTTATAATGAAGTAAAATTGGTTAGAATGAACTAAAATTGGTTAGAATGAACTGAAATTGGTGCCTTCAGTTGTTGGTCATATTTCAAATTCCAAAGAGTATGTTTACTAGGTTTAGTATATATGTGCTTCATAGTCAAGTCAGTATGTATTGATATGTTTATAATTTAATGTTTTGTTTTCTCAGAATCAAACCGACCAAAATTTATGACAACAGTCATGGTAGAAACACCCCGCCAACAACCACCGCAAGAGGAGCCCCCCCTCCCACCACCTCCTCCCCCAGAAGAACTAGAGGCTACCACCTCATTCTCAGCATGGTCACGTGAGAGTGATGCAATTGACCAGACTGAGGCTCTGGACCAAACTGAGGCTCTGGACCAGACTGAGGCTCCGGACCAGACAGACGCACCAACTGAAGATTGGCGTGAAGAAATGAAATTCTCACATCAGGTATGACACAAAATCTCAATGATGTGGGAAGTGGAAGCTGTGAAAACTGGCAGCTGTCCACTCTGGCAAGTTGTCAACATCAGCATAAAATCTCAGTCCCATCTGTTGCCAGTATGTTTATCATCCTTTAGAAACTTTGCAATCTGGCAGTTGTCAATTCTGAATCTCAACTTGAAATAAGTCGGCCGGATGTTTTAATCTTGTGTTGAAATAACAAGGGATTAATATTGTGAGCCTGTGGCAGCAATCACAGATTAAGTAAACAGTGTTTGCCACGATACAGAAAACCTGTATATGATGCACAAATTATCTCAAATATACTGTGAATTTAGAAGCTTGCATCATTGTTGACACAATCCTTCTGGATCCATAGTTGAGATAATCTAAACTAACAAAACTAAATGTTTGCCAGTTAAGTGCTTAGTGCTGATTAAATAATAAACCTGGCTTCCCTTGGTTTTTGTCATTGTTAAACAATCACAGCTGATGTCACTTGATGGAAGTTCCATGGAAACTACATGGTTGCTGACAAAGATAATTTAATCTTTGTTCAGCATGAGTATACTTGTATTTGCGAGTCCACACATGTCACTCATGAGGGGACCTGCAAAGACCCGGGGTAGAATAGGTCTTCAGCAACCCGTGCTTGCTGTGAAAAGGCGACTGTACTTGTTGCAAGAGGTGACTGAAGGGATCAGGTGGTCGGGCTCACCGACTTGGTTGGCATGTGTCATCAGTTCCCAATCGTGCAGATTGATGTTCATGCTGCTGATCACTGGATTGTCTGGTTCAGACATAATTATTTACAGACCACCGCCATATAGCTGGAATATTGGTGAGTGAGGTGTAAAAATAAACTCAGGCACTCACTCACTAACTCACTCATGAGGGATGTTAAATAGGGGTCATCTTTCGAACACCAACAGTATCATGTTTATGTTATCAAGTGAATACAAGTGAATATGAGCTCAGTTCTAGTCGTAGATAACCTTGTCAGGTATGTGGAAGGATGTGAATGGACTGAGGAATGATCATTTTATGTAATGCATACTCCAGCATCTGTAGTAGTGTCTGTGTATTTCTATGTGTTTTTGTACTTCTTTCAGCCTGTGCAGCTTGGGGGGAAGGCGGCCATCTTGGCTGCACGTCAAGCCAAGAATATGGGCCCAACTCTTCTTGGCCCAAGCAACACAGCCACCTTCACCGACATGGAAGACATACAGGATCCTTATTCACTGGTGAGTGGCAGAAATATCAGGTAATTGTCCATGTTAATGTTTCTTCTAAGAATTCTGTAACCCATGAGAAACCATGCTGGAAGTAAAGTCCACAGAGAGTCCGTTTCATAAAATGAGGAATTGATGCTTTCAATCACAGGCAAACTGTAAATTCAAATTTTTTGCGCAGCATAGAGAAAATTACCAGTCTTCTTACAGCAAAGAGAGCAAAGGTTGGCAACGTACTATCCTCGCTTCTGTTCGAAAAATATTTTTAATGTTCAAATACAGTATCACCACCATCAAAAGTATATACCCATCTCTTCACCGGGTTGTGCTCTCACATTTCCAACCCCATGTTGAACAATTACTCGCATGAAATATTGTTTATTCAACATTTTAAGTGCAACTTGTGGCATATCAGACCGTTCTTCACCTCCATTCCAGCCCCTGGTTCAGCAGAGTGAAGGAACAGGAGGGTATTACTCCATATGGGATACTTACAGTTACCTCCCCTGCTTTATTTGCCAATTACCCCAGAAGTGTTTTTGTGTAGACTCAATGTTATGAAAATTCTAACAATAGTGATGACAGAAGTGACAAATAAACTCCAACAGGTTAATGATAAAATTAGGCAATGTGGTATTTCTTTTTAACTTCTGCTTATTCTTGTTCCGTCAATCCGTTCAACCGGAAGCTGGCAGGGGTAATGGAGGCGAAGAATGATCTGAATACCACGCGGGTAGAGAATCTGAGAGCACAACCAAGTGAGGAAATGGGAGTGTACCTTTGATGGTGGCGATGTTTTATTTTGACATGAAAAATACTTTTCGATCCGAAGTGATGGAAGTACATTGCCAACCTTTGCTCGCTTCACTCGCATATAAGAAGACTTGTCATATTCTCTATGCTGCACAGACCCATTTGTACTACAGTTTGCGTGTGTTTCAATGTGTGACCAGGTTGACAAGTTGGTACTTGTTATGATATTAGACTCTGGTTCCCTAATCAAGAGTGAATTATTCATAGGCCAGTATGGGAATACTCTCAATGCCGAAAAAAATCTGGGATTTGTCTTTTCCAAAGAACCTGAAACAAACATAAACTCCAAGGAAAATATACAAGGCTTTGTTTAGTTAATAAAGTTGCTTTCTGTTTTATTGGAAGCCTATTAAATCAAAACATCTTTGAATGTGTTCATTTTTGACAAATGTTAGTCAATAATTATCCTATTTTAACATTTTTGACATGACTGGATCGTGTCCCATTGTCAATATGCGGGACCAAAGGAGACAACCAGTGTTGACTAAGATGGCTGATGTATATGACACAGAAGGGTTTATTGTTAGGTTAACATGGCTCCAAATGTGCCTTGTATTGGGTAACTTTAAGTACACGACAGAATAGAGAATGCATGGTTGTTGCATAGGTTTCTTCCAATTTGATTATTTCTACGAATTGCTTTGTCGTGCAGTTTCCCCCGGAGGTGATTGATGGCAAGGATCTGAGTGTGATCATCATTGGATTAGGGGAGGTAAGTTTAGAATCCATAGTCTCACCTGTCAGTGTGTGAGTGAGTTTAGTTTTATGCCACACTCAATAATATTCTTGCTGTATAGGGTGTCTGTAAATAATCCAGTTTGTACCAGACAATCCAGTGATCAACAGCATGAGCATCGACCTATGCAATTAGGATACAATGACATGCCATTCGAGGCAGGGAACCTGACCACATGATCCCATAGGTTAAAAGTTACACCAATAATGGGTTACTGAAGATCAGTTCTAGCCTGGATCTTTATAGGTCTTGACTGGTCAGTAGTTACCTGCATTATGCATCATTTGTGATGACATTTGATGTGTATATATTTTTTCAATGAGAAATCTCTCACGTTTCAAGAAGAGTTATTTCATAAAATATGTTTGGCAATAAATGAAATTCCATATAAAAGGAATTATGCTGCAGACAATTACAGAATCCATAGGCAGTCGGTTAAGTATTGATTTAAACTATTTAATGAGATGTCAGTTGTAATCCAAATGCATTGTCTTTTCAATTTAGAGATTTGAAACTAGAGATTGATGCCTGTAATTTTCATTGCAACCAAACACAGGAATCATTTTATGAGATATGAATAACATACAGCTATATTTTAAGAGTGAATTATCACCTTCTGAGTCATTTCTATTTTTTTTTTTTGAGGAGCAAACTTTCTTTAGCGAGTGTTCTGTCTGTACTTCACACCAACTAATTCATATATTGGGTGTATAGTTATGGAATTAATTCAATTACAACATATGTTCAGAATGAGTCCCTGGGAATCGGTGTGGAAGGTGGAATTGGTACCCCACTGGCTGACAAGATCCTTGTGGCAGACATATATGGGGCTGTCGAGAGACAAGGTAGGTAACTCTTCTAAGTTTCTCTCACTCAAAAATCCGCTCACTTGACAGAGATAACACTTGTATGTCTAAAACTAATGGGATTGAAAATGTTTTTTTTCTGCAAAACTTGCAGACTTGAAGTAGTGGTTATGAATGCATGTATTTTCTGTTCTTTCTATGAAATTCCCAGACATGTAGTGGCAGTAGAGAAAAAATTGGGGTTTTTTTTTCATTTGAAAAACAATCAGGACCAGAAAAGTATCAAACTTAATAGTTTTTTCTGAAATAAACTCTGTCTTAAAGCATCAGTATTCTGTTTTATTTTACAATAATCCCAGTCTTAAAGCAGTGGGTTCCAACTGCCATAACGTCTATCTGCAGGTGGGATCGAGAAAGGAGACCAGCTGATGATGGTGAATGGACGCAGTTTCCTTGACCTCACGTCAGCCCAGGCCCTCAACATCCTCCGTGAAGCTGAGACCAACAGCATGGTATGTATCATGACAGTTGAACCTCTCAATGGGTTAAGGGTGGATGGTGGTTGGATGAACAGATATTTCCTAAAAGATGGCTTGGTTAGTTCATATTATCATACCAGGTTTGGGGGGATTGATGCTCATGACATCAATCACTGGAGTGCCTGGACCAGAGCTGATTAGTTACAGACCATCATCATTTAGCTTTAGGGATGGCAGGGGGTAGGCTAGTGGTTAAAGTAGTCACTTATCATGTTGAAGACCTGGGTTCAAATGCCAATGGGCACAATGTGTGGAGCATGTGCCCAGAAAGCAGTTATCAGGGGTTTCCATTTCAACAGGTTATGGGTTCTGTATTTTGGATACACTTTCTCAGTAAAGGATAAATTCTAGTACTCTTTGAATCAAGTCCAATTTAAACCCATATCCTCAGAGCAAGGCACCTAATTGCCAACATACAAAGTTCCACAGGCTCTGCTTTAAAACTGGTTAAATGTGTATACTCAACAACACAGTCTAAGTAAACTTATCCTCAGTACTTTTCGTTACTCTCCACTACTGAGTCTAACAAAACCTTATGGGAGGTCGCGTCAGGTAACCTTTGAGACTGACCAATCAGAACACAGCTTACCAAATCGCGAAAGTGGGCATTTGCACATACCTTTTGAACTTTTTGTTTCGAAAAGGTTCGTACGCAGATGATTCCAAATGCTATTTTGCGTATGCTCACTTCCGGTGATGCACACAGTGTACATACAACCATAACAACGGTGAGTAATCAGTCGCTGAAAATAGTGTTTTGGGCAATATTCAAGGATTTCATCTTGCGGAAATATTAGCTAATGGTAACTATGTCAACAGAAACCCCAACGCGTATATACTGCAGGTCAAATAACTGTATTATATGTTGATTTTTGTTTGAGGAGACATCTGTGTCAGTGTCTTGAATATTTCGAAAGTCCCTCCGATCCCTAAATAGTAGCCGTTGTCTGATTGGTTAAATCTATTTAACCGTCTTGCGTTTGATTGGACGGCTGTTTGTCTCTCAAAGTTTACAAGACGCAACCTTCTACTAGGTTTACTTAGACTCAGTGGTGGAGTGTAACGAAATACATTGAGACTAAGTTTACTTAGACTGCTCAACAACACTGCCTTGTAGTTTTTATAGTATTTACCATATTTAAGAGGCAAATATATATTAGATTGTGTTACAATTCATCACATATCACATCTACATTGCCTATCACCACTGATAAAAGTATTAGTTTCCCAAGGTGACTGTTTATGAGTTCATCAAGTCCATACAACACTATGTATGTAATGCTTCCCCAGGGTTCGGTGAAGCTGATTGTGGCCAAGGGAGGATTGCTCAATGATGAAGATGCTGTGTAAGTAGCTTTAACCTTATTCCTGCTGAGGACAACTAAATCAGCCCATTGGGGCTCATAGTGGGTCAGTGTTACTGACAAAAAAATCAAAAGGCTTACAGAAAAAAAAGAATAAATGGAAGGAATGTACATGTAGTTAATTTTTTGTTGACGTTAGTAAAAAGTACATGTAGAAAAGGTTGAAATGTACTGTTGGTTTGAAATGAGGGACACACTGAGACACTGCTGGCTTGTTTCTTGTTTTCAGGACCTACTTCTAATACAAGACCACCACAAACTATTGAAACCAAGAGGCCTGTTCCAGTTACTCATCTGAAGGATTTCTCTCACAGTACCTCTTGGATTTGAGATATTCCATGCATAAAGAAAACCCAAGAAACCATTATTTTAATCGAGTTGTACCTCTTACAAATTACTGCAAGGTCTTATATTTGTCATGAGCGTATTTACCAAAGTCCTTCCTAAACTTCAATGAAAGTAGTCGAAATGGAACGACCTTCCAAAGTGCTTCCAGTGAAATTGATTCAAATTTTGGTTTATCCATTGTGTCCAAATATTCTTTATTCTTGTTCTTTTACCCACCCTTCCAGTCATTCATTATCACATTATATCTCTTAAAATAGATGTTGTTGCACTTTGTGAACCAGTCTGTTATAAAATCTCTAACTTTATTATCCCAGATAAAAGGTGCCTTCTCTTACATTTATACGATTATACCTACAGAGCTTCCATAAAGAATTATTCCCAAGGCTTTACTCAAGAATCAGTGTTTTATTTTTATATTCAGACTTTGCTGAATGTACATTTTCTTAACGTTTTTACAGTACTTTAGTGAGTTATCCTGGTTAACAGTTTCCACCGTTGTCTTCCTGTAGAAGTATAGGAGCGGATTACATCCTATAAGCAAGTGTTGATCCAAGGTTGCATATTTTGATATATTATTTATTTGTATGCTAGAAGAATTATTCCATTATTTGAATAAATTTCAGTAATATTTATGATCATCTTAAGGTTGGGAGAATTTCAAGCTTAAAATGCATTTTACAAATTTATGCATAAAATATGAACAGCATTTGATGCCATTATACATGTCTGAAAGCTTGTGAAGTCAGGTTATCAGGATCTAGTTGTCAAGGTGCTGAAGTTTTGTGTCCCTTAGATGAGATGTGATCCTCTGATTGTGGGTTTGTATCCCATATTTGCCATAACGATGATGCTTTGTTTGTAAGCACCCTACCTATGTTCATGAGAATAATATACATTGTCTAAAACCTGGAACATTTTTTGATAATGCTCTCACATAAAATGGAGATGCCATGGTATAAATTACAGCCAAATCCCAATGTGTTGAATGCAGGTGTCTCGAATGCTACACATAACTCAAAGTACCTGTCAGTCTCAACCATTCCCTGTTATAATTGTTATACACGAATTTGTCTCATAAGTACACTAGACGACTTGAGCAGGAAATTTGGTCCCATGAGATTCAAACAACAGCATTGTTGTATACATAAGTGTAGGTAACTGATCCTGTTAACAAACCAGTGCATCTCACACCTTTCAGCCATTGACAAGTGAGTTCAAACGGCAGATTAGTGATTTTATGGTCCAAACAGGAATGCAGCTCTTGACTGTTACATATACAATCACCCTTTTTTCTACCCTCATAGACATTCCTATGTCTTGAATACATTGATAAGTTGAATATATTACTTGGTCCCAAGCGATTTAACTCATCGGGATTTGACTGTACATACAGTTTGAAGTGGTGTGAAACTCACTCACTCACTCACTCATACACAAGTACACTGTGAAATTGTTTATGTTAAGTAAACTTATTGCATGGGGTGAGACAGAATTGTAAACCAAAAGTCACTGTGTTCTGTAATCTGATTGGTTGAAAAACATGATCAAATGGTATTAGATTCCCAGAAACTGCAAGACTATTCATTGCGTATCGACGCGTAGAAACATCGCAAACAATTGTTTTGTTGTATCATCAACAGTGGTGACATCATTCAAATCATATTGTGACATATAGTTAGAATGACGTCACAAAAGATCAACTCCAGATGCTATTTTGGGAACCGACTAAAACAGCCAGCTGATGACACTTCACTTCTGTACCCGTACTCGATGTAAAGGAGTGCAGACAGTAAAACCCCTTGGTTTACTTTTTCATTTACAATGTCGATAAACATCATGTGTTGGCCAATTTCCGGGTGTTAATTGAGTATTTGAAGCCTGGGAATATTTCATTTGAAACCTCCAATTCACACCGTCGGTTCCAAATGTATTCCTGGGCTTCAAATACTCAATAACACCCAGAAATTGGCCAACACATGATGTTCATCTCCTAAATATTAACCCTCTGTGGGAGGAATTTCAATTTTAATTAACTTTAGAAAAAAGTCAGTGAGAAACTTCACCATGAACTAAAAGAGTGAAAAGTGTACTTGTTTATGAGTGAGTGACACATTGATATTATGAAAAATGAATGCATCCTTTGGAATACAATGACATCAGCTGATATCACCAGGGTTAACCAACTTGACCTCTGTATCAATCATGGTCTTAACTCAACAAGCATGAATCCCAAATCCCATGAAATTTGAATTCCAGACAAACACCTGATCACTGAAATGATATACTTTACAGAAAAATGGTTCCTAAATTAGATTGATAAAATACTAAAATCGAGCCCTGAGGCTTTCTTCAGACTTTCAGAAACTGTGGTAATCTAGACTATTCTAGACTTTCAGGATTGTATTGGGTATATTTGTTCCAGGGCTAGTATACACACTACTTAAATCCCATCCAGGCTCTGTCTGTCAATATATGTATTTGTAAACATACTTATTTATTTACTAGGCAAACATACATTAAGTAAGGGTCAATAAGTTTAGTCATAGGTCCATGTCTTGGTATAATTTCTGTCAGTTTCACCATATACTCTTACTTCATATGATTGCGTCGAGGCTGTTAGTTTCATATTACGAGAATGTGCACTCATGCTCTAATCTTTGAAGGGAAAGAACAGGAATGTGCATTACCTATTAGTCCTTCCAAATATAGAGTAGGTCAGTAAGGGTTGTTAAAAAGGTAAACTTCTTTTTTAAAATACACCAATTTGCAGGATAAGCCTGCCATCACATGACAACTTTTTCCTGTACTGAGGATAGTGATTTGTTTATCTGTGGTGAAGTGCAACAAATGACACTTAGCATAAACACAAAATACAGAAAAAATATGTTACAAATTGGGGGAAAAGCAAGAAAAAGGTGTCACAGATCTGGGTCTCCAGATTAGCGTTGCTAGGGAAACCAGTATTACATTTTGAGGGGGGTATATTAATTATACAAAAGAATTAAATCCTACAAGGGTATTATATGTTCATCTGTCAAAGTGATGTACGTTGGAAACAGAAAACTCTCTCGTCCACAGAAGTAATATGTTCTTTGATGGTAATTAATCAGCATTATCTGTTTCTGAAGTAACTAGATTGTAATGCTGTCTTCTGTATTTTGTTTATTATAAACGCATGAGGTTTTGTTTACAAAGTGACAGAAACTGATGAAATACAGAAACAAAATTGATTCTGTTGGGGCATTTTGTAATGATTTTCATGTACTTTGCATATCTTGTCCCTTTTTAACATTTTCTTCACATATTATGATATGACCTTTTCTTCTTATCAGGTGATATCATATATATTCACCTAAGGTCGATATCACATGTTAACATTTCCACAAGACACAGGGACATTTTGCAGTATAGAAAAACATACATGGAGCAATTTTCGATATATATATATATATTTTTAAAGTGACGTCAGACGAATTGTATTACTTGTTTTACAGATTTTTGTCCTCAGAAAACCCAAAGGCAGGAGGGAAAAAAAAAATATATCACCAAAGTAATATTCCTTCTGAATATTAAAAGTATTATGCCTCTGGCAATTTATGAAGGTGTACAAGAAAAATGTTTTCTTGTAAGTTTACATTTTTGAACAATAAATACATAAGGATTTCATTTTTTCAGCTGGGAAAAGTAGATATTTTTTTCTCATTCTTGTTAAAACATGAAATCACATCCGTAAAACAAGAAATAAATTTGGTGGTAAGAGGTGGCTAATGGGATCGCGAGGTCAGGCTTGCTGTCTTGGTTGACACGTGTCATTGTATCTCAGTTGTGTATATTGATGCTCATGATGTTGATCACTGGATTTTCTGGTCGAGGTGTGTTACTTACACAGCATGGGAGTATTGCCTAGAGGCTTGTTAAACAAGAATCAGCATCTGCTCTGCCAATCAAACCGTTTTTGCTGATTGCCAAAGTATAATGTCCTCTGACTCTTCCGGTACATTCCTGTTTCACTTTTACTGCAGGGCCCAGATTTTCTAAGCTCTCTTAGCGCTAAGATAGTCGTAAGTGCAAACATTAACATTAACTTACGACTATATTAGCGCTAAGAGAGCTTAAAAAATCTAGGCCCAGGAGTGGAGCAAATCAAAGTTTCTGCTTTGTGATTTGTACTGATCAGTTTACAGTTATACATATCAATCCAAGTCATTTTACAATCAAAACTGATCAATATGTGATTGCTTACCTCAACTGTTTATTTTTGTCAATAAACCCATGTATCCATATTTGTTTTGTTGCATTTTAATGTTGACTTTGGAGTGATCAAGGTTTTTTGACTGCCTCAGTTGTCTTGTGTATAGAATGTTTGTCAGTTTAGGGGAAGGTTTGATCCACTCTCCATGTCATACCAGCTTAAGATGGGACTTTTTGTTTCCCGGCCTGGAGTTAATCACTAAGGAGATAAAACGAGGTCTAGCTCACTGGGACTCTGTGTTCTGATTTTGAGTTGATTCATGTTCAACCGCTGTATGGTATCCCAGTAGCTAACAGTGTAAATCTCACCAGAATCAGGACAAGCACACACACACAAGGTCATGTAAGTGCATGTTCATAGGCAGGCCCAGAGTGGCTTTCAGAGGTTCACAGTTCCACCTGGACCTTCCTACAATTCTTATAATAAAGGAAGTTTCATAATCCTTTCAAAACAGCACAGCATCTTCCTGGTATGAAAATAAACCTAATCAATTGTGCAAAGACGATTGTGAAGCAAAACTGTGTTAAATATTGTCTCCTCAACAAAGGAAATATTTTGTCCTGACTGAATTTGGTGTAGAGTAGAGCTTAGTCTCTGAATATGTATCATTTTGATTGTAACAAATAAACCCATTTGAATTAAAGTAGGGCCCCAGGAAGACCAGAGATTCGCGAGCTAGGGGGTAAACTTGCTTCATTTAGGGCATCAGCATTGCAGGGAGAACTGGGTAGGGGGGAAAATGTGGTGAGGGACTGTGGGACAGACCAGATGTGAAGCAGCTAATCACTGAGTAAGTTGTGGGATGACAAGTCAGAAAAGATTCTTTAAAATTCTGGGCCATTGCAACCTTCACAATGGTTGAAACCCGTGGTGCTTTTAATCCTTGAAACATGATTAGCGCGAAACCATGACCAGAGGTTCCTGACACGCCTAAGGGAGGCAACCTTACACAGCAACAGGCGACTAGGCCATACTCCACAATTTACTCAGAGAAAATCGCATATAACATGGAACCATAAGAAACTATACAGCGAAGACGCTTGATATAATTTCGTTACGTCTGTTTTCACCATTTTCTGTTAATATTTGCCGAGTTATTGATAACTTATTGAGCCACAAAACGTCAGTGTTTACGCGAACACTGTTTGCATTGTCTTGCGCAACAAAGCGTATCGGGTAATGAAATAACAATTCCAGGCGCATGCGTGACGTGTTTGATGACTTCCAGGGCGTGTTTGCAGTTGATATTCGATAGCCCATGTTTTGGGTTAGAATGCATGTGGAGGGGAATGTCGAGACACAAACTGACTGCACTTATCACGCCACATCATCACAAATGGAACGGTAAACAAATTACTCTGTAAAAACCACGTATACAAACAAATTAATTTCGAGTTTAGATTAGGGGGACAGATTGGTGAGTGTTTAGAATACAAGTGTCCAATTATACACAGGATTGTTGTTTACGGTTTACCAGAAATTTCAGAGGCAGAAACAAGGAATTTGTAGAATGTTTTACGTTCCTATTACGCAAACAATTTTCATAGTGTTGATTTATTCTATGCAGAAGTGAGATGTCAGGGCGAGATTACGGCGCCACAAAGAGTGGTTTGTGTGAAGAGGCACTCCCCCTGCAAAACGCCCCTCCCCCCAGCACGTGCGCACAGGGGGGTCGGATAGATATGCCATGCAGCAAATCATACGACCTGGGTTTACAAGACTTCGCTCAACTCTTGTAAGAGTCAATGTCGCCGTTGATGCACCTAGTGGCGTCGTGGGTGAAGGTTATGGAGATAATATTAACCAAGTTTCACAAGGTATTGCTTTGGATAAACCCAAAACACAGAACTGGTCTGTCGTACCCTGTCCTTCTAAAAAAATCAATTTAAGACAATTTCAATACATAGAAAGAACAATTTATGTTATTTTATGCATTTAAGATCAGGAACCTAAACCCGTATATAGGTATTAAAAACTGGTAAATATACAATAGAGTATTTCTTAAATCGCACGTTGTAATTATGATGACAGATTAACACTTTGTCTTTGAATATATACTGAGGGACAAAACTAAGGGATCACATGAAAGGACAAGTGTTCCTTTATATTTTCCAGGATTTCTTCAAAGCTTTGTATCGCATATCTTGTGAAGAAAATTGGGAAAAGGAAACACTCGTGCTTTCATCTGATCCCTTATTTTCTCCCCTCAGTATATATAATTTTGATACCATCAAATAAACCCAAAGGAGCCTGATCAGCCATAATGCCCATATGGGAAATTCCTGAACCTGATGAACTCTAGACTTGCTGCATTTAGGGCTTTCAACGTTTCCGTGTTGTGTGAGCAGTTTGGAGGTGTGATGACTTCATTCATCGTTATCATGGTAATGCGTACTTTGGGAACAGTGCACAGATGTAAAGACCGCTTATTTCATATCATGTATTTTGGGAACAGTTCACATATGTGGTGACCGCTTATTTCATATCATCTATTTTGGGAACAGTTCATAGATGTGATGACCGCTTATTTCATATCATGTATTTTGGGAACAGTTCACAGATGTAATGACCGCTTATTTCATGTCATGTATTTTGGGAACAGTTCACAGATGTAATGACCGCTTATTTCATGTCATGTATTTTGGGAACAGTTCACAGACGTAATGACCGCTTATTTCATATCATGTATTTTGGAAACAGTTCACAGATGTAAAGACCGCTTATTTCATATCATCTATTTTGGGAACAGTTCACAGATGTGATGACCGCTTATTTCATATCATGTATTTTGGGAACAGTTCACAGATGTAAAGACCGCTTATTTCATATCATGTATTTTGGGAATAGTTCACAGATGTAATGGCCGCTTATTTCATATCGCGTATTTTGGGAACAGTTCACATATGTAAAGACCGCTTATTTCATATCATGTATTTTTTGAACAGTTCACATATGTGATGACCGCTTATTTCATATCGCGTATTTTGGGAACAGTTCACATATGTAATGACCGCTTATTTCATATCATGTATTTTGGGAACAGTTCACATATGTGATGACCGCTTATTTCACACCGAGAAGCTAGGAACAGATTTAACTACTGTTGGGGAAAACATCCTTTTGTTTAGGGTTGTAAGTTTTAATCTTTTACTCACGGTGAAATATAATTTCGAGGGACGAGGTGTCAGTGTAGGTTGAAAGCAGCTGTATCTGTCATGAATATAATAAAATGAACATCATCATGTTGTCTATATGAAAGAAAGAATCCAAAGATCAAACCACATGAAGTGTAATTTTGATTTAACAAACAGTTGTGCGATTTGTCTCTTCGAGTGTATCAACACTTTTAAATGTGAATTAAAGTTAAGTGTTAGCCATGGTATGTCACAGGGAGTCTTCCCGTAAACATGACTCATTGTGCTTTCCATAGACTAATGCTTAGTCTCTGAATATATATAATTTTGATAGTAACAAACTGACACATATAAAGTAAAAAGAAGCACCAGGGAGACCGGAGATTCTGAACCTCAGGAAATCTAGACTTGCTTAAATTAAGGCTTTAGCACTGCGTGGAGGACTTGGAAGTCAGGGACTTGTGGTTTAGGGACTGTTGGACAGACTTTCCAGAGAGGAGGAAGAAGAGGAAGGTACTTGGGGATGGATTTGTTTTATGATATGATGTGAAAACCAACGTGAACATGGACGCTGTGCGGTAATAGTTTTTGATAAATGTCGGTTTGATAATGTAGTCGCCTTGATGCGCCGGGACTACACGAGTGCGTGTGAATGGGTTTCAGTTTAATGAGAGGAACTCCCGAAGTCAAGACTAGCATTTAGTCACTGAAATTATCGTATCCGAGAATGTACATCTAAAACCAACACAAAATACATCCCAAATCCAAAATAAGCCACAGAGATTGTTCTTTTCAGGCTAGACCTGCCCAATCATTCTGACTTGAGTTGAACACTGGAATTTACTTCTATTGTCTGGGAGACCGACTACCCCAAGTGCTGCAGATCTCACAGGTTTAACACATTGGTGAAGAATAACATGTGTGGTGCCTACAGACCTAGAAGCATAATTGAACCGGGATTTGAACTCAAGACCTCTGTCGTGGGATTAGAATTCTGGAGCATCAGTTCCTAAAATACAATGACTGTGGTTGAAATGGTCAGTCAACTGTTTTGGTTGGCTGACTAGTTGCTTAACGCCGCTCTCAGCATAATTCCGGTCTGTAGTGTGTGAGTGAGTGAGTGAGCTTTAACAATATCAGGGCGGGGGAGAATGGTCTTCACACATTGTACCCAAATGGGGAATAGAACCCGGGTCTTCGGCGTGACGATCAGTGGTTTAACCACCGGGCTACCCCACCGACCCTGGTCTGTAAATAATTGACTCTGGACCACACAATCCAGTGATCAACAGCATGTGCATTGTACTACACAACCCGGATAAGATGACATGTGTCAACCAAGTCAACGTGCCTGACCACCTGTTCCCATCACTCGCCTCCTGCAAGAACCATGGGTTACTGGAGACCAGTTCTAGCCCAGGGCCCAGATTTTCGAAGCTCTCTTAGAGCTATGTTAGTCGTAAGTACCATACACTAACATTAACTTACGACTATCTTAGTCCTAAGAGAGCTTCGAATATCTAAGCCTTGATGTTTACAGGTTCAGTAAGTTGTAATGAAAGGACAGCAATGCCACATGTCTAGCAATTCCATGTTCATTCCATCAAATTAAGTTAAATTGGTTAATGCCACGGTGGGCAACGTTCCAGTAATGTGGCGGACAAATCTGACTCGATAAACCAGTGGTTGATATCATGAACAGCGTTCCATGCAGTCGTCCCTTTGCGTAACCTGAAAGAAGGTTAATTTCACGCTACGGAGTGGGACGAGTTGTTACGAACGCGTTCCACGAGATTGGAATACAATTACATGCAAGCAACCCGACTACCCAGAGTAGCCGGTTGGTTAAAGCGTTTGCATGTTAAACCGTCGATCTGAGTTCGACAACGACATAGCAGCGTCAAGTCCAATGATATTCTTAGTACGTAAATAACTGCTGTAAGCTTCTAAAACCCGATGGATTTCATGTTTTGTTTTTTCCTTGTGAAATGTGTGGAGAAAAGACTCTTTTTCAACCTATACGTGTTCGTGACAATAATTGAGTCCTTTAAAACAAACATATCTTATATTGTTGCGGATGCATACTGGTAAATGAATTACAAGCCGCTATACATAACAGTCATCATATTAGATTTTTTCAAGGTTTCCTTTTGTTAGCTTAGAGTACACTTCGTCGATCACACTGGCCTGCAGTCGGTAAAGTGTTACCATGTGCACACAGAAACTGACATGATCTTATTTATACATTGACAGTTATTTGTTTAAATAGATTGAAAAAGGGGACATGAATAAGTAAACCTGATGGTTTTTTAGGTAATTATCAAACAAATAGACCAGTCCTTCACGTTTTAAGTTGGTTTATTTCAAACGACATGTACATGGAACTAAATAATATTGAATAAAACTTTTCTATCTCGTTTATCAAATCCACACGAATCTTTATATTCAAAACTCCCCAAGTTCAGACGCCTTTAAAAATCGTTTCAACGTTTTTTAAAAGTGTTTAAATTTAATCAGTTCTGGAATGTGAAACTCATTTATTCTCATGGTGTAATACATTTTTTTTAAATTTATAAAATCTACTTCCTGGAAACATGTTATTCTAACGTCATTTGATGGCATTAAACCAAGCAGACATAGGTGTGAAGTTTCCTTTTTCTAAATTGTTCTTTTTTTATTTATTCCCTAGTGTTGCAACGCTAGACACATTGACGAATCGCCATCATCAAGATTTATAAATCAAATCACATCAACCATCATCCACACTCCGTACGGCCTATTGGATGTTCTCTGGGGCACACTTCTTGCTCCACGCGTATTCGGACATGACGCTATTAACAAAAGTGTTGCGCTGCTCCCATGGTGTTTGTGAAATTATATTTCCCTATCCCCAAATGGGTGCCTATACTAGACACTGACATTTCAAATTGACCCGAGTTTTCAAACTGATTATTTTTTATTATCTTTATTACGGTGAATTTGATGGAATCACCTCTACTAAGTCGAGTCTGTTACCCTAATGATTTGAATTTAATTTGCAGCAAAAGCCAGGCCCGACAGGCGTGGAAGATTTTGCGGATAATATTCGTAGAGGCACGTTGTAATTGAATTAGGTAGCCTAACTTGACCCACGCTTGACATACAATTGCTGAAATTTGAAACCATTGATAGGGCTGTTAATTGTATTCCCGCCGCTAAATCCAATATATTTTCATAATACTTTTGTGAAATGCGTTCTACAATGCCGATCCGTCTCCCATTCCACACTAACAGTCTAGTTTGATCTCAGTCATTGAATCTCTATGGATAGTATTCAGCTTCGTATCGCCACATTCAATCGTACCTTCTCCCGAACGGGATCTCTTTGATAAATGAACTTTAAAATCTACACAGTCAGCAAGGGGAGAGAACTCAGTCTGTGCTGGGGTTAACTGGTGACTAAGTTGGTCGAAGGGGAACGCTCGCGATCAAGCCAAATTGCTTCCTGTATTTTTCATAAGGTGACCTAATAAAAGAAAAAGCCTAATTGGAAAGCGAGATCCAGCCCTGCACACATGCATTGTACAGCGTTATAAGAGGTATCAGGATGAAAGATCCGCGATTTGTCGCCAAGAAATCGAACCCAGCCCTACTTCAATCAAATCCCAACCCATAACAACTTTCAGAAGTTTTAATTGAACAAGTTTTATCCATCGCATGACAATTACATTGCAGATTTTGTTGAAATTAAGATTTGACGTGAAGGAAACAGTCGATTCCGCTTGATTAACTAACTGAATTTGAGACAGGTTCCCAGTGTAAAGCTTAGACCATAACTAGGGACATCCAATGACGATCAACTAATCGTCAGTACTAAATGCACCTTCGTCAGCCTTCTTGATGATATTTACATAGTTGAAGTTCATGCCATTGGTTGACGTCGACGATGTATACTGCTCAAGTTATATACTACACGAAAAACGTTAAAGAACATTTTGCACGACTAAAGTTAGTCCACATTGCTACCCAAAGCCTGCCTGTCCTAAACTTCTTTTGGAAGGTATGTTTGTATACGCGGAGTTAAGCACTTATATAATGTACGGAGTGACTCGGAGTTTACACCTTTTTAGAACACACCAGAAATATAACGGCCGGACAGCAGAAATGGGCATCGCACGTTGTACCCATGTGAGGAATCAAACCTGGGCCTTTGGCGTGACGACGAACGCTTTAACCATCAGGCTACCTCAATACAGTTTAAGTGAGAGAAAAATGAAGTTAGAACGGAAATAGTGCAAAATGAGACAATATGTCTTTCCACAAAGTGATAGTGGCTCTGGGGTGTCGTAGCTCCGTAGCTGTCGTAGGGCTAGCATGCTTTTGTTGAGGTGAGGTGAAATGGGGTTTAACGCATAGCACTTAAGATTATTTAGTTCATATGACGACGTGCGTGTGACTGCGTGGCTGCGTGTAGTAGGCCAGACTTAAACTGGTTTTATAGAGCTAGCTAGTATCCATTAATGACGAGCGCCAGGCACGGACCAACAAGTGCCATTTTTTAACGTCTTTTGGCATGGCGCGGCCCGGCGTGCGTGCGTGCGTGCATGCATGCATGCATGTATGTACATACGGGCGGGCGGACGGATGGATGCATGCTTGCTTCGTTTGTTGTTAACGCCTCAATCAGGAATATAAGGTGATCATAATTCATAATTCCCACAGCTCAACACAGACTAAACGTAGTGTTAGCGCTAAGGTTGTTATGTACAACATCACCCCGTTCCGTAACTAACTGTAAGTTTGAATCAGACGATCCAGTGATTAAAAAGCAAGATACGATGACAGCTATCGACCAAGGGCTCCTTTCACGGAGCAACCTTTACTAAGGTTAACCTTAACTCCCATTCTTTAACATTGCACTAAGGTTACCTTAGCGACTTACGATCACCTAAGTGCCTTGTGAAAGGAGGCCAAGTCAATGAGTCCGACCGCCCAATCTTGTTAGTCGGCTCTTACAAACACGGGTTTTTGAAGACCAGTTCTATCCCGGAACCCCTAGGGTCCGCAGGAACGCAACTCTCCACTTGCTGTATCAAGCAATATACTCACTAACTAAACATCCCATTCTTGAGAATGCGGTGATTAAAGGGGGAGTATGGTTTCACGCCTCTTTTAGCTATGTTCCAGCACTATCACGGCGGGGTACATCAGGAATGGGCTTCATACACTGTACCCATGTTGGGGATCGAACCCGGGTCTTCTGCGTGACGAGCAAACGCCTTAACCACTACGCTGCCCCACCGCCCCTATGAGGTAGAAGCGAAATGGCCGTAAAGCCGGGTCAACGTTGCTTCGCGTCGTTATTGCAACGTGCAAGTCTGTGCATGTATTGGGATACAACCAAGTTGATCTTAGTTAGGTAAGAGTTCCTCCCGTTTCCCCATCCCGAATAATGCTTATAAATTGATATATTCTAGAATTATTAACAAAACCCCAAAATTGCTAGAGGACTCAGAAATATAACGAAAAGTCTCCAAATTAAGTACATTATATAGGGTTGAACCACTTATTGTTACCTCTGGTAATCTGCAGAGGAAAGAATATGGGGGAACGGAAGGAACTCTTTCCTTAACTGTTAATGTACACCAAATTTATGGAACTGGTTGAAATTTCATTGATCTTTGTGTGGTCTAAATAATGTAACTTATAGTCTCGGGTGAAAATGATGGAAACGATAAGAGATGGCTTTTCAGTAGCGCATGCTCCGTCAGAACAGCTCAACAATTGCCTCTCAGATGGCGCGGTAATGAAATAATATTCTTGGTAGTTAACACTGTTTTACATTATTATCAAATTAACCTCTACATGATTTTAAATTATAAATTCAGATGTGGAAGATACTTCTGAAATGGGAATGTAACATTATTCATTTGTGAATTATATGTAGATTGATCCCTAAGGCTCCCGCGTGTAAAACCTTGAGGCAACGATTATTTAATTGTACGGCTAATAACATAACTTGAGAAATGAATATAGAGGTCCCTCTGAAGGATGTGGTCCTTGATAGCTTTAGCGTTAGTCCCTTGCCACCCATAATAGACACCCTGGATTGAATATCAGATATGATTTATACAATTATAAATCATACGTCGTCTCTCGGGAATGGAGACGCACCTTTGACTCGTGCTGCACGTGTTTCTAAACAGGCACGAGCTATAGGGGAAAGATTGCGACGCTCAAGACACAAGAAATATGTCATAAATTTGCTTAATTTCTGAATTTAGGACTGAAGGCTGTATTACACGTGTTTGCAAGGCTAATTCTTCGTCTGTGTGGCATGATTTTGTCATTCTTGATCGAACCGAAATTTTGATATTCTCTGGTTTGAAAGAACGCGGAAGTTTCTTGTATGTTTTTGTTTTGCAAGTTTGTCCTTTTCCATCTTCAACAAGAACGATCAGAAAAGAGTTTTGCTAGTTTTAGGTATTGTGGTCTTGTCAGAATGCACCGACAACTGTTTCTATGGCGGAGAGAAACGGTCCGTTGGAACCGTTGATAATTTATGCCTTGGAGAAGGTATGAGCGTGCGCGTGTGTGTGTGCGTGCGTGCGTGCGTGCGTGCGTGCGTGTGCATCCTTTGCGTGTGGGTGTGGGGGACGGGTGTGGGGGTTAGTGTTCAGGGGAAATGATGATCCTAAGGTTTGTGTGTGTGGTGGGGGTGGGGGTTGTTGGGGTAAAGCAATTGCTCGTCACGCCGAAGATCCGGGTTCGATTCCTTACACTATTTCTGGTTATCCCCGAAGTGGTGTTGCAGGAATATTGGTAAAGGCGTGTCAAAACTAAATTTTCTGATTAAATAAGTTTATAGTGTTGGCCCACGGAGAAAACTTGATACAGTACAGAAACTTCGAGTTGACCAGTCCATGTGTTATCCCTTGTTGCTGAGCGCCTAGACTAACTCCTACTCTGTGAAGTGAACATCTTTTCCCGCAAAGTTACTGTTCTTAAATTTGCTTCATAGAATGAAGACATCAGCGGAAAGATCTTTTTCAGATACGTTGTCAATCTGGACTTGTTACATATTACAGACAGGCATGAGCTGGATTAAATGAGTGAATTTAGTTTTAAGCCGCACTCGGCAACATTGCAGCTATAAGGTGGCGATCTGTAAATAATCGAACCTAGACCATCCAGTCCAGTGATCAACAGCATGAGCCTCGATCTACGCAATCTGCATACGATGACACGTGTTAACCAAGTCGGCGAGCCTGACCTCCCAAAGCCGTTAGTGGTCTCTTATGACAAGTATGGGTTGCTGAAAGATAGGGTCTGTATGAATGACTGGTGAGTTTCAGTCAGGGTGACAACAAGTAACGTTACTGGTCGTTAGAGGTGAGGATCGGCCGGGGTGCGGTTCAGGCTGTCTGTTGCACACCGATGGCGTGGGTCGCTGTTCATGCCGTGACCAGTTTGATTGTTCCAGAGTCTGATATTTCCAGACATCGCATAGATGGAATGTTACTCTCAATATGCTAAATCAACTCACAACAACAAATGGACGGCGGGTAGTCTGGTGGTTGAAGCGTTCGTTCGTGTGGGTGGTCAGCTGGAGAGACAGTGTGTGGAGTTGTGAGTGAGTTTAAGTTTCCGCCGCACTTAGCAATATTCCAGCTATATGGCGGCGGTCTGTAATTAACAACATGAGCATCGATCTGCGCAATTGGGAACCGATGACATGTGTCAACCAAGTCAGCGGACCTGACCACCCGATCCCGTTAGTCGCCTCTTACAACAAGCATGGGTTGACTGATGAGTGAAAGAAAGAGAATGCGTTGCTCTAGTGAGTGAGGGAGTTCAGTTTTACGCCGTTTTAGCGATATTCCAGGAAAAACGTGGCGGAGAAAACTAGAAACATCTTCACTCACTGTGCCCATGTGGGGAAGGCTTTCGGCATGGCGAGAGTGCGCCTTAACCACGTGGCTACCCTATAGTTAAAAAGATTGGATGGGTAGGTGAATCAGAATGATGAGTGAAAGAGTGTGTGGACTGATGAATAAATGAGAGAATGAACAAGCATAATCTGTTGAGTGAATGAGTGAGTGAGTGTGACAATGAGAAAGTGTGTGATGGGAAAATGATGTTCAGGATAGCCAACCTTACAGCTTATAAATTGTCTGGCATAACCGCAAAAAGGCTTCAACACTGGAACAGGTTATACGTTCTGGGCGGGTTATTTTGATTTAATGCATTGCCTGTTGTTTGGTGATGGCGCCTGAAACATCAACCGGCTTGGTAGTAAAATACATTAACACAACCGGCTCTCAAAGCCACAACAGATTTTCTTTCATACAGCTGTTTCACGTGCACCTGTCAATACATTTACGATAAGTAGCAAACCAAAAAGCCACTCTCTAAATAATAATAATTATGATATCAATCTCGAATAATATTGATAAAAACGCGTATATATTTTGTCCCAAACGCACCGTTGGGTTGAATTTTTTTTAAAAATTATTACATTAACATGACTAGATCACTATTTCAAAATATGTTACCAAAATATATTAGTGAAAACCATTTAAAATCAGTGCGACAAATATCATTAATAAAGCGAGCGAACGCAACAATGACTCGTGAAAAGCGTGTCCGGTGTGACGAGCGGCTGCGCGAAGCACGTGAAAATCATTCGTTGTTTTCTGTATGTCGCGAACATTGAGGGAATGGCAGTTGTATCAGAAGGTACACCAGCTAAATGAATGCAGATGAAAGATTTAAAAGGTAATTGTAAAACTTTGTGAAGCTTTGAATATAAGATAGAAAAGATTGTCAAAGAACGAAGAAACCCACTGTACATCGTACAGTATGTTCAATACTAGAATCTGCCATCTAAGACGGAGGGCAAGTGGGTGAAGCGTCGGCACAATGAGTAGAAGGTCGGTGGTTCGATCCCGAGCAGCGTCATACCACATATATTAGAAGGTACTTGTTCGTATTCTGCCTCGGGGACGTGGTCTAGTGGTTAAGCGTGGAAAGACTTCCGCCCGGATCCGCTCTGAGTTATAACAACGAGGAATACGTCGACGTCCTTAGAGTGTCGTTTTTATAAGTTGGAGATGTGTTTCAGTATGTTAACATAAAATTAATGAAACATGTTAACAACTCATTAATATCGAATGAGGAATATATTCAGGTGATATGATTTGAATAGAATGAAATTTAAGGGGGATTACGTGCTGAAGTCTCACCATGATATTACTGAAATATTGCTAAAGACAGCGTAAATCTAAAGTCGCGTTCTCATATGAAAACATACGGCATCATTGAACTCGAAGTATATATCAGGCCTTCCTCTTCACTGATACAAGCACCCACTGAGGCAGACGGGGTCCCGTTTAACATCATCGGGTGGTTGGAAAACCATGTGGTCAAAGCTTTAGCTGGTCACGCTGAAGTCCCGGGTGACGCCCATTTGGCGTGGTGCCCATTTGCTGCCCCCAGCCCTGGTAATGCGTGATTATTACTAAACGCTACGTAAACCTATAGTCACTCATTTCAACTCATGAGTGAGTTGTTTTACGCCGCTATACACTGCAGCAACACCACGACGGGCTCCGGAAATAGGCTTCAGACATTGTGCATTCGAGACGTTCTTTTTCTCTTTTAGACGCATCAAATCAAGCTTAATGATCACATGTCTATTTGTCTTGTTTTTGCCCCTTTTTATGTGAATACGTTTTCCCTGCCGTGTGTACGCAGACACACCGATGCACCGAACAGCACGCATCAAAACCGCCAATATTTCCCATTAAACAAGCAATTAAAAATACTTTTTGAAACATGTTTACTTTGTTAGTGAATGTTGTCAGATATGCTATGCACAGATGCACCCACAAACATCCCATCAGGTGAGCAAATACCGCAAATCTAAAGTCAATCGCTTTGAAAATTGCATCGTAGTGAACACCATTATTTTGGCATTTGGAAGTCGGCCATAGACTTCCACTATGCGCTTTTTAGATGTTCGCTCAACACACCTTTATTGTTAGAGAAATAGACCCCAGGGCTGTCAAGTGGGAAGTTTTATGTGAGAATTATCGATATTATGGAGCTGTATTTGTAATCATAGTAAGTGGACAGCGTTTTAAACAGGTACTGTAGTTTGCTGATGTAATCAGTGGCAAGTTTGAGCAGACGATCATAATAGCTTTGCAGTTAAGCCGAAGAGACAAACTCTCGTTTATACAGTCATGCGATACTTTCAACAGAAATATTTGCTGCACGACTGAACTTGAGATCAAGTGACATACTCGGTAGCTGCATATAGCTATCTAAAGTTTAATGCAAAAAATTGAATGTCTTTTTAATATGTTTTGTGTTTTAACTTTCTGTTGGAAGTAGGACAGGGGATCAGGATTGTTTAAAGTTCGCACGGTTTCCCAGGGAACATTCCATAGCGTATTCGGGCCATGTGTTATAGCCAAGTGGTTAAAGATTTGCCCGTCATGCCAAAGATCCGGTTTTGATTCCCATTTCTGGCGTCCCCCGCCGTGACATTGAGGACTGTTGATAAAAGCGGTTTAAAGTAAAACTCAACTTCCCGTCAGCCCCTCCCGTCAGTCGGTTTAACTGTAGATGTTTGTTTTTGTTTTAGACAGGCTACTTTGAATTACAATACTGAGGCCGCTCATAGAAACGTAACCACCACACTCAAACATGCAGTACTCGAGGGACTTCCCCATCCAGGTTTGCCTTGTCCAATATGGCCGAAGTTACATGCCTCTACTCTAATTCAGGTCAAGCCTACATTGTTTTAGACATTCTTGAAAATGTGTTTTACTGTCACATACATCTCCCATACAGTGACACCTCCTTCCCACGTACATCTCCCACAGTGACACAACTTTCACACATACATCTCCCACAGTGACGCGTCCTTCCCACATACATCTCCCACAGTGACGCATCCTTCCCACATACATCTCCCATACAGTGACACCTCCTTCCCACGTACATCTCCCACAGTGACACAACTTTCACACATCTCCCACAGTGACACAACTTTCACTCATACATCTCCCACAGTGACGCGTCCTTCACACATACATCTCCCACAGTGACGCATCCTTCCCACATACATCTCCCACAGTGACGCATCCTTCACACATACATCTCCCACAGTGACGCATCCTTCACACATACATCTCCCACAGTGACACAACTTTCACACATACATCTCCCACAGTGACGCATCCTTCACACATACATCTCCCACAGTGACGCGTCCTTCACTCATACATCTCCCACAGTGACGTGTCCTTCACACATACATCTCCCACAGTGACGTGTCCTTCACACATACATCTCCCACAGTGACGCGTCCTTCACACATACATCTCCCACAGTGACGCATCCTTCCCACATACATCTCCCACAGTGACGCGTCCTTCTCACATACATCTCCCACAGTGACGCATCCTTCACACATACATGTACAGTGACGCATCCTTCCCACATACATCTCCCACAGTAACGCATCCTTCACACATACATCTCCCACAGTGACGCATCCTTCACACATACATCTCCCACAGTGATGCGTCCTTCCCACATACATCTCCCACAGTGACGCATCCTTCACACATACATCTCTCACAGTGACGCATCCTTCACACCTACATGTACAGTGACACACCCTTCACACATACATCTCCCACAGCGATACATTTACATATATACATCTCCCTTAGTGACACAATCTTTACTCATACATCTCCCACAGTGACACATCCTTCCCACGTACATCTCCCACATTGATACACCCGTCACACGCCTATCTTTCACAGTGACACATTCTTCACACATACATCTCCCACAGTGACACATCCTTCACACACACACACACGTCACTCTGAGACACATCCTTCACACACGTGATTTATCCCTTGTACGCATCGCTGACCCACTTCACACATCTTTGTTGCGTCTGTGTTCTCGACTGATACAACTGCGTGACCTTATGTGATATTAACAAATTGCACCCTGTGTTTTGACAGCAACGTCGGGGACACCAGCGCACCTCCGCTACACTTTATGTTCCCGATTAATATAAATTGAGGCCAGGAGTTCTCGAACTTTCAACTAGATTGAATTGTATAAGGTTACTCCCTTATGAATCAGAATAGTTTCCACCAAACACATTTCATTAGAAAGTTGATTTCAGCTGATTTTTTTCCCGAAACGTGAGATGAAGATTAGAATGGGCGCGTCATTCCATCAAACTGATGGTGAAGCATTCCCAGGGACAATTAGGGAAGGACTGTACAGGGGAGCGCTCCAATTGCCCCATCCAAGTTATAACAGCGTTCTGCACTGCTGGCCTGACATCTCACCCCCGGGATCAACCCCCACCTCCGGGATTTCTCCCTACCCAGGGGTATTGTAATGTAATGGTGACTTGCGCCAATATCTGTTTTATAGTTTTGAGATGACTTTCGCCACGTTGCCTCACTCATGCAAGATAATGTGAATTATAGATAGCCAGGTCGGGGGTACTTTGTGTTTTCCGAATGCAAACACACTCTTTGGAAAAGTAAACACCTCCCATTGAGCTCTTCCACATAGGGGAAACCCTCCTATTGATGCTTCTTATTAAATATTGATGGCAACAAACTTCAAAAGGGTTTCAATATTTGGCCAAAATAATAACCGCTTCCTAAATTGGGTTTAAATATTATTCATATTACAAGAAGGGTTCAGACGGAAAGTGGTTATTCCCGGTGATGGTCGTTTTGTTGTGAAATAGTTAAAAATATATAATAAATTAGGCTGCCATTCTTAATCATGTTAAAACTGTAGGATGGATGCATTGTTCCACACGGAATGAATGAAGGCCTTGTTCCCGATTTATAACTTACTCATACTTTACCCTTCACTCCCATTTAGTGTAGTTCAGAAAATATTTGATGCCAAAATAATGCCAATATTAGATAGCTTGGGAATATGAGGTTTCACTTATAGAGGGGCCATTGAGAAAGTTCAAAGTTTATTTTTTAAAAGGCGCGTGAATGTTTCCAAAGTTACTCCCTCTCGTGTTCTTTTAGGCGATGTTGGGAGGTATTCAGTTTGCGTAAGTTACTTCGGTCGCGTTGTAGGGATTTGGTGTAAGCTGCTTTGTACAAGGTATGATAACGGTATTGATACCGGCCAACTGTTATGTTCTAATTGTACAATGGGTGTTGTAGAAGAGCGTCTAAGATATAGCTTATATCTCCATATTATTTTACACATTCAACAAGGGTGTAAAGTTGTATCAACTGTTGACATCTAACAATTCAGAACAAATAAAAAAACTCTATATACTTGAAGAGAAGTTTGCTAACCTGAGATGGCATGCGTACTACTGAAATGTACTGTTATGTGCTCTTGGCCATGAGACCTTATCACAGAATAAACTTGTCACTTGAATGTGGTATACATGTTTATGTATTCCTTCAAAGACAAATGTAATACTGATATATGAACAGTATGTACGTTAAAACGATGCCACTGGTACTGAAATGAATGAATAAATAAATAAATAAATAAATAAACAGGCATGGTTACCATGAGGTTATGGAAGCATTTAGATTGCAGATAAAAATGTAGTGACTTTAGTTTTATGCCGCACTCAGCCATATTCCAGCTCTGTGGCAGCGGGTTGTAAATAAGTCCTCACCAGACAATCCAGTGATCAACAGCATAAGCACAATCTCACGCAATGGGGGTACGAGACATGTCCACCAAGTCAGTGAGCCTGACCCCCGATCCCGTCAGTCGCCTCTTACAACAATCAGGGTTACTGAAGATCACCTCCAACCCGGATCTTCACGGTACGAAAAACGGCCTCGTGGACCTGTTCATAGTTTACTTTTATAAATAAATTTCAATGGTTTGTACATTTATCATCAGCTCTGCAATCTGGCACGTTATCTAAACTGGATTGTTTCTTCAGTCCCGATGAGTGCCGGTTTAGACAGCTTCCGCTGTATGAAGAGTTGGGTAGTTCAGAAGTAAGCTGTTTTCTCCGTTAGTAACTGTTAAGTTGCTAACTCGCACTACAGCTAATATTAATAAAGCATATAACTTCTTCGATTAGCTGGTTGGTTGGTTTGGTTTGTTGTACACCACACTCGGCAATATCCCAGCTTCATGGCGGCGAGGGGCGGTGGGGTAGCCTAGTGGTTAAAGCGTTCGCTCGTCACGCCGAAGACCCGGGTTCGATTCCCCACATGGCTACAATGAGTGAAGCCCATTTTCTGGTGTTCTTTGTCATGATATTGTGGGGAAAATTGCTAAAGCGGCGTAAAACTAAACTCACACATGGCAGCGATCTCTAAATAATCGAGTCCAGACCAAACAATCAACACCAACTGGGATACGATGACATGTGTTAACCACTTCAGCGAACCTGATAACAAAATCTCGATAGTTGCCTCTTACAACAAGCATGGGTTACTGACGGTGGGGGGCCATATGATCTCTGCTAAATACCAGTTCTAACCCTGATCTCCACGGGCCGGAACGTCGTCTTAGTCACAGCAGTGTGCTAAATTTACGCTGGTCCTGTACATGTCCCTGACTAGTACAGATTCATCCAGACCACTAAATAATAACTTTGCAGTGGTCCTAGTGGCCAGTGAATTTAGTATTTTCAGTTAAGTAAATCTTCGAATCCCATTTTGGACAGGGGCAGTACAGACCGGTCCACTAATTATTGTCCACTCACTGGCCGTGAGGCCTAGGGGGGTATTTTGAAAGGGGTACAAATGGTGGTAAACTTGCATTGAAAACAGCAGTAGATAATTGCCGCATCGGTCCTTTAAATTCACCTGCTGCAAACGTGTCCATATTATAATGAGGAGGTAGGGTAGCCTAGTGGTTAAAGCGTTCGCACGTCACGCAGGACACCCCCACCCCCTCCCCTAATATAAATAAATAAGTGGAATAAAAAATCTCCCCAAACAAAAAAACATGTATGTTCTAACCGAGATTAGTTGAATTCCCAAATGAAAGTCTAGGTTTCACGCCGCTTTTAGCAATATTCCAGCAATATCATGGCGGCAGGCACCAGAAAATGGAGTTCACACATTGAACTCTTGTGGGGAATTGAACCCGATTCTTCGAGCGGTAGCTTTCACCGTTACAATAAAGCCGTTACACATTGATGAGAAAATAATGTTATGTATTACAATCTAATTGTGCTTTTCATATCTATTTGTAATCTGTTTCAAACGGTTGCAGTGACCTGGTGTGAAACTAGCTTTATTTTGGGACGGGGGTAGCCACATAGTCAAAGCGTTCTCTTGTAAAGCCCAAGACCTGGGTTCGAATCCCCACCTGGATACCATTAGACCAACGCTTAGTCTCTGAATATATAAGATCTTGATAGCAAAAAATGATCCCATTTAATCTGAAAGGGTAACCCACGTAGATTATCCAGTACCTGGGATATCAGACTTGATTCATTCAGAACGTTAGCAGTGCAAGGACGGCAAGGCAGTAGGGAAAGCAACAGGGCTGCTGGGAGACAGACTAGGGTACAGTGTGTTTTGACAATTTCCCGTGTCTCCCTCCTTGATATTGCTGGAATATTGCTGGAATATTGCTAAAGGCGGTGTAAAACCTTTAGTTCATGTAGTGGCAAGTTTGGATGGAAGAAAAATAACTTGGCTCAGACAGAAGTAAGCTGACTTGCCATAATAACTATGACAGTGTTGGCAACAACTTAAAAACCATCTCGTATACCATTTTATCATCTAATCGTATAAATATATGAAATACAATCTTTTTAAGACATCATTAATTAATGATTTCTAAATTTATATTAGGTGTCCTTATCTCTTTTCCGATAACCATCTCGCATACAAAGTTTCTCTTTTTAATTATTTTTTAACCTATGTATAGTCTCATTTGATAAAACGTTATTTCAAAGCTATTGATATCCCCAATGCTTAAGGATCTGGTTTGGTGGTCAGGTACGTACGTGACGGACTGCCACGCAGAATACTCGTGTTTGATTCCCACAGTGTGACACCAATGATTTGTGTCCATCTACCAAAACACATAGAAACACGTCAACACGTCATGTAGAATACGCAGTTACATTAATTCAGTGAATCAGAATTCATTGCAGACGCGCGAGAGCACGAGAGCACGAGAGCACGAGAGCACACGCACACGCACACGCACACGCACACGCACACGCACCGCACTCGACAGTATTCCAGCTATACGATAACAAGTGATCCAGACATGATTACTTTTCAGTCTGGTGATTGACATCATGAGTATCGAACCGCCCGGGAAGGAATATCGCGGGTTCGATCCCCAGACGCGCAGTACCTTAAGACGTTACAGTATGATACGTATTGGCCCCTGGGCGCTCGACATTAATAGGTACAACAAGGACCGGTTCCCTCGGAGTCAGTCTAATGTGTCTGAGAGGGGTGTTCATGCGGAATGGTATCTCAGTGAGCTGGCACTATAAAACCAGCTTAACCAGCCATACATAAGCATGCACGTCGTCATAAGAGCGAAATAACCTTAAGTACGACGTTAAACCCATTCCGTGTCACTTCACCTCATAAGCATCGATCTACGATCTACAGTAGGGATACGATGACAATACGTCATCCAGGGAAGTGAATATAACCTTGCTTCAGTTTGGGCAGTTGGGAAAACAATGTTCAGGGACTGCATTTGAGACGGACTAATACGGTATGAAGGGGATTATACTATGCCTAATGTATTACCTCATGTCAAAATTCGCATTGTCTTTCACTGAGCTTGCACAAGCAGCTCGTGTTTTGTCCACTCAGAATATTAGTTTAATTAATGTTAACATTGTCCTCAGCGACTATGCTTGTTCTAAGAGGCGACTAACGGGGTCGGGTGGTTGATAATTGACATGACTGACATAGGTCATCGGTTCCCAGTAGTGCAGATCGATGCTCATGCTCTTGATCACTGGATTGTCTGGTCCATATACTTCATTTAGTTGGAGTATTGCTGAGTGCGGCGTAAAACTAAACTCGCTCACTCACTAGCTCACGGTGCTCACCTAATTATTTCTCTCTGCGAGATTAAGCCTGAAGCGTATACTAGAGGGTGGGTAAATTCATGTTTCCATTGTCATGATATGAGACTACTAATGTGAAACACTTGACACACTGGTGCTCCTGTTACCTTAAACTGATTCGATTTTACACAAAGACATTTCCATCACAAATGAGTCCAACCCATTTGCTTAAGGTTACAATCCTTTTTATTTCAGAAAAAACTGGAAAATGTAATTTGTCTTGGGTTTTTCATGAGCAAAAGATTAAAGTAACCGAGCATGCTCAGTGTTATGAAAACGTCTGAGTTGCAGATGAAAAAAATGTCTTCAAGCAATGACAAGAGAATATTCCCTTTTTTTAAACACATACACCCAAAAAAATTAAACAAATACGAAAACTTCTACTGGAATCTTTATCTAGCACCATTGCAGCATTACACAGAAAGAATTGATTCAGATTATCTCCCCATTTTCCTCGAAACAATTTCATTTCATATAACGTCATGTTTTGTCCTCGCTGAAATTAAGCTAATTGTGTTTACGACATAAAGCGCTGGGGCGGTATTCTTAAAAAAGTGTAAGATTTTTCTTAAGTTATGTCTTAAGTTTTTAAAAATTGACTTAGCCGAGTCAGAAATTTAAGTTTTTTTCTGACTTAAGTTCCTTTATGAATACCGCCCCTGCTTTACAGTTCGCTACGATGCAAACTGCGGGCGGGGCCCAGTGGTTAACGGTTTTTCTAGGTTGAATTCAGTTATATAAATAGAATGTGGCTAAAAGCGGCGTAACACCACACTCACTCCGATACGAATCCAGTGCAAAATTTCAGGTACATATGACAACCAGTCTGTTGAAGATCGCCAGATTCTCAGTAACCTTATCCCCTACATGAAAATTTGCTCATTCGGAATCCAGCTACATGAATAGTTGGACTGAAGTTTATGGGATCCCGACAGTGGAGGACCAAATACGTATTGAGAAGCGGCCGCCTCCTATCCACACACAGACTACCTCCTCGATACTTCAATCGATTAACAAGTCTCTTTCAATGTAAAGCGTAATCCCTTTTTCACTAAAGTTAGTTTGTAGCTTCGCGAACATTGTTGTTTGCGATTACCATAAAAGAAGCGGTCTAGACGTGTATAATTGTTCCTGACAGTAAATCTTTAACCATTTTCCTATTCATTAAGAGTGTGGGCTGATTCGATATAGCAATCAACCCCTTCGGAGCGTCCTGCAAGAGATTAAACCTTCTGGTCACGCTACACCAAATTTGATGAGGTTGAAAGTATAATTGTAAGATGTGAGATCGTTATCACAGGTCAACTTTGGTCTTGGGGACAAGGTAGGTTTGGGAGGCAAGGGGATTCTTTGTAGTCGTTGCTTTGAATTGTTTATAGAATTCACGTACAGTAATATAGCGTCCGTCGGCTTGCTTCGATCTTATCGGAGAAATGACCCAAGTGAAAGGTAGTTCAAACATTTATTTAACTGTGTGCCATGGCCTGATTACTTATGATAAACTAAACCTGCTAGGGAAACTGGCTCTTACGTCATCTAATTTGCCTGTCTGCAAACGTAGTCCATTTCCGTAATCGTAAAAACGACTCGGATTTTGGAAATATCTCCACACAGTAGACTTCCACGTCATTGATTTCACGAATATCGATGCTCATGACGCCAATCACTTGACTGTCCGGTCCAAGCTACATTATTACAGCCCGCCGCCATATAGCTGGATTGTCATAAGTATCAGCTTTGGAGCTGAGATCGCTGACACCCAAGTTACCGAACTTGGCCATCTAATCCACATTGTCGACACTTGCAAGATGAGTACCCGGAGATCAGTTCGGACCGGCGTTTCAGTCGTTCTAAGGTGACTCACCACAACAGAGACTCGAGGCAGACGAACCATTGGGTCACCAGATCTGGTGAAGTTGGAGAGGGAAACAAATGGCATTGACGTTCCCCTGCAGCAGTCACGACCTGTGTGAACTGTAGTATTCTCCAACAAAGTTTCATACAGAAACATGAGTCTCGTTAACCTATTTAGAGAGTGACCAACTTTCAGCCGATCCGAATTTTCTCGTGTGAAAGAGAATAAACACCACATACCAGTCTGGTTACACTGAATTCCAGTTCTCTGTTTCGTAAAAAATGGTATTTACAACTGAATTTTAATTTTAAGCTTGAACAACACCGTATTTATATGTCTGTCGATGTTTAGGCAGCACACCTTAACGAAGAAATCACAGATTGACCCTTTTTGGGGTCCTAAAATGATTCACAATGCATCTCGCTCATTGGTTACACTGTTATGTGTAGTTCTGTAACGCACAATGAGATTGATATCAAGTCATTTCCGTACCAGACCGCCAAACCTTTTCAAGCGGCAGAGCCTCGTTTTGAGATTTCCACCATTTCCATGTTTCAATTTGTCAGAGCTCGCTGTACCACAGAGCAGGCGGTACGACGTGTTTGCAAGGAAAAAAAAGGAGCGTAGGGTTACAATATACAAGTGCTTAAACTTACCAGTCATAATGATTAATATTTATGTATTGTGCACATATGTATGTATATATATGTAATCAGTCTAACAATAGTGGACTGGTAGTCGCACTAGCTTGCACAGATGGACGGAACCTAGAAAACAGGAAATAATTAGATGTGGACCAGACAATCCAGGGATCCACGAACATCAGTCAACCCAGTCAGCGAGCCTGACCATCCGATCTCGTTAGTCGCCTTTTACAACAAGCATGATTTACTGAAGATCCGTTCTAACCCGGATCTTCTCTGGTGCTGTCATTGAAGAAGGTAGTCATATTTTTTCCTAGTGGAAATGCACTGGGGTGGTTGCTTGAAACGTTGTTTTTTTTCAAATTTAAGAGTCAGGAACTTTCTCCTTTGATGTTTGTTCGTTCACTGATCATAGTGATGGATCCAGGTTTTATCACCCGCGTCTACACTAAACTAAAATGAAAATATTCTTGGCATGAAGATGTTTCGAAGGATCAGTTTATTGAGCAATGCCAGGATCATATGGTCGTCTATTCTGTTGTGCAATGAGACCATTATCCAGTTCAAGACTGGCGGCGGAACCAATGTGGGTTTTTAACTGGTGATTCACCATCCAGAAACACACACGTTGTGAGACCCGTGAAGGTCCCGGGGTAGAATAGGCCTTCAGCAACCCATGCTTTTGCCATAAAAGGCGACTCAGCTTGTCGTAAGAGGCGACCAGCGGGATCGGGTGGTCAGGCTCACTGACTTGGTTGACAGATGTCATCGGTTCCCAATTGCGCAGATCGATGCTCATGTTGTTGATCACTGGATTGTCTGGTCCAGACTCGATTATTTACAGACCGCCGCCATATAGCTGGAATATTGCTGAGTGCGGCGTAAAACGCAACTCACTCACACGTTGTGATGAGCAACTGCCCTCGAACAGCAGCATACAACTGTCTGCCGTTATTCTTTGATGATAGACCCTTCAGTAAGAAAAATGTGGTGCTGTTCTTCTCACAGGGAGCGACTGGGCAGCCAAATGGTTACAGTCTGTCCTCGTTCCTTCACTATGAACGTTATACATACATTCAGAGACTGTTAGACTAGTCCAGTATAAGTAAGGGAAATTGGTACCATCTTTTAACTTCTTTCGGTTTGTTGCGGCCAGGGGTTCGAACATCCAACCCTTCGTGCACTACCCACAACATACATATATTGACAACATTCCATCCATCAAAGTGGAGGACTCCGATAGTGGCGAAGGTCTTGTAAGTGGGTCAGCAGCTGCTAACAATAAATAGTGAAACACATCAATGCTTTATTAGATAACTCCCTCAACATGACAAACCTTCCTGATAGGTAACCCCCTATGTATTGAAAAGGAGCCCCAGTGTGGCCAGAGATTCTGCACTTGATGAAATATAGACATGTTTCATTTAGGGCTTTAGCATTGCAGAAAGGGCTTGGCAGAAGGGAAAATAATGAAGTTCAGGTACTGTCAGACAGACTGCATACATGGGTGCAATATGTAAAGCCCATTTCTGGTGTCCCCACTGTGATTTCAATAGAATATTGCTGGTCTTCGTCTGTGTCAGTTATCGGTTCACTGGACTGAACTGCATCGTGACGGTTGACACTACACACCTGTCAGTGCCCATGCATATGACATGTAAGCATAATAACTACCTATATATAGCATGTTCAAGGCTCTAATGCACGTACCTCTGCAGAAAACATGACATAACATCATACGACAACCTTTTTCTTATCTCTGGACCTACCTCTGTCGGAAACCTTACTGTGAACAATTACAGGTATTTGTGAACGGTGACAAAAACAAGGTCATATAACGTAATACTGACAATTGACATCTTACCTTTTGTTCCACCTTACATTGCAACATCTTATCTAATGCCTCATCTGAACCGGTGGGGTAGCCTTGTGGGTAAAGCGTTCGCTTGTCACGCCATTTCTGGTGTTCCTAGCTGAAATATTGCTAAAATCGTTGTAATATCCCATCTTTTCTGATGCTACGTCTTACCTTGTATTCCGTCTTACCTTGTATAAATTTTTTACCTTAAAACCAATTTTACCTTGCATCCAATATGACCTTATATGCAGTTTACTTTTCCTAAGAAGAGAGATAAGCTCACTGCGGGTTTTCCTGTGTTACTGTATTTAACAGATCATTTGATGATAATTCTCAAACACGGGTAGAAATACCGACTGTAGTCATTTGGTAAATGTACTGTGAACGTCAGTAAACTGCATTTACACTTCATTACAAATATCAAATCTATGCTCATTTGCTTAAACACCCTGAATTTTTAATATATTTATTTGTTATCAGCAACTATTAACAGGAAATTCCCTGACATTCAACCATATATAGGTTATATCCCTCGTTTATGAATTAATGAATCCCATAAAGTGTCACTTCCCATGGGAGAGAGTGGCAGCGGGGTAGCTTAGTGCTTAAGACCTTCGCTCGTCTCTGATGACCCGGGTTCGATTCTCCACATGGGTACAATGTGTGAAGCCCATTTCTGGTGTCCGTGATGTTGCAATATTGCTAAGAGCGGCGTAAATCTAACCTCGCCAACAGTGTCACTTTAGAGTCTACATAAAACATAAAACTCCCAACTATTATTGAACCAGAACATACAAGTATCCTCCCGATGTATTTATCACACGAGATGATATTTTTGGTTAAGTTGGGGTTTTATCCATTGACATATTGGTTTACAATCGTACCATGTGATATATTGGCTTTAGCTGAAGGATTGTGTCAATCGAATACTGTGGAAATGATCATTAAACTGTTAATATTATATGACCTTATTCTCTATAAGTTCGTAACCTTAACAATTCCTAACTTTGATCGTAGCCAATGTGTTAAGAATGGACTTAAGAAGTTCGTCAGACTTCGCGCGAACGTTTCGAGAATCGCCAGCCTGGTCGGGTTTATGTAATCTTGTTTTATTCTCTTACCTCATGCCCTTTGTTCGTTAAAGCTTGGTAGTTTACAAACCGTCGCCACACAGTGGGAACATTGACAAACGGACAAAAATCCGTTTATTTTAATGTGTTGGGAACCGGTGAAGGTCCGGGGTAGAGTAGGCCTTCAGCAGCCCGTGCTTGCCAGAAAAGGCGACTATGCTTGTCGCAAGAGGCGACTAACGAGATCGGGTGGTCAAGCTCGCTGACTTGGTAAACGCGTGTCATCGGTTCCCAATTGCGCAGACCGATGCTCATGTTGTTGATCACTGGATTGTCTGTTCTAGACTGGATTATTTACAGCCATGCTGCTGGAATATTGCTGGGTGTGGCTTTCAACTAAACTCACTTAATTTGTTGGGGAGCTTTCATGTGTATGTGTGCCTAATCATCGACGGCTGGTAATATGCTGTAGTTTCGTGACCCTCTACCGTACAAGAAGTCAATACTCGTGGCTTTAAACCCAAGTTTGTCGTGCCGGAATATTTCTAGGTTTGTAAACACATCGCCCATGATTTTGCCTTCGGATGTCCGAACGTACCCCTGAAGATCCAGGTTAGAACTGATGTTCAGTAACCCATGCTTGTTGGAATTGGATGGTCTGATTCTGTAGTTTGGTTGACAATTGCCATCGGGTTCCCAGTTGCGCAGATCGATGCTCATACTTTTGATCACGGGGTTGTTTGGGTTGTTTCAATTATTTGAAGACCGTCCCCATGAAGCTGAAATATCCATGAGTGCGTAAACTCACTTAAGTCGAACTTACATCTCATCCAGTTGACACTGGCACTGAAGCACTGTTCAAAGCGGCAGCAAGCTGCTTTGTAGTTAAAACGTTTGCTCGTCACATGGAAGACCCACGTTCGATTCCCCAGATGAATGCAATGTGTGAAGCCTGATTTCGTTCTCCAGCTATTTTAAGCAGACTCAGACCTTGTCAAGTGTAACACTGCAATCCTTAAATTACTACCAATATAGGAGGAAAAGAACACATCCGGCCAAAGATAAATCAATGTATTGTCTTGGAATGATACAGATCTATTAATTCCACACTTGTGACTGTACCAGGCACGAGTCCTCACTGGACCACAACGAGAGTGTCGGTTAGAATATATCCAGGGGCGATAGGGTAGCCTAGAGATTCAAGCTCGTCGCGCCGAAGACCCGGGTTCGATTCCCGACATGGGTACAATGTGTGAAGCCCATTTATGGTGTCCGCCGCCGTGATATTGCTGGAATATTGCTAAAATCGACGTAAAACCAAACTCGATCACTCACCAGAATAGATCCAAACACTTGTTTGTCGAAAGGACAAAATCGTGACCCTGTGGTCATGTATGGTTTATAGTGAAAACTGACCCCAGCAAAAACGGCGAAAACAGAAATCGAGAAAACGGCCCCTAAGCTCAGAGAAAAAGGCTATTATAACAGAAAACCACATGTAGTTGACTTGTATGGCATGTGCCCTGGTGGTGTTGGAGGGTGTTCATTCTATTAATCACTTCTTTGTGTGGTCCAGAGTACCACTCTGTAGAGTTTAGGCACCACACTAGTCTTGATTACATATTTATTTCTTATCAGCATCTATTAACAGAAAATTTGCTGACATTCAACCATATATAGGTTACGTCCCTCGTTTATGAATTAATGAATCTTGTTAAGTGTCACTTCCCATGGGAGAGGGTGTCAGTGGGGTAGCCTAATGGTTAAAGTGTTCACTAGTCACGCCAAAGACCCAGGTTAATTTCCCCACATGGGTGCAGTGTGTAAGGTCCATATCTGGCGTCCCCAGCCGTTATATTGCTGGAATAGTGCAAAAGGCGGTGTAAAACTAAGCTCACTCACTTCATCACAATGGAATCGGTCAGTCCCTAACTTTAATGTAACAGTATACATGTGGCGTCACGAAGCTGGTATAGTGGCGATTGCTGCCAAAAACAACATTCTGCTACCTGTAAAACGACCGCAACTATAGCAACATCAACAGCAGCAGCAACAACAACAAAACAAACATTGATCATGTTAAAACATATGACGGTTCTGATCCGACTGCAGGAAATAAGCCATTAACACACGACTGGAATTCGCCAAGACTAATATGAAGAATTTGCATGTAGCTTGGATTATACGAAAACAATTCAATTACTAACAGAGTGCCTCAATAATGCCGCTCGTCTAATCGCTTGAAGCAGGCGGGCGAAATTGGTAAGACGTTGATCTGGAGAAGCATTGGCATACCGTATGGAGGAAATTGCCGTTGTAATCGTTCTTGTAGAGCTAACGCTATGATCAGGCATACAGGTTAATGAAATTGGTAATGGGTTCCCATAATGCAACAGAACGGAAATTATCGCTGGACAAATCGACCGACAATAGATGGCTTTTTCGGGGTTTAGTTTATTGAGCGTTTTAGCTTCAATTAGGCTATAACCCGAGTTGTATCTATGTCAATTGTACGTGGCCGAGGTGACTTTGTGGGAATACAGTTTTTGTAACAGTTGTGTGTATTTACTGTACTACGAGTTTGTACATGTTACTAGTCATCGAGTATCTAGTTATGCCAGTGTAACATGATAATAAGTTTTCAAGACAATGCTTTCTTTATAACATATTTCCCAAAGAACATAAAATACTCGTTCCCATGCATAACCCAATCAGTTTGTATATATATGGATACAAATGGTATTCTCATTAAGGAGCAGCTCAAACCATCGCAGTAATCTAAAAGAAGACTCGATTCCCGAAGTTGATTAATAGGACATCACTGCCTAACTGGGCATGGGTGACTTGGGTCTTGCAAACCAAAAAAAGAAAGAAAGAAAAAGAAGAAATTCAGCAGTATTATAGTAAGCTGTTTGATAACGTGTCCGGACCAACATCGAAACGTCACTAAATGCAAGAAGCAAAGAATTATCAAAGATTCAATATCTAGGCCAAGAACAGCTGAGATCCGGGCGTAACTAGGGGACATAACTTTACACATATAGGAAATAATGGCGCCTTATACAACCGTTAACCCCCACCGCGGTGGCTAAATGGATGCATGGCATGTGTTAACCATTCCAACTAATAGCTAAATTTTATTCAGTAATAAGGCTGTCAGATATCGCCGTTTCTTTCAATACTTTTCCATGGAAACATTCGAAATAATGTTGATAAAACTCCGTTAACCGCTGTTTTACCAAGGGATACGCCCTCATGAAGACCCGGGTTAGAATATTGATCTTCAAACGGTCACTACTAGCGAGACCTGTTGGCTGGCGACACGCTGCCTTTGATAATGCAAGTAGTTCATTTGCGTAGATGTGCTGATAATGGCAATCACTGGATTGTCCCATCCAGACTCGTCTACTGTATTCTTGTATACCACTGTGCTTTTGTTAGGTATAACGGCGATGTGGGACGACATGCATTCAACAAAGTCCTGGCGTGAACAACTGTTTAACACTCTCTTAGGTGACCCCTGAAGATCTGGGTTGCTTCTGGTAGGCGTCGCAACGGGGCCGTGTGGCGTTGATGCATTTTATCAGGGCTCATTTTCATAGATCGATACAGATAATTTCAATCACTGGATTGTCCGATCCAGACTCCATTACTTATAGAACGATGGTCTATACCTGGAATATTGCTGGGTGCGGTCTTTAACAGCCAACAGGAACACTTGTACGCGACTTGGAGAAGGCAAGGCGTTCTTCTACCCCACTGATCAGGGATATTATGTGTCTGTCGGGATGGTGGGGTAGCCTAGTGGTTAATGCGTTCGCTTGTGATGCCGTAGACCCGGGTTCGATTCCCCACATGGATACAAAATGTAAAACTCATTTCTGGTATCCCTCTCCGTAATAGGGATGTAATATTGCTAAAAGCGGCTTAAAATGAAAATGTCACTCACCTACATCTGTCCATGGCCGGGGTGCAACAGGCCTTCAACAACTCCTGCTTGCCATAAAAGGCAAGCCATGCTTTTCGCAAGAGGCGACTAACGGGATCGGGTGGTCAGGCTCGCTGATTTGGTTGACACGTGTCATCGGTTCCCCATTGCGCAGATCGATGCTCACGATGTTGATCACTGGATTGCCTGCTCCGGAATCGATTATTTCGACCGCCGCCATATAGCTGGAATGTTGCTGAGTGCGGCGTAAAACCATACTCACTCACTTTGCCAATAAATATCAATGTTTATATGTCATAAACTTCTAGTACGATGTAACATAAATAATTATAACTCATGAAAACGTAAGCGCTGTTCTAATCTATTTTTTTTTCAACTTAGTGTTTGCGTGCGTTCGTAGTTGTCCAAAAAAAGGCCAGCAAATATAGAAAAGATATATTTAGCTTTACGTTGTTAATTATCCTCGTATTTTTTCGTTCTCAGAGCAATACTGGCAGTGAGCAGTTAATTCGAGAAATTCAAAAATATCATACAATATTAATTCAATATCTGCTCACCTGAGCGATACAGTATGTCTTTAATGATAACATTAACAAAATATAAAACACATTCTGATTTCTCATTTCTGAAAGATATAAAATGATATCTGAATTATTTTATATTTTTCGTTCCATTATCATAACACACGTGAATTCAGACAAGATATTTCATTACAAATTCATAACTCATGGCCCAAACTTCGCGAATCACAAGGTCAAATTAATTCGTTTCTCGATAACAATGTCACCTTTAAATAGATAGCAATACTAACGGGTGGAAAAAACATAAACTTTGCGCTGAAAACAATAAACTTGACAGCAATAGTTTTCTGCAACATTTAGCCCACGTCTTATCATATGCTGCCGCTAATAAACTTAATTGAAAGAGTGTAAAAATAAAACACGGTGGTGTTATCTCAGCAACTTGTTCCCTGTCTATTAAAAATTCAAAAGCCAGGTTTGTGGAACTAATTTCTTGGATTATCAGGAAACAGCACCAACCTGCACCATAGTTATCACTGACAAGAGCATGAATGATAGATGTTGGTTTAATCCGAGATATGTAAGTACACGATGGTGTTCACCGAATGATTCCGTCGCACGTCGACGTGTGAAGACGATGTCTGATCTTCGTTTAAGAAGATCGTTTACATCGACAATGTCACGAAGGTGTAATGTACGACAGAGAATACTTACAAAACATTAAAATTTGAAGAGAAAGCAATACTACATAAGTGATTGGTTGAAATGTCTTAACACCAGTAACCAGACCCAATCCTTGCTTACAACGTCATTTATTAATTCCTAACTTATCTGTATACACATACATAATGTATCATTCAAAAAAAAAGGGGGGGGGGGGTATTGGGTTTACAAGACTGATAAAATGCAAATGATGGAGCCAAGGAGGAAACAGAGGAAGAGAAATTGAAGGAAAATTTCCAAATTCATTCCATTCAATTACTTTTTCTCATACACACTGACTGGCGGTATGCTGGCAAAATGGAATATCCCGGTTTTTTTAATGGAATATATATTAACATACATAATATTAGGGTTGCCTGCTAAGTATGTCATTCAAGCACTTGCAGATAGCTTACGTTTAAATTTTTAAAACACGACTGCTGTTGCCTTTCCTATATATCTAAGAATTAGGACGCAGAGTACAGAATCCGAGAATACGGTCTGGATTTCATCAAAAGGTTATACATGCCATGCTATACTTCAACCTCCGATTCTCGCCCAATACCCTCAGAAATTCAATATTAGTTTCATTTAGTTCAGAAACAACCGTCCATGATGGTGTCGTAGGCATAGTTAATTTTAATATTTATAAGGTGATAGTTTGTATAAACACGGTGTTGGATTTGTTGTACAAATATTTGCAGCCATTAAGTCACTTTATTATATTTTAACATTTAGACAGACTCGCATGCATAAAAGCCGTCATGCAGATTCGTCACACGCATATAGTCACGCTCGGGGAGCTTATTAATTATTCATATGGCTTTTGCATAGCTCTTGATTTCAATTACGTTGCTTTTACATATTTTTTGTTGTTTTATGTTAACAATGTGCCTACATGTATTGTTTCAACCCGAGCGTCGGGTTCAGTTGGGTAGCCTAGTAGTTCAAGCGTCCGCTCCTCGCTCCGAAGACCAGGGTCGATTCCCCTCACAGATACAATGTGAAGCCCATTTCTGGTGTTCCCCGCCGTGATGTTGCTTGAATGTTGCTTGAATGTTGCTTGAAGCGGCGTAAACCTATACCCTCTCATTCATCAGTGACTTCATTACTTAACCTGACAGGGAGTAACCTGACGTTACATTTATTTGTGGTGGATAATCTCTACAAAACAGTATAGCTGGTTATTGTAAGTCTACACAGGTATAATCTCTACAAGACAGTATAGTTGGTTATTCAACGTCTACACAGGTATGATCACTACAAGAGAATATAGCTGGTTATTGCGCGTCTACACAGGTAGAATCACAACAAGACATTATAGCAGGTTATTGTACGTCTACACAGGTAGAATCTCTACAACAGATTATAGCTGGTTATTGCACGTCTACACAGGCATTATCGCTACAAGACATTATAGCATGTTATTGTACGTCTACACAGGTATAATCTCTACAAGACATTATAATTCGTTATCCAACGTCTACGCAGGTATAATCGTGTTGAGTATTCCGTCACAAGGGATAACTATTAAAAATCACGAACTTAGAGGCATCTTTCAAGTAATGCCTGTTCTCATTTAATTAATGCATTTGAATTAGATTTGCTAAATGATTTATACATAGATAACGATTTTATTACTGGTAGTTTAGATTAGTAACTGTGATTGTTTGTGGCTGTACACTCAAAGTGGGTTAAAGCATTGTCGATGTATTGTCCTCCCGAGAGTGTACGTAAGTCCTGAAACATTCAAAGGAAATTTACATTTACCAACTGTTTTAAATGACGTTTTTTTTGTGATTTTAATTTTGGCTGCATTTGACCATAGTCGCCATCAGCTGAAAAGTTGATCCAGGTAGGGTCCATGCAGGTACCAAAACTACCGTAAAGTTCTCATGGTCCCTTGTATTGTGATCAGCCTTCAGTTGTTGGCGATCTATTGGCACTTTTTATTTTGTACTGTCCAAATAGTGCTATTACTTGTAACTTTCCCGGCTAGTTCTAGTTGTCATTGTGGTATTCTACTTGTTTCATTGTCCTTTGGCGATAGATTTTTTTTATTTTTATTTATCTTGTACACATATTCCATTTTAATGTCAAATGTTCTCTTCGTGATATTGCTGAAATATTGCGTATGTGACGGTAAATTTTAAAACACTAGCTCACATGGGGCTAATCTCTACCGGAGATTATAGCTGATTATTCTTCGTTTACACAGGGACTCAGGATGTGTGAACTAAAGACGGTTGGATATGAAATCTTTTCCCGAGGATAATTTTCTTTTCGTTAAGAAATTCGCGATGAAATCCCTAGATATAAACAATGTATTGTATGAATGTACGATGATATGTTTTGAGAAGAAAATTTGTAGCACATTTATACCACTCAAAAGAAATTAAAGAAGACCGGAATGTGTTATACGAATAAAGAGTAGAAACAGTGGATGTTCGTGGAAGCGGTTATAACATTGGCGTAAATTACTGTTGGCCTGCTTTACCGTTTGTATAGGCCTACACTATTATCAAAAGCAAACCTCAGAATGTGTTTTAAAGAGCACAAATTATCTGTAATGTGTGGATTCCCGTGTTTTTCACAATGCTATTCACGAAGTCAGGTCATTGCAAATGAGCAGATTTCGAGGTATTTTATGGAACAAAGTGTTAGTTACAAAAGATTTGAAGGACTCACCATTTCACGATTTACTGTTGTGAATTTCAGTGCTCTTGACCTACAGCTGATACGATGAATAAATTGAACGACGGTATGTTTTGAAAATCGATAAAAACATGTTATAGTGTGCAGGTTTTCAGCATGTATCTTAGTGACAAATTTTAATTTTCTGCTATTAGACTTGAGATATTCAGCCTATGCTCCTCTCGACCTACCGTACCTTCAGATCAACATCTCCATACTAGCACTGTTATCAGCCTGTTTCATTCCCCGTATGCATCATTCATATACGGGGATCCTTCAATGGACAATGTCTTGAAGGTGTCACTTTCTATCACGATTCAAGAGAAAAGGATAACCCGATTTATTTCAAGTAAAATGTAAACATTCCTTGAATTCCTACTTGTTTTATTCATACAATCAGAGGCGACGGATCTGAAAATGTGATATCAAAATTAATAAATGATTAAAACAATGATTTAAAAAGACAGGTTTAGAACTTGTTTGATAGGAAGACCTCGTTCTCCGTGGTTGCTCAGGCTTGAAATATTTTGTGACAGTTGACAGATTTGCAGTATAACCAGACATGATGAGAATGTAGATATTTCCATAAGCTGATTCTAGACGGGTTATTTTTTAATATTCTGAAATTATCTTCATTAATATTTCAGATCTGGAAATTCCTTCTAGTTTTCTAGCTATCTTTTTTTTCTCTCGAGGAAATATTTGAAGAATGTTAAGTTTTATCCTGGGTAGCTAAATTGTTGAGTTGGTTCCTACAGAAGGATCAATAATTCATTTAATTATAACACAAACAGTCAATTGGAATTACGCACGAAGGTACTTGGCGAGTGAGGCATGGGTTGGCGGTGTAATATCAGCACCGTGCGATAATTCGGTAAACCGGATTTACTTATCGAATTCGCTGCTAATCTATCAGCCTGTGGCCCACAGTTGGCCCGAATGTGGGATGGCCATGTGGTTAAACTGTTCGTCTGTCACGCCAAGACCCGGGTTCGATTGCTATTGCTGGAGTTTTACTAAAAGCAGTGTAAAACTAAACCGGCTCACTCACTCAACAAAGGGGTCTTGCAAATGAGGATATGATTCAGATTCAGAGTTAGATTGTGTTACACTGTTAAAAATCTGGATCACCCCACTTTAGGAAGGGTTCTTGATTACAGATTGGTCAGGTAGTCTTGCAGACTGTTGTGCGGAGTTGCGTCCCTTTCATGTTGAGTAATTTCAGATAACCCCCATGAAAAATGGCATTTCAATCTCGAAAGCAAGTCAAAAACAGAAAATTAAATATAAAACTATAAACTTACTGTGTGTGAATGTACAGGGCCTGAAATACTATAAAACATTTCATAAGGACACAAAGAAAAAAATCCAATTGTTAAAAAATGGTTTTCGATATGGCTTGTGTGGATCAGAATTTTTCTGAGATTAGATTATGTGTATCATCGATGCTATGATCCTCGGGGTTTTAACCTAAAATACCATGTTCCCATTTAGCGGACTTATGCACTTATGTGATGGTTGTTATACAGTTACAAATTAGATTACAAATACACAAACACGATAAAGTGAATTCTTATGAATAAATAACACATCAGTTAATAACTTAACAGACGAATTCCTATTTCATCGCCATCGCCATCACCATCACCATCACCATCACCATCACCATCACCATCACCATCACCATCACCATCACCACATGCCCTGTGCATAAAGCTCAGGTCACAATTAGGTGAAGTTAAGCAAAGGCGCGGACAGTGCTCCAATGGGTGACCATCAGCTTGACTCCTGAGAGTTTCTAGGACTTCAGTCCTGAACCACAATGAAGCACATGACACATGTGGTCTCACCTTGGGCAAGTAAGTTTGTTCAAAATTGTCTCTGTCCACCCAGCAGCAAATGGGTACCCGGTGGAATAAGTCATGTGACTATAACCTTCTAGTGCCTAACAGGCAGCTTGGGTTAACCAGGGTAATAGGTAATGCCCGCTTTGGCTGTTAGTGCTATGAGCATTCACCCAGTTAATGAGTTTGGCGCAATATAAATGCACATATTATTGTTGTATTATAAAAACTGTCACCGAAACCAAACAGGTGGCATTTGCCAGCACAGTGATGCAATATGGAATACAAGAGACAATATTTATAGAGATTGCGTAGATGGATGCTCATAATTAGATTTTCTGATCCAGACAGATTGAATATTTCTCTGGGCAGTGTCCCTTGGTGACCAAACATTAGATATTCTGGAAGAGGATCTAGGATTTGGTAAGTGAGAGACTGTTCTTGTAATTTCTTGAAGACACACAATGTTGTTTTACTGAAAAGTAGGATCAACGGCCTAAACATGCTCCCAGCAATTAGGATATGATGACATGAATGAACCAAGTCTTTCATCATGGAATGCTGAAGATCAGTTCTAAATGGAATCTTCAGGGGTTCCCATGCATATACCACTTAACTCACGGTTGTGCAATGATACGTCCTTATTAACATTTCAGAACTATGGCTCCATTCCACACAAGATGTGAAGACAATTTGTGGTGTCCCCGCTGTGATGTTGCTGGAATATTGTTAAACGCCATGTAAAACCTTATTCAGAACCATTTGTCCCAAGAAAGTTGGTACCTGTTATAATTTTGCCCTTCAGTAAGCCATGCTTGTTGTAAGAGACGGGTAACTGGTGGTCAGACTCGATGTCATCAATTCCAAGTTGCACAGATCACATGCTGTTGATCACTGGATTGTCTGGTCCAAAGACAGCATTAAAAGCATTAAATTCTCATTATATCACTGTGGTATGGCACTGTAAAGTTTGAAGGTCATGATAGAAATAAGGTTTAACATTTTGTAGGTCTGAAAGATGCCTGTGTTCTCCACATATTAAATCATGCAGAGCTAGACGGCCAAACCATGGGTAATGAGAAATAAACGATTTCCAATATGGCTGTAGTGGCGACCATCTGTAAAATCTGATCATGAACTTTATGTTGAAGAGTTAATACCATCATTGCAGGGATTATACATGCAAAATTCGAAGAACTTCTTGGCAGGGCTTGCATGGTTTGTTAAAACAATGATGTCCCGAACTTGCTGAGGAAGGTTAACATGGTGTCCTGATATTGATGAGGAAAGTTAACATGGTGTCTTTACATCACTGAGACAGGTAAACAAGGGGTTCTGGCATAATCTGAAGCACACTGACATGGTGTCCTGACATTGGATGAGATAGGTTAACATTGTGTCCTGATATTAGTTGTGGCAGGTTAACATGGTGTCCTGGCATTGAAGCATGTTTACATGGTGTCTTGACATAGACTGAGGAAGGTTAACATGGTGTCCTGGCATTGAAGATGGTGTCCTTAACTAGGCTGAGATAGGTGAACATGGTCTCCTTATACTGTCTGAGGCACATTAACATGGTGTCCTGGCATTGGTTGATATGGGGTAACTTGGTGTTCTGACATAGTCTGAGACAGGTTAACATGGTATCCTGACATTGGCTGAGATGGATTAACATGGTGTCCTGCCATTGGCTGAGATGGGTTAACATGGTGTCCTGACATACACTAGACAGATTAACATAGTGTCCTGACATTGACTGAGATGGGTTAACATGGTGTTCTGACATAGGCTGAGATGGGTTAACATGGTGTCCTGACATAGGCTGAGATGGGTTAACATGGTGTCCTTACATAGACTGAGATGGGTTAACATGGTGTCCTGACATAGGCTGAAATGGGTTAACATGGTGTCCTGACATAGGCTGAGATGGGTTAACATGGTGTCCTTACATATCCTGAGGCAGGGTAACATGACATGTGCATGCAAACCCCTGTAAATGTTGAGGGTAGAATTCCATGTATTAATAGTGAAGATTATTGGACATTGCTGCATACACTTAACTCAGTGAGGACCAAATGGAGTGCTGATATTCCAGCATTGAGCTGTAGCCTCTTCAGTGACACCAACCATGGTTCAATACCCTCCAGCAGCTGTGCAGTACCTCTTTCTCAACTCCCCAATCCACAAAGATAGTATCTAGTTTTCAACTTTATTTAACCATTTTCAACCTTATCAGGAAGTAGAAAGCGGTGGAGTAGCCTAGAGGTTAAAGTGTTTGCTTGTCATGTCAAAGACCTGGGTTTGATTCCCCACAAGGGTACAATGTGTGAAACCCATTCCTGTCTACTGCTGTGATATTGCTGGAATATAGCAAAAAGTGATGCAAAACCAAACTCATGCACTCAAGCAGTAGTGAAACACTTCATTTCTAACCCTCTCAATCCATGAGGTAAAATACTTTATTCTCAACACTGCTAATACACAATCAAACACTCCAATGTCAGTCCTTCCAAACCTCACATAAATTCCACATTTTCATTTTTTCTCACTTTACACAAATTTCTCATTTTCAATGCACCCAAAGCTTCCCAGTTTTTGTTCTCAAATCCTCAGACAAAAGTTCCCCATTTTCAAACCTCCCAATCCTAAAATTCCTCAGTTTAGTCCTCCCAGTCCCTGGACTAAAATTCCCCATGTTCAGTCCTCAGACAAATTCCCTGTTTTCAATCTTTCCCAATTCAATGCACTATGTCAGGCTAACATGATGTCCAGATGATGAAGTTCCAATGTTCCAATGGTGGTAATTACTTTGCAGTTGTGTTTCTTGGATGCTCCTTGTCTTCAAGTGAAATCAGCGCGCAATCTCATGCTGGATTACTCAGAGTTGACCTGATGCAGTCTAATGAGCAGGGCACACTTGCAGCCCATCACAAATAATTTTGCACCCATAATGCAGAATGGCTTGGAATTAGTGCAGAAGTCTGATAGGTGCACAAAAATTATTATATAGGACTTGAAACCCTTTGTGAACAAGTTAATGTCGCTTTGAACATTATTACAATGATATCAATGCAGCTTGGTTGGTGACTGAGAATATAAGTTAACATTTTGATTATTAAAATCGAGTTAAATAATAATTTTCAAGACTTCCATGATAGTATGTTGCTAACAATCAATTCAGTTGTGTTTGAAGAGTATATTGTATGATTATCATTGTATTCCGGTCTGCAATGTTAAACAATAGAATATGTAAAGTTGGCATGATTGGTAAGATAAATAATAGGAAGCCAGATGGGGTGGGGCATAATGGACAAGGGAAGCCAGGGTGTGTTGTTATGTAACAAGTGGGAGTGGGCCTTGTTGGTAGTATGTACAATTATGAAGTGAGCAGCAATGATAATGACTTCTTTCAGTATTAATAAGTCCCAAGCACTAGGGAGATGTGTTCCTTGGTCACGGTTGATAGCTGGACGGCTTCTTCTGATGTCTATGGCCTCTTGCAATTTCCTTTGCCGCCAGTCCATTATGCCCCACCCCATCTGGCTTCCTATTGTTTATCTTACCAATAATGCCTGGGTTAACAACCTCCTGGCCATCCACAAATTAACTACTGGTTTCCTTCGTCATACTGTTGTTGTTTCTACATGTACATAAACAGCTTGTTGTACTCCACTGCTTCATTCACCTGATGAAGAAGTGAGAATATACTTCGGGACTCTTCACAATACAGAAGTTATCATCCATAAAAAACTCGTGCCTTTATGTGTATCACTTCTAAATGCCATTCAAAGACTCAAAACAGGTGAAAATGAATTATTCACCCAGATAATGTATGAAATCTGCTGTGAGTAACCTCCTGTTCAGTGGCAAGTCACAAAGTCATCTGCAAAAGGCAGATAAGGGGTTCAAAACACCAAAGATTTGCCCAGTTGATGATGGTGCTCTGTTTGATGTATGAAAACAAACCACAGACTGGCAATTTTATCGTTTTATTCTCTATCCATCATTTAAATTACACGTCATCTCTCCAACAGAAATGATAATGAAATTATGATACATGAGGACTGAAGGTCACATGACTGTCACATGACCATCAGATGACCTCCAGTCAATGAACCATATATACATGCATGAAGACTAGGATCAACCTTACACCCTCACTGACTAGAATGGTATCAGACACAAACAAAACAATTCAAACCACAAATACTGTTTGGGTGAAATCCTGAGCAAATAAAAATACTCTTCAGAAATAAATATCTAGAGTCATTATGCCATTTTCAGAACTATGCTTTCAAGAAAGATCATTATGAAAATTATTTTGTTAAGAGTTATGGTGTTTGTAATAATTTCCTGCATCATTTTACTCCACTTTGCTTTCTGAGATTACTGCATATTAGAGATGTGTACTAATCCATTAATTAAACTAGGAAATTTTGTTCTTTTTAGATATGATGGTGAGGTAACTGTACAAACTTAAAAACTCAGCGTTTGAGTCTTAGTACTACATAAAGTGTTTTCAGAAGAAATGCATGTAGAAACATGTTCTAGAAACACATTTTTACATAACTGTACACTTCTAGGAAATTTGACGGTAGCCATGGAATGCAGAATTCATAATGAAATGAGATAGGATCATAGAAACCTGCAAAAATTTTCTGCTTGCCTAAAATGGGTGTAAGGTGTTCATGGCAAGTAATACAATATGGGGGTTACAGAAACTCACATTTTGATAATACAGTCTTTCTTACTCTCTCAAACATATCAACTGAAAAACAAATGTTTTGCATCATCAAATTCATGTAAATTTTCTTTTGCAAAATTACCTTTCAATAAATACAGATATTATTCTGATTGCTATCATTTTTTATGATAATACTTTTTAGTGTTTGCTAACAGCCAAAATAAGTATGAGAGTATTTTTCATTTATGTGTTTTTGGCACAGGTCCGAATTTTGCAAGTTGCATCGGTCAAAAGTGAAAAGAAAATTCTCAATCCAGGTTCATAACCTGTTGGCCAGTTTGCAGGTGCTACACAACTCTTGTTCAAACAAATTACAGAATATGACTAGACATGTTTAAAGATTTGAACAATGTGACATTACTGTATGTTATGAAATAATGATATTTACTCTGCAATATGTGACCACAAACATACCTTCAATCATCCTCTAAATTTATCCTAGATTATATTCCCCTTCCAACCTATGTGGGTTTCTCATTTCTAACTTTAAAAACAGGGTAGATAGGTTCATAATTTTAATGTCACTTTAAGATCAAACTGCAAACAAAGACGACCGTTTCATATGACTCAAATCGGTTCTACACCAGGATCCTGTCATAATAAGTCTAAAATCTCGTAACATTTGTACTTCCTATGTTACAGTATAGGAGGTACACCGCTAAAAGAAAAGTTACGAGATCTTAGGCTTACAAGAGCTTTGTGAAACAGTGCCCAGGATGACAATAAAATGTATGGTATTACAGAGAAAAGATGGTTCCAGAAAAAAGATTGAGAAATAGGAAACGCACATTCTTTATTGATCAGCAAATGAAACGCAACTCATTTTTTGGGGGGTCAAGTTTTAAAACATGAATGCTTACATTTATGAGATTTCATTTTTTTCTAAACCTGTTTTTCTCTTGCTGTTCAGTATATTTTATTTCAAGTGTCAGAAAGTGGGAGAGAAGAAAGACTGTTGATATTGACTGAAGAGATCATTGTTATATTATCGCACAACAAAGCACTTGTCACAATAACTGGACTGTCGCAAGTAGAATGACACTTGATGTACACAAGAAACAGAATCTACTACATGAAGATCTTTTGCAGAGTTTTTGGATAACATTTTTGCCCTCTACTTAAAGTGTCTGTTGTCAGCTTAAACATCAGCGGGTTACTAGTACATGTCAACTTGGATCATATGGGACACTGAAAATATGTATCTGAATAAGTACATGCTGTATAACTATATAAACATGGTAGAATAATATTTTCCTAGACAGATCATAACCGTACTTTGAGTCTGGTTTTATACCACTCTTAGCAATATTCCAACAATATCACGGCAGGTGTCACCAGAAACGGGCTTCACACATTATACACATGTAGGGAATCAAACCCAGGTCTTCAATGTGATGAGCTGATGTTTTCACCACTAGGCTACCCCACTGCGCCAACTGTACTTTGAAATGCCACCTTACTGGATAATATTGATTGACTCATTCACAAACATCTGAAGGCTGTTTCAGCTTTTCAGCTAAATGTAGTTGGAGTTCTTAAGATTTTCCAGTTATTGATAAGTTCAGTTCTGTCAAAACAAAAAAAATAATTAATAATCAACCATATCTTGGATTAAACGAATAACCAGCATATCCTGGTAACAAAGGGGAGCAACTCTGGCAAGACTGACAAGCATAAACCTGCCCCTTTATGTAGATGTAGAAGTGTCTTTACATTATGTACCAGTTGACTGGGGAGAGATTAAACACACGCACTTGTAACCTGTTGATGCAAGCCATTGAACAAACTATTTATCTCATCCTGAAATATGTCTAATAGACAAAAACTAGCATTACACTTCTGAAGTGGAAATGCTCTGTGACACAAACGAGCAGTACAGAAAATGAAACAACCAGGTCATTTTACTTTAATAACATACAGTTATGAGAAACTATAAATAAAATGAACATCACACAAATATTTTTTTTTCATCAAGTTATAAAACCTTTCAACAGTTATTAATTACATTATTAAAACAATAGTTTTCAGAACATAAATACTTCTGTTTGGCATGTCAAAACATTCACATCAAACTTCCTTTAAAAGGCAAATTAACCAAATGAAAATCTGGCAGGTGCAATATCTAGTCTTTTCGTAAATACCAGTTTTTCAAGACTGGTTCAAGAACAAACAAATTAACAAGTATGATATTTAATTCGAAACAAACCATGAAAATTTAATAAATAAAATAGTGTTTTCCTTGTGGAATCTAATGTCAACTCTAAACCCTCATTATTATATGTACATCTTTGGATTGCAATATTTACAGTTGGAGGGAAACTGTATGAGTTGACTAGAATACACAAGCACAAGAAACACGTGTATCCATAAACAGAACCATGATCAGTTAGACAGTTATAACATGTAGATATATATATTAAAGCTTGCTCTTTTACTGACACTGCAATCGATTAGATTTTAAATTTTGTTTACACTTTTGTCAATTTTTTTTTAAAGCATATGCATTGTCTCTGGTTGCATAATGAAATGTGATCTTAAACCTTTATATAAGAATCCTCAATGGCACCCTAGAATCAAGTGCTGTATCCATAATTTAGAGCAATGCACATCTGGAATTACCTTTTGCTTTCAAACATGAAACACTATAAATATGCTTTGTTGTTATGTTATGGCACAGTCAATAGCAATTTACAAAGAAATATCCATAAAATGTGATCACAAGTTGATGAAGCACACAAAGGTGCTCTTTCAAACAGCATCCACAACTGGTTCTCTTGAGAGAGCCAAGCTTACTTGGCTGTCCCTTTATGGATTGTTGATCAATGGTCTTAAGTCATAACACTGCATTTTCTGTGATGATTCAAGATGTCTTCTGTCAAATCCAGCACGTGAGCAAAGCACACCAAAATGTGAATACACAACAGTACATGTGTAATATACACCATGGGCAGATAACTCTGTATCAATCATTGAGAGTTATCTCCCTTTGTCACACCACCACACTCGTAGCATGACCTGTCATACTTCAAAGTTCAGGTTGTAAGATTGAGAACAGAGAAATAACAATGATGAAGAAACTGTACATCAGTTTTGCACTGCAACAAGTTTGTCACATGTCCCAAGGGATTGATAACTATAACGAGCTAGGACTCGGACTACCGTATCCACTAGATACATCATCACTCAGGCTCTGGGTCTGTCTTTTCATCTGGGACAGGGCATTGTAGCCGTAGTTTGGAAGGTTGGTCATGTTGGCAAACACCATGCGCTCCTCGTAGTCGTATTCACACAGTATCTTGTTATCACACAAGTAGAACCGATCTCCCACACAGAATCTGCAACAGGTTAAACATACATGTAATCCATACTGACATTTTCCTTGTTCATAAAGATAACAGATATGGTTAAAGAAGGACTGAAATCTTTATTGTATCGACAATATCACTGAAAAAAAAGTCATTATCCATGAAGTTTTAGGAACACGTTTTACAAATTTTGTAAACCAAAATTAATTCTAAAATGAATAAAAACTTGTCAATATTAACATGCTGTTTTCATTTGATATGAAGAATAGATTAAATTTCTGATTTGCCAAACACAAATTTACACCAAAAAAACATATTCAAAGGTTATTTTCCTATTTTATTTTAAAAAATCAGTTAATTTAACAGTTGTTTCTCATGTATGAATTTGATAAATTTCAGAAAAAGGAAATATCCCATGTCAATTTAATATCAGTAACATTCTTGACATGCAAATCCTGCTTTGTTTTACCACAATGTCATCGTCACTAGATCTTGACACTAGATAAGATGACACAATAAATCTCTCTAACCTCTCCTGCCACCTCCTCAGCACATGTAACCCCAGGCCACATCTACCTGGTCGTCTCATTAAGCTAGGTAATAAACACATCAGGTGAGCAGACAGGTACAACAGGTAGCCTAATCTAGGATAATTATCCCCAAGATGAACCAAAACAAACTCTGGATGTACTGTGTTGGGTGCTGACATGGGGTCTTCTGGGGAAACTTTAGATCAGGATGTCACGTCTCCAAGTCCCATAAACCTGTCACCTAGACTGTGTTTGCCCTTGTTTTAAGTTTATATTGCTTTGAGAATTTCCTAATGTGGTGTTAAAACGTAATGGATATGACTCAAGTGCTCTTTCAGGAAAGTGACAATTTAATGGGAGGATATTTTTCCAAAGGTCATGTACGCTTGTACAGACATTCATTTAACAGCAGGGCCAGGATTGATTTTTTTTTTTTTTTTTTTTTTTCTCGTGGTGAATGATATGGCCTAGTTGAACCATACACATTTTTTGTCTACTTTTGCCCTTTTCTGGTGTCTCCCACAGTGATATTGCTGGAATATTGCTAAAAACTAAAGCATTTCCCTTTGTTTACCTGTGATTGCACTGTTGACAAGCAAAACATTCCAGGTGATATACATTTGTTTTTGCCCTCATAACCATCTCAAATGCTGGGATCATCTTCGAGCAGGCTGAACAGTAACCAGTGGTACCAAATAATCTGAAATTAAATTTTAAAAACAGTTTAGCATCACAGAATCAATTTCAGTCCTTGGATGGAAAGGGCACCTGCCGAGCAGATATGCTACCAAGATACCATCAGTACAGCTTGAGCAAACAGATAAAGCTATAAGAAAGTAAATGAAACAGACGTAGGTCAGCAAATTGTTATTTACCAACTGTACAACAGTTACGAGACAATATCTTGCTTTCCAGCTCTTAATGATTTCAGACAAAGACATTTTTTAACAGAAATCATTTGTGCATGGGGAGCTGTGTACAAAGTACATGATTCTCTGAATTCTCTGAATAATGGGGATCTCCTCAGGTTTCTCAGTTTCTGAAACATGGAAGGTATTGTCAGCCAGGCTGGCTTGCAGGAGAACTGTTTTAACCTAAGAGACTTGAATTCTCTGTATCAAATGTTAGAGCAGAAAACTATGCAACTTTAACATTTAAACATTGCTCTAAATTAAAGTTTTCACTGTTTTGCCCTCCAATTCTGTCTAGTCTGTAAGGTGGGAACGAAAGGTCATGGGTTCTATCCCTGATGTCATGCCAAAAGGTGTTAAGTATGGTACTTGTTCATCCCTGCTTGGCACTCAGCTTTAATGGGTACAACAAGGACTGGTAGGCTTGGAATCGGTATATTATGTGTGACTGGATATTCATGCTTAACTGTGGCATGGTATCTCTGAGAGCTTGCACTATATGGTAAGATTATAGAATATTGGATACACACTGTCATCTTTGAAAGACAATGAGTTTGCCTTTGGTTAGGGTGAGGATTAAGGTGACGAGACACTAAACAATATGGCTGGTATCCAATATTCTGTAGGTGTACACACTATACGACCAACTTAAGTCTGGGGTAGTGCAAGCAGCCACACATATACATGTCATCGAAATATTAGACATTAAATACAAGATGTTAAACCCCATTTTACCTCACCTGTAGTCTGCTTCTTCTATAGTACCTGAGTAATCCTGTCACTATAACTACAGGAACAAGAAAGTATCTGGAATTCTTAACTTCTTTTGAGTAGAATATATAGGTCACAACAGCTTTCATGAACTGACTACACATCTCACCTCAAATAGTCTCTTCTGCAGAGGAGCAGGTTAGCTTTTGTGAAGAGTGTAGACCCGACTTCCCCGAGACGGCAATCGCAGCATGAGCACTTGAGACAGTCTTCATGCCAGTACTGCTCCAGCGCTTTTAGCAGGTAGCGATCACTGATATTCTTCTTGCATCCTGCACACTCTTGCCGTTTCCCCATCCCAGACGTAGCTTCCTGTGAGATCTGCATTGGACCTGGAAGAGATTGGGAACTATTAACTCGGCTTCAAATACAGAATGAATGCTCTAAATTATTTTTTCGGGTGGCACTCATTTTTTTTAAATCCTAATCTCCTGAATGAGTGTGCAAACCAAGTGGTCTGTGAGGCACTTGAAGGTTCACAGTTCTTGTTTGAGGAACAGGACCATACTAGGTTCAAGCAGTTGGTTGTACATACCTGGTAAATGCTTACTTGAAGTTTTTCTTTGTCAAACAAATCTAGACATGTCTTACCCTTTACTTTGCGAAAAATGAAATAAAACTCATATCTTCAGAACAAATGGGCAAGTCCTTCAACCACATGGCTACCTACCTTGTTGGTCTGTTACATTACTTCTAAGAAACCACATAATCTATCTAGAAACCTTTGTCAACTTCAAATAGTGGTTAGTGGGCATTTCAAATGGTTTTGCATTATGTTGGCAACATCATTGGCTTTTCCTACCAATAACTACTTCAAACTTTGAACCACTGGGCTAACTGACCCTCACTTAAAAATAAGAGGAACAAAAGCCTACATGGTAGCATTATCTGATACAAGTTTTGACAGTACTCAAATCCTGTTTCAACAAACAGGATTTTACAGCTGTGTAAACTCTCTGCACCAGAGCTCTAGATACATACATGAATTTGCCCCTGACAGCCATGCCTCTTATATGAGCGAGGCCAGTCTTGTTGATAAAGATACAGCCATGAGCATATAAATGTTGATTATCAACCTGGCTGAGCAGTTCTCTTGTTGTGATAAAAAATACATTTGCATTACACAATACTAGGTGCATGACCCACCGTATATACATGTTAAAGTGCTTCATCTGGGCTTAAAACAACATAGTACAGCCCCTAGCGAGGATACTTATCATGCCCTTGATGTCAAAAGCACATGTTTTTCTTTTCATGGGCTTACAACAACATCTACTACACTGTGATTGATACTGTCCTTCACCAAACAGCCATTGTTTCAAATGTTGAAAAAGTAAACTGGTGTTACAGACACTTCAGTGAAACAAGATATTCATTTGACAGAATGAGGCACTGGTGAATGAACGTTCGCATGATGAAAATTATAGAAAGACTAGTATCTATAGTAACAGCAGTTTGCTGGTATGGTGTCATCATCCAATGTACTGACCCTGGCTGTCAGCCTCCTGTGTTAACATCCTCTCTACAGAGAAAAGCATGCCTCGGTCAAAGCAGGATCACTAATACCCAGTCCACAATACTCCAGAGACAGATCCTACACAAATCTTGGCATAACACTACAGGTGGCCAATAGAAGCTCCTCATTCATGTTCAAGTCCAATTTCAAGGTGGCAAAACACTCTTCTACCAATACTGATGAACTTCTGATTGCTTGTTATGAAACAATGTCGCTGTCTGCTTTGCAAGGCAACACAATCATCCACAGTTTAGTGCAGCCAGCTATTCCGACTATAAGTGACTGTACAGGTATCTTGTCACAGTCCACACTATATACCCTCCAATCAATATACTACTGGTCTGAAGTGAGCAGTCTGTTTGGCTCACCTGTCTGTCGTCTGCACTGCCACCAGTTTTAATCTGGAGACAATGGTCTGCGATCATGTGTTACAAAGCTTCCCTGGCTGTGTGCGTACACCAAACACTGCCTCATTAACCGGACACTGGGCCACTCATGGGGCTAACTGACCTGAGCTCAAGCTAATGCACTGAAGTCTATTATCAATTACCACCCATTATACTGAAACACTTACATTTATTAGCAATTAAAAGTCATTATTGCCATGTCCCCTCAGGCCGAGCTTGCCAATCACTGGGGACCAAACATTAACTGCCAATATTTACATAATAAAATTGGCATGCTAGCAATAAAACCCTGATACAAAACAAAAGTCATGCTGCTTGAATGGAGGGCTCAACTATATGGGAAGATGAAACTATGACGTGCTGATGTTTTCTGAACAAGCACAGCTCTTGGCAAAACATTTCAATTGATTAGAGCTTTCAGTGACATTATATGGCATTTATGGTGTCTATGTTGTTTTTGGAAATTAGTTTGATCTTCATAAAACACATTGGTACAAATTCTGTTTTGGATGTTGTGTGAAGTAAGTTTTTCAAGTTCTGAAGAGTAGAAATAGAATAGTTCGAAAATTACCTAAAAAGATTTAACAATGCAACATTTTTTGTTCAGTAAAGTCAGTTTGAATCAAAATTACTACAGTAGACTGTAAAATTTGAACAGATTAAACACTGTTGGTTCAGTTACAATAAAATATTCATTCATTTATTTCATTTTAAAAAAATATTTGCAATGATACAATTAAATCCTTCCTCATGTTTGCAACAGACGAGCAACTCAGTTCCTTGATAAGCAAATGTCAACTTCACTGTGAGTTAGTTTCAAATGAATAAGGAAAATCTGGAAGACTTGACCATATAAACTTGACACAATACTCCACCATGGCATCACGGTATGAAACCAATTCTTTTTCATGAAAATCTATTTTTATTACATGAAGATTTCTTAACGTCCACATTTTTATTTCACCAATAAACATTTGGAAAGAAAGCATCTATGTTAGTATATCTTGTTTAGTATTCTGTGTTTGTCCATACTGCACTTTACCTTGCAGGCATTAAATAAATATGAATCTGTAGTTGGTCTTTAAACAATTTAGTTTGAACTGAACCTGAATTATTACTGGATGCAGCATAAAACCTATCACTGCTGGAAGACCACTCATAGGCATCACCATTTGGGGAACAAAACACATGACCTTGGCAGGATAAGCAAATGCTTTAACTAATGAGCTACCCCACTGTCATGTTAAATTATTGCACAAGACACGGTGAGTCTTATAAATATTTTTGTAATTACTATGAAGACTGGATATGTGGCCCAGACCGTGAGAATGCTCCTTGAACAATTATTCAGATGGAGCCATTTGAAGACAAAGAAAAGAAAGTGTTCGAGGGAGACAAAAATGACAAGTGTTTGAGAAAGTAACTGGAATAAGCATCCAACTTGAAGTTTAAAGATGGATGTTTGACACGAGAAGAGAAACAGATGATAAATATTTACTCTACTATCAGCTACAACTAAACAACATGGTATGTATCGCAGTCTATAGCTGAGGCAGCCATGCGACAGGTTTGATTGCATACTTCAAACATTACACTGCATCAAAGCAAAATAATTGTCACTCTTAAAATCTAATCTAATGTTGATGGTATATAAACAGAGCTGTTACTTAAGTAAATAAACTCTAATTATCTAGCAATATTGGAAATCTTTTCAAGGCAACCGTTCTCATAATGGCTGCCTTTGTTGAACACTGCATCAGTTTGGGATTCAAGACTCATCCGGGCTGACTAAGGATCATGCAAATATATTCCTGAAACATTTCACTTCAGAGAACACTTGGGTTCAAGGATTTGGAAGGATGACACAGAAAACCATGCAGATACAATTCAGAAGGATGAAGTGGTGGGGTTTGGTGGGGCATCATTGTTTTGATCAGATGGGGGGGTCATCCTACCATGGAAAGAGAGGTGGGAATGTGGGGTGGTCTATTGCTGTGAAAGAAACCCCAAGAACTCTGTATATTTAACATGCACAGCAATCCCAAATAAATAAGATCTGTTTATCTGGAGCACACTGAATGTTGATTATCATCATTTTAATATGAACTTACTTCCGTTCAAAGCTCAGTGAGTTAGTGAGATGCTATGCTGCCTTTAGCATTTGTCCCCACAGTATCAAGTAGCATCATAACATATTTACAAACGTTCTTAGTTATAATTCCCTTGATACATCAACCGTTCAAAAAAGTAAGGGGATATTGGATTTACAAGATTGATAAAATGCAATTTATGAACCCAAGGATACAACTGATGAAGACACATGAAAGTGCTCCTTTGGAAAGTTTCACCTGTTTGGATATATTTTAGTTCTTTTCATATGCATTGACATTGGTTGGTGGTGTGCGCGCGCAAAATGGAATATCCCTTCCTTCTTGAATGGTATATATTATATGTACTAAATCAACAGATTATGAATTGACAGACACAATCATATGCATTAATGTTAGAATCTTACACTATTTGCTTACAATGAACGTTTCCATGAAAATTATTATAGCTTATACATATACATGAAAATATTCCTATGACATGCAAACTGCTTATTGTTGTTCCACAACACCACCCTTGTTGAAAGATTTACAACATTTTTGAGTGGGTATTTACATTACAATGACACGAGAGTCCAACGACCACCATTGTTTCAAGTGCATGGGTCAGTTAGAGGATACTGGTCAACAGGATTATCAGATTACATCATGTCACATGATGGGGACTTAAGCTTAGTGTTATCTCATAATCTCACAACTAAACACAGACTATCCATACATTTTGGACTCGGTCACAAGTAGACATCAAACACAAAATTGAGGAATGCTTATTTATCAAATCCTTTGTTTACAATATAGTGATGCATATGTTTGCTCATTGTTAGTGTATGGGTTCAAATCTCAAATCTGTTCTTCACTGGGTAAGTGTAATATGAAATATAGTATATGTTACAGTGCTTGAGGATTGGTGACACAGAATATTTGATAAATCTAATACCTAACCTGACAGGAAGGAAAAATAAATATTGTACAGTATAAGAAATATGATCTTGCATATTAATACAGATTCATACAAGTCTAGATCACTGGCATAAAAACCAAAGCTGTTCACTGGTCTTCTGTTAGCCTTTGTGAAGTGCTAGTAACAAAACTAGTGAAAATATTCCACAAAATAAGGCAGAAATAGATGTTTTCTCCCCAAATCTAGTCAGAAAGAATCAAGTCTGAATTACTCATGTTGTAGTTTTGACTGATGTCGTGCCTGGACAATAAGATTTACTGAACTGCAACAATTCTGCATTTTTTAAATCCGATTAACAATCAATCAGTAATCACCTTGGCTGTCTGAATCGTCGATCAAGCAGGGATCGGAGTCAGAGTAGGTTTCCTTCTTTATACTGTCCTCCATTGTAACTTGTATAAACTAAAACTAGTGGCCAAGAAATTACCGTCGAGTGACCATGTGTTTGCCTCCCACTATCCCAACTGGCTATTCTCTCAACACTAACGCTGGGACTACCGTTTCCCTCACAGCTCATCAGGATAAGCGTCAACTCAAGTGGCATCCCACAATTGTGTAAACAACCTGCTCGTATGTAAGTACTACCGTAGTGCGTAGTAAAATCTTATATAATCTTCTTAGCAGGAAACATATTTGCATAATATCACAACTTGGATAACTGGTACATTAAAGCTTAAGTTTTACTTCAGATTTGTTGGTAGATGTTGCCAAAAGCAAAGAAATAAACAGGTGTGAATGCATAAAGATTGCATCCTCATCTTTTGTCTGTTATTTCGTTGAGACAGTTCTTTGTGGTTCTGTATTAGTAAATCATGTAACCAATATTTTATGTCATACAGTGACCTTTGATCTACACAAAAATAAGACATAAAAAATAGTCTGTAATAGCTGACTTTTGGTTTTACATGACCAGTCAGAATATTTATGACATGGGGATTAAAATTAACTTCATGTGGCTGAATCTTGTCATGGAATAGTGTAGGGATCTCATATCATAACTTGGGGGGACAATAAAATGTGTCCTTAGTGAATAATATAATGGTAATATGACAGTAATTTATACAGTTACATCACAACAATATTACAGAGACATTAAGGGTATGCTTAGAATATGGAGGACATTAGCCACCGACTGATAGACAGTGAGGAATTCTTTGTTGCTTTTGGCAACATTTAAATATGTGCTGAATGCCTAATTTGTTTCTAAACCTGTATCCACATGAGAATCAAACACAGGTATTCAGCACAATGACTGAACACCTTGACCAATTGGCCACAAAACCATCCACAGCATAAGATCAACACAAACTAGTGCTCTATTCAAAAAGGACTCCTGCTGCTATGAGCCATATCTTACGATAATCTTCAGCCAGTTTTCTTTGTAACCTATCTCACAGAATGAAACATATGGTCACCCATCATGATCATTTCAATTCTATATCAGGCAGTCTTTATCTAGAATGATGTGGACCTTGAACCACAGAAAGTCACAGTTTTTCACAAGTTTCACAAAGCAATTGTAGCACACTGTCAATGGAATAACTCCCAAATTTTTCACAAGAATTGTAACTTTGTAAAACCAGGGGAGATGTGGCAGCCTAGTTGCTAAAGTGTTCACTTGTCACACCCAAGCAATGGGTTAAATTCCCCACACGGGCACAGTGTGTGGTGATATTGCTGGTATAAAAATCAAGTCCACTCGCTTTGTAAAACACTATCATTGCACATATAAATTAAAAAAATACTCTTGCCATCTGTCATCAGTTCATCAGACAGTTTTCAAATCGGAAACAACCAAGGATGTACAGAATTTGTGTGTTACAGAGACAGTTTATTTAATAAATTACTGTAGTTCGCTCAGACAATCTCTTGAAGGACTTGGGCCACCCCTAACCAAGGGAGATTATAGGCTCTTCAGTATCTGGGCACAGTAGCACATCCAGGCATAACTCCCAGATTAGGGCTTTCCTTCAAGTGGATATGTAATCTGCAACATTTGTTGATTTTCTACTGGGTTACACTCACAGATCCAGATCCAGCTGGTTTAAACAGTGTAAAATTTTGCACTTCAAGATAATGCCATGTGTGATTTTCCTCATAACATGTTAAATATGATTGATCTTTAAAACCAAGTAACTGCTTTTGCACACATACCCTCAGACTTCTCCCCAACTGAGAACATATTTTTCATATTTAATGAACATGACCCAGCCTCTGATTATCACCTTCCTCAGATCCACATTTCAAATTTCGACCCTACCACTTCATATACCCCTACTCTTCCTTGAAATTTTCAGAAGCTTCATTCATGGTTTGAGCGCTGCCAGGAAGGCAAAGCAGTAGGCAAAGTATTGTGGTTCATGGATTGTCTGTCATACAGACCCTGAAGCAAATATATCCAAGAAATCCTACACAAGTCTATAAAATGTGGCAAGTCTAGATTTCCACAGCTTCTGAAAATGAAGAAAGTCTCTGGGCTCCTTTTCATAATTTTCTTTTTTTTCTGTAAAATATGTTCATTTTCAGAGACAGGTTGTTAGTTCAGGGACTCTGAGACAGACTAATTAAAATAACTTATAGGCACCTATTCCCTCTGATCCCTCACCCTCAGATATCCTCCACCCTGTGATCCCTCACCCTCAGATATCCTCCACCCTCTGACACCCTCCCTCTGCTAACTTGACCCTCCTGTGCTCTCACCCTCTTATGTCCTCCACCCCCCACCTCAGTGATCCCCTCCCTGTCCAACAATGTCCTCTCATCTGAATGCCCTCCAGGCTCCTTCCCTCCCGGAACTTGTTCAGTGTAGTGGAATTCCAGGTCAAGAGAAGGGGACCCCTCACTAGCAGCTGCTGGAGGAGATAAGATTGGACCTGATCTCTAATCCCCCATTTCCCAATCCCCTTGTTTATTCTAATTATGCCATTTCTCTCCCTTTGTTTGTTAGCTTCATTACCTCATTTCCTGGGAGGTCCACTGTTGCTATTGAAGTATATAAACATGAACCCAGCCTTCAAGTTGAAAAAATAACATCATTGATTAATTGGAGTACCTTTTCAACCCAACAAATAATCAATGTACGAAATGTGGTGATGCTAGTTACATTGGATAGAAAACGATGAAGACACAGATGCAAAATTAATAAAACCACCAACCAGTGTACAAGATCTATTCATTATGATTTCACAAAATAAAACAATGTAGAGCCTTTGTCAAACAAAGAAACCTTATACTAAATAATGTATTATTAAACATATTGGTCTTGCCTTACACTGTAAAATATCAAAACGAGCAAAGTAACACAAATTTCATTTTATCAAATTAACTTTATCTACATTTTTATTACTGCTTGAGATCCATCTTGGAGTAGATTAAGTAGTGGTTCCAGGCAAAACTGTCTTAATCTAAAATTAAATGAAACAAAAAAAGCAGTGGGAATTTTGAAATTTATTAGCTGTGAGTCATCCTAAATAAGAATTTAACAGTTTATCATAAATTTACATATCTTTTATGATACGCTATGGAGCGATGATTTATGCTCAACGGAACTTGGGCCAGCCATGCTATCTCCATGGGTAGACAGCATGTTGCTCCAGTCCAGAAAGAGTTTCAATTCAGACAGATGGTAGGCTTCCTATACTGAGAGCTCCTTCTTGCAAGTTGCGTACTTACACACCAGAGAGCTTCTTTATATCATTAACTTATCTATTAATCGTCTAAATGTCTAACTGGTTGTCTGGACAAATGGAACATGTCAGATAGGAAGGCATCAATTTTTAAACTGGTGACTCAATTTTGCTTTGAAGTTGTTTGGAAGCAGAGTTTGGCCGAGTCCACAGCATCTCCCGCAGCTGGCTTGCATCATTTGGACAACACACCGACAATGACTCGCTTGTAAGCAAATTATTAACCAATTTTCTATGTAAATAGCAATGGAAACAGGCCGTGGAGAATGTCAAATAAGAGTTATTTGGTTTCAAAATGTCGTAATCTTATTGGCATCAATCATGAAGGGGAGTTCTCGAACAAACTTGGACAATTAGAGGCTAGACCTGTCTCAGCTGATAGTCGGGAGAAAACAATTTTCACTACATGGGAAAACCTCAAATCCAACAATGGCCTATTACAACTTCAAAAATAAAAAGTATGTATATTTTAAAAAGATACTTCACAGCATTATCAGATTTCAGGCAATATTCTAAACTTAATAAACACATGTAACTTATTTATCATTGACAAATTTAATTTTTTTTAGACAAGACAACAAAATTTACATTTTTCTCTGACTTATTAATAAATGCTTCTCTCTACAAAAAAAGAGACAAGAAACATGATTCTACACAAGAAAAATAAGTTAAAGCAAATAACTATTAACTTAATTTAACAATTCTCACACTACATTGCCTCCAGATGTAACAAAATTACACCTAAACTGAAGTTTTAATTACCAAATGTAACCACACCTACAGCAGATAACCATCATGCAAGACTAGCTGCCAATAATGCAGGTGGGTTGCATACACTAAGTCAGTAGAAGCCTATCCGTCCTGCCTCCACCAGCCCTTGTAAATCACCAGCCAATGACATCATGTTTACCCAAGGTCAACTCCCAGGTTAACCAATTATGATTGGTTGAGGCAAGGTATGGCAACCTTTGACATCAGACCACACAAGTAAGGGGCAATTAGCGCAAATTAGGCCTGGCAGAAGCACTGGAGGCATTATCGTGGATTTAATAAGTAGTCCGAATCTGAGATTATCTTGATTAACCAGATAAAATGCATAGTTTCAACAAACATTAACTTACTTTCCACTCACCTTCTTGAGATATTAATTAGATAGTGAAGAAGGTTCAACAGTCTTGAGTAACCTCCCTGTGATTTAATGGCCTGACCTTGCATCCATGTTTGAGAAATGACTGATGGAATGGCTTACATTAGGCGTAAATATTTTCATGAACTAATGTTAGCTCTGTTTACTTTTGCCACATCCAATTTAACACATGACCAAATGACATATTAAATAAATTTATAAGAATGTATGCAATATGTACACCACCATCAAGATTTTTTCATCCATCATGCTTCGAAGTATTGCAAAATAAAACATGCCACTTACTTAAAATAAGGTCGATTTTTATCCCCCTACAATACATTTGACTCAACTTATGAATAATGACATTCACTCTCTCAAACAGAACCTGAATCCTATCAATCAAGCCAGTCTCAAAACTCAAGGTACCTTCACAGGCTGTGGAAACTCTTTGCAGCGCTGGTCACCAGTCCATGTCTCCGGCTACAGTGCAAGTACCTCACATCAAGGCAAGAAACCCGAAAATATCCATCAAATTTAACACACGAAATGCATTAACACCCTCCTCAACAGACCACCACTCTGCACTGTTGTGAAGATGGTATGTGGTGATAGAATAAGCACGAAAACAAACGTCTTGCCCCGTGCTCAGCTCCTTGCAGGGTACAAAGCATCACTTGAGGCCCTCTCTCAAAGAGGCACTTTATGCTACCATAAACATTGCATCCAAATACTGTAAATGTTTAGATGGAGCCATTAGCGGTTGACACCTCACAGCCTCGATGTCATTCGAGACACATTTTCCCAATTCCTGAAAATTCAATTTTTTGCATTGGTGCGAGTGAGCTGTAGGATGTTTTTATAGCCTGTGCATGCCTCTCTCGTTACCATATTGATGAAAGCTTAATTCTCAGTCTCTGCGACTTTATACCCGGACCACAGCCGGAGAAATCACAGAGGAGGTCGACAGCACCATCTTTGTTTTCATTCTTTGAGAGTATCACAGATTTCCGCACTGATTCATGAACATAACTTTGCTCTGATCAGTGTGCTTGCCGTGCCAATCATGTCTGGGTTTATTTCGTATACTAGATACATTGCAAAATCAGGACTGCCTCCTTGCGTCAGATGGACACACAACACGTAGTTCTTCCCACAATGAACACACTTTGTTGTGAATGATAACAACATCTTTTGAAAAGGTTTAGTATTACACTGTAATTGAAGAAATAAAACTCCTGAACACTTTTGTTCTTGTTGTTTCTTAACAGGGCACACCTGGACTGTTAAAGGTTATTGCTTTAAAAAACAAAATAAAAACAATTCTAGATTAAATGGGTCTCAGTTTTCACTCGACATTTATTGTTGACTTTCCTGTCAATAACTTTTTGTTTCTTAACAGTTTCATCATGCAGGAGAAACATCCAATAATATGCTTATTTTGTCTTCAAAATGGAAGAAATTATTCATTGACTTCTCACAGATTTAGCTCGATACACAAGAAAAACACCTGATACAGTCCTTGATACACCAAGTAAAGTGACACCGGACATTTCAGAAACAATATTCAGATCTCTAACTCACCAGCGTATTCCTTGACCACCATCAAATAAGAGCCCCATTATAAAATCAGGACATAAAACAAACATTTTATTTTGAGAGCTTTTAGCACATAGGGATTTGGAGAAGAGGTATCATGCTACTTTAAAACAATCAACACCTTGCGTCCCAGACATGGAACACAAGATGGGACTAGGAGGCGCTGAAACTACTTTCCTTACAACTAGCTGAAAATCTCATGTCTACTTCACTTGTCATATGGTAAAGACAGCGACGATATATTGTTAGCATGCTTGGGTTAATAAGAAATATGTTTAGCTCTTGAAGAATGTTCATTTACATAGTGGTTGGAATGGAAAACAATGTTATAATTGTTACTAATGGTGCTGAATATTATCAAAATGTTGATATACTTCAGACACATTTAAAAACATATATATACAAATTCAAGGATTGTGAATTTCAATGCTGTTAATATTTTTTAATAAAAATAATTCAAACAATGTTTCTATGTAACAAATAATTTAACAATTGATATTCACATATTATTAATAGGTTTGATTTTAATAGTTTTAATATCTTCCAGCACACATTAAATCCATCCTGAAATATTATGGTTTCAGATGATGAAGGGCATAATGTTGTTGTTTATTCAAATGAAACTTCTAACCCTGCAACAAAGACAGTATTGGAACTGGTTAATCTACATCACATTTCTTCTATTTCAAAGACACCACTGTTAAATTAGAAACGGAATAGTTCAAATTTTAACTGAGAAATCCTCTAATTTATGGATTAAAGTACTTTTTCTTCTTTATTAATACTTATGCATCCTACTTTCATTGACATAATTTTAGTTTCTATATTGTTTTGAAAATATCTAAACCTTTAAGAAAAGAATAGGATCTTGTGTTAATAGAAACTACATGGTATTTCTTCATAAAATTCAGATCAATTCATTACTGTGCGAGTGGGTGAGTTTAGTTTTACGCCGCTCTCAGCAATATTCCAGCTAAATAATCAAGTCTGGGCCAGACAATCCAGTGATCAATAGCATGAGCATCAATCTATGCAATTGTGAACCGGTAACCTGTCAACAAAGTGAGCGAGCCTGACCACTCGATCCCGTTAGTCGGCTTTTATGGCAAGCATGTTCTGCTGAATTCTACTGCATACCTTCACGGGTCTTACAACTGGGCTCTCATGACAGTTGTTAATGTATGTTTATTCTAACATTCTCAGTCTGCCATACAGACTATGAAACCAACATATCCAAGAAAACCCATGAAAGTGTAGATAATGTGGCATGTCCACAGCTTCTGAAAATGAAGAGCAGCTTGTGCAGATGGGTGTCTTCTCCCCTCACCCTGCCCCTCCCCTAGTTTACACACCTGATAGTGTCTTACCTGTTGATGAAGGGTCCATAGTGTCACTTCTTTCCTTCAGGTCAAAACTTCTCTTACTCCAATCAGATTTTAATGGTGTTACCTCTTCTAAATAGTTGCTTGGTTGTTAGATTTTACTCGAAATACAGAAGAACATGCTTGTTTCAACAATTCAAAAGATGGATCTAAGTAATGTCACATTTTCCAGAGGATGTTCTATCTCACGTAACCTTCACAGGTCATTTCACTGCTTCCTCACAACAACAGAACAAGTACTCAAAGTAGAGTGTAACAAGTTCCTTGAGGAGAGGCACCAAGGTAAATCCTCTCCACTCTTGACAGCAATGTCCAATCTTCAACGAACCCTTCCTTCAATGGATTCTCAAGCTTGGGCCCTCCAGATGACAAGACTGTCCATTTGTTAGTTAAACCAAAGTCTGTTCCCTCCAGATAACAAGACAACCCAACTGTCAAATGAAGCCCCTCCTTCAATGAATCCCCAGGCTTCTTCTCTCCAGAACACAAAACTGTCCAATCATGAATAAAAGCATGGGCTACATCCAGCACCTTCCGATGACAAGACAAAATGCCATCATCAATGGATCCCTTTCTTCAGTGAATCCCAAACCTGGTCCCTCCAGAAAACAAGCAGACCAAGCATCAATGAAGCCTATCCTTGAATGGATCTCCAAGCTTGTTCCCTTCAGAAGACAAGACTGTCCAATCAGCAATAAAGTTCTGCCTTCAATAAAAGCCTAGTCTGTTCCCTCAAGCCTGTCCCAGAAGATGACAATACATTCTGAGCATCAGTGAACCCTTACCCCCAGGATGACAACAAGACTCCCCATGCCGTCCTCTCAAACATCTCCATCTGTTCGCCACAAGTTACAACTCAAGTCGTGTGTTTACCCGTCTAATCATCTTTCCAATACATCAACATGCCACAGTGTCTACCCAATTACCAACCAATTAAGCAATCAGGAGGCAAATTAAGTGGCGGATGGTTCTCTGTTTGCTAAAGCCAGATACACTAATACACAGTATATCCACAGTTTACATGTATATCACCACACAGTCCACTAACATACCGGTCTGATAGTGTTTGGACTTGAAATGTACTGCCTAAGTTTGACTTGTGAATGGTGGTCTGCTGTGGAGCCATCTATAGTCTGCTTGGGGGGCTATCTCTACTCCTAAACAGACATTAACCCTTTAATTGACAAGCTTGCATCTATAGATAACCAGTGAGCTAACCTCCGTCATCATACATTAGGGCAATTAGACTCCAAGGCAGAACAGATTGGAAAGGTCATTTTTTCATGATTTAATTTTTTTTTTTTTTCAGCTAGCAATCACGTAACTTTTTCCAACAAGTGCATGTGTGCTCATGAAATTTCCTCATGGACATAACTGCATTACTAGCACTGCTAATAAAGTAGTTCTAATCACAGGCAAAAAGGAAGGAAGAAATTTCTTATTCATCAGGGTGAAGTTTTACATTAACAACCACATATTTGATGGGTCCTTGTTATCTGGAAACAGAAAGGAACCAAATGGAATCTTCAGATTTGATATCCAGTGTTTGATAAGGGAAATAAATGTGAGTAAGTTTGTTTTATGTTATTTAGAACAGCAATATTCCAGCAATATCAAGTTAGGGGGCACCTGCAATAGGTTGCTGATGCTGATGAGGCAACCCTGGGATTCAAACCAGTTATTTATACTCTTGATGTGAGTAAGGGGCACAACTCAACAATACGTTTGTGCAGATGTAGACCTCTACAAAGCATAAATGCAAGTATAGTAATCAGTCTTGAATTGTAGCATGTATATCATATTAACTCTGTATTGTAACACCTACTGTCACACACACCTTGAACAGCAATATTCATTTACATGTACTATTTTCACAGCAATTGTTAGAGAAGACTCACAATGAGGTTTCAGTGGTGGCAAGTGAGTGAGTTTAGCTTTACGTTGCACTCTACAATATTCCATCTGCCTGGCGGCAGTGTGTAGATAATTAACTCTGGACCAGACAATCCAGTGATCAACAGCATGAGCATCGATCTACACATTTGGGATACAATGACATGTGCCAACCTGACTACCCAATGAGAAATATGGGTTCCTGTGCTGACTATCAATTCCAACCCGGATCTTCACAGGTAGCAGGGGCAAGAGACTATACAGTGCAATTGAAGTACATGATTGCCTGTCATTTAGTCACACATACAAACATCTGACTACAGTTATGTGTTTACTCTTTCAATCCATCCTAGAGTCAGGCAAATGAAAATAATTTGAACATGTAGTTCATTTTCTGAAAGCATCTTGTAGTTCAAAATGGTTGAATCTTTATGAAATTGAAATTGAATCAGTGTGACCTAAAGATGACTTTGAATGGGTCATGGTTTGGAGAGTTTCAGTTACTTTGTGTGAAATTCTAAAGGATGCTAGATGCTATTACAGTGTTGCTCCATTTATAAAGTAATAATTGGTTTTCTTCATGTAAAGTGCCTGAAGTGTTTTTGCTTGACCCCAAATTTATATGAATGTCTGAACAGGTTTTAACTCCCCCTTAGTTCAGAAATAATGTCTGAACTGGTTTTATCTTCCCTTATTTCAGAAGTAATGACTGAATTATTGTCTGACCTGTATTTTTTATGCAATGTCTGAACAGGTTTTATCAAACGCTAAGTACATGTATCATGTCTGAACTGTTTTTCACAAGCCTGCATTTAGATATAACATCTGAATTGTTTTCACCTCCTTTTAGGATGTGGTAAAACATGTTCAGACATCACACATAAACAAAGTTTATTGTCTGAACAGTTTTTATCTCATTCTTAGTGGGTGTCCTTCCAGTAATCCATCCCTCAGCACATTGACATTTGATAAAAGTAGCCAAAGAACAATCTATGATTAATGTAATAATATTTACGATCATACATATACATTAGATTTCAAACAATAGAAGGAAAATTGCAACTTTCAAATATATCACTCTCACATTCACCCTTCAGAAATCAGCCTGAATACAGTAATTCCTTGACACTCTCAAGACAAATTTGATTAAAGTCACATTATGAACACTTGCTATGAAACATGCTACACTTGTTCTCAGTTCCAATATTTCAGGATCAAAGAATTCATTAATTTACAGTATGTACATTCTTCATTGTGATAGATCATTTATTAATGAGAACATACTTGTTTGATAATTCCAGAGTTAGCTGTTTCAGACAGGGTAAGGCTTCAGCATTGATTTGTCATAAGTAATCAAAATATGAACATGTCAAATCAGCAATGGATGGGTTCATGTTAATGGAATATTAGGAAAATCTGGCTTGCCAATTATATCAAATTAATTTAATCAAGACCTAATCAATCATTGTATTTACTTGCAATGTCAAAGATGCAATATTAATACCATTTTAATGTGCAGCAAATTCAATACAAAATTTGCACTAATATCAATTTGACACTCATCCCTGAAAGTTTTTCTCATTTCGCAAAGTTTTTGCCATTTCACAAAGTCAAACCTGTAACCTTCATAGATACACCAGACCACATGATTACCTCGCTCACAAAGTCAGAATATGCTCCATTGAAACTTCACTTATTACTTCGATGATTTCAAACTGACAAGTCTATTACAAGCATGAATTCACCAACAGCTATGTTGTAATGCAGGGCGTGATGACGTAGACAGAGTCGTTGCCAAAATGGCTTCAAGAGCTGTGTAAGAAAGTCTGACAAAATAATGCAGGATATAATAGTTAGACACTTACCCATTTCGCCTGTATATCGGTGCAGTATAAACAATATGAGCCTCTCTCGCTAACATACACACTGCTCTCAATGTCCTATAGTGACGTGCATCAATTAACGAGAATCGTGTTTTTGTTCCAGTCGAATCAATATCTTTCTCCATACCAGGGTGCAAAACAGTAGGGTGAAATTTTCGGGCTTAAAAGCCTTTAATGACTTAGAGTGTCAATAGACCCTAACTGGTTTTCTCTGTTCAAGAGGAGAGATATAATGCGTGTTAAGAGTAAAAGCCTGTCCCACCGTTTCTGCTTCCTCGCTGTAAGTGGCGATACAAACTTGTGTGTCCCTAAACATGGCAAGATTGTACATAGGAAATTACAGCACTACAGTGCAGGCTAATTAAAGACACGTCTCGACATAGAGGACAGTCAAGCTGAAACACAGAACCGCTTTTAATTGCTGGCTCCAGTGGACACATATCCATAGAGGGACTCTAATTCCTTCTTTCCTCTCCAAATTAAGGAATCTGACGTGACAGGATTTTGCAATTTCCAAACGAAAAAGAATGGCTTTGATCAAGGGGTTGAGACCCCTCACACTCCATTTCGACTATATCCACCATTTTTCAATTTCCTGTAAACCATAACTTCATTTTCGTCCATTTTATAAAAACAGACAGCTGGCACTATCGCGAGAGGAGCAGCATACAAGACCACTTAACAATGATAACCTATGCAGAACATGTATTATCCAAAGAGAGGCTCTAAACCAGCAAGCATGTCTCGATGAAATATCAGCTTCTCCACTAATTAGCTCGTAAGTGACAATGTCAAAAAATCTATACATAACAGAGACGATGCATTCATTAAAGCAACACTGTCATTTATATCAATACAAGGCTCTTGTTTGTAGCAGAAAAGTCTGCTTCTCTCTAAGCGATAATTGGAGTCTTTCTACAGTGCCTAATATTTGTACCATGAAACTAGAAACAGCCAGATTCAAGAGCATGAAACCATCTAATTTGGAAAGCCAATTATGGTTGTTTTTTTCAATAAAACTTTGCCGATTAAAAGACATCTTTTACGATTTAGCAGTTTATGACATTATCAATTTAAATAACCACAGGAGATAGTTAAGAAAATATTTTAGATATGTTTGTTTCCAGTGATATAGGAAATGAGATGAGAAGAACAATTCGCTGCAAAGAGACCCCTGCAGATATCTGAATATTTCCAATGTGGGAAAAAAAAAAAGAATTAGAGCTGGCATTTCAGAATTTTCTATGAGCAGTATCGTTAAAATTTGCCAAATTATTTTCTATGCATTGATTTTCTTTGACTGTAGGTTTTATACCACCACTCTTTAATAATAAAGAAAACCAACTTCAAAGACAAAACTGAAACTTGCTTTTCAGGAAGTCCTCTTTAACAGAAAATAATTATGAAATTAGGTAAATTTGTTCTTGTATCAGAAAAGGGAAACTCAAGGCCCTATAATGAAGCAAATTTGCTGCTTTTAAGTCTCAAATCAATAGTTCTTTCTACCATTAACAATATAAAAGGCTTTACTTCAGTGTAAACAGTTGCTTAATGATGGCCTGCCCAAACCAGCTGATTTATTGCTTAGGGGAGACTCAAGTCAATCTTTTTAATTTATATTCAAATCAAACGAAATTCTATTGATACAATCATAATTGTGTGTACATAATGGAAACAAAGTATATATTGACCAGTTGTCATGTCGATACAATCTTTGCCCGTCACCAAGGTTCGATACTTCATTGATTCTATGTTTTTGTAGTCTCACAAATTCCTGCCTATAGGTGTATACAGAGACTTCCATCCACCTGCCTAATTCTATTTGCTATACATCTGTTCAACCACTATTCTAACGACCAGCCCGTCAATCTTAGCATCAATCTTCCTTACTATCAACCCATATCAATCAATTCAACCATCTATCCATTCATCCATGTACACTAGACACTAATCCCTTACAACAGCATGTGCACAGTCCTTACAAATGACACTAGTCCCTTACATAAAGGTGTGTAGTGTCTCTTACACTAGCATGTGTACAGTCCCTTAAAAGTGAGACTGCCCCTTACAAAAGCATGTGTACAGTCCTTACAATTGACACTTGCCCTTACAAAAGCATGTGTACAGTCTCTTACAACTAACACCAGTCCCTTACAAAAGCATGTGTAGAATCTCTTACAAAACCATGTGTACAGTCCCTACAAAGGCATGAGTACAATACCTTACAAATAACAACAAATTACAGCAAGCAAATACACAGTCCTTTACAGTAACATGTGCATGGCTCCAAAGAATCCACACTAGCCCTTTACTGAAGAACTGACTCAGTCTATTACAACAAGTAAATATTATATTGTTTGGGATGACAGTACATCCCAAACAAGTGAAACATACTGGATGTAGTTCACATGTCCAAAACTCTCACGAGACTTCATACTCACTTTTGCTGTGTGATAATCTGTAAACTTAAGACACACCAGTTCCCTTCAAACAGGAGACATGTCGTTGTATCATTGCAGCACCCATGGATGGGAGTACATCATGTTGTTGCCGATGGGCCCACAAAGCCGTGACAGCCCCGTCTGATTAGAGGAGGTTGTATAAAGAGTAAATCCGAGTACGATAATTTGCTACTTTGCTCTGAGTTGACTCAGTGACTAACTTAGGAGAAGATTATCCTCTCATTGGACCAACTCTATCAGGGGTCTCGTTTGATTTTAATTACCTCCCTTGCATTATGTCAGTGTATAATTAGGCAAGGCTTTGTTAAATTAATGAATGCTCATTTCGTTGTGATTAGTCTGATGAGACTGTAATTAGAATGAATGAGAACTTAATAATTAATAATTGATAATTGTAATTACACTGCGCAAGAGCAATGCCCCATCTAACACTAAAACTAGCGGCTTCATGCATACTTGATATACATAGGTCAATAGTCATTCAACATACTTAGTGAACAATTTAAAATCTTAAAGACGGCACTATCTGTGATTAGGGCTAAAGTAATGTACGCAACAGAATTCTATGCCAATTAATTTGAGTGGATGCTGATATTTTTAAAATCCATAGCATAGATTCCATCGCAAGATTCCTAAAGTACATTGTAATTAAATAGGGATTTTGAAACATTCAGTTCCAAAGTTCATGCAGTAAACCTTTCTGCTTGTAATATGGTAGGTTTGGATGGTGGATTAATCAGGTACTATATGTCTGAGTGCTGCTTGTGGTTGTTAAAGTCAAATATGTTCATAAAATAACATCTTTCATAATGCCCCATTGTTTGTGAGGTCACAATGCTCATGAAATAACATCTTTCATATTGTTCATGAGGCCACAATGCTCATGAAATAATATCTTTCATAATACCCAACTGTTTGAGAGGTCACAATACTGATGAAATAATATCTTTCATAATGCCCCATTGTTTGTGAGGTCACAATGCTGATGAAATGACATCTTTCATAATGCCCCATTGTTTGTGAGGTCACAATGTTCGTGAAGTAATATGTTTCATGATGCAATTGTTTGTGAGGTCACAGTGTTCATAAAAAAGATTTTCATAATGTCATTGTAAGGTCACAATGGGGCATCATGAATAATGTCCTTCATGAAGACCACTGTGAAATAATTTTGTTTGTCAGCTCATATTAACCATGAAGTGACACTGTTCATGATGTCATGTTTGTGATGTCATTTCATTCATTAGGTCACAATCATGAAGTATTACCATTCATGACACCACATTTGTGCATTTTTTTTTTATTCATGTGGTCAATTAACTTGAGAGGAAAATATTAATGAGATCTCAGTGATGAACATCACTAGGCTTAGTGAGACAGTATGCATGGTATGCAGAGTGGCCTGTTTCAAAGTGCATTATATTCAGCAATAAGATACATTGTATCACCTGTCACCTGAGACTATACACATTCATGATGTGTAGCTCATGCCTCAGATCAAGGACAAGGCTGTGAACCAAACTCAGTCAGCAGATACTGATGTCGAAAGAAGCAGCTCTTCAGTGCATCACCTTCAGCTATCAACCATACTCCTGTTCAGCCAATCCAATGTCTAACCAAGGACCAAGCTGCGAATCAAACCAACAATCAGCAGATCCTGGCATCCAAGGGAAGCAACCCTTCTGTGCTATAGTGCAGCACCTTCAGCTATCAACCACACTCACCAAAACCCTGTTCAGCCGATCAATCAAATAAATGCCAGTCCCAGCTTTTACAATAGATCACAAGCAATCTACAGAAGCTAATAAAACAACCAGCCAATTCAAAATCTGTACGATAAAACTTTCCAAATCAATTGACCTTTATTCTTGAGAGGATCTGTAGCAAGTCTATAGCTGGAATCCCTATTGTTCCATTAGCCTTGTGTTACACTGCATTAGCAGGCCCATATAACAGCATATATCACCCACAGCTTCAGCATGAGCTTCAGAAAAACAACGTACATGTCCATCAACTACTTCAAACTGATTGATGAATACACAATTTCAAGCCGTAAAAGAAAACGTGAGTATGTTAGCGTGTAGCGAGTTGAATTAGCTGGGATGCCCTTTGGCTTGTTTACACACAGAAGGAAAAGCTCAGCTGCACCTTAGTAGTGGAAGACCGATAAAGGATATGTAAAAACACAATAAATTAAACTTGAAAGTTTGCTTGATATAATTACTGAAAGAAAATGTTTAAAACTTCAAGGGTATTAGATAGTTAAGAAATGATGATAAAATGGTATATTTGAGTCCCTGATGGTGTTGCCTTTCCACTGCTGATAAATAACATATACTACAAGATTAAAGCAAAAACTGCTTGCTAAATTATTGTTGAATTCAATGTGAAAAACACATGATGAGATGGTGAAAATTATGTTGACTTGTCTATCTGCAGGAGTCATCTAACAAGCGTTCTTGTCAAATCACGAGTAAAACAACCCCTAAGAAAGTTTGTGTAAACAACAAACTTCATCTGAGATGCTTGACAAGCAATTCTTCTGTGAACATATTAAATGAAGATAATACTTGTCATTTGTGATGCAGTAATGGCAGGTTAAGGCAAATGGCAGTTTCTGTGTACATAAAGAACAATTAAAACAACATTCCCCTACCACAATTGCCTGTGTTAGATGTATTATACTTTGCCAAGCTAATGCATACTCTACAGTTATGTTTCTGTACATTAAAACCTAACATAAACACTCAATTCTTACATGATGTAATGGGGTTTTTATTATCCATTGAATTAATACAGCTGTTTGAACCAATTCCTCTTTCCATTCAGATTCTGAAGCACATTCTCCAGACCTAGGTTCTCTTCCCTAGCGGCAAACCTCCCATCATCCACACTTTGTCCTCTCTCTATCCCGGCTGTCCACGAAAACCCACACACCAACCTCTCCCCACTCACAGATTATCCTTCTCTCCAACAGTCTGTCCTTACCCAAATTCTCACCTATCCACCATGTGATTCCCTTCCATCTCCACCCACTGACACACTCCTGCCTTCATCATCTCAAGCTATACAACCCCTCCAAGCTCACACACCACTCCTCTCCCCACCCACAGACCATGTTTACCTCTCTCCCTTGTTGTCCTCACCCAAATTCTCACCTCTCCCTCTCGACTGATTACCTCCCATCTCCACCCATCTCCTCTTTCCATCATCCCCTGCCTACTCCCTCCAAGTTCACACACCACCCCCCTCCTCTCCCACAGACCATGTTTACCTCTCCCCACTCCACCTCTGTCCTTTCCCAAATTCTCACCTCTCCACCAACCGATGTACTTCCATTTGCACCCATAGGCACAATCCCCCTCCCTCTCCACACCTACTCATTCCATCCCCACACACAGATCGTCTTTTCTTTTCCCCAGATTATCCTTACCCCTCTGTCATCTCCTGACCAACACATTCTCCTCTCCCCCACAACATAACCACAACCCCCACCCTGTTATTCAACCTCATCCCACCATCCTTTTCATTCTACGCTGCCTGCTTCCCACTCTCCGTTATTTCCAGGAAAATCTATCGATACAATTAACTTCACGGAAGAGCTGCCCAAGTCACAAAACAAGTGCTTGAAAGTCACTCTTGACACAGCGTGGCATAATATAACACAAACACAACACAAGTAACACAAGGGGCACCTACCTGTCACTCCACTGTTGTCTAGTCTCAGTACCTCCTCACCAGTCAGCTTGTTTTGCGGAGACAGTTTTCCGTTCATATTGCAAATGGGATCTGTAACACGGGGAAACACAACCACCATACATTACAAGCCATTTCAATTTTTAAGAATCTTGTCAGCATCATTATTTGACAAACTGGCAAGCAAGAGTGAAACCATGACTGTTTCATCTCAAGAAGGACCTGGGACCTTGCATAAACATATCGCCACTTAAAGCTGGCAAGGGTGTAGATATGCCACTGTAATCATAGCAAACCACTAAATGTACTTCAATTACATTGTAGCCATACAGCTAAATGCACCTCTATTAGCAATGTGGCCTACAGACATATAATACAGGATTGGGTTTCGCCAATCTCAAGTCATGGGCGCTCTCAGGCCTTTTAGCCAATAAATCCTGCACCCACTAGAGAGAAAGAGAGTGGTTCACTTCACTACAGTGTAACAGGCACTTGATGCCATCTATTCATGTTCAGGGCAAAGCTTTTTGATAAGTGGGCCCTGAACAGGCATAAGAAGGATATTCAATACTGGTACCACTTTAAAACATTAGAGATTGAAAGACAATAGATGCTGTGAATGAGTTCTCCTCTGTCAATATGTGATGTCCTAATAGGGTCATCATCAATTAATGAATATCGGTGATTTTGTGAGCAAACTTTTGCGGAATAAGTCTCACTACTTTTATAATTAGGAAAACTGATCATCGCAGGATAATTGCTATCTAAAACATTCAAAACTGAGCCTGTTTTTTCTGAATATAGGGTATAACAACTGGCACTTTTTGAAATAACAAAGAATGAGGAGCTGACTTATAGATTTCAACTTTTCAATTTGACAATTGCATACATGTACGAAATAACCCATGTACGCTTGTTTGATATTGATAACAGCACCTGTACAGACACTTCTTACTAAAATAATTACTAAGCTGAAATCCTAAAGTAAACTCTCTATAGATTGACAGAAGTATCTTATAAACATATTTAGGTTCAGAAACAGTTGAAACAAATGTGGTAAGTAGACGTTTCCTTGCTATGACATATCAACAAGATGAACAAAGATACATTACAATTAAAACTAGTTCAAATTAAGCTTAGTGGAACCCGAATATGCTGAAATAGATCTAAACCAAACTGAATCATTTGATAGGTGTACAGCTATATTGTGACACATATCTAGTCTATGAAATTAACATATTTTACAGAAAGAAACTTCCTTACATCATCCTAACAAAATACCTGTAAGAGCAGTAATGTTGATTTGCACGAGCTATATTTGTGGCAGGGTCTGAATGACAGACAAAATCACATCCACAACTTAAGATTGTAGTAATTTTCTCTTTGTTGATTTATGTGGAATGGTATTCATGTTAATGCATTGGTGGAATTAAAGATCATTCATAACCTCAAAACCTTTCCTGTTCAAGATGCAGTTATCTAAATGAACTATTTTTTTTGTGCGTGTGTGTGTGTGTGTGTGTGTGTGTGTGTGTGTGTGTGTGCGCGTGCGTGCGTGCATGCATGTATAAGCACCATGAGCAACTACTTGATGCTTAGACATAGGGCGCTATATCAATGTACTTATTATCATTAATATTATTGTCATTGCCACACCTCTCAATGTCTGGCTGTTCTAGCTCAGGGTACGTTCTATGTAACATGGTTTTACCCATTCAGATACTCAATTCCTGGCCATGTGAATCACTGGATAGTCTGGTCCAGACTCGATTATTTACAGACTGCCACAATATAGCTGGAATATTGCTGAAACTGATGTAAAGCTAAACTGCTGCCTCAATTTGTTCTCATTCAGTCAGGATAGCAAGTTAACGATGATAAAAAAATGAAACAAACAGCTTTATTGATAACAACTTCTTATTTATTTATTCTTACATCATCACTTTTAGCTTGATAATAATGTAAAAATCTCATTGAAACGTCACACTGGAATAAACAAGAAGCTGTCATCCACAAAGTTGTATGTCTCATTTTTGAGTCACCAACTTCTAGAATGCCGATCAAACAACTAACAATGATAACTCCATGGTAACCGAACATAAATATTACCTTTCACAAGTAGTTTCCTGCCAAGATAAAAGCTTTTGTCTTCGAAGTCAAATTCATTCAACTTGAGCAAGCACAAGTATATTCACCAGTGAAACACAAGAACTGAACTACTTTCATTTCTCTGAGATGTTTATAGCTCTCAACTGAGGGAACATCAAACTAGAGAATTAGATTGCCTAGAAATTAAATATTAATTATATGCGGACATTATACAGTGGTTTGTCAATTAACTAAGTCTTACTGCTGGTTTCTCATTACCAGCATTAAGTGTTCTGGGCAAAGATATGCTCTTTCCATTAAACAAGGCCCCATCAACGTGTGAGGGACTGCTGAGATGCCATTAGAGGCCTCCAACTCAAGGACCCAGCAGTCAAAGAATCAGCAAATAGTGACAATAGAATTGCTGGCTAAATGTACCTCAATTACAAAACAACATTGATGCAGTTTTAGGTTTCACAACTAAAAGCCCTGATCTGATGGTCCACACAGATCCAATTAACAACTTCACTCAAGCGAATGTAGGCTCGAGACACCAGACAAAGATACATGTCAGAAGATAGACTTTTAATCTTTTGATATTAACTGTTAAACTTTGTTAGGTACAGCTCACGTTTAGTCTTCATAATTGCAAATTTATTGCATAGTTTCATTATTCAATAACAAGTCAATTACATTGACAAATTTTTGCCAATAAAACGACCATTGTAAATTTGCTTAAAGCATGTTGAAGTAGTTTTCAAACTGCTAGTATAAATAGTGAAGGTCACTCCAGCAGAATTTTAGTTTACATTGCTTTAACCATTACCTCAGTCCTCAGGGATTTAGGGAAATTTATTGTTTCAGTTTCTAATAAACACAACTACTGGCTTTCACATTTCAAACCTTCAAGAGATATAGATAGGACTGAACTCAGATTTCAACTTATGTATTTCAGCAAATGAAATTAATTCTTCAACCTGGGGTTAGTACAGATGATCAAGTAACATGGAGCATCAGAAATTTGAAAAGAAACCTAAGAGAAACTCATTTTGAGGGACACTTAATTGAAATAAGACATGATCATCAATTATCAGAATTTTTCCTGTGGGAAACTCTAGGCTATGTATCTCATGGGAGGTAACATTACTATATGACGATACATATTACACAGAAACTAACTCACCTTAGGGTTCATATCATGATAAAAAAATTACTCTTGCATCTGTTTGTTGTTTTTTTTCAAAAGTCTCAAATAAAACTAATGATGTTTCCCATGAGATCAAAGGTTAAGTAGTTTGTCATCATGAGGTAATATAATGATTTTAGAAGAAAATGCTTTTGGCATAAATTTGTAAGCTTCTTTACATACAACTCTCTGTTTTGCAAGTTTCCAAGCAAACTAGTCACTGACAAACTTCACATTTAGAGTCAAGATAATGAAAAACAATATTCATTATACCAAGAGTCAGGGAAGGCTCAACAAGAAATTAATATCACAGTTTTAGCAGACTGTCTGAGAAAAACGACAAGTATTCGATTATGAACATTTATGAAACTAAACAAGTGAACAGTAAGTCATGTGATGTGTTTTTTCACAAAGGTTACACTTTATCCAATTACTGACTAATTCTTAAGCTATGATACACATTTCATTACAGGAGGCTTTTTTTCTGTTGACAAAGAGAACAAAACAACACCTTGAGATCCTAGTGACAAAAAGTTCAAATGATTCAATAACGACTTACCCACAAGGCTGTCGCAATGGAAAAATTAAGTTCTCATTTTTTACAAAACAGTCCCTTGTAATTCTCGGTGGAATGACACACGAGTGACAAGTTTCATGGGAAAAGGTAATTTTCTAATTACAATGCCTAGTCTACTGACGGGGCCCTTTTGGGGATAAACTATTGTTCAATGTTGTGACACTTACACTTTTTTGTGTTGTCTTTCTGGAACAGCTATTTGTGTTCGAAGCAATAGAAGTGAATTATTGAGTTAAAGCAGAAAATCAAATAACCGGTTTTACCATCAAAACTGACAGTCAAGTAGTCTCTGTAGATTCCTTGAAAAGACAATTAACGCTCCAGTAAATGCATTTGATTGAAAAAAGAGGAAAAAATCACATTCCATGTGCAAAATAATAAGAAGCGAACACATCCTTTGACACAGCAAGATTAGGTCAGGTGACTCTACTGTCAGATCTTGTGAGTGAAACTAGAAGATCATCCTGAGATATCAATGATTATGTGTCACGCTACACTGTATACGGTAAACAGGGAAGTTCAAAATATGCAAATTCTTACTTTGAAGTTGCTCGTTGGAATATCTTCCCAAACCCCTTCATGCATATTCATCCCACTAATGCATGTCACAAATCAACTTACCAACTTTGAACTTCTCAAATTTGATGTAAAATTATTCTATTTATCTTGACAAAACGCCAAAATTACCATATATAGGCACTTTTATTTGTACTCCTCCCTAAATAAACTGCTGAGTGAGCTTGGGAATAATTGAAACAAAATGGAACCGAAAGCTAATACTACTGTCACATGAAGATGCCTTTTAGCTGAAACAGTCAAACTATTGTGAAAACACTCTACTGAACTTGCATAGTGACTGAGTAGGGTTTTACACTGTTTTTGACAATAATCCAACAATATTATGGCACAGGACATCAGAAGTACTGCACAAATAGGACAAATGTGGGATCTGAACCTGGGTCTTCAGCATGACAATCAAACGCTAAACCATTCGACTACCCAGCCAGCCCCTGAAGTTTCAGAACTAAAGAGCATTTCTGAGTTGGGTTCAGACTTATCCATGATGTCCTGATGTTGAAATTGTACCAGCCAACACAATAAAGCTTTGATCATTTACAACAAAACAATTCTCATTATCCATGTTAAAATCTATATTAACTGTATTTCTTTTTTAACAAAGTGTTCAGCAAATCATGAATTTCATCACAGACTTGTAGTTTTTCCAGTTTTACTATTAGTTTGCTGCTACAGTAACACTCCATGGCTGGAAATCTGAATACCATATATTTGATATTTCTCTGTGACAACAATTCATTGATAAGTCCAAACCTGCAACACGTGTTACTCCAACATGGTATTGGAGTGAACATATCTCTTCTAGAGTTACTTATTACACTCATCAATTGTCATTCAAACTTCCATACAAACAAGTACAAGATATGGTGATGTAATTTAAAGGGGAACTGTGTTTTACTCAACGGGAAGTCCTTGCAAATTAAGTAATTCAAACCCTTTTTTTTTTATTAAATGTCCAATTCTATATAATACTCCACCAAATCGCAGCTGTAATAAACATGTATACCACCCTTCATCAAAACTGTGGAAACTGGAATCGGTCAACAGGCTCTTGGACAAAGATCCTTTTTATGTCAGAGTGTGAGTGAGTTTGGTTTCACACCACTTTTAGTAATATTCCAGCGATATTATGGCGAGGGACACCAGAAATGGGCTTCACACATTGTACCCAAGTGAGGAATCGAATCCAGGACTTTGGCATGACTAGCAAACACTTTAAACATTAGGCTACCCAACTGCCCCTTTAATGTCACATTGTGAATTGGTTGGAAGAAATGACTCAATGGGATCCAGGACTGTGATTTATGATACTGAGAGCACCTGTACATTAGGTATTATAAAGGTATTATGACATAGGATGAAATGGGTGTGTCTGGTGTATAAGTGTGGGATATTCACCAGCCTGATGGCTGTGGCTAGCGAGTTAACAAAGGCTTGACAGTCGGTAATGGATTTGGCTTTGGGCACAAGTAAAACATCGCATGTAGATACATATGTGAATGCGTGTCTGCATGTGATGTGGTAATGGGATGTGACACTTCTGATGCTACATGTGATCTGTGAAACGTGCAGGCAGCATATGTAACGTGTATACAATTACAGATCAGGTATATTAATCATTGTGTTTGTTGAGCTACCGAGAAGAAAGAAGGAGGCAGTGAGTAAAACAAATAGGGTGAATTAGATAATGAATGAAAAGAGAAAGATATTGGAGAAAAAGACAAAAACTTAGAATGAGAAAGCCACAGGAAGAAAGACAACTAAATAAGAAAGTTAAAGACATAGAAATGACCAGGATAACTAAATCACAAAGAGGAGTGAGTATAGTTTTATGCCACTTACAGCAATATTGCTGCAATAGCACAGCGGGGGACACCAGATATGGGCTTCACACAATATACCCATGTGGGGAATCGAACCCAGGTCTTTGGTGTGACAAGCTATCACTTTAACCACTAGGCTAAACCACTGCCTTTACAAACAGTAAGAAAGATGTAGAAAAGGAAAAGGCATCTTCTTGAGATCATGATACAGAAATATAAGGGAACTATATCATGATAACCCAAAGAATTAATCAGGTATCAGGTGAAACATATGGTATCACAATTAGTTTTTTCACAATTGCCTACGTTCACCCAGCAGGAAATGGGTACCCAGTGGGAGAGGTTATGTGACTATCACACCTATGAGGCAGCATGGGTTATGTGGGGTAATAATTTGCTGTGCTATTGATTGCTAGCACTATGATCATACCTAATGTGGAGTTTGACGCTATATAAATGAATACACTATTATCATTGAAAAACAAGCAATAACATCTTAACAAATGCATAGCTTACAAAGTTCAACTTTTACCCTGCAGTTGTGTCTGTCCAAGAGACATCTTCCAGAATTATTATCACAATGCCTCAATAGCCCTCGTTTGTGCTAATTTAATCACTAATTATACATATTGACCATGTGACAAGTTAGATTACCAAAATGCAGGGAGATACACAGTAATTATCTCCCTTGGGTGTCCACATGCGGCAATATTTAGGTAGCAAGGCATTGTGGGATCCATCTTGCATGGACCGATTGTGAGGCAGGGAATATCGTAACGGTATCTGACACAACTTGACAAAAACCTGCATGCGATTGTGACAGTGACGATTCCCGATCTCCATTCCACGAACATCCAACTAGAAGCCGAAAATGGAGTTCTCTGTTGAAGCTGAGTGCTTCTAATCAGGATTTTTCATTTGATGAGGCAGAAGTTAATCAAGGCTTGAGTCTCTGTCAGCTAGTATTAGCTCAGAAACCCATCTACGGCTTGCCTGCCCTGAGTTTTTACCCATTTGGCTAAACAAGACTCGCAAGGGTTCGATGACTCTATTTCCATTAGCTTTGGCAAGTACGTCACATGTCTACCAGTCTCCTTTAGAGGCACACTATCGCCCTGATGATGACACCTTGTTTGTTTAGATATTTACTTAATATTAGCAGCATGGAAACTGTCACATTTAACTGTTTTGTCTTCTCAGAATAAATGGAATACCTCATGCCGTACATGACCCAACACAAACTGATGTGCAAATATATCACTCCTGATTTCAATGTACAGAATACAGCAAATTTTTATACACGACATTCTGATTCTGTATTTCCACAGAGCATAACACATTTATTCATACATGCATTTATCTTCTTTCATAGCAATGGGATTCTCAGGTCTCATTTAAATTTAAGGATCCCCAAGATTTTTCACTTTATACTTTCAACCCTCGATATACTACAAGTACTCACAGATTTTCATAGTGCTAATGAATAAGTCTGTGAACCATTTATCAAACCAAATCACATGTTTTAAAAATTTAAGTTCTAAACATGCCCACCCCTGTTAAATACAGGACCCTTTTGAAACAAAATGGATCCTCATTTAATAGAATGTGTATCTTGTGGCTGATTTGATGCATCCTGAAGGTTCCTATATTGAATCCTCCTCTAGACATCATTAATTATCAAAGTTTGACATAATGACCACCTTCTGACTTGCCAAGCATGAAGGGTACTTGTCAGTCCCACAACAATTCTACAAAATTTACGAAACTGGCACCAAGAACAATGGGGAAACGGCAATCTTATTAAGCGAGAATGCTAACGTCACTTATCCATGTCTGGCTTAATCCTACCCTTATCCTGGCTCCTGGCTTAATACAAATTAGGCCTACGAATGACACTTTGAATTTGGTCTTCACTCCATCATGGCCTAAGCTAGCGTTAAGGGAAAATATTAAGTAGATTGCATCAAAGTCACTTTTTTTGAGCTACAGGCAACATCCAAAGATTTCACATTTCATTATCTTTAAGCTGTTCTGGTATTGTGCAGAGAAAATACCCTAGGTTGAGTTTTTGTTCCACATCATCTAATAGAACTCTGGGATATGGGAGTCTTGTGTTCCATCATGATGCATCGGCGATACATTTGGGTAGTTGTGAATGACAGCATACGAGAACTAATAATACTGGAAATATTTAACCTCAAAATTGTATCTGTTGACCTGTTTAATTCTCTTATTGAGAGTGCGTTGTAATTCTATTAATCAATCATCATAGAATTATGAGAGGGGAATGGGGAACTGGGTGTTATTTCTGCCATGACAGAAGCCTGTCAGGGTGATCTAGAGCAGACAAACTTGTGATTGATCGGTGTATTGGAAATACATCAGTTCAGCTGGTACATCAGGATACAGTTGACCCTGATTGTCTATGACATTCAACCAATGCTTGGCAGCCATTTTGGCCATCGAAATCCTGTCATGCCACATATACTATCAACGCTGTCAGGGCTATGATAGAAACACCTGAATCACACATGGAGGGTTCGTGTGAGTAAATTTAAAAAACAGTTGTTTTTTTTTATGTTTCATGGTACAAAGTGTATATGTCCAAATGTTCATAGGTTTGCATCAATTCTGTTTTTTTTGTGTTCAGTATGCGAAATAGTTTCCAATTTTGTTACCCACTCGGGATACCTATGCCAGAAAGAGGTCCCACAAAAAAATTCACCAGCCCGAAATTTGAATACAGAAACTCAACAAAAGATTACAAAAAAAGACGAGATTAAGGTATTGCTGGCATGACATGGGTTTGATCACTAAGCTGCTGATATGAAGAACATTTTCATCAAACCATAAGTTTGCATGATTTATAAGTTTATTAAAACTTAAGTCCGAGAGAGTGACATATTTACAAAATGACCCCTTGAAAATTTACTAGCCACTCGAGCAGGCAACTGGAGATTTCCTGCTTGCCTAACATGAAGTCATGGGCAAGCAGGCCAGTGGCTATCTTGAACACATTTGTTTTTGTTTTTATGAAACAAAACTTTTCACTGACTGGACAACAACTACATCTCCCAAACAGTCTGCAACTTGTGACCTGCTGATCTCTTGATATATTTAATCGGCCCCATTTAATCTTCACTCAAGAGGACATGATAAAGACTAAACCGAACACTGGAAATGGCTTGTTGTGTCTCAATTCACAAGTGAATAAATCATGTTATATCATTACATATCATATCATTCCTAATACACTGATACACATCATATCATGACTCGCAGTATCACTGCATCCATGGTGATAAAGGTTAACAGGAGCTGTACAATAACATACCAACTTGTTTTAGGATACATGAATATATCCAACATCAAGAATACTTGCATGTTTTTATGGAAACAGTCATGATCTGAGCAACAATTCTAAATGATACCTGTATGTAAGTATACAATAGCTGCACATGTAGGTGGGGATATACATGATCATATTGCCTATAGCTGATGTACAAAGACATAACAGCAGGACCATTGGAACAGATAACACTGATATTGATCTCGCAGGATATCATCAAGCATATCTGTTTCCATGGACAATGCATTGAAATGCTAAAGCTTTTAAGAGTAAACATGTATAAAGTAGACAGTGCTTAATATTATTATTTCAATAAATATCTTAGGATCAAGGCATATTATAACCACAGTGAGCCCGGTTACAAACATATTTAAAAGTACAACCTTAAATATAAATTATCATAAAAAAAAGAGCAAAGTGTCCCAATCCACAATCGAAGAAATGGAACTATTTTGCACAGTGATTATGGAAACAATATAGGCAACAAGAAACATTACAATAAAGGCTATTGTTAATATAACAAGCACGTTCAACGATATTATCTCACCTCTCTCACAGCTAGATCAGCAATGATTGGCTCCACATATATATTTCACCACGCAATACGAGGCGATATTCTACAAGCTCTCAACACAGTCATTATTAATAGGATTAGATTAAAGGCTGGGCTCTCGACATCATGTAATTCCCTCTTACCTGACCGCAATGAACACAAACGATTCACAACAAAGAGAATGGCATCCAACAACGTAACTCTGTCTCCAAAAGCAGCAAGAGCACCAGACCACTTCTGTACCGATTCCCCAACAATCTCCCCATGATTCCTATTGAGAGACGGCCAATACGACATCCAAATTTTCAATTTGTCCTTTACCAAAGCCGAGATAATGAAATTGCCATTTTCCTTGTAATGGAACATGGACCGAGGTCAATATTTGCCAAGTCGTTTGCAACTAATTAGGAGGAAATTAAAATCAGGGGAACTGTATGGAAATATAGTTTATCACAGAATCCTACCATTTACCTCTGGCCCATTGGTAGGAACAAATTGAAACAATAAATTACCCACGTGCCCTGAGGTGGCAGCCTGAATCACAATTCAATACAATATTGCTACAAAATTGCTAATAGGGCACCATCCCTTAGAGTGATTGACTGGCTGCAAAAAGTCTAACTTTGGTTGTATCTTCTGATTGCAACAATGCTAATTTCTGGATTCACTTAATTATTTAAACAGTAATCATCCCCTTTGCTGATTGGGGTACCTCTCCAATTAAGAACTTCTTCAAGGGGGCTGTTGGAGAGCTCAATTAGTTCTACAATCTGTAGGGTAGGTCACCTAGATTGAAATCTTTAAATGAGTTTCCATGGTGATTTATCACGGATTTCATCCTGACTAATGAATTTAGGGGTGTAAATTGTTTATATGCTAATTTTCTTTCTTTTTCTTTAGCACTAGTCAAATTATAATTTCAAACTGACTGTTCCCATCTTTGTGAATCCAGGAAAGGTCTGTTCTGATATGTGCTGTTTTTCTATGATAAAATTGAGTTGGTTGTGTCTAATGTTGTTTTCAAAAGTAGACCCTGGGGCTCCTTTCATGAAGCAACCTTTACTAAAGCTAATCTGAACTCCCATTCTTGAACACAGCACTAAGGTTACCTTAGTGACTTACTATCATCACCTTAGTGCTTTGTGAAAGGATTTCTGCACAGTGCCACTGTTAGTAAATGCATGGTATATTGATAGAATCTGAACAATTAATCTGCATATTCTGCTACATCTAAGGGAGGTAACTGCCTAGTCACCTGCATCGTAAACCTAAAGCATGACACCTCAGGAGAGAGAAAGAAAGAGAAGAGCGAAAGGGAAGGAAGAGAGGGATAGATGGAAAAGAGAGATGAGAAAGAACAGAGGGAAGAAACAGGAAAGAGAGAGGAAACAGAAAAAGAGAGTGAGGGCAGAGAGTGAGTGAGTAAGTTTAGTTTTACACCTCTTTTAGCAATATTCCAGCAATATCAAGGCTGGGGACACAAATGGGCTTCACACAATGTACCCATGTGAGGAATTGATCCCGGGTCTTCAGTGAGACAAGCGAATGCTTTAACCACCAGGCTACCCCACTGCCCCATAGGGAAGAGAGAAGGGGAGGGAAGAGAGAGAGAGGAGGAAAGAGATGAAAGAAAGAGAGAAAAAAAGGAGAAGGAGACAGAGATGATTTCATTCCTCCTCAGCAACATTTCAACATAGTTGGCGACACCAAGAAGAAAGGGTTTCATTGATCCAAGAGTCAAACCAAGGAATTCAACATTGGGACATGCAAGAGGGTGTCATCATTATGTGCCTCAAGTTCCATAGTTTCAGGGTTGTTAATACAAGAATGAGGCACAGGCAGAGATTTAAAGATATTCCAAACTCACTGTACATCACTGCAACAAGATAAATTATCCTGTCATGTTTGCAACATAAATCAATGATTATATCATACACCATGTGTTTCCGTCACATCAGCTTACAGTAAAAAGTAGTGTTATTTCACTTTTATTATGGTCGGAGCAAAATTGATACGATGTGAAGGTTTAAATTTGTATGGTACAATGAATACAAATTAAGGTTTCCTTGAGTGAGCTGTGATTTGAGCTCCTTTGAACAGAACTTCATTTGTATCACAGCATGGCAGCCTAATCTGGGATGAAAGCCTAACATTCTCTAAACAATTTCATATTCCCCTGTGACTGAAATTGTGGAGTTATCTTTCCTTGATTTGTGAAGATATTTTGCTTAAGGCAGGATGGTAAAGAGAATCGTGTTCCCAGCATGCTGATTGCATAGAGGTTAAGCAAATATCACTTGAACACAACATGATAGTTTATAAAATCCAGATTTATTTAATCACTGTAGAATAACAGCACACTTTGTGCAGCAAAGAGTGTGAGAGAGTGAATGTTGCTGCTTGTTGTGTCATGTGTGTGCGTTAGCCTTGTGGTTGAAGCGTCATCTCTCAAGGCCTGGGTTTGATTCCCTACATGGGTACAAGGTGTGAAGCACATGTCTGGTGTGCCAGCCTTGATATTGGTGGAGTATTACTTAACGCAGTGCAAAACCATACTCACTCACTCACTTTTTATGTCAATTAAAGGGGTGCTGTGGGTGAGCTGGCTAAAGCGTCAGGCTAGTGATCTAGTGAGGTTGAGGTGTCGGGATCGAGCTAGTATACAGTACACAACCCTGTGCACTCAAAGAACCCACGAATCCATTGGTATATGACCAGATGGTGGCCACATGAATACATGCAAACAACTATTTGTGGGAACAGCAACATGCTGTAAATTTGGACAAAGTACTGTCACTATGTGCCCTAGTCCACGCAGCTGTGAACTGGTTATGTCGTTAGGATGAGAGAGCCACAATAAACTTGGTGCGCCTAGTGGCAGCAAGTGTTGTATACTCCACAGGGAGTTGAGATTGATAATATGGTGTGATGTTGAGATTGACACGATTGAGGGAAACAATACCAGCACCTTGAACAAGCACAAGTTGCATGCATATGTGTGCTATATAAATATCAAAAATAATAAATAAAAAATAAATATGACTGGGATTGAGTGAGTTGGGTTTTACGCCACTTTCAGCAATACTCAAGCAATATCACAATAGGTACAATGTTGTATACACACTTCTCATGTCTCCTATGTGGGGAATCAAACCCAGGTCCTTGGCATGACCAATGAATGCATTTACCACAAGGCCACCCCACCGCCCCTGTGATTGGGATATATCACATGACAGTCATGTGACCAAGGACAGTTTATGTGATGCCATATGCTGAGATAGTGCTAAGCAATTCACACAATGTACCTTGACTTGGCTGACTACAGATGTCAGTCTGATGATTGGATGAACTTAGGAGATTATCTCCCAACAAAAGATCTTTGGTGTCTCTCCCAAATAAACTCTGCTTCCATTCTACCAACACGCTGTCCGCAAATTAAATCACACACCATGACAAAAGCCATTATAAGCATACAGCATAGCTTCCCTGCGTGTGTTATTAAACAGTGCAATCTAGCAAATTGACTCTGTTTTACAATAGGGTTAATTGATTCTGAGATCCATTTACAAAATATCATAACACAATTTGTCAGCTGATAGCTTTCATTAGAGGCTTATTGATATAATCCTGATAACAGAGGGGGAAACTGCTGTACTAGACACTCTGTTTCAGAAGAAAAACACTAATTGAATTTTTTTTTTTTCAAATTACTATTTTCTGTTCTTTGAGGATGTGCTTTAATGAATAATTTGCAACATGTGTGCCCTACTGAAAACCTACAATTATATTTGCTCAACCTGCTCAGTTTGATATTTGCTTTATTCTGTTCATCTTCCAATCATCAACAGCAACAGCAGCATCAGCACCTACCCTGACCTCAACGACAACCAGGATGATATCCTATGGTTGTATTTAGAGCCTGGCTCCAGCTTTAAGACATTTCAACATCTGCATTTTTGTAACCAGTCATCTTAAAAAATATTATAACAAATCAATAGATTGTGAACAGCATACATGTCTAGTCTTTTTTAACAAATCTGTCACTCATGAAACTATTATAACACATGAAAAGTTTTCTTTCAATTGAAAAGTTTTTTTAAATTACAATGTATAACACAATGAGGTTTTCTTATGCATACAATATAACACTTCTCTACCCATGAAATTTAAAAAGACTCCAAACGCTGGCGCATACAAATATTTTTATCATTATTCTCAGTAAAGTGTTTGAATTTGATGTCAGGCCATATCACTTAGATTAGGTTTATCCTTGGCATCATGGCGTTTACCATATTTGTTACTGTGACAAGTATAGTTTATGATCATTATTTCAAAACTCCTTTATTGCTTTTAAACATCAGCAAACATTATCTTATTTCATTTAAGTCATTATTCACTAAGACAAAGTATAAATGTACATTATTTGATTTATAGCAAATGTGACTACCTACCATCTCTTATCTTTAGTGTTATTTCCATTTCTTCAGCTTTCAGATAAACCAACCGTTTCAAAAGGAACTCAAGCCACTTAATGCTTCAAATGGACAACCACATATAAAGAGAAAGACTGAGAAAATGACTTCCAATCAGCAAAATACAAATGTCTTCTGACAAATATTACCACACATTTTATAGTAGATAATCTATAGAAAAACCCCAAATTTTCAGATTTGAAGACACCATCAGTTGATCTGTACACAGTAAACCCTACAGACACATAACGAGTAGCCTTGTTTGAAAATAACCTACCTCATTAACATCGTTAAATGCAGCTACTCTGAAGCTACTTTACCTCATGAATATTTCAAAGAGCAGATGTATTTCAACCAAAGCCTGTACCATGACTCCACTACTATGATCCTTCCTTTCATATTTCTGTTCATATTAAATTTTAATCCTTCAAAAGCACCATCCACTTGAAAGTAAATCTCTGAAAATGGAATGATTAAAGTTTAATGGTTGGCCAGGTGTACTGTTTTCCTACTCCAGGTTCAACCAGCCCTGATAGCGGGTCACGTTTCCATCTGTTTTAATAGATACAACCATAACCTGCTTTCAAATACCGGTACTTGGTGTTAGTGCTGCAGATCATTTGTCTCTTTACAAATGGATGACTGCACAATTTATGATAATCATTAAACTTTAACCATAAACTTTGAAGTTAGCACTCATGGGAACTATCGGCCCATTTCAACTATGATTTATATGGAAACCTTCATGCCAATATTGCTGTTAGACACTAGAGAATACTGACATTTTCTACACATTAATCATGAGTTTCTATGTTCGTCAGAACTGTACATATTTCATACTTCCCTTTAACACCTATCAATATGAGCCATTTTGTACTTTATTAGGACACGATGCTGCTGTTTGATCATGACTTTATGCTCAGTCTGTCAGCTATTGGTATAATCAGACACTCATGGTTGAGCGCATGAGCAAAGATACACATTCGGACAGGATGTGCAATGCTGACCAGTTTCCAGACATTCCATTTGCAAACAAACCCTAGTCTGTTTGTGAGTGAGTGATTGGGGTTTGAAGCTGCTTGTAGCAATATTACAGCAATATCAAGGCGTGGAACATCAGAAATGGACTTGACACATTGTACCCATGTAGGGAATCGAACCTGGATCTTCATCATGATGAGCAAACATCAAAACCACTGGGCTACCCCACCCCACTAGTGTCTGATTATCATCACCTCCTCACAATTATCAATGGAAGAAGTTAAAAAAGTTTAACAGGTTAAAACTGTTGGTGATAATATTGTTCCAGCAACATCATAGTAGGAGGACACCAGAAATGGGTTTCACACCCATGTGGAGAATTGACAAGCAGGAGATGTTGCTGTTACTGCTGCTGCTGCTGCTGATGATGATGATGATGATGATGATGATGATGATGACGATTGATAATTTATAAAAAAATCCCATGATCACGACACAAACACCTCTGAAAACATACAATACACTTAGGAAGATTAAGGTCATTTCAGGAAGCCATACACTTTGACTCTAAGTGACATCTCTTGTACATACTCACAACCCTTGTTAACTTTAGTGTCAGAGTTTCAACAGTTCTAAGTTTTTCTGACGTATCTTTCACACGTGTGACACAAAACCCTTCACGCTAACAGCTTCATGTACAACATGTATACACATCCAGACACGCTGAAAACTGGAACCTACACCCTAGAAACGTCAGCAGTCAACATGTCATCCAAATTTCAAAGAAACAAACTAAGTATACTCAATGACCTCTTAAACCCACTGTCAATAAACAGTCACGACTTCTTGTTAACAACAGCAACAAAACACTTCTTACATAAAAGCGACACATTTTTCTATTTGTCACCTCTCATTTGATACAGCAATGACCGTCAGCAATGACCGACAGATGAATGAATAACCTGCACTCTGTTCCACTGCTATCCACCTTTTTAGGAGCAAATTTGCAAATATTCTTTTGAGGGAATTAAGAAGGAGAAATGTGTGTTTTGTTACAAAGAATGCACTGAAACTGTTAAAACCACTCTCTACCGTTTGTCTTTCTTAGTCCATTTCCCATGTCAATTTTTTGACTCTGTCCATTAACTTGAGACTAAACTCCAAAGCTTTGATTATTGAGGTTTCAAACTGGACTTTTTAAAGAAGGCATAAATCCCAAACTAATTTTGAAATGTGTTTGGTTCCCTGGCCTCCCTGCATGATAATAGAGACAGAAAAGCTTTTAGCTCGATTGATATAAAGTCTCAGGGCAGACAAAGCTTTTAAAATGAAAGCATGCGAACACTTTGTCATGTTCTGAGCATTGCTGGATACTGTCTAATGCTAAGGACCAAAATGGAGCACTGCTGTATGCAAATCTTCTAAAAGCTGGGTATTTCCACGCTCACATGTAAGCTCCATCAACAAGCCTCAGAGCAGGACATGACCATCTTGAGTGAGTCTCTTGATCTATCTTGAATGTTGATGCATACAAGCAGTCATCTAGTGTATACATGACCTGATGTCATTTAACATATCTTACATAGGCCTGAACAGTTCAAGACATGCATAGTTTCAGAACTATCCTTTTCTTAGCTTCAGTTTTTAATATACTATTAAATAATGAGTATGGTTTTACATGGCTTTGAACAATATTCAGAAACATCTCGGCTCAACAAACTGAAATCCTGTGTGGAATCAAACCCAAAGAGATGGAACGACGAGTAAGTACTTTATCTTCTAAGCTAACCTACCATACCTGAAGAGTGAGCGAGTGAGTAAGTATGGTTTATGCCACTTTTAGTGATATTCCAGAAATATCACTGCAGGGAACATCAGAAATGGCTTCACACATACCCATGTTGGGAATCAAACCCAGGACTTCAGCATGGGAATGTCTTAAGCACTAGGCCACCCACCACCCCCATATTCCATTGAAATAGCCTTACATGTTTCCATCCAAATAACATAGTCTCAGTGACTTAGCGTCGTCAGTCTACATCATGGTGCATCAGTTTCCATATGCATGGATGTAAATCGATCAAACATCAGCAGCTATTCTGTCACAAGACCTTTGTGTATAGTAAGGGACTGTTATTCTAATGAAACAAATTAATAAATAAGCGATTCTGTCCACTGGTGCTCTTTGTAGCTCTGGTACAAAATCCGGCGGAATAACAAATAATAATAATAATAATAATAATAATAATAATAATAATAAAAACACGAACGATTACAATAGGCCTCCTGCTTAGCAGCAAGGAGCCCTAAATATCAGCTTGGGTCCACTCCAGGCAACCAGGACATAATAAGAGTGATGGCAAATCCTTGCAAAATGTGATGCAATATAAACATAAGACATTCACAAGAAAGACCTTATCTCTAAATACTATCATCAGGTGAATAACATTTTTGTGCCATGTTGGCAAACAGACTTAAATAACTGCATCGGTATATAAAAAAGCAAAAGAAATCCTGACAGCTACAACTGACAGCAGGTTTATTTCAATTACTTTGTCTGACTACACATTATTCTCTTGTCTCATATAGTATTTTCTCAAGCCACACGTACCATAGCTGACATAATAAGCACCCCATTCTAACAAGTAGTCACAGTGATATTCGGTAATATATTGTAAGTAAACAATAAAAATGAGAGTTCCTTCCATATCTCCTAGGAGATATCATTGACAGTAGATTTTGCACAATGCCCTGACAATGCTATAATGTCATGAAGTTGATGACATCACAATGAAATGACATTGCTGCACTGAAAATCTAATGGCGGGACTGTGTTCAGAGATGTCCATTTTTCATTGGAAACTAATGAAAAATGATTTTGGATGATAAACAGAATCTCACCCTGTCTACTGATACCTCCCATTACACTGGGACCTCTTTCAAACTTAAAATGAAGTATTTGTTTGTATCAGAAGTATATGTATTCCAAGACAAAGAGTTACTCTACTTTGGATCATACATATCTCAGTCTGAATGTCCAAACACAGACACTGTGCATCAGAAGTATCTGATCAGAGTATTATACAACCATTCAGGCCAGGATTTTATGTCAAAATGATTTTACTCCAATTTCAGTAATCATAAATGTTCTCAAGATTTATCACATGGACAATGACGCTTAGGACCATGACATTTACGACTTAAGGTTCTATTACAACACATTTAACAGGTCATGTAATGGCATAGCAACCAATTTCACAGGTCAAGACAAGTGCATATAAACTGACTTCACAGGTCAAAGTGCAGACTTCTTAAAATGAAGAATAGTCATAGAAGTGGAACAGTCTCCAAGGCTTTCGTTATCAAGATGACTTTTCTTTGAAAACATAGAAAACATGTTATTACACTTACCTTTCCTCAATTTAAAGTATTAATAGGGAAATTAGGTGAAGACTTGCAAGACTCTAAAATAAGGTTAGAGTGTAGAACTATTTGCAGCTTTTAGTTTAGTGGAGCAGTACAAAGGGACTCTGCTGTGGGTCATCAAACCTGGCCGTGTGTGTCCCGTGTGTGTCCCACGAACCAATTAAACACCAGCCTGTTCCATAAAAAAATCTAGGAATCCAGTAATGTTTGGATCAGTAGTTAGCCTCATCAACATAGCATTAAACAGAGCATGGAAGGACTATAAACTTGATCAGGCATCACCTCAGCTATAGAAACCTTTACACATCACAACAAAATTTTATAAAGCAGAAGATCTGATGGTCTGCTTAACAACATGACGTATGCTTTTAATCCCCTATAATGTCCTTTCTCTATCAAGTAACCACACTATCTGTGCTCTTTCATCACATTCCCCACTGTCAACATTGAGTCACTCTCCCAGCTCCTATCCCCTTCATGATTTGCTTTATTGTTCCCTTGTATCTGAGTTCAGTTCCCAACTGGACCCTACCATCATTCCTCTACTCTCTGTCCCTGGTCTTATACCCTGCCATCACTACATCACAAGCCCACCTTGCCATCACCTCCTTTCTATCACAATGCCCTGTATCCCAAGCTCACTCAATGCACAGTATCCCAAGTTCACTCAATCACCAGCCCTAATTTACACCTACCCCTCCACCATAACTATTCACATTTACCCCTGCTCTCTACATCACTATCTCCCACTCACCCCTTCCTATCGCAAAGCCCCTGTACCCCAGCCCACAAAATGTAACCCCTCTCCCAGCTATGATGTACCCCAAGTGTCCCCTTCTATCACTAAACCCTTTGCTTACTTCTGCCACTAACCCCTCTTTCCATTTCAATCACTAACCCCTCTCCCACTTCTATCACTAACTCCTGCTGTCCCTGAGTATCACTAACACCAGGCATTACAATCACTCACCCTCTATTCATCCCATCTCCTGCCTGTGACAAGCCCCTCACTACTATTCCCTACTGCCCTCCCCAAGCCAGCTGTTTCCCCACACAACACGTCCCTCCCTCCACCTACCTGCACAACTACCACATCCAAGTGCCGATGTCCGCAGCCATGAGGCCAAGGTCTGTCAAGATCTCGATCCCTTATTTCGCACAGATCAGAACCTCTATTTGTGTGGATTTCAATGTGTCGTAGTTTGCCGCTTGGACTAACTGAATCTTACGTAGCTCCGTGTAACTGCCTCTTCCTGTCTATCTCAAGCCTCTAATTCTCGCTTGCCGACAGGAACCATTTGGCTCTCTCTATGTTGATCATGCCCACCCATCCAAATGAACCTTTCTTCTTCTCTGCCTTTGTAATTACATGTACAAACCCCCTCCGCATTCTATAGATGAAATCAGTGCAATTTACTCGAGAATCGAGTTTGTGCTTTATGTGAAAACACAAGGCTTTACGCGGCGACATGTTTTAATTTATTTCATCGAGGTCCATTACCCGAGACATGGACATTTTGTTGACAGTCCATAATTTGATGGTCTCGTCTACAAGTGATTCCGCGGCAAGAATCCATAAGGCCGACGACTTTAATCTCCCTTCATTTTCAAAGTGATTCCACATTACTCCTTGTCAAACGAGGGAGTTTAATTATAATAATCAATCTAGCGAAAAGTAATGAAATTACATTAATCGTTGGCTCTCGCCATGGGCCTGAGTAATCAAGACATGAAATGCTGAAAAAAATTAGAGGAAATTAAATCTATGTGGCTATTTCCTCATTCTCCCAAATTGCACTGTGTCTGTCTTTTTATCAAGCGTGCACAGTCCTCTAAGCGTTCGCTGGGCTATTTCGGACTCTAATGAAAAATGGTGTTTCAATCTGCAAAGTGATATCGTGTAGTCCATTGCAATGGGAATCATAATACTTTACTTATTTTTGTAGGATTAGGTCACTGATGACTTCATTATAGAGGCTTATTAAAAGAAAATCTGTCTGGGAATTAATACGTTTGCCAGTCTTTACTTTATCTGTTTTCATTGATCTTCAATAAACGAAATTGAAATGACAGAACTCGCCTAACAAGAAACTCCGTTTATTGGATTTTTTAACCCTTGGCTGAAACAGAACGGGGCCACGACAGCCTCATCATTAAAAGGGCTGATGTGAATATGTTCCTTTTATTTCAACAGTCAATAAGAAAGATGTGATTCCCATCAGCAAATGGGATAAAGGCCCTTGTTTTCATTACGAAGGTTTCGACCGGGTCTAATCCTTGTACTGACCTGGGCGAATGGTGGAAAAGTATTGGGCGTTGGAAAATAATCATATTCCAACCAACCGTCATCCTATCAAAATTAACGACCAGTGAATAATTATTGAAACATTTTATCATCTGCAAGCCAAGAGAGTTTAAATCTAGTTCATGATATGAAACTTTTCCATAAACTTGTTGTCAAGATACTTGGAAATTAAAAAAATACAATTTTTAAAGGCAATAAAGATGTCCCTTAATTTTCAATGCTTTCATGTTTTGACACAATGCCTGAAGAAGGGGCCGAAAAACAAGATGGATTAGGCAAAGGAGGTACTCAAGCAATTTTGGAAAAGAAAATATTTTAAAAACACAACATTTTCTTACAATACCCTTTGGCTTTGCCCTGATGGGACCTGTGGATGTTTTAGCCAAACAAATCTTGTCATATACCTCAAGTTGTGCAAGGTTAATTAAATCATTCCAATATAGAAGTAGTTAAAAAAATTGTTTACATTTTATCTCAAAATCGTGATCTGCATTATGTTACATGGCTGGTACTAGCACAGATCTCATTAACATGTATGCCATGTTGAAACTGTTTTAGACTCCATCACCTCTTTTTGTTTATTCCACTCATAGCTTCTTGTACAAATGTTGACTTCAGTTCAAGGAAACCTATTTATTTAAAACTAAACATTTTCAGAAAAACCTCATTTGAATTTAACTGCCCATCAACAAAATATGGGTGTGTCTTTTATGTATTGACAGACTGGTTTGAGATAATACATAAATGCTTAAAATTGTATGTAATTTGATTTTTCTTTTAAGCTTTATATTTAATTTCAAGAAATTTAACACATCATTGTTGATATTAAAATGTATTATTACACAATATAATTTTTCATCTATTTTACTTTGCTTACATAATTTTTTAAAGATTAATAGAAAGGTATTCCTGTAGACTGTACTTTTAATTCATTTGTAGTTCTCTAAAAGCTTTTGCGTTTTGTTTTATATCACCAAATCATTCTACACGAAAAATAAAACATTACAAAAAGACACATATTATAACTGTTATCAATGTTTGCAATCATTTAGTCTAAAGCAAAAAATGTGTTACAGATATATTATGTATTATTTTTCATACCTCAGCAATAACTTGTTTAAGAAAGTGAAAATGTCCTTTTCAAAAGAAAACTAATTACTGTTTGTAAAAATAAACATGGCTCCCATTATTCAAATAATTAAACCTCCCAATATATATTGATCTTCATATACTGACTGTCACCCCTGTCATATAATGTCATGACAACCTGTTGTCACATGATTCACGCATCTGTCAAAAATCTGCCATTACCATGTTTGCATAATATAATCCCTCCTGAAATTCCTAATGGTCACATGGTTGAACTTTGTCACAGCTGGTCACATGACTGGCATGCACATCACAAGGCACCCATCCACGTCATAATCGCAGAATCATTCACAATATGCTAATGGATAAACCTTTGTAAAGCGATTGTTCATCAGATATATCCTAAATCTGAAAGAATCAGTATTAATTGCATTAATGTATTCTCGCTGCTCTGGAGATCAATCTGATAGTCACATCCGCGACGGAAAAAATATGGCCGTCAATTGTTTTGGATTGTCATGCGTTCGGGATGTGGTGACATCTGTCAAAGACACTTATTGTTATTCATTGGCTATTCATGAAATTATTGTCCTTTCTCCCATGGAAAGACTATTCAGATGTGAACAATAATCTTTTCATAGTAATTGTAGCACTGGATATGGAAATAAAAGAACCTCTTCTACCATGAAAATGATGGACTATCCAGAAGCATTGCCTTCAAACGTCAAGCACTTTCTTGTGGGGGGATTATACAAAAATGAGGAATTAATATCAAGGACTAGATGATCAGGAAATGATTTATTTGCTGGCCCAAACTGTGGACTTGAATGTTTCTACGATGACATTCATGTATATCTCCACTTTGACGGCTATTTCCGCAGCTAATGCTTAGTTTCTGAAAATACAAGTCTGATAGAGCAAATAACTTCATTTTTACTGAAAAAGAAATTTACAGAGCTCATCGATTCAGAACCTGTGTGAATAAAGACTTGCTTCATTTAGAGTTTTTGTATTACAGAAAGGGTCTGTCAAAATGGAAAATAATATGGTTCAGGGACTGTTTACAGTGGAAGCTGTCTACACCAGCACTCACTAGGACTGAAGATATATCCGCATTAGACAATGTGCTGGATTGTAGAGCTGATGATAAATGTACAAGCCATCGATGGGATGGGATTTTGTGCCAGTGTTGACAACTTGCCGGATTGGACAGATGCCGGTTTAGACCAGTTCCATTGCATATTAATGAAAAGGAGTTAAAGAACACTTGAAACTTGTACATTACCATAGTGAAGTAGAAGAATCAGGGAGTTCCTCTTTCTATAGAACTGAATGAGTCAAGTGCATGAATGCTTATGGAAAGTTGAGCTGTATATATCAAAGTTTGAAATCACCATCAACTCATACTAAACTAACAAAAACCTAAAATGTATCCAAGGACCAAGCTGGTAGAATCAATATACAATTTATGATAAAAACAACTAACACTCTTTTGAATTAATTTCCTGTAATATTCATTCAATATGAAATTTTCACTGTCATTTCCGTTTTTACTGAAAACATGTTACAAATTTGTAAGTGAATAAGGTGTTAAGAAATGTCTAGCAACAACTCTGTAGTATCGTGGTAAGGAGATCAAACACAAATGTCATGTGAAGAATCTAACCTGGGCCTTCAACTTAATGTGGGAACAGTTTAACCACTTGACCTTAACCAGGAACAGTTTAACCACTCCACCTTAACCAGGAACAGTTTAACCAGCCCACCCTAACCAGGGAACAGTTTAACCACTTGACTTTAACCAGGGAACAATTTAACCATTTGATCTTAACCAAGCAACAGTTTAACCACTCCAACTTAACCAGGGAACAGTTTAACCACTTCAACTTAACCAGGGAACAGTTTAACCACTTTATCATGATAAACAATCAGGTGGTGTCTCATACAAAAATAGGGTTATCTCATCAGGAGTTGGCTGTGTATGAGGCTGCCCATTCATGGAAGTATTAAGAAAGTTCAGTTTTACCCCACTTTCAGCAATATTCCAGCAATATCACAGTTGACACCAGAAATGGGCTTCACATGTTGTGCCCATGTGGGAAATCGAACCTGGGTCTTCGGCATGATGAACCACCTTTACCACTAATCTAAGCCAACAAGTCATTCATACATGTAATCTCACCCTCAACGGTAAAATAAATGAATTCATAAACTGCAAGCCATCTGCAGCCATTTTTATAACCATACAGTCTATCCACACAGTACATAATTCAGTAAGGAAATAACACCAATGAAATCTTTGTTCATGAACTATTCATGAATAATTCATCAATCTTGTTCACTTTCTAAAGATCTAGGTGGCAACACAATATAAAATATGAATTACCAGATTTAAGTTTAACCTGAAAATGTGAAAATTCATAAAGAAAGAACAAAATCAGATATGTTTGTAGTTGAGAATTCAAATTTAAGAAAATGATTAACAAATACTTCAAACAAGATTCAAAATACACAAGATTCCTGTGCACCATAGTAATAACAAACTAGGGAGATATTAAATATTGTTACAAGTCCATGGTATTACTGTGTAGTTCAGTGGACTTCTCCAGGAATAATAATCAGCACGCTGATAAGTTGCTATTGGATACGAGTGGATATCAGCCTCATATCCCTGAAACAATTCCCAGCTAACTGGATGCACTCTAGAGTTTCTGTGAATTATTAGAGCAAATTTCCTCCCAAATTGTGATGGTGGCATCATTGCTAGCTTATAGCAGATAGAAGCATGAACGGTATTTGCTTTAATTCTGCTCCTGTCAGCATTTATTTGCTGAGAAAAGAAACGAGACTAGGGCATTACTTTCTTGCGAAAATTCTTGTTAACTTGAAGGATATTTGCCAGATTAAGTTCATACATAACATTTGCTTTTGGAATAGGAACGTCAACGCAAAGAGATACTAAGTGCTGATTTATTGTTTTCGAATAAGGCTCGACCATTGAACTGATGACACCAATTATGTGGGAAATTGCCAGTTCTAATCCGGCCTGCTTATTCTTCCAATTAGGTGCAACTTGTTGGCATGCCCAGTAAACTAAATCCTCAATTATCCCCAGTCAAATTAATGACCTCCCATCGCCATTGTCTCTATGATTTTTGACGGATGTACATAAATTTCTCAGCAAACAAATGAAAGTTGGGATGATTAATTCAATGTTTTGTTTACGGCCAAAAATGGACCCTGAGTACACATGGACTGTGTGCTTTCTGAGATTGCAGCTAGCCCAGGGAACATGCAGTGGTAAATGAACATTTATGAATCGTCTCATTTAGCATTCGGATTTACATAAGAAGGGAGGAAAGCTAAAATCAATTAGAATGATGAAAATGATCAAAAAGCTCTTCTGATACAATTAGTCTCCCAATCAGTGGCCAGTCTTATTGGGCTGGTAAAGACCCGATCAGCTGATAATGATCATCACAAAATTACGTGCAAAAGCTCCCACAAAAATCTCAGCAAATCATCAAAGGGAGGCAATTACGAGGCATTATTTTTCAGCAATTTGGGGATCCTTAGAGAGCCAATCATGGGGTCTAATAACGGCTGTGACGCGATCAGACCTGTCCCTCGTTTGTCTTGCTAAACTAAAATGGAGGAAATATGGACCTGGCAATGCTACTGTGGACAGATCAAGATACTGCATGGCTATTAATGCATAGGTCACTCTGTAGTGTTTCTTTGAACTTTTCCGCTAAAGATGGTTCATTAAAGTTCTAATTTGAATGGACTCAACTGAGTGGGTGGATGGGTGTGTGGGTCGACAATCAAGTCAGCATGGAAGAGAGTGAGTGAGTGCATTGGTTTTAATGCCAGTCTGTTCTGCAGTTCAGGACTACCACAATGTCAGCTCATCCTCGATATCACCAGGGTATACGTATTGATAAATCTTCACTACATCCTAGATGCAGCTACTGCTCGATGATTTTATTACCTTCCTTTGCTGGCTCTGGATTCTCATAGTAGCCAATCAGCTAAGCCGCCATTGCAATCGAACTTGCCAGTGTCAACAGACAGCAGTCACCGTGTGACTGAGATTTTGCGAAATCATACAGACAAATTGACAGGCTTGAAACTTAAAAAAAGAATATATGCATGCACTCCTTCTATCTCTTTCAGAGTACCTCTGCATCATTTGTGTTGCCAAGTTTAATCATTTAGATAATATAAGAAGCAAAAGTGAGTTCTGATTGGCACACTCAACTTTCTAGCGTAGACCCCTGATTGGATAAAAAGCCAGCCAAGGGAGGTAATAAATTCATCGGTCACAGCTGTAGATGCATCCAGGGTATAGAGGAGATTGGAACGTATACCCTGGAGACATCGAATATGCATGTTAGCTTGGCTTGGGAGAAAAGCCTGAGGTGATGCTAGTATTTTACCACTTGATGAAACACATGAAGATGGGCATGGTGGTGACAAACTCTCAAAAATATTCATCAACCAATTTTCTAAACCACGGAGATTGGTTTGTGGCAAAGGGAGGCAACTCAATCTCACACAAGTGTCATTCAAGATATAATATGTCAAGACCAGTTGATAAAAGCAAAAATATCCATGGAAATCAACTCTTATCAACTTTCCTGAATATGTTTCACGTCATTTGATATCATTCGGCAAAGTCTTATCAGTTTGTAAACAATAATAACCAGTGTCCTGAGCGTTAACATACAGCTAACAAGGCTCAGTGGAAGTGTGAGTGAGTGAGGATGGTTTTATGACACTTTTAGCAAAAATCCAGAAATATCAAGGGCCATGTCGGGGAATCAAACCTGGGCCTTCAGTGTGATGAGCAAATGCTTAACCTCTAGGCTACCTCTCAGTGGAAGACAGAACAATGATGACAGTCAATGATGTATTTTTTGATTATCAGTATTTTCTAAATGAAATATCCCTTGATCTGATCTATATCTCCTGAGGGCCCATTTTGGATGACATTTTTTTCATCTTTAATGATCTTTTTTTAAGGCAAATATAATGAATGCCCTCTGTCCTTAGTTAATAAAGTAAATGAATATGCACAGAGCGAAAATTATAGTACAATATGAAATGAAACAAAAACAAACTATTTAAAAAAATAACATCAATACAATCGATGGCTTCGGCTTCCCTTTCTCAGCCACTGTTAAAACAAATTTTCACTTACAATCAGAATCAACCATAATATCCGATTTATTTCCTGTTCCTGTGGCTTATTATTTGTGTTTAGTAATTCCAAAATGACTGGCAAATTATGGGAAAGTGCCTTGTGTTCCCGTCACCTGTAGCTTATTATATTAATTCAGGGAAGTGCTTCAAATTGCCGACAAATCATGTCCATTTTCGACCCGAGGACGGGGAACGTAAGAACATGATGACAAAGTGCATTCCTGTCTTGCTGTTGGTGACTTCCATAGTATGGTAGTTGGACAGCTGATCGTGGAGAAGGTGTAATAAAACTCAATCATAACACACAAATATATATTATTTTTGGCACAATCACTCTTGGACACAGCTGCAACAAACAATCTTATAAAATAACCGCTTTCAGGAATCTAACTTTGAAATGTTATTTTGAAAAAAAATAAAATTTTAACAACGTGTGAGGTTTGTTATATGCCGCTGTTCCAGCAATATTATAGTGGGGCACACCAGGAATGGGCTTCACACAATGTTCCCATTCATGGAACCAAACCCAAGTCTTTTCCGCAAACACTTTAACCACTAGGCTACCTTACAGCCCCTTATTTTGAAAGTGATGCAACATATAATTGTTTAACATTTAAAAAGGAAGATAAACATATATATTTGCGTTCCATCAACGTGTTATTTAGACAAAGCAAAGAGTGCTAAAAAGGCCATGGCATGGCTGAAGTGATGAATGATCAGATTAATATAGGAGTGTTAGTGACAGGTGTGGCTAGATCTACAATGCCTATTTCTCATAGAAAGTAAATGGCAGGGTGGAGAGAGAGAGAAAGAAAAAGAGAGAGAGATAGCGAAGCAGAGAGAGAGCGACAGACAGACAGACAGACAGAGACAGTGAACATCAACACATGGTAGGAAAATCCACATTGAAGTTTTTGACATATCACCTGGCATTGGTTAAATTATCATCATCTGTGACTGTAAGAATACTTTGTCAATTACATCTTTTTCTACAGTATCTTTTGTAAGCTCTCACAAAAAGTCTTTTTAATTTTTTTAAGCAACATCCCTTTCACTGTCAGTTACCTAATGAGTAGGTGCAGGGGAAGCAGTATCAAAAATGATCTGCCATGAAAGTGCAAGGTGGAAATATGTCACTTCTCATACACAGCCGAGGTACTTCTTGTAAACATGGCACAGTCTCTTGTACAACTTTACACAGCTTTTCATCAATCTGAGTGAGTGAGTAAGTTCGGTTTTGCACCACTTTTAGCAACATTCCAACTGTATCATAGTGGGGAGACCTGAAATGGACTTCACACATTGCGCCCATCTGGGGAATCCAACCAAGGTCTGTGGTGAGACGATTGAATGCTTTAAGCACTAGGCTACCCCACCACCCCCTCATCAATCTGGATGACTGTAATGATGATATTCTTCCTAATACATAAGAAGAGTGATAGTCTGCACGAAATGACACAAACCCGCTAAACATTCTTTTACTGTATCTGATGGTTTTGTGTTAGAATAGCTTTCTTGCAACTGAAGCTGGCTGAGAGAAGAGACCATGCAGATACATACAGATAAGGACTGGTTTATATTGTGTCATTACATCTGATAGTATCAATCACTAATCCCTTTGTCAGTCACTGGATTGTGTGGTGCAGACTCAAATCCAATGGAGTGAGTGAGTGAGTCTTATGCTGCTTTTAGCAATATTCCACAATATCACAGCAGGGAAACACCAGAAATGGGCTTCATGCAATGTGCCTATGTGGGGAATCGAACCTGGTCCTTCAGGTGATGAGCAAACGCCTTAACCACTATGCTACCCCACTTCCCAAGAACCCAAAGAAGGTTGTTCAATAGCTGCAGTGCAATATTAAACCACAAACAAATAATAGCATTAGAACGGGTGCTTGAATATTTGAAAGTTCATATAAAGTATACTTCAGATATGAGCTTCTTCAGAAGATTAAAACATGTCTTTCAGACTTTCAACTTGAGACAACAATACTGACAACATAACTCTTGTATTACACTCAAATTAATCGGCCATGACATCAGTCTGTATATACCCGTTTCCATGACAACAAGAGAAATGGAAACAGAACACATCAGTGTCATGTCCAGGAATGAACACTCCTGAGAATTTGCAAAATTGTCAAAACCTTAAGAATACACGATAAATGTGAGAAGCGACATTTGAGACGGAACTGACAAAAATGTTATTGATCCTCATGCTATGATTTACATCTGGCTCCCCTTATTTAGACTTTAGAGGGATTGTCTCTCCATATCAGCGCGTGTAACTTGAACTATGGATTAAGAGAATAAGTTTCAAATCTTAGCTCATGGTATAAATACATAATTGCCCTAATACGATGCTGGAGCAATCTTTGGCAGTAAAACATCTTCAGCTGACAGAGAGCTTGTCAAATATGTATGTTAATGTCAAGTCTGCATGCTGTCACGTCCATTATAATGAAACTCAATGCCACTCCATGGCACATGCTACATTTTTACACACACTTTTATAATATTTACATAAATAATACAGAAATTCACAGATTCTCATTTTCCCATCTTGATGTACACGTTCTTTCTGACGGATTGGGGGATAGATTACATTTTAATCATGGCTGTCAAAGGCCATGCCTCTTCTTGCCTTAAAAACTTTGATGTGATGTGAAGATTCAAAGACTCACAGAATCAGTACAGTTTTAAATGTAATTACTGCAACGTTTGCATCGATATTATAATTGCTAATTATCTTATCTATGAATATTTCTGAGGTAAAAGGATGGTAATCTGCATATCATTGAAATCATCTGTCCCCGGGTCATTTTCACCACAAAAAGTCATTATAACAATCACGAACATAACTGCTAATTAATATTCTTAATAACTGTGTACCCTGACCACCACCACCACCATCATCATCATCATCATCATCATCATCATCATCATCATCATCATCATCAAAGCCTTGAAAGGCAGGTTTATTACATCATAATGAGCATTTGAAACTATATCATTAACACATTGTTGCAACTGACCAAATTATCATCATCATCATCATCATCATCATCATCATCATCATCATCATCATCACAGACATTTCTAAATCCCACCATTCCCTGTGATTCTCCATCTTGCTGGTATGCAGCCTGGAGAACTGTCCGCCAACAGCTCACTACATAGACCAGATTGCCTCCCACGGCAGATGCTGCTCTAATTGAACAGGGGTAAACTACAAACTTTTTAATGAGTTGAATCCTGGGAAGCTATGAGATGTTTCCTCTGTTATCTCTACAGTTGACACAGTCCAGGTGACCTAATCCACCCCCAAAACACTAACAACCTTTGTCCTCCAACTTGAAAAATTAACAGCTCAAGTATTTCAACCCCACCCCTCTGCTTAATTGGCGTAAGCAAGGTCCATTAATCCAAATGAACTGACCTACAAAGGAATCTGTTGGAAATTATAGGCTGGCTGGACAAACGGATGAGTGTGGCCCACAGATAATGGCCTCGCTGTCGTGTGTGAAAAAGCACAGCACAGGCAATTTGCTACAAATACAGCAAAAGAGAGCTCATTTTCAAATAATAGACCCCTTCTGTGACATGGAACTAGCAAGTGTGTTCAATTATTGTGAAAGTCAGCCGTTGAGATGAGACAATTCCAACCAATAATGGATATTATGCCAAGACCGCTGTCTGTTTTTGTTAGCTTAACAATGGGTTATAGTGCGCATATGGGATTTTTATGCAAGATATGGCAACACAAGGTCCAATGGCTTATGTGCCCATCAGAATGTATCGAGGAACATTTACGTCTGCTAAGGAATTATGCCGAAAAAATAAAAGACCCGCGTCAATTGTGAACAACGGGCTATTTGGGGCCGCGTGCAAAGCAGGAGATCTTTCCTGAAAAAGCGAAATCCCATCCTTCAAAATTGGTTTTCAATATTGAATAAACCAGCGGATCAGAGAAAATTGGGTTTTCATGATTGTGTCACGGTGCCGTAATGGGTTTTGACTTTACCAAATCCTTTCTGAACAAATGCTCCAAGTCAATTTGGGGGGAGTATGACTAGGCATTCTAATGGCAGATCAGGCCTCGCGTTTGAAGACTTTTCCCTGGGAACCAAGCATTTGGAGACCCAGCACAAGTAGCGCCCTCTCGATGGAGTAGTTGCTTTTCATCTTAAACCCCCTCCATGTCCACAAGATCGAGTTTTTTCCTTTTGCAATGACAGACCACTTCATAAGGCTATGGCATAGCAAACACGATGGAGAAAATTAAAAGACACTAGTAAAAACTCAAAAGGAGATTTTAGGTCTAATTGTGTTTGTCCATTATTTCAAATTTAACTTTACGAGACAATATTCCTGCGTAGAATGAGAAGTCTGCAATAGACAGACTAGTAACAAGGCAGCAAACGCCTTAAGAGTGAATGCTTAATCTGTACCATGGAATTCAAAGAATGGTAAAAGAAACATTCCTGCAACACTTCTGAAGATTGTGATTTATTTGGAAGTTGAGAAGAAACTGCTCTTTGAATAATGATTTACTTTTTTCCATCTAAGATTACAAGTAAATTCATGTACTAATTCAATTATTCAAGTACAAAAACTTTCTCTTATGATTTCTTATTGAGAAGTGATGACTTTTTTTTGGTCATCTTAGCTTGAGATATCAAGAATGACTTCTTAACTGTCTTCAGAATTAGTACTGGGCTCATATAACTGTTAACACACATAAAACTATCTGAAATATTATTTGAAATTGATATGAGATAATATTAGATCTAATGAAGCCACAGAAGGTCATAGAAAACTATGGGGCCAAATTCAATCACAAGACACCCCCCAACCACCACCCCATTAGACCATGAGGTGAAAGAAACACATGATATGACATTTGGCAATTTGGTCTAAGGAAACCAAGTGAGCACATTGGACCATTAAGTCAAAAAAAACCAAGAGACCATATTAGACCATAAAACCAACTCAGACCATAATACCACAGAATACCATATGATCAAAGTAGACCACATGAGACCAAAAGACATTAGAAGATCATATGAGACCATTTCGAGTGAGTTTGGTTTCATGCCACTGTTTGTAACACTCCAGTAATATCACGGTGGGGCACACAAGAAATGGGTTTCATAACATTGTAACCATTAGGGAATCGAACCCAGGCATTTGGCTTGACAAGCGAACACCATATGAGACCACAGACCACCATTCATCTATATAGGGAGGCAGCGAAATACTACCTATCCATTTCCTGTTTGAAGTTTATTACAAATGACTTTCTCACCCCTCTCTGTCCATTAATGATAGATACAGTTTCCGTTGATCCGATCCTATCATAAAAATAACAAGTGTTTGATGACCCTTGGCAGAGCCATTCATCAGCATGTCAGTCTTGTTCAGGAAATAGAGCATTGATGAGCAATCACAGCTAAACAACTCATAGGTTAGGCCATGATGGTTAATTGCTATCACCGGCAAAAACATCCACAACATCCATGAGTGGCCAGACTCACGCCTTCATGCTTTCAGTAGACTGCCATAGGTGAACTGAGAACAGGGGTAGCAGGGGTGAGCACTCCCTCTTTTGTGCTGAAATTTGCTTAAATGACAATTGAAAATGAAATGTGAACCACTCCCATTTTCTCAATAGTGTGCACCCTTCCTTTCTGAAAAAAATGTATCTGCCCCTGACTGCTGCTTCACTATCGAACTCTCTGCCTCTCAGATCAGGCGTCCTACAATTTAGTCATGTTTTAACAATAAAGGCATACCTTTTTAAAGTTTACAACTAACTATTCTTTCTGATGTTCCTATTGTTATCTGTGATATCTTTTTGAAGCATGTCATCATATCCTAATTGGTAGATTGATGTTCATGAGTGAGTATAGTTTTACGCCACTTTTTGCAATATTCCAGCAATATCAAAGTGGGAGACACCAACAATGGGCTTCACATGTTGTACCCACGTGGAGAATCGAACCCAGGTCTGACAAGTGGATGCTTTAACCATTAGGCTACCCTAATGCCCCTAATGATCACTGGATTGTCATTGATTTACAGACTGTTTTATTATTGCAGGGATGAAGAACCAAAACACTGGAAAACAAATATTTTTACAGTTAATGGCATGGTTCTTACATTCCCACCAATAGAATGAAATGTTATGAAGTGGTGACTGAGGTTACTTACAACATAAAGGTTTAAAAATATCACAAACTACACAAAACCATGCTTTTAATAATCTAAATTATGTCTGTCATGCACTGCACTCACTTTGGCAATATTAAGACAAAAACGGAATTCAAGAGACTAACCCTTAACCCAAACACAAATCCAAACTAAAATTTATCAGCTGAGCTAAAATTATTTTTCGAGTAGGTCTTCACCCCATAGCATCTCACTCTCTACAGAGTGGCAAACTGATTTAATTTGAAGCCAATATTAAATTAAAGGCCACAGTGTTCTAAATATGCAATATTGAATAAGATTAACAACCATTATGGAAAATGCTGGCAACTTCATGCACATTATTCGTTATTACAGACACGGAGACAGCTAGTTATTCATTACATGAAGAAAGGAGACAGGTAATTTATCATTGAGAAATCTACTCGGTCGTAAACTGACTCTGTAAAGTTATCTCAATCTGCAATATAAATCCAACGATTTCAAACAGTTTCACCACTTTTGTATTCAATATTTACATAATTCTGCAGAAAATTGTGCACTGGTACTATAAACAAAGACAAAACATGAATATCAAAAATGCTTTTTTTATGATTTAACCATTATGTAATTCTGAGATGAGAACTGTCTGTAACTTCTGTGTTTAAGTGAGTGAGGGTTTATGCTGCTATTAGCAATATTCCAGCAATATGATAGTGGGGAACAGCAGTGATGGACTTCACACATTCTACCAATGTGGGGAATTGAACCTTGGCATTCGGGATGATGTACAAACACTTGAATCACTTGGCTACCCTACCAGCCCTTTCTCTTTGAACTCAATATCTGCAAGAATGTGCTTCACCATATGGCTACAATTCAAAATATATACTCTTCAAAATAAGTAGGGGAACCTGAACTTTGAAGTCTGGTAGAAAGAAAACCCAATGAGGAATGTTACAATGACATTCGTCTTGTGTAAGCAGCATCATTTCACGTTATCACCACATGCAAACACATTGCATGGGAAGCACGTGCACAAAGTGGGAGCCTTCGACACGTGCAACAAGTTATAATTATCCAGCAAAGTTATAATTATCGGTTACTGCTAGTTGTCTGTGGCCTGAGTTGGTAGTGATTAGGACTCCATTGCAGGGTGGGGCAGCTTATGTATGAAACATTCCATTTTGTTACTGATTTTAAGGGTCAAGTTAAGGGGTCGAATTACGTATGAGATCACTGTATGTATGGTAACACACAGTAGTTCTCATGTCAAACCAAACATGAAGTTATGATTAACGTAACAAAGTGTCATTTGGTAGCTGTAGTGTCAACAAGGCTGCGATGATCGGCATGATTTGAGCTTCTACATGCCGTCAAACACCACTGAGTTGAACCTGTGGTTGGTGTGAACAAAAATCTTGGTTACTTCATATTCCTTCTTTAGCTATGCATTTTTCAGCTGAGTCAAACCTCTGATAACTAAAATTATTTAAGCTGTCAACGTGAAAAAAACAACCGTTTACAAGGATGCAAGTGAATGAGTGACATCCTGGTCTGATCACAAACATACTTGGAATGAGAGAGTGAGCATAGTTTTAGGCCTCTTTCAACACTATTCCAGCCAAATCATCACAGTGATAGGCTAACAACTAGTCTTTGAAATGAACATATTTTACTGAAAAAAGTTCATGGTAAAAAAAATATAACATAATAACATGGAACCCTGAGATTTCCTTCATTTTCAGAAGCTAGGGGAATCTAGACTTGCTACATTTTCTAGACTTGCTTTCATGGATATATTTGCTTCAGGGCCTGTATGACAGAATAATCACAGTGAGTGAGTGAGTGAGTGAGTGAGGTAGTAAGCGAGTGAGCCAGTGAGCCAGTGAGCAAGCGAGCGAGGTGTTACACTGCTTTCAGCAATATAACTGAGAGGGAAACTGGAAATGGGCTTCACACACTGAGCCCATTTGGGGAATTGAACCCCCGTCTTCAGTATGATGACCCTCAGTGCCTACCAGCATCACAGTGGACACCAGAACACAGTGGACACCAGAACATAGGTGGACATTAAGAACAGTGATGTTATTGCTGCCCTGGAAAATTCCTGCAACTAAATATCAATTTGCATGACATGTTTTACACAGCAATGTTAAGATGCATAACTGTCATTATTACTTTGATAAACAATACGAAATATTAATAATAAACAAAATGAACCAGCAGATGTAATATACCAAACACAAATTGCACAGCTTTGACTTTATCAAATAATATTGTGTAAAATTAATTTTTCGCACGTACATCACAGAGGGAATGTAAATCCAATAAAATAACAGTGATCGTATATTGGACATTCCTGTCACTGTTGATGTGCCACATATCCTCTATATGATATTACCATAAACCTGTTTCATATTTATTGCAGAGGGAATGAACATATCGCAACAAATATCAACCAATAAAAATACATATCAGACTTCATATCAACCAATCCAACCAATATCAATTATGTTACGTAAAAAAAGACTGATATCCAAACAACATGCTTCTTTTTAACTTTTAAAGCAAATAACAAACATTCATAGACACCAATACCTATCAAGATAAAACCAACATAGAAGTGTGACATTGCATTTTTCACTAACAACACATCACATTTCAATTAGGAAATTATATTGGCACATCTTGAAAATCATTCATATCTCGATGTAGTCACATGTATTTATTTCTATTCCTGTGATTGTGCTGCTCTTTTTAATAATACATGCCAAATATAATTCCAAATGTAATACCGCCATAGAAATTGGTACAATGATAAATCTTGTAGTATGTAATATCAAACATTAATATAGGCAGTATAGGATATCCTGATTAAACCTTCCAGACTAAAATTGGTTTATTTTGTTCTTCCTATCATTTTGGATCTCATTACATCCCCTGGATAGTAGGGACGGTTATTACATTCACCACAGTATTTGGATGTTTATGAAATATATTTCTATTCAGTGGCATAACAAGGGAATTCAAATTGGGTTTTGTTTTATTTTAATATCAAACATGTCAAATGTATCAAATAATATTTTAACAGGACCTGATCGTCCATCTTGATAACAAAAAATAGTTATGAAACTGTGTTGTACAATTACTGCATTCCATTACACTACAAGCATACATGTAAGTTAGTGAGTACATTGTATTCACAATGTTTAGCAATATGGCAGCGACATCACCAGAAATAGGCTTCACATATTGTACCTTGGAAATTGAATAACTATATTTCCTGATATTAAGAGAGGTTTTCTGGAATCAGAGATGTTTGAAGGAGATGTTGTCTTTTACACATGTACAATACAATAATACAACTAGATATTTGTACAGCGCCAATATCCAGTTAGTTCAACTGGTCAATGGCGCCTTTTTCCCTTGATCATTGGATGTCCATCACAATGGCACATCGTATTTTCAATTTTCGTATTTTCAATCCCAACTCCCTGGGGATCATACATGTAGACTATCATACCTTTGTTTTTTTTTACTAGTGATGTCCAATGGTGACAGATATTCTACACATATTCTGCAAATAAAACCTCACCTCCATTACAACTGCAGTCATCTGACATGATGACAAAATATAAGTGGAAAATCAAACCCAGGCCTTCAGTGTGACAAGCCAAGACTTTAACCACTGAGCTGTTTTGTCAAACTGCAAGGTAAAACACAATCCTAACAGGGTCCGGCAACTTTTTATCATACATGTCATGCGGTGTGAGACTCTTGTCCTTCCATGTCACGAAGGTATTGGCATTGCCTTTACATGTCATGCAAGGTGTGACATGTCCTGCCATGTGATGCGTAGTCTCTACATGTCATGAATGGTGAGACACTTGTTTTAAAATGTCATCCAGGCTGTGACCAGTCCTGCCTGTCATGAAGGTATAAGTTATGGAAAGGAGTCCTGAAATGAGATCTGTCCTTACATGTCATGAAATGTCTGTGTGGAATACCTGTCCTTCTACATCATGGTGGAATACCTGTCCCTACATGTCATGGTGGAATATCTGTCCGTACATGTCATGTCATGGTGGAATACCTGTCCTTACATTTCATGTCATGTCATGGTGGAATACCTGTCCTTACATGTCATGGTGGATTACCTGTCCTTACATTTCATGTCATGTCATGTCATGGTGGAATACCCATCTTTACATGTCATGTCTGAGTGGAATACCTGTCCTTACATGTTACGTCTGGGGGGAATACCCATCTTTACATGTCATCTCATGGTGAAATATCCATCCTCACATGTCATGTCAGGTTGGAATACCTGTACTTACATGTCATGTCATGGTGGAATACCTATTCGTACATGTCTTGTCATGTCTGGGTGGAATACCTGTCCTTACATGTCATGGTAGATTATCTGTCCTTACATGTCATGGTAGATTATCTGTCCTTACATGTCATGGTAGATTATCTGTCCTTACATGTCATGTCTGGGGGGAATACCCATTCTAACATGTCATGTCATGGTGGAATACCCATCCTTTCAAGTTATGTCATGGTGAATTACCTGTGCTTACATTTCATGTCATGTCATGGTGGAATACCTCTCCTTACATGTTATGTCATGTCATGGTGGAATACCCAACCTTACATGTCATGTAATGGTGGGATACCTGTCCTTACATGTCATGTCATGGTGGAATACCTGTCCTTACATGTCATGTCATGTCATGGTGGAATACCCATCCTTACATGTCATGTAATGGTGGAATACCTGTCCTTACATGTCATGTCATGGTGGAATACCTGTCCTAACATGTCATGTTTGGGTGGAATACTTGTCAAGTCAAGCAGGTTGCAAAATTTGTATTTCATAAACATCACATTCAGAGTAATAACATTTAGCCTCAAACCAACCTGAGGTGGTGAAAAAACAAACCACAACCGAATTTACTTTCCATACCTGCAATGCATTTCCTGAGCACCCAGAAAGTACAACATTGCAAAATAACAAGATTTAACTGACTCCTTCCACAAACGACACAAGCGACCCCATCTTAGGAATTATTCCTAACTATATTCTACAGTCATTCTTAAACAGGCTAATCAAGTCCCACTGCTCTGCGTTAAATACTTTAATTACAATAGAATTTAAACAGGCCAGGTCATTGTCCCAGGGGCTCTTCATAAGCAGGGACTGGTTACTGTCAGTTGTCAAGACCTTGATAAAATCAGAGGTATTAAGAAACATTTATTCTGATGGCAATCAAGTCACTGTTTCAATTCGCTTAAGAGCCGAAGAATTCTAATATTCATAAGAGTTGCCCGGCTCCCTCTTTATGCTCTATTTTTAATGGTATCATCACATTATCAGTAGTCTTCCCTTTCAAAACATGCAAATGGCAGTTTAATTTTTAATCAAAACTATTATTTCTAAACTTGAAACTGTTTTGTTAAGTGAAATCAAGACTTTGAAAATAAGCTAAATTTGCTTCTTTATCGCAAGATGACAAATTTGCTTTTAAGTAAGCCATTATGGCACTTTAGACAGTAGGCAAGTAGCTGGAAGCGATCATCTTGAACCATATACAATCCTTTTCTAAGAGCTACTTTACTTTGCTTATTAGCATTACTATTTGAACACCAGTACTAACACAGCATCAGCACAAATAGTTTAATTTATTCTCGTACTCATATCATGATTAAACATAGATATGAAATGTGCAAACATCAAATGAATACTTGATGTCTGAAAACCTAGTCCACCTCATGATCTTAATGGGAAGGTATACCAATAAAAGATAACACTTTCCTCCAAGAAACAAATTGAAAGAATATACTGAATTTGAGATCAACATACTCCACTGACAAAAACATTTCCATGGATGTGATATTTAGAAACATACTCGGTTACAAAAATTGATGAAAAGGATTTCCTCGTATACAACGATGAAATATAATTTCCTGTGCTTTGCAATATACAGCAATAAAGTTATTTTCACAGTTTTTTAATGGCACATAACATTCTCTGTACAGAATCAAAATCAAGTGTGTGTTGTGTGTGTGTTGTGTGTGTGTGAGGGAGAGAGAGAGAGGGAGGCTGCTAGTCCTAGTGCTTGTCCTAACCCTGGTTTTGTAGCATGAGCTCACTGAGATATCATGTCACAGCTTTAACATGAATGCTCTCACAGAATATGGTGACTATGTCTTAAGACAAGGATAGAACAAATACTACCCTGTTGTGAGTGAGTGAGTTTAGTTTTACACCATTTTCAGCAATATGGCTTTACATATTGTACACATGTGGGAAATCAAACCAAGGTCTTCAGTGTGACGTCGAGCAAACGCTTTAACCACAAGGGTACCCACCACTCCACTACTTGTAACATGTGATTGAATTAGGTGACTTGAGATCAAACCACCTACCTTTTGCTCCCTAGGTGACACCCAATTAACCAGATCACAGAATGGGTCCAGAATCAGAAAAAAATATGAAGATCACAATTGGGAAACTGAATGAAACACAATTTGTCTCCACTTGTTTACAATATTTACCAACTACTTTTGAGACTCATTATCAGGCACCTGATGCCACAAGTCAAAACAGTTAGAATCACTACCAACAAGAAACAGAATTTGCTACAGCAACAAAACTCATCAACAGCAACATGGAAAAATCTACAGCAATGTGAGCACATCAACAGCAATACGAGTTCAATAAGAACGAAGGAAAGACATGAAACAGCCTACCGTTACTGTCTGGTTCTCCACCGAGCACTTCCTCTGCATTTAACATTGTGTTAACTGTGAAGTAACAGTTTTCAGCTATATGACAAGCCCAGATTACACGAGCTGTACAGGCTAACCACTATCAGTGCCTGCTAACAACTTTATGAGGGGAGCCCAGCTCATATTTTATGAAATACGAGAAATGAAAGTAATATAAATGATTGATCAAAGCTTAATTGTTGTAATCTCAGCATATGGGTGTCTACACATCCCAACATGCAATTACAGGCATAGTAGGAAAAAATGAAACCTTGGAGGAGCTCATTATGCATAGCAGGGGGGACAGGTTAGAGAATGGGACTGACCCGAGGTCATATGACACCTGCAATTATCCAATGATAGATTAAGCTTGGGGTGAAGTCACATGGTTGAGGGGAGGATACAAAAACTCATTAAAAACACACTTGGAAGTGACAGGTCCTCTTGTTTCAGCAACTACAAGCTTGAATTTTCCATTACCTCAAGTCAGGGTGATGGAATACGACATAGTCACGCGGATTGTACGCACAGGTCTAAACCTGCGGTTATTATGGCAGAAATCACTGAAGTTGACCAGTTAATAACATCGCAGATTAAGCCCTGCAAAGGCAATTACTAGACTTCAGAGAAAGAAGAGTGATACACGCAGGCTCTGTTAGCTCCAAGTCGGCTTGCAGGCAGTGTCGTAAATTCTACTGTATGAGAGTGATTGGGTGTAAAATAGTAATCTACCATTCCTTAAAGACCGTATTACTTACTGTCTGAAATCACCTTGTTGATTAAATCCAAGTGATATTAATATCAGCCACATTGTAAGCTGATATGTCGTGTCGACTTAATAGTTATTTCATTTAATAAGGTATTGGGCAGGCCGGCAAGCTAATTTGCTATGATACACGGCATAAGCTTATTACGTAGTGCTACCAGCGGACATGTAGGGATTCGGGAATCCTCACAGAAGCTAATACACTGGATTAGGAATCAATTTCGCAATGTGGGAAGCAGAAGAATGTCAAATCTGTCTATAAAAAAATTGAATCAATGTTATTACATTTTCCTAAACTGAGTCTTCGTAAAGACCATGAATTCGCTGTTCTGAGAAAAAATACACTTATTAATCGAAAACTGAATTATCTTATGAAATACTGGGAATATTATTACTTTTAAAATAAAGCTTCTTTGATGAACTCAATTTGATAAAAAGTTGATACAGATGGTTTCAAATGTGCAATTTTCACATTTTAACCAAAATGTTTTTGAATGACTGATATTAACTTTGTAAAGCTATTAAAAATTAAATAAAGTGATGATTGTTTAGATGTGATATGAGAGTGAGTGAGTGAGTGAGTGAGTGAGTGAGTGAGTGAGTGAGTGAGTGAGTGAGTGAGTGAGTGAGTGAGTGAGTGAGTGAGTGAACTTTAAGCAAGATCACAGCGATGCCACAGTTGGCAACATCAGACAAGCACTTTGCACACTGTACCCATTTAAGGAGTCGAACCCAGCCCTCATCATGCAGAATGAACAGTTTTACCACTAGGCTGTCCCACCATTCCATTGAAACATTCAATTAATGGGTTAATAATGCAAGAATATGAAGAGAAAAACTCACACTTGCACTTGTACAACAGTCAAAGGGACGGAACTCCTCCAGTCTAAATTGTCTGCTTGTTGCTTTAATCAATAAGTAATTCTGAATTCTTTCATCCATTGTCACCATGAAATCAACCACATAAGGGGTTGAATGTTCATACAAGGTAAATGAATATATGCACTTTTCAGATAAATGCTTGCAGTGTGGATGCCTTCTTCATAGAGGCATTTTTAAAGCTGTAGCTTTGTCACCACCATTCTACATGTTTGGAGCATCAATTCAAAGAATCCCCAAACTGCAAGCCAGCATGGACTGATATTAAAAACACTTCCAATGTTGACTAACCCATTCATTCACACACCAACTCACACACCAAAACACTCGCTCAAACACCTACTCACACCTCATACTGACTCTCCCTCACTCACCCACTAATTCATGTATTCATTTTACAGTTTGCAATTTTCAAGTAAGTTATTATACATTACACTTAATGAAATTCATGCCGTGAATTTACAAACCTGTCTACAACATTTGCAGCTTATAATCCCGAGACAACATACAGAATCACCCAGTACAAAATTGAATCTGTACAGCAACCACCTAATATCTCTGTCTCCAGATCCTTCTTGCGAGAATATGATACTTATGGGGACTTTTAACAACAGGATTCAAATAAGAAATGAAATATGATTTTGTAATTATTTTCCTAAGTCCTCTCATTACACCATGTTCAGAAGAGCTGCATGTTTTTCTGGTCGAAGAATTACCAGCAGCAACCTTGGAGCAGAATTTTTTCAGGGAGATATCAAAGATAATAATTTTGCCAATTTTGCCAATTTCCTGCTATCAAATTACAAAAACTGCTTTCCGGGAATATGACAAGTCATACACAAGAAAAATATCGAAAAAACTCATAAATTACAAATCTTGCCCATAAGATATTTGTTCCTGTTTTCCTGTTCCACAAATTACATATCATATGTTATGTGGAGAGCTCCAATTATGTTTCTGAGTCTTTTTTTCCATCGCCATGGTAACTGAGTCATCTTAATCTTTAGCCAAAGGGAACTTGTAATTACAAGATACATAAATCATGGCTTGTGAGGAATAAAAACAATTGTGCCCATTGTACATCCTGACATCCTCATGGTATCTCACCATCACTGGCGCTGAGGGTATAAGGTGTATTCTTGGATCATGACATTATAACATGTGTTTTTTCTGGGTATTAATTACCCTTGGAGCAAACACATGATTATCACAAGTTTTCTTTTTTAAACTTTGATTTTAATATATAGTTTGGAAGGTTAAAGTTGAATAAGAACTTTTAAGTTTCAAATCTGAAATTTCAAATTCTTCAAGGACTGAACAACAAGAGAATTATTTGCATTTATTAAAGTTGGCGAAATCGTATAAAGTGGTAGGTGTTATTTCAGCCCATGAATCATAGTGTTTGACTCAGTGAGTGAGTTAAACCCTCAGTATTCTAGTTATATCATGGCATGTCAGCTTGATTGAGTGGGTGAGTGATTATAGTTTTACAACCCTCTAATCAATATTCCAGTTACATCATGGCACTAACACCAAAAATGGGTTTCTCACATGGTACCAATGGGAGGAATCGAACCCAGGTGTTCAGCATGACAAGTGAACGTTTTAATCAGTGGGCCACCCCATCGTTCCTTGTAGGCTTGATGTTGGAAGGAAAGCCCCAACTGATCCAGGTGTCAGACATTTTACCACTAGGGTACTGACAAGCTCAAAGCCACATGTGGGCAAACCCAGTAAATTAATCCACCATCTTGATTTGTCTCAAAGTTCACTCACTGGACCATTGAGTGGAATTAAACATGGACTTTCAGAGAGGTGAACGAGTATTTCAGCCACTATGCTTGGGGTTCAATAATGAATAATGGATCACCCTCTGATCATTTGAATGTTGCTATCCCTGAAGACCTGGGTTAGAATTTAGTCAAAGAGGATGAGGTGGTCAGGTGCACTGACTTGGCTGACACATCATCAGATCCCAGTTGCATAGACTGATACTCATGCTGTTGATCACTGGATTCATTATTCACTGAATACTGTTGGGAGTCATGCTTAACTGTGAACAAACAACATTGAAAGTTGCAACTGGAACAAAATTCAACCCCATCAGAATCAAAAATGTAACCTCCGAACCCTACCTAACAATGAAACATCTATTTCAAGCCTTAATCAAGTATGTCTGAATTAAAAACTGAAAAACACAAGAAAACATGTCTGCTACTCAAAAATCCCCAGCACAATCCAGGCTTGGTCACAATGACCTACAATACAATCCTAGAAGTTCCAGATTACTGAAATAGCAAACCCTGTCCTTATCTCACACTTACAATAACTTTCACATCCACAGTTAGCTGGACAGAAGCATACAGACCTACTCAAGCCTGAGAGCATGTAATGCGCTGAACAAATGCAAGCTACAAAGTCAACTATATCTTGATTCTTTATAGCCCTTTGACAAGACTGTTCCATTGTTTCATTCCTCAAGTGATGTCATGAGTTTAACAACACCTGCAGATAAGTGTATCTAATCCGAAAAGTTCACACTAAACTCTTTACAGCGTACAAAAAGCTGGGTAAGAGGGCAGAGTCAAAAGTTTTGTAATAAATAAACTCAAACTGTATAGCCATATGTTTGAACTTTTTATGATTCATGTTTTCAAACTTTGGAAGGCAAAAATGCCATGTTCTGTGCTGTACTGTTCTGGCTTGGTATGAAAAGCGACCACCTGCTTTTGACAATGTCCCTACATGCTAAAGTGTTCATGGGCTGCATCATTTGTCATGCTGGGTGAAATTCACTTTTCTTGTACAAGGTCTCAAGGTAACCACATAGCTTAAAAGACATGAAACATTAACATTACATACACGCCTAGGAAGAAAACAATTGCAGACAGACTTATAGCATCTGCTGATCTGTAAAAACTATAAAAATGAATTTTGAACATTTTTACATTAAAGTCCCATGTCTTAAAATGTGAAATAGTCATCAATCACAAAAATGTTTAACATAAATAAAGTTAATGCATAACTAGCATGAAACTAAGACATTTGGATGACAATTTTGCAATTTTTCCTGAGCCAGAAATTCACCTGCAAAGTAAACTGGATATGGCTATTGGTTTGATATCGACTTGACCATTTTCAGTTTGCTTGGATACTGGTAAGAAATAGACAAAATTCATGTTGCATAATCGAGGAGAAATATAGACAGACAATTACACGGCCAGCATTGATGTCATCCGAATTTTGCAGAAAGTGTAGATAAAGTATTGAGCAACCATTACTGGTGTAAGACCTACATAATTGAAATCACATGAATTTTGTAGAAAGTGTAGACAAAGTATAGACCCAAAACATCACATGTCCAACATCACTGAAATCACCCAAACATTGCTGAACATGTGGAATACTAAAGGCTAAATATTACATAGTTGACATTAGTGAAATCACCCGAAATTTGTAAACAGTGTGGAAAAAGTGCAGACCAAACATTTACATGGCCAAACACTACGTCATGACCTGAATCTGTGAACTAAAGGGATCAACCAATTCCCCCATTGTCTCCTATCCTCAGCAGCCCATGTTGTCATAATAGGCCAGTAAGGGTTTGGGTTGTCAGGTTCTCTGACATGGTTGATGAGTGTCCAACTGCATAGATCAATGCTCATGACATGAAACATTTGATCGGCTGATACAGCCTTGATTATTTACAGTCTGCTGTCAAAAGCTTGAATATTGCTGAGTGCAGCATTTAACAAAGAAACCCAAGAACACGATTTCTTCATTAGGAACTGTGTTTCAAAGTCATACTAAAGTCATGCTCTGTAATGTCATACGAGGTAGTGATGTAGTGTGAGGTGGAAAAGTGAGTTTGGTTTACAGCTGGGATGTTAGCCTAATGAGTTGAAAGTGACACCGGAAAATATTGCTTCCCGCTTTCATGAATGGGCAACAGAGATATGACAAAGTGGGGCACATTTTTGTCCTGTGTCACTTTCAACTTAAGCACTCATTAAACTGACATGGCAACTCACATACAGAGGATGAGTAAAACATAACACACAAACAAGGGACACAACTCTACATGGATTAGTCTCTTGGTGTTATAACTGATTATCATTAACTTCTATTTCTTTTCTTCTTTGATTAATTACCCTTACTACAAAATATCCATGAAGATTTGGGTTAGAACTGATCGTCAGCAATTGATCTTCAGCAATGCATGCTTGTCACAAGAGGCAACAAATGGGATTGGGTGGTTAGGCTTGCAGACTGGGTAAAAACATGTCAATGTATCCCAATTGTGTAGATCAATGCTCATGATGTTGATCACGAGTGGAATATTGCTGAGTATGATGCAAAACTAAACTCACTCACTGAAACAAATACATCAAAGAAAACTCATGCAGATCACCAGTTAGCCTTGCTCTGAGGATCTACAGAAGGCTAATCCCATGGATGTGTATTGTCCCCTTTAAAGTAGCAGCTCTACATCAGTGACAGTTATAAGGATGATGCTGTGTATATTTAATCAATCAGTTATCACATTAGAGACATTTGCAAGTCTAGTCTAGAATATGTGGCAAGTCTAGATTACCAGAAGTCTCTGGGCTCCTTTTCTTTACATTTTATGATTATATCTATGGAACTTTTTTTCTGTAAAATATGTTCATTTCAGAGAGTCGATGTTTTTCTAAAATATGCTCTGCAACATCTTCCCAGTCCCATTCTCAGTTAGAGATTGAAAAACATTCTCATTCAAAATATATACAAGCTGGAAAAATGATAACAGATCACAAACACCACTGAAACAAAATAGCCAGCACCGCACATTAAATCAACACTGAAAAATCTAAAAAATGGATGAAATAAGATATGTAAATCAAACTAACCTGCCATCAGAATGTCTGTGTCTTCTGATTCACTAGGGTCTGCAAATTCACGATCCACTGAAAGAACATAAACACCTGAATATTAGTTGTTATACCTCAAGATATTCTCATATAACTTAATGCTGTAAGCTCTACAAGACCAATAAAGTTTGAAGGGAGGTTTGCAGGAATCCAGGTCTTGTGTTAACCTCTGGCTAGCTGCACGGTATTTACGGACACCCTACATGCTGATCACTTGTAGTTCCTCAGCAGTACCAGATACACTGCTGTTACCGTGATGAAAAATATCTGTTTTGAAATTCCAATAACAGCTGTCCAATTTGTGAAATCCGAAAAAGTTGTGGTTGCAGGCAGTTTTGAATAATTATCATGTTGAGAAATATAAATGGGCCTTTGTTTTTCCAGCCTAAATTATTTATTGTTTGGATGAAAAAATACAAAAGCCATTAAGACTTTCCGATTTTGATTTCAGAAAGGGTGTTTTTATTCAACATGAAATAAGATAATATGAATTTGTTGGTGAGATCATGTGATAGAGGGCATGTAACAGTTTGTTCTCAGTCTGTGGTTTCGTGCATGATAATGGCCAGTCACACTTGCATAGTTGTAACCAGCTTACAATCAAGTCTCTGTTTTAGGTAGTAATTTAATTTCTTTAACTGCGGAGGCTTTGAAAGGTTTTGTAATATAATTGTGGAAACTGTTTTCAGGGCAATTGATAATATGAAGCACCTCATTCATTGTATGGAGGAGAAAACATTTATATTTTATGTATATTCTTGTATTGTTTGCATGTCATTACACTGCATATGATTTGTGAAGTTTCTATGAAATATATCATCTATGTGTACTTCTATATCTTTGCACCTATTGTGTTTATATTTGTAGTTTATAGAGTATTGCCACTGTTTCTTCATGGAATGTTATGCAACAGAAATCTTATCTCTATGTACAAAATATCGTGATGTTCTGTCATCTAAATTTGGTTGTCTCATTTGTTTTTATTGTGATTTAATGCAACATTATTCCAGTTACATGAAGGTGGTCAGTAAGTAGTCCAGTTTGGACCAAACAATCTAGTGATTGACATCATGAGCATCTATAAACACAAGCTACAACGACTGTAAGGTTCAACACCTCATTCTCTCAGTCGGGGATTGATTGTTGTCTGACCTTGCACTTATCAATATTTCAGCTATATGCAGCGGTCTGTAAATAATCAAGTCTGGACCAGACAATCCAGTGAGCAACAGCATTAGCACTGATCTAAGCAACTGGAATGAAATGACACATGCCAAGCAAGTCAGCAAGCCTGACACCTGATCCCTTTTGTCTCCTGTCATGGGTTGCAGAAGACCAGTTCTAACCTGGATCTTCTCTCAGTAGCCTCTTAAGGGGTAATACCCACTCTTGAAGACCAATTCTAAGATCTTCCTAGGGAAGCTACACCTGGATCTTCACAGACACAACAGCAGCTACTGATGAAAACAATGTAGCACATTTCTACATTACTTGTGTCTTCCAAACAGCTCTTGATAAAATGATATCTCAGTATCACTTATAAATGAGAATAGCTCAATATATTTCATGAATAAAACACCAAAACTTCAATTAGACTGAAAAACACATGAAAATAAATAATCCATCAGGCACTTATCTCAAAGCTATAATTGTTTCTAAAAGATGTTCAAGGAGATAATCAATTAGAAAAATATAAGATACATGAATAAACATGGATGAAAAACATTTACATCTTTGGAAAACAACGATTACTGAGCTTAATTTACATAACCAACTTAAATTCACTGTTCTTCATAGCTCCCAATATCCAAATATTTCTGAATGTTTGAAATTCATTCTGTTTAAAACCTCAACCAACTGAATGCAAACTAGCCATCATGAAGATCAAGGGAAATAACTCAGTGTGGATTAAGCGATTCGTCATCCTCACAAGCTCGTAACTGTCACATAACTGATACAGTGCCCTTTTTGTTCCTGAGACGTTTCTCATTAGACGAGATTTAATGTGAGAAAATCGGTTCAATCACACACAAGGTGTTTTCTCTCACTATAAATCTGTGTTGTGTTTACTCCCAGCAAACTGGACATTTCAGTGTCGCCTTGTGCTTCTCACCAGAACTTGTGACAGTTAGTTGATTGCAGAATTTACAATTAATACATGATAGCAAAGGTCAGGCTTTTCATTGAAAGAGAATTAATTTAGCACCGAGTGAGTGAGTGAGTGAGTGAGTGAGTGAGTGAATAAGCGAGTGAGCGAGAAAGCGAGCAAGTGAAGGAAGGAGTGAGTGATGCCACTTCAAACAAAATTCCAGTTATATTAAGAATATATGAGGTTACATCCATACAGATGAACGCCTTCGATGTTCAACACTTTTGTGCCAATAAAGCATCAAGCTGATCTGAGGCACTCAAGGTTTTCTTTTGCACAGTGAACAGGAAAGAAGGAAATTTTTCTGGTGCTTTCCATTGGTTGTCATGAGTACATACAGACGCAGTGGATCTGCTGGATATGAAAAATTGAGTGAGTATAGTTTTATGCCATTTTTAGTTGCTTTTCGCAACAATATATATGCAGCAGTATGACAGTGAGGGACACCACAAATGGGCTTCACATGTTGTACCCATGTGGGGAATCGAACCCTGGACTTCACTATGATAAGCTCAGCGGATCCAAACCTTGATCTTCTGAAACAAATGAACCACTGAACCATCCACTGACTATCATGGCTATACTAGTACGCAAAATGAATTGTAACACTTTATCAGGAGAAACTAAGACTTCATGAAAGAAACATTTCTTGTTGACATTAACACGTTAGTTTAATGAAGTGACATTGTCAGTTTATAACACCATAATTAGATTTCATCATCACCATATAATGTAAATATCAGTCAATCATAATTACATTATTTACTTAAGTCAAAATAATTGAACACCTGAGTAAGCTTCATCTGTTTATGACGAATTTCATAATACACACGCAGTAATTTACTGGCCATATTTTACTCCTTTGGAGGACCAGGAGTTTTCAGTTCCAGCTGTGCAAAGAGAAATTGAACATAGATTTGTTTATGTTTATTAATTAAATGATAACTTTTAATTTCCCTTTGCAATATAAACATTCTGTGGAATTTCCGTTCCCCTAACACTCTCAAGCTCAAGGTCAGGGGTTCCCTACTGCTGGCATATCTTGATAAGAGGCACAACAAAAACATATTTCATGGATGAAATAGAAATATAATTTGGTTTTCTCCAAAATAAAACAGATCACTGCAGGCCACAATCATTAAGTAATTTGAGGTGTGAAAATTACTAACGAAGGAAATTTAGAAAAAACAAAACAAAAATAGTTCTCTTAGATGAATATAAAATGCCATAAGCATTATAATTATGAAGCAAATATGTTACAAATGTTTACAGAAAAGTAATTTCTTGATGGTCAGTAAGGATACTTATATACCAGCTTTAGTAAAAAGACAATAGTTAGATCACTGGGTGTCCTGAAACAGGCTTCACATAACGTATTACCATGCATTTCAATGTAAAAACTGCTACAGTTTTTTGAAGGAATTAAATTAACTGCTAAATTCTTCTGATTAATATGTTATGTAGGTCGATGTATTTCAATGACTGTTAGTTTAGTAACCTAGATTGTTAGTGACTATTCTAAAAAAGGGTTAAAGTATCCGAAAATTATTGTCCTCTCGAGACTGTATGCAAGTCCCAAAACATTCAACAGAAACTTGAAATCAGATTTTTAAAGTGTGATATTTTTGTCACTTTAGTGTTGGCTGAATTCGACCATAATCACCAGGTCCTGAAGGGATGGTGTAAATCCAGATCGTGTCTACATAGGTAGCCAAAGTACTGTAAGTCCCCATGATCATCAGCCTTCAGGTGCAGGTGATCTACAGCCCAGTTTTGTACTGTATTGTTGTCTATAGTGATATATATTCTTTGATAGCTAGTTAAGAGCTGTGATAATCTAATTTATTACTCGCCGGTTGAAGATACTGCAGTGTAATATTTTTACGGCTATATTGCCCTAGTGTAATACCGCTTGACGTATGACATCAAAATGGTTTAAAGTTGTGACGTCACAATGCTAATGCTGATGTCACAACTTTACTAGACCTTGCTTGACTCGCGGAAAGCTGAGAGTCCTCACACTGTAGGGAATTTCAAGGCAGTTTCTGTAATAAACAGAATTCTAAACTCGCTTCCGTGAAATATCATTTTCATTAAACTCGTTAAAGATTTAGTATCAAACTCACTTTCACTCGTTTGATACCAAATCATTAACTCGTTTAATAAAAATGGTATTGCACGGAAGGTCGTTTAGTATCCTCTATATGTTTCCCGTCCTTCGATGACAGGTTTTTACGTTCTAAGTTTACTGATCTGAATATTGATACACCCTGTTCTCATCATGATACGGCTGCAATATTGCTTATGCAATGCTAAATATTAACTCACATACTATATTAATGGACCTTCAGAATGACAAGCAAACACCAAACCACTAGGCTACCCAGCTAGCACTTATCCTTTAGCAAACACAATAAAAGTAAAATAAATTCTGGGACAGAAGGTTGTAATTGACAGACAATGAGAAAAACAACTAAAAAGGATTGCCAGTTCTGTGACAGGGACAAGTATTCTAAAGTCCCTCAATTACGTGCCTGTCTCTCATGGTCATGGGTTTGAATTCAAAATTAGGTGATGGAACTTGGCGTTTGATAAGAAAAGATACGACCAACAATTTTTTTAGTGCTTTCTAAATCATGCCTTTAATCGTGCTATCAGAAGATGAATAAGCGAGCGAGTTTCAATTTTACGCCGCATTTGCAATATTCATACAATATCACTGCAGGGTACACTAGAAATGGGCTTCACACATTGTACCCATATGGGAAATTGAACCCAGGTCTTCAGTGTTATGCGTGAATACTTTGACCACTCGGCTACCAAACCACTAAATTTGGGAAGATGAAAATATCAATCTAACTATATCAGATCACTTCAACAAAGAGCCAGAACAAAACCATATACCACACAAAAGAAGTTAGGGAATACCTGATTCACTAATATGAATACCATTAATTGGATAGACAAAACCATATAAACTCATCTTTCAAATATCATTTGGTATAAATGGGTGAGTGTATCTATATTTGAAGATATTCACAATACTAATAATGCTGCAAATCCCTTCAAACCATAAAGATTAATTACCCCATCAAGAAAACAGATGATTGGCTAATGATTAATCCTTGTTCTTCGTCTTATCACCAAGAACAGAATTAAATTTAACGCTGAAGAATGATTTAAAGAACCTTCTCCTTTCAACTGGTATTTTAAAAACAAGAGTTTAGTGCAAAAATATTGATTTCAGTCTTAATCATAATTGACTGTAGTTCAAACTCATGATCATAACTTTTCTCCGAAACATCAGAAATCAAACATCCTGAAATCTGCAGCATCTTGATTACAGACGGAATGAATACTGTCCGCGATGTGACCTCGCGCAGCACAAACTGAACCAAAATGAAACCGCCTTTGAAAACTAAACAGGGTCTCATGAAAAAACAATATCTTCACCCTCTCTTCAGCTTAATGAAAAAATAGCAGCTTATACAAAGACGAGCAATACTTCTCGTGTCTGCTTCTTGGGGTAACAAGAGCTGGCAGAGACCTTCTATTTCCTGGCAAACCAAGCATAAAAGATTTGTAGCAAGTTTGGAAAACTATTAGAGGGGTTGCAGGTAGGCAACCCGGGCTGATTCCCTCCCCCACTACCCATGCTTTCTCCTGCTTGCTCCCAACAGATTTATTAAGATTGGCCAAAATGCTCGGTCAAGCACCCCATGATTATCCATTGTCCGAAAGCATGGTGAAATTATCTGCGATCAAATTCTTCACTTGAGTTGACGAGCTCTAATGAACGCTATGGACAAGCCGTGGAGTCTCTGCTAGTATTAGCCTCGGGATTACTTCATTTCCTGCAAAACGCTCCTGCTTAGAAGTGGCAATCATCTTCACACGATTTAGTGTTTGTTGCTATTAGCAAAACCGCCTCTACACGACTCAAACGGCTGGATATAATTCATGTCATTATGCACAGATTCAGAAATAATGTATGAGTTCTATCATGACCTTCAAAGCTTTGAAGGAAGGAAAATCTTCTTGGAAAATGGCTTTGAGAAATTCAGTGTTTAGTTTCTTTTGAATGAAATATTGAAATATTAACAACTTTGTTACACAGATCAGGGTCTCATCTCTATTCTCTTTGAACAAAAAAAGGAAGCAATGAACATTTTTTAGTAGTTCTTTTCAGGTAGAACTGTAGAGAACAAATTTCTATATTCTATGCGATAAAAGAGTTCAATGAAATTTTTTTGTTTATTTCTGTACTACTTCATTATCAGAACATTGAATGATCTTTTTCACAGTAAGTATTCAACTTCACTTACTTTGAACTTGGTGACATTGTGTAAAGGAAACAGTAAAAGTGATTGTGATCTTATTCACAAAAGATCCAGGTTGATAAAAAGTGGGTACAAACTGACCTATCAATGGAGTGAGTGAGTATGGTTTTATGTTGCTATTAGCAATATTCCAGCAATATCAGGACAGGCTTCACACATTGTATCCATGTGGAAAATCAAACACAGTTCTTTGGCATGACGAGCGAATGTTCTAACCACTAGGCTACCCCACCATCCATCCACAGAACAGACCAGACAACTGGTAGTTCTGATCACTACATTGTATATGACTCAGACAAGGTGTACATGCATGTGTGTGTGCGTGCGTGCATACACATGTGTGTGAGTGAGTTTTACACAGCTTTGAATGAAGAGGTGTGAGACCCCTCCTACTTAGGTCATTATGTGATGATGTACATTAAAGCAAAGAAATTTCCATGTTGGGAACAGATTGTACGATTGAACAGGTGTTGCTTAATGTTGTATTTCAATTATATCACAGTCTGTCAGTCTGATTTGGGGAAAATATGAGAGTGATACGTACTGGTATTAACAATTCTTTGAATATTAGCTCTATTACATCTTTGCCAAAATTACATTATTTGGGCAGCAATCACATAATATAATATCTCCAAAATTCATCTACAACAAAGGTCCTCTCCAGTGTACACTACACAACTAGTTGTCAAGATAACAGTACCACCAATCAGCACTGAATTGTTCCAGGTTACCAGAACATGATGAAACAGTTACTTACTCTATCCAAATTACTGTTTCTTGTGAAAAAGTAATGACGCCAGATGTGTGTCTTTACAAAATTTAAAATTACAAGTCACACATCAAACCTGACGTAACTAGTAACACATAAAAAGGCTTGCCATGATTAAAAATGTAAAATGAAACATACACTCATGGAATCAAATAAGGGAACACATGAAAGTACACGCATTAATTTATTTATTTCCAGAATTTCACCAGTAGTGCAAAACATACCTTGTGAACAAATCTGGAAAAGAAAATAGGAACACTCATACTTTCATATGTTCCCTTATTCGTTTCCATGAGTATATTTCTGACTGCTATTAACACTTCTATGGTAACACCTACCTCAGTGAGCACTTTCTTCACTGAGAAGTCTAACATTAATAACCATGAGCACAAATAGTCTTGTCATGGACTGCAAAAAATAAAATATTAAATATTCCTTGGCAATTATCACCAGCATTCTATCACCTATCCCAGTGACTAAAATAGTGAGCATTTCATTGAGCACTCCCTAGCTTCTTAACTCACAAAGTAAAGATGACGCACCTGGTGAAATATTTAGTTGTTTTCAACAAATTATATTTTTATCAAATCTAAGTATGACAATAACTCAACTCAGTATAGAATAATTGCATCCTTTATCAATAGATTAGTGTACATCTTTTCTAGAGGTGTTAGTAGAACCTCGGTACCTTGTCTTTGGTTTGCTATACCCCTTCGAAACTCTGGTATTTTTGGTTTTTGTTCTGTCATTTTATTAATCTTTTAAAACCTTTACTAAAATGTATGGAAATCAAATCATTTTGTCAAAACCTATGCACGTCTTTGCTAGATGGATGCTATTTTCCTTGACATAAGTTCTACATAAAAACAAAAGCTTTGTACCACAAGAAAATACTAATTCACTATTAAATATTCCCTACAGTATCAGCTTCCCAAGCTGCCATTTGAGACAACAGGGTTTTGCACTGGCCATCAATCTGTTTGACCAAATGTTGGGATTAATGCTTTCCTACCTAGTGTACGTTTTGTTGGCCAGAATTTTTCTGAAGATGGGTCATCCGTGGTGTCCTGCATGAACAAGTGAGTGAGTTTATTTTTACACCACACTCAGCAATATTCGAGCTATATGGCAGTAGTTTGTATAATCAAGTCTGGACCAGACAATCCAGTGATCAACAGCATGAGTATCTATCTATGCATTTGGGAGATGATGATGTGTGTGATCCAAGTCAGCAAAGTCTGATCATCTGATCCCATTTGTTGCTTCCCATGACGAGCATGGGTTTACTGAACATCATTTCAATGTCTTGTATGACTTAAAGTGTATCCAACATTACAGGTAGCAACGACCAATCATATCATTTTTTCTTTCAACAGAAAATTCCAGTGATGTGAAAACCCTATTTAATTATGCATTATAATACTACTCATCATTTCTTACAAGAGATGTGTTCTATTCGTGAGAACACGGCTTTAATCCACTTTTAACAACATTCAAGCAATATCATTGCTTGTGATGAGCTTCACACATTGTAGCCAGCTGAGGAATTGAACCTGGGTCTTCATGTGATAAGCAAACACTTAAACCACTGGGCTTCCCCAATGTCCTATGTGTAGTATTAAGTACATTCTACTGAATGTCTACCACTAAACTGATATAACCTGCACTTAGCAAAGTGGTTGACAGAAAATAGATGTTATTCACTTAATTTGCTAACTGAAAGTATCTTAATCAGTGAGTTTTGTGCCTGGAGCCTGTGACCCAAGTGCCATGTCAATCCAAAGGGTGTATCAGATACCAGATACCCTCGCTAACTTCAGCATGCTTTGATCTGAGAGCTTCCATACAACCTGCTCTGTTCATCACAAATAGAAACATGTACATCAGATACTGATGTGAGCACAGGCAGGGATAGGGCGACACTTCCCACCTTACAAATGTACAAGAGGCTTCAACAGCCAGATTCTAAAATTGCATACAGATTATGTTCAGCTGACAGTGAAAAGAATATATGCTGAAAATGAACAAATCTGAAAATCTTACAAGCGTGATGACAGCCTAAATCATTGATGGTTGTGATGTAATAGGTTTTGTATTCATCGGAATTATATCATTTATTCATGGCTTGTCACCCATTGCTTTTTTTCTAATTCCTAATACCCTTTTTATGGGCGAAATAAGATTGAACTGGCTTAGACATGGCTACCTTGTTCTGATACACAATATATGACTTTCAGCTGATGATTCCTTGCTTTATCTCCTCAGTACCCAACACCAGGCAGGGTAATTGCAAGTACCATGTCTTAGCATCTTATGATATGATACAATGGGGATCAAACCTCCAGCCCCCTGATATCTGGGGAAGTCAGGTAGTTTAATTTCTAAAAATGACATCATAAGAATTATATTGTCATCACACCACTGCCATAATTCTTAAACTCAGACATATAATGATTTTACTTTTTGGAACAATCAATCTCTGAATGCTATTGTTGAATTCTGACCAAAGAAATTCCATGTAGCAAGTACGATCAGTATCATAAAGTATGCACAGAAATTTTAAAACATATATCTTTACTTCTCTAAGCTATTCCCACAATCTCAGTCATTTTGCTCTGCTATGTTACACAAAATTACGATACTGGTATGTGATACTTTAAGTTACCGTATTTCCTCCAATAAGTGTCTGGGTGCTCTAGTGCTTATTTAAGGTTGGGCACTTGTGCACTTACTGGGTCTAATTAATATAATTGTTGGTGAGCTGGTTAAACCCAGACACTTAATAGAGGCATCATGCTTATTAGAGAAAATATGGTATTCTTACATTCTAACATAACTTGTAATTGCTTAAAGCCACATGCACCTGCATATTTGTCATACACTGAATGAAGTGTTATAAGTGAGTGAGCGTGTAAGTGAGTGAGTTCAATTTTAGGTCGCTTTTAGCAATATTTCAGCAACATTACATCAGGCGACAATGTGTTATGAAGTTAAAAGCAGCATGAGCTTCCACCATTGAACACAATTATGGAAGATAATATTTACTTTTCCAGTGTTTGAAATTCAGCATCAAAACCTTGGGTGTCTGATTTGGATCCAGCGTTTCAAGTCCTATATTCAGGATGTTAATAGATTCAAAGACTACAGGAGGAAATCTTTTTTCCAAAGCCTCTCAGTGCTTAAATTTTTGCAAGTCAATTTATATACACTTATCAAATGCTACCATCTTAGATGATGTTAAAAGGACAAGAGTGATTTCTTATTCAAATTCCTCCTTAGATAATTTTTACCAGAACTTTCCGAACATTAAACATTGTTGAGTAGGAAAGAGACATACCTGCTTTGACAAGATCTGCATCAAAGGTGAGTGAGGCTGTGTCTTCAATATCTGCAGAAGGAATAATAATCCGTCAGTCACATGACCAAAGTATGATGAATTGCCTGATTTTAGGACGCAAGTATCTACCAAAAGTCACGAAAGGTCACTGAAATGCAACGCTGAATTCTTCCTCTTTAGCTGTAAGTTGATCATGAATAATTTCTACATAACACGTTTAGTCCTCAAAACAAAAGCAGTAATTGTGCATGTTCATTCTTAGTACGACTATTCTAGGAGTCTAATGGATGAGTCCAAAAGTTGTCAGTCCATTCTGTATTCTGCGAACAAAGCAGTGCATGATGGGAAGAAAGTGCTAATGTGTCTCTCGGCCTTGTTGGAACACCAACACCCAGAAACAGCAATCATGTTGTCGAGTCATAAAACTGGCATAGAGGGATCAATTAACACACTAATACTGCCCAGCTCTTCTCTGCCATTTGCTTTCTGATCTCACAACTGAAAAAAATTGAAAGATTTAATGGCCGATCTTTTCATTCATGTTTAAGAAAGTCAAATCGTTGAAGTAGGCCTTGAAAGGGCCTGTCATTAACACTGGGACACTGAGAGGAAAACTGCTGAAGCGAGGAAGATCGCTATCATTGCCCTTCTTGAACAGTCAATCACCAATTCAAACGGCAGTGCACACTCTTACGAGTTTGTGACTTCTGCATTTAAACCATTAGATTCTTCAGCCGATAAAGATGTCTCGGCGATTCACGCGTTGACAATATAGTGATATTGACGGGATCATTCTCCCCGTGGTCGCTGGATGGCAGGCAATTATAATTGTTTAAATGTATTCGTGACGATCACCTTCAGCCAAACTAGACAATAGCATTTACATTATTTTTCTAATTAGGTTGTAGCCACCTCGTTAATCATGTGGAAATGAGAATGCTGACAATGATTGGAGTGAAGAAAAGCAGATTATTTTGTGAATTACTTTTAAATTTTGTGTTGACAGAAGTGTAAAGGTTGCATCAATATTGTAGTATTTTCCACAATGCTATTGAACAATTTTCTGAAAAGACTCAAAAATGGTTGTTGAATGCATCATAGAAATCAATATTTTCACTTAATGATAAATTATATCCTATTCAAATTCTAACGAAGCCTTTATAATATTTTGCTGATGTACTGATGCACAAAGCATACAACTGATAATAATGTATAGTCCACGTTTACTGATAGTAAAATATTAAATCAGTGAAACAACAATACAAAAACATCGAAAATAGGATTTTCTGAATGAACGCTCATTGAAATGCATTTGGTCCCTTTTAGTCAAACTGATCTGAGTTGAGCTATATTATTTACAAGCAATCCCTTGTATGTGCCTAGTTTCCATTAATGACTAAACTTGTAACAAAGCAGTTTGTATTATGAATAACATGCAGTTCAGTCTACAGAAACTCAGGAACATCATAGATGTTCTGAAATAAAATCATAAAATTTGACTTCAAACTGACTGACTGCCATTTTTTATTGTATGGTTCTTAGACATTTCTTCATTTGAAACATTGTTCCATAAAAAAGCATATTATGATTTTCCTTTAAAGAACAGTGTATGCAGTTGTGGAATTCTGACAAATATGTTTCATACAAATAAAAGAAAAAACAACACAATTATTTAAAAAATACAACAAAACATTGTGAGGTTCATAAATACATTTCTGTAACAGAATACTTTTTTTCATCTATATAAAAGGAGCATAGCACTTTGACTGAAAGCCAACTCCATCCAACAAAAAAAATAAAAACTATTAATTATTCCTTTTTGAAAAAGACAAAACTATTATACAAAAAAAACAAAAAAAAATTGGGTATCTACAGTTAATGAAAGAAAGCCACTTTAAACTTACCATCAAAAATATAATCCATTGTGTTGAAAGTCAGTACCGGTATGTAAAAGTAACTGTTAATTTTTCCACAGGCAAGACTACAAACTGCAAGAGCCACACAGATTGAACAAGGAGTCAACTGTGTTCCAATGAAATTCAGAGAAAACACAACCCGGCAAAGTGTGATTTATGTCATTCACACATCAGCTAATACTCCTCATCATCACTTTTTCTCTCTCCCTGATTGGCTGTAATAAAACCTGTCCGGATGGCCAACAAACCTGCCACCCTGCCAACCCAGGGTAGAATTGGGTGATTATAACAAATTAGAAAATTAAGTGAAGACTACGCTGCAATTGTTGCCTCAAACTACTGGGGAATTATAGAGGTTAGAAACCGGCAGGGTATATCACCTGATGTTATCACCTCTTTAGCTGCCGTGGTTGCCCTTAGGGGTCATTGGTTGCAATATGGTGTCAGTGCAAGGAGTGCCCTGCCCTTGGGTCAAGTGATCAAAGATCAAGCTCACAACCAGATTCTTGACCTTAGGCGACTCATCCAAAAAGGTGTCAAAATTAGATCTTTTTGAACCCAAAGATTTAAGACAGAATGTTGGATGACTCATGAAAGCCAATTTGACTGTTTATTTATGTTGTTTTCAATACACAGATTTACATGTAAAATCAAAACTTCAGCACGAATTTGACTCCATATGATAGATATTCATTGGTTTCTCCTGCTAAATGTCCTTGAGTAAATGAGTGAGTGAGTGAGTGAGTGAGTGAGTGAGTGAGTGAGCGATCGAGTTGGATTTCTACCACACACAATATTCTAGCAATATCACAATGGGGGACACCAGAAATGGGCTTCAAAAGTTGTTATAATGTGGGGAATGGAACCCTTGCCTTTGGCATGACAAGCAAACATTTTAACACTAGGCTATACTGTGTCCTTGACTGCATATACTAAATAAGTTTTTGTTGGCATGTCAATATTGGAACGGACTATAATTATAGATAAGAAATTTTATATGATACCTACAAGGTCTTCTTTATCCGTTGAATGACGGTGGTATAAAACATGAAACAGACAACAGAAGATTACCAGTAACCTGTCCATGGTGATAATTATATACTTCAATAATTTCTCAAGATGAAGAGGACTCATTGTTTCTGCGACAAACGATGAAATCTAGGCAACAAAAATTTCCATAAATAGATATCACGACAATTAAATGTAGAGCATTAAAAACATTTTTGATGAATTGAAACTTGAGCAATGAAACATTTTCAAAACAATATTTCAAATGTTCACAGCTTGGAGCAAAAGAAGTCATACCACATCTATCAATAAACATTTTTTTAAAAAATTTTTCTAACAATTTAACTGAAACACTGACTATATTGAAACACTGACATGCTATTTCAGTTTAGTCAAATCACTAGTTCAAACAATGAAATGATTTAAAATAAATGTTGTTTCAAACAAGACCAACAACGCGTCTGCTTATATTCTGTCAAATTTCCTCTCTAACAATGATTTACAAGTGAAACAATTTCAGGGGAAGTCAAATCACTAGATAATTGGTTGCTCCATCTGCCGAAGCGATGGTCCATATGACACACCCATTTAGACACAATGACACTAATAAGAAGATGCTATCCGCATCGTCTGCAACAATATTTGTGTTGGATACATCTCCCCTGAGACCACGAGAGGAGAGCAGGCATTAGTTTCACTGCAGAAAGAAGTACAACTGTTTATCCTGGGGCATGGAGCATTAGCTTGTAGCCTAAGGCCCTGCTCACATTCTTGACAATCACGGTAATGATGTCTTAAGATTTATGACAGGATTTATCTGATTTTATCACCGCACTGTGAAAGCTCTGTGACACTGTGCTCAATGCTATGATTGACTCACATAGAATTTGAAATTTTCACTGAAGTATGAAGTCAAATCACGAACGATCATGCTCAAAGCACTCTGTCATTCGCTTTCTCTTTCAACTAAAAAACATAGATTAAGAATATGATTAATCCTTTCTTCTCTGGGGTTGATATGTCGAAGAAACAAAGAAACTGTCTAAGGTATTAATACACTACTCAACAGAAGGGAAAGAACACACAGTTTCGTTCATATTATTAAAGTCAGTCTGTCAGGGTAGGACAGATTGATATGAATCAGTCAGGTGTTATGAATCCAATTCTTTCATACGATTGTGGTCAATCAAACCATGATAGATTAACACCAGTAATATGAAACAATCAGGTGTTATGAATCCAATTTTTTCATATCATTGTGGTTAATCAAACCATGACATATTACAGAGTGATATGAAACAATCAGGTGTTATGAATCCAATTCTTTCATATCATTGTTGTCAATCAAACCATGACAGATTACAGAGTCATATGAAACAATCAGGTGTTATGAATCTTATTCTTCCGTATCATTATGGTCGGTCTGCCAGGGCACGACTGATAAACAACAGTAATATGAAACAGATCTCATCTAACTCCTTATGAATAGGTCGAGTCAGGTGAAATAGATTTTATTGTTTCAGATAATTTCACTCATCTGTGTAAGTGTGGTTTCTGGAATAGTTGACTATTATTCAGTCCATAATGCTAGCCTTTATAGATACCATGTCACAGTTTAACATGGGTGCCCAAACCATCACCAACTCAGAGACCCCAGTCCTTGCTTTGTCCCCTTCATGACAAGTGCCATCAGGGTAGCATCTTTTAATTCCTTTCACTATGATGAAACCAGGAATGGAACTACCTCCTTTCTTACTCTCTAAGCTCTATCAGTTCTACCATTCTACCTGCTCCCTCCTTTTGTTTTTTGACAGTTGTATTTTTTGTTTAATTTTTTTTAGTTTTATGTTATTTTGTGTTTTTTTTTGTGTTTAATGCTGCACTAAGTAATACTCTAACCATATGATAGCAATCAATATCTGATGACTGACATCATGAGCACTGCTCTACACAACTGGGAGCTGATGTCATGCATTTACCCATTCAGCAAGCCTTAACACTTGATCACTTTCTGCCTTTTCTGACAACCATGGGCTGCAGATGATCATTTCAAACCAAAATCTTGACTAATCTTTTATCAACAGTTGGGCCCTCCACATGCTTGTCATCAAGTCTGCATTTGACAGAAACTTGGTCAAGCCCTTCTATTCTCATGTCTGCGTATTCCAGAACCTCAGTCCAACCCTTATTCTCATGTCTGCATGTGACAGAACCTCAGTCAAGTCCTTATCGTCTTATGTCTGCATATTCCAGAACCTCAGTCAAGCCCTTATTCTCATGTCTGCATGTTTCAGAACCTCAGTCCAGCCCTTATTCTCATGTCTGCATGTGACAGAACCAGCATGTTCAAGACACAGTTCCACATACATACAACCCAATCCCACAAACATACATTACACAAACACAGTTCCACAAACATACCATCCTGTCCCACAAACATATCACACAGTCATTAAAACTACATCTTACAAACATGCCTGACATACCACACAGTCCAATAAACATACAGACCAAAAATAACATGACAACCACGGACACATGACACAAACCAAGCATCAAAACTGCTGTGCTTGGATCTGCTGTGCTGTGTCCTAGGATATTACAGCTATATGTGTAGGAGAACTCAAAATGCATTCCAGACTGTCAGGGCCTGTTCCTTGTCTAACCATTAGGTATTATTTATGGAGTAAAATATACCACTAATGGTTGTGTGAATGTCTAGTATCTGCAGCCAAGCCATGGAGACAGTCAGCCCTTCACTTGCCCTGCCATCAAGTGACCACTCAGAAGGAACAAGCTGCAACCACTCACGACACCATAATTCAATTAGCTGTTCTGAGGACACCTATAATCACTTGGGCTGTAACTGGCTCCTGATTGGGGTCTTGGGTAGCAGGAAGCTAGTTTCTTCCTGTAATGTATTGATGTTATTTCATCAATTAATGAGTGCTATGAACGGTGCTCTCATAGTTGACACAACAATGTTATATATCAGACAAATAGCCAGCTCATGTGTTTCATTATCACTTCACGAACATACAGGAATAAAGAAAAAAAGGAAAAGGGAGACTGAGCGAGCAGAGACCATGTAATAGATCTATTATATGGGCGAGCAAGCGAGCCAACTGTGGCATGGAAAGTGAGTGAGTGAGGGAGTTGTATTAACATTCTTAACTGTAATTAGTTGTGTGTAGTGGCATGGCATGACATGGCGTGTGTTGTAGACTCACAGCTAGTCTGTGGAAAGTGAGTGAGTTTCGGTTTATGCTGTATTCAGCAATATTCCAACCACATGGCATTATTCCAGCCATATGTAGTACAAACCTAGGCATTTAGGATTGTGGAATGCTAAATTTTGTGATGCGTGCACACTCTTCGAAAACTTTTGTAATAAATCGATTGCAATGCCTATACAACTCTGTTGTACGTGCATGTAAGGCATGGACTGTGTTGTTGTACATAGGGCCAATGGCCCACACATTGTACTGAATAAAGAGAATTGAATCGAATGGCGGTGGTCCGTACATAATTGAGTCTGGACCAGACAATCCAATGATCAACAGCATGAGCATCGACTTGCAAAATTGGGAACCGATGACATCTGTCAATGAAGTCAGCAAGCCTGAAAACCTGATCCTATGTCGCCTCTTACAACAAGCATAGTCACCTTCTGTGATAAGCATGGGTTATTGAAGACCTATTTTACCCTGTATCTTCATGGGTCAGTCTCTGAAAAGAACATATTTCACAGAAAATATAAGTTTTACGAAATAGAATAAAATACAAAAAAGAGCCCAGAGCATTTCTTCAAACTGTTGTAATGTATACTTGCCACACAGTTTAGACAGCATTAGGTGTATTTGTTTCAGGGTCTGTATAACAGACTAGGAGTGGTGTGGCACGGCATGGACACTGAGTGAATGATCTAGTAAGTGAATCAGTTGATAAGTAAGTTCTGTTTACTGCCAGTCTGAACAAGCACATTTGATAAATCCAAACATATGAGTTTGATGAAGAAACCCAAATGAAAGCAGGTAGAAGATACATTCTATCAGGTGAATCCATAATATCTGAGGCCCCAAGATTACTTTGCCTTCCTTAGATCACTGGGCCCAAGTCCTAAGACTTCAAAAGTAAAAACTTCAGTATGCCCATCACTTGGGTTCACGTGCATCAGGTAGCAAAGAAAAGAACAAAAGATAAAAACACATCCACCAAGTCCCTGTCATACAGACCCTGAAGCAAATATATCCAAGAAAACCAACACAGGTCTAGAAACTGTAGCAAGATAGATTTCCACAGTCTAAGTAAACTTAGCCACAGTACTTTTCATTACACTCCACTACTGAGCCTAACAAAACCTTATGAGAGGTTGCATCAGGTAACCTTTGTGATTGACCAATCAGAACACAGCTTACCAAATCACGAAAAAAGACATTCGCATATACGTTTTGAACTTTTTATCTCGAAAAGGTTCGTATCTGAACAATTCCGTATGCTTTTTAGTGTATGCTCGCTTCCGGGTGAAGCACACAGTGCACATTACAACCATGACAATGGTGAGTAAACAGTCGCTGAAAATAGTGTTTTTGGCAATATTCAAGGATGTCATCTTGCAGAAATATTAGCTAATGGTAACCATGTCAACAGAAACCAGAAAGCATATATACTGCAGGTCAAATAACTGTGTTATATTCAGATTTTTGTTTGTGGAGAGATCTCTGTCAGTGACCTGAATATTTCCTAAGTCCCTCCAATCCCTATATAGTAGCCGTTGTCTGATTGGTTAAATCTGTGTCACCATCTTGGGTTTGATTGGACCGTCATCAGTTGCTCACAGGTTACCTAACGTGACCTTCTACTAGGTTTTTTTAGACTCAGTGGTAGAGTGTAACAAAATACACTGAGACTAAGTTTACTTAGACAGAGATTTAAACATCTTCTGAAAAATGAAGAAAGTCTCAGGGATCCTTTTCATTCTGCATGTATTTTATTCTATTTTTTTGATAAATATGTTCATTTCAGAGACTAGTTGTTAGTCTAGTCATTGACAAACACCAGCAAGTCTACAATCCAGCATGTTTCATTTCAAAACAGCTTAACCTAAATACCTGTATAGGTAATGAACTGTAGTAGACTTAGTGAGATGAATGATTCCTTCGCAACCCTCAGGCTGTAAACTACTGTCCTTCCATCATAAGGAAACAGGTAAATCTGTGCAATCAGTTAATGTAAATTCTTTTACTACACAGATATAAGAGGGTAAATGTGCATGACAATGGACAAGTGTACCATGCTGCTGTGGTTTGCAGATCAACCAAAATTCAGTAGCAGAAGCCCAACAGAAGTTACATGGAAAATGTATCTGATTTCACTCTGTACTGCTCCCATTCTGATTCAGGTATACAGCTATGTTGTTATAAATAAATTCATTTTAGGAGTGATTTCAGTTTATGGTATACCCAGACACTTATGGAATCAAAAACAAAGATCAATATATCCTGACATGGATAAGGGAAGCAACTTTTTCAAATTAACATGCACACTACAGAACTGAAAGATAAAACTCATTGCTTTACAGATCAACCAAGTGTCACTACAAGCAATGTTCCAATAGAAATGTTTAAAATATCATTCCGTATATTTCTCCAGTCTGATCAACATCTACAGTTTGTAAAAGAAAACAGCTGTTATTTCTAAATATTAAGAAATCAAAACCAGAGTAGGGTCTGTGGCAATTGCAAACATGTGTATAAGATAACAAACTATCTGCCAGAGGATACTACGTGTTATTACTCAGGTGATAAACATCCTTTATGAGTTGACATTAACTTCCATCTACACCAACTGACCCACACCATCATCTCAAACACACCATATTCAGATCAACACATTTAGTTCATTCATAAACTAACAAACTGGACTCTCAAGTGAGTGAGTTAAATTTACGTTTTATAGCAACATCACATCAGGAGGCACCAGAAACGGTTTTCACAGATTGTACTCATGTGGGTTCAGATTGGCCACAGATCTTCCGCATGACAAGCAAACGCTTCACCCATTAGGCTACCCCATGCTCCATTAAATCAATGTACATGAGAAATGAGAAATGAGAAAAAACATTTTTGAAATTTTGTCTGTAAAGAAGGAACATGTTGCGTAGAGCTATGTAATACGAAAGAACTTTTTTTCATATAAATGTGTGCATAAAAATGTTTTTTTTGTTCAAATACTATTGTACAATCTTTCATTGTAACATGCCACATTTCAACTATTGCCACCATATAAGTAACCTGTTGTGTAAGTATTTTATATGATACCAATATATTAAATTTTAAATCTATTCAAAAGGTCATTAATGACTTACTTAATGAAAATCTGATGTCACCCCAATCATTAGTAATTAGCCAGTCTGAAAGGTGTAAAGCACAAACCAAACTTTTATTGGTGCAAAATAAGATCAAGATATAAAAACAATATATATCTGCTTGTATCTTTTTAATTATCAAGAATCCATTCAACAATGTCTTGGTGCAAACAATGACTTAGTGAAAATAATGTCTGAAATCAAACACAACCATAAGACACATTGGAAGATGACCAGTTACCAATCTTGCCCATAAGGCTTTCAAGCGAACTTCTCCATCAAAGCTGTTTTTATGAGAATGACACTGAGCATAGGAAAGGCACAATACAAGTTAACTCTTGATATTATTATTAACTAAATAAGTTGACCATTATCTAACAGTTAACTGATATATTTTAAAATTATTGCCTAAGGTTTGTACTCTGTATCTGTCATCAGTCAGTCACACAGACCCTGAAGCAAATATATTCAAGAAAGCCAACGCAAGTCTAGATTTCCACGTCTTCTGAAAAATGAAGAAAGTCTCAGGGATCTTTTTCATTATATTTCATTTTTTGTTGCTATGAACCTTTTTGAGTCAAATATGTTCATTTCAAGTTCTAGTTATTAGTCTAGCCAGCATGTCTACAATGAAGCATGTTTCATTTCAGAACAGCTTATTCTAAATACCTGTACAGGTAAAGAACTGTAGAAGGCTTGGTGAAATTTCAGAGACTGGTTGTTAGACTTAAATTAGTCTAAAACCACTTCTGTACCGTTGACAAAGGGGAGATTGTGGCATAACTTCTGTCAGGAATCCCTGAGGGGGTGGGGAGGGTCTAGTATTGGGATGCTGAGGCACGATTCTTCCCCCAACCTCTGTTACCCAGCACTCTCTGACGCACCCTCTCATGTGAAGATCCAAGTCAAGAGGCTGTATGTCCCCAGTGCATTTGTGGCATATGATTTCAGTTTTGATTTGTTCAAATATATTGAATGTGGAACATCAGTGCAAGTATACCCAGTCTTGACTTTCATCAGAAACAAATTCCATTTGGTTTGAAAGATAAAATTGTAAAAATTATATAACTGGATTATTGAAAATCAGCGATGACACCAGGTGTTCGGGAAATAGGTAAACAAATCCTACCTTACAAAATAACACTTTTCCATTAATGTGCATTTTTAGATACAGTTGGAGAAAAGAAACACAAATACATCAATCCATATGATTAATATTCAAATTTTTAAAAGTTATAAGGAATTTGATACAAAAAATAACCTAACTGACATAATTGTTCACCCCAGTTCTGAAAGATGATTAATTTACTGTAGTTTGTTGTCATTAGTATTGCCAAGTCTATGTCCAGTTTGATTTAAACCAGAAATTGACAACACTAAAATAGTTTCTACACATTTTAAGGCCATTTGATTGCAAAAAAAACATCATTTTGTGAATTTTCAGATTTTTATCAAAATTTGGAAAGTTGGTGAAAATAAATGAGATGAGTGCTATTTAAAATCAGAAATTGATAATATTAAAATGGCTATAACTAATTTTAGGTCCATTTTAATGCAAAAAAATCATGCAGGGAATTTTCTGATTTATACAAAAATCCAGTGAGAAGGTGAAAATATATTACTTTTTCATGTGATGAGTGCTACCATTGCTGACCTAGAAATGATGTACCCCTAAGCCAAAATTCCAAGAAAAGGTATTGTTGAGCCTGAAGGAGTTCTCTGATTAGTGATGTTGGAGAGTGTAGACAGATCTTCAGGGGAGATTCTGCAATTTCCTTACAATAGCCATCACCATACTGACTTACATTCGGGAAGAATCGTACCACTACCTACAGTCATGAGATCGTCTAATACAACTGCTCATAAAATGTTCAGTTTTACTTTCTTCACATTTTCTCATATTTTTTATCAGTGTACCTTAGAAATCAAACATGGGATTTGTCTAAGATGATCAGTCATGTCCAGGAAACTGATATTTCCTTGTGTGTGGCATGGAACACCAGAAATGGATTATACATATTATCTTACCTCACACATGAATGTAGCTTTCTGATTGGCTAAGTGCTATTCTATTATTTTCAATGTACACCACTTACAGGCGATGTATTATTTGAATGGAAATGGGAATTCCGAACTCTTCTGGTGCTTCATGGTAGTACTTCTTTGTCTCGAATAACACTGAATCACGGAAATTAACGATGTTTTGCGATTGAAAATCAATGGAAGGTAGATAACTCTAAATCTGTTTACTTTTGTGTCGTCTGCAAAATGGTGATTTGCCTTGCATTCAACAGAAGTGCTTCAAACAGTTCAAAATTAAAACTCAGCTGTTCGATAAGATAAATACGTTGTTCACTTGTCCCTTGGGGTCCATGGGCTCATGTATCCTCGAGGTTTGTTTACGTTCCCCTCCCCTCGTGACCAGTGAACAACTTATATTGTACCCATGAAAGTCCCTCCGATCCCTAAATAGTAGCCATTGTCTGATTGGTCAAATCTATTTAACTGTCTCACGTTTGATTGGACGGTCACTGGTTGCTCAAAGTTTACCTGACTGGACCTTCTACTAGGTTTTGTTAGACTCAGTGGTAGATTGTAATGAAATACACTGAGACTAAGTTTACTTTGACTGCATCATATTTTGTAGCCACTTAATCACAACAATGCAGTGATCTTGGTCATAAGATATTGTATCACCCACTAGAGATGCTATTGCTGGTTTATCATTGGTGAGTGAGTGAGTGAGTGAGTTTAGTTTTATGCCGCACTCGGCAATATTCCAGCTATATGGCGGAGGTCTGTAAATAATCGAGTCTGGACCAGACAATCCAGTGATCAACAACATGAGCATCGATCTGCGCAATTGGGAACCGATGACAGTCAGCGTGCCTGACCACCCGATCCCGTTAGTCGCCTCTTATGACAAGCTGAGTCGTCTTTTATGGTAAGCATGTGTTGCTGAAGGCCTATTCTACCCCGGGACCTTCACGACCTTCACGGGTCGGTTTATCATTGATGGATCTCATCATGACATGGTATATAAGAAACACACTGAGGGGCTACAAAGGCCAAGGCAAACTAGGGTGAGTGAGTGAGTTTAGTTTTATACCACATTCGTACAGCAAGAGCCTACTTAAGCTCTCTGATTGGTCTAATCATGACCTGAGGACAATGCATGAAGTGGTCACCACATGACCTAGGGCAGGTCACTCAGCTTGACCACACAAAGCCATGTCCTCATTATAACACGGGTGTTATCCTGTCAGCTGTCATAATGGTGATACTATCTCCTCACTTGCCATGGGAAACAATTTAGATTGTCAGATGACCAGTCATCTGTGGATTTACAATGTTTCTTACCTAATGGTTGCTGCCTGTGCAATACCACAACAGCCAAAGCTGTCTATCTCACAGACTAATGCTTAATCCCTGAATATATAGAATTTATTTTGACAGTAACAAATAAACCCATCTAAACTGAACAGGGGCCCCAGTAGGTTTGGGCATTTCCTGAACCTGGAAGACTAGCAACTGGTCACTGAAATTAAGTTATTTTAAAGAAAAAGAGTGTATAAAAAACAACACTTCAAAAAATATATTGAAAAGGAGTGCAGAGACTTTCGTCAATTTCAGAAACTGTGCAAATCAAGACTTGCCACATTTTCTGGACTTGTATGGTCTTTCTTGGATATATTTGTCTCGGGGTCTGTATGGCAGACTATGAACCTGGGGAAATCTAGACTTACACCATTTAGGGCTTTAGCACTGCAGTGAGGACTAGGCAGTAGGGAAAATAGTTCAGGGACTGCGAGACAACTAGACTTCAGACACACTAGACCATTTGTAAGGAAGAAGGCAATCGCAAGGAGTTATTTCTATTGGGTGATAGCATCACAAAATATTTAGACTATAAGAAAACATTCATCTCTGTGACTGGGTATCATTTTACACAGGTTTAGGAATATAACAGCAATATTATGATGGGGGACATCAAAACTGAGTTTATAACATTGGGCCAATGTTGGAAACTGAACCCTGGTCTGAGAGATGAGACTGTGCTGTAACTTGCCTGCTCCAGTGACCATATCTGAGAGAACCAGTGGCTGAATGCATGAGAACAGAGATGTCAGTGACAATATATTGTCAGTAAAGTGACTTGCATTGTATTGTCTGAAAAAGTGACTTGTTATGTCAGTAAAGTGACCTGTAATGTCAGTGAAGTGCCATGCAAGATTGTCAGAAAAGTGGCTTGTAATGTCAGGGAGGTGCCTTGAAATGTCAGAAAACTGACACTAGTAATGTCAGTGAAGTGCTTTGTAATGTCAGTGAAGTGCTTTGTAATGTCAGTGAAGTGTCTTGTTGTGTCAGTGAAGTGCTTTGTAATGTCAGTGAAGTGCTTTGTAATGTCAGTGAAGTGCCTTGTGTCAATTAATTCTTCTGCTACAGAACACAAACACAATCAGTCTATTTTAATATCAGCACATATTCGAAGAGTTTGCTTGTTTTCACTTGAGCCATCAAGACAATTTTGAGGAAATACATCAACATTATGTATCATGTGCAAGCATTTTTCCTGACTTGTCGAAATAATCTGTTTCCTGTTTTGTTAGTTTACTCTTTGATGATCTTATCTGATTAAAATGAGAATTTCATGAGTTACATAAATTTGCATGTATCATTATTAGGCTACATTTAAAAATAATAAAATATTTTTATGTTTACATGCAATTCCATGTTGTTATTAATTTCTTAACATTCATTGTTTAGGAAAATCAGGATAAGTATTTAATGATGACTTGATGCATTGATGTGGTATGATACAACCAATAAAATCAGCATTATCACATTTACAAACAAGAAGACAAAGTCATCAATATCCCCAGCAATGACAAAAATACCCTTCATGAATATATCAGATGTTTTCATGTGTATATAGCCAAGTGTATGGAGTGAGTGAGAGAATGAGTGAGAGAATAAGTGAGTGAGTGAGTGAGTGAGTGAGTTACATTTTACACAACACTCTGACAAGTGATGTTGGAGAGTGTAAACAGAGATTATTCCAGATTATTCCAGCGATATGGCAGCGGTCTGTAAATAATCAGATCTGGACCAGAAAATCCAGGGATCAATGGCATGAGCATTGATCTATTCAACAGGAATCCGATGAGATGTCAACCTAGTCAGAGAATCTAGCCGCAAAATTCCCATTAGACGCCTCCTACAACAAACATGGGTTGCCGAAGATCAATTCTAACCTGGATCTTCATGGGTACAAAATGGAGAGGAGGGTATTGAAAGTTTCATACTTTCTATTCCAGAAAGGATCACTACCACCAAACTTTTTGCCATGGAAACACAAAAAAATATTCTATTCCGAAATCCAAAATTACCAGAAGACACTAGTACACTACCATATTGCTGAGTGCAGCGTAAAACTAAACTCAGTTTCAATTGAGCTGTAAATGGTGCGACATCCATGGCTTCTCTTTCAGTGAGTGAAACAGAATGTTACAACTTGTTTGCATTACTACAGTCCTATAGTGATGAGAACAAGATATTCAGTCTAAAATATATGACAAGGAGAGCATCCTAACTAGTGAAGTGCACAGCAAAGGAATAAAACAAACCTGATGAAAATTAACACAGATAAACAGTCAACAGATTCATTCTTATCATTTAAAACTGGGCTATAAACCACTAACAATGAAAATTTGACCAGGTTACAAGGGTACTTGCAATGCTTTTGGCTTCTTGCATGATTTCCCATCAGGATTTATGCCACCCATTATGTTTACTAGTGTCTGTATGTTAAATTCAAACCAATCGTTTCTTTCAGTACCAGATTATTAAGTACCTTAATGTTCACCTCGATTCAATTCTCACCCGGTTCCGAACACGAGAAGACCCTGTATCATCACAAACTTATGACTTTAAGAGATTTGAGGATTCTTTAACTCCTGAGGGATCATTTTTTGAACATTTCTCATTTAATCTTATGCCTAATATAATAACTGAGGGACGATTTTAAGAAAAATGTTCATTTAATGTTATATCTTATTTAATAACTGAGGGATAAATTTTAGAAACACTTTCATTTAATGTTTTACCTTATTTAATAACTAAGGGATAAGTTTTAAAACATTTTTCATTTAATGCTGTACATAAGAACATCTAAGGAACTAATTGTAAGTGTAGTATTTTCAGCATTTACACTTTGGCTCTTCTGTTCCTTCATGACAACATCTAGCAACAACAAACACTGGGCTCCCTTCCCCACACTATCATAAGTCCTGGATATCCTGCACTGCTGCCTACATCAACGAAGCTGTGGAGGTTCTAGATAAGGATATAGGTCCAAGTCAACTTGTGCTTGTTGGAAGATGTGACACAATGGTTGGCCAGAATGCATGTTCACATCTCCTACCAGCATGACTTGATACTGATCATATCAACCAGTGGAACGCATAGTAAAAACAATTAACATAGATGTCAAAAAGCTTGATGAAGGAGTAAGTGAGTATAGTTTTATGCCACCTTTAGCAATATTCCCAGCAATAGCAACTGAGAGGACATCGGAAATGGGCTTCACACATTGTACCCATGAGGGGAATCAAACCCAGATCTTCAGTATGACGAGTGAATACTTTAACGACTAAGCTACCCCACTGCCCCCTTGGAGAAGGAGCAAATCAAAAAAAAAACAACAACTGACAAACCTTTATTCCCGAACTTCCAATCCAATCCAGGACTAAGGGTGCAATGATGTGAGACTAAGTAGACGACGAATCCATCACAATAACCAGTTATGATGCACGACACTTTACGTGCAAAGTCTCCTGCATAGGCTCTACACTACCTTTGAAACATTCACATGTTCAATAAATCCCAACACCTCAAACAGCAACCACAAAAGGTCAGCAGAGATAGGGTCAATCAATCGTGGCAGTATCCATGAAAGTGAAGTGTTGGGTTGGCACTGGGAGCTTCTCCACTTGAAGCCAAATCCTTCCAAGACCGCACTGTACCGTACACCACTGCCTTCACTGACAGATGCTGGTGTCCCTTCTCCTTTGACCTGGGACTTTCTGTCCCCACTGAAGCAGCTGGAGACTCTCCTTTCTTAATTAGAAGGACAGGGTGGATGTAATTATTGTGGGAGGTGTCTGAAGGTGTCTGGATGTGTCTCAGAGGGCTACAACACCTACAGGCTTATGCTGAAGTGTGGCAGGCTGGATTGGTGATGCTCTTACAAACACATGCGACTGCTTCTTGATACTCCATCAGTTTAATGGGGCTCTGTACCACTGCCCCAACACACAAAACCCTCAATATTGATTTCTTTCCAAGAACTAACCAACTTCTCGGTGGCTTTCAAGACTCCTTAGAATATACTGTGTAAACTACACAATGGGAACTCAAAATAATATTTTTCAAAATCTGCCAGCACACATAAGCTTTTATTGGCTACAAATCTTTGAGAAAAATTATTATGATTTTTCCTCCAGAGCAGAATGGGTATTCTCGCTCTTGATAAAACTGATAAAAGAGTGGCTCTGTTGGACAAAATGGATGATGGCCATGGACGGTGTTTAGATTACGATAAGCTCTCATGTATCATGTCAGATACTGTGTACCCCTTCCGTAAATCCCATTCACGAACATACTTAATGGTTCTAGTGTTTTGTGTGAGTGAGTGAGTTATGTTTTACACCACTTTTAGCAATATTCCAACAATATCACAGTGGGGTACACCAGAAAATGGGCTTCACACATTGTACCCATGTGGGGAATCGAACCCGGGTCTTCAGCGTGATGAAGGAATGCCTTAATCACTTCGCTACCCCACCGCCCCTCTAGTGTTTTGTGGAACTGTAATGAAATTTTTAGTGTCTTAGAGTATTTACCCATGTTTCACTGCAGACAGCTCTGATAATACATGGTGAATGTCATATAACTAATCCTAAGTAAACAGTTTTCTGTAAGATGTTGATACAAGAAAACAATCATGTATTCAGAATCTTATTAGTGGGTGAGTATGGTTTAACATGGCTTTTAGCAATATTCTAGCAATATCATGGTAGGGGACACCAGAAATGGGCTTCACACATAGTACCTAAATGGGCAATTGAACTTGGGTCTTCAGCGTGTTGAGCCACTCCACTATCCTTCAAAACCTTATTAAACAAATGTCAATGTTAACAAGTAACCGTATCCAGCTCACCATGGCCTCTTTAGAAACACGCAAAGCCATGTCAACTGTGGTGAGCGAGTGAGTGTAGTTTTATGCCTCAGACAGTGAGAGGCTACTGAAGCCAAGTCAACTAGGGCGAGTGTGTGTAGTTTTATGCCACACTCATACAACGAGAGGTTACTGAAGCCTTCTGATTGGTCTAATCATGACCTGAGGATAACACATGAAGTGATCACCACAAGGCCTCAGGGCAGGTCACTCAGCTTGACCACATAAGGCCATGACCTCATTATAACAGGTGTTATCCTGTCAGCTGCAATAATTGTTATACTATCTTGTCACTTGCCATTGGGAAACAATTTTGATGGTCAGATGACCGACCATCTGAGGATTTACAATGTATCTTACCTAATGGTTGCTTGGTCAGGTTGTTGTTTTACACAGCAATATTACAGCTATATGACAGTGATCTGTAAATAATCAAGTCTGGACCTGACAAACCAGTGATCAACAGCATGAGCACTGATCTACACAGTTGCTATACAATACCATGTGTAAACCATGTCAACGAGTCTGGGAAACTGCATCAGACATAATTTTGATTACTGCTGTTCCAAATTCAGTTAAGTTCTCAATTGTACGGCATAAAGTTTCATAACATTTGACAAATCCTTCAGTGCTGTTGCCATGATCAAACCACTTTTGAACAGGAGTCTCAATAAGCTCCTTGAAACTGTTGCAGGAAACGCTGACATGAGCAGTCCAATCATCTTCAGTGAAAATGTATAACTTTTAATTGAGGGCAGATTACTTCAATTAATTTTTGTAAACATATTTTTTCACTCTTCAAGAGAACTAATGGTTCACAATTATAACTTCTGATAACTTCTACTTTGCAACATTTACAATCTCCATGGGAACAATAATTGAAAAAGCTTTCACAAATTCACTTCCCACCTGTTATATTATTATAGCATGTGTTTTCAGCACTCTTACTATTGCTGGTCATCGCCATGGAAACATTCATAAGTGATGTGAAATATTATTTGTCACTTTGTAACACAATCACATAATTCATGTTTCAAACTGAAAAAAATAATGTCTTGCTCGTCTTCAGTTACTTCTACAAAATTACAGCCAAATTATCACTGAAAATTTTAACATACCACACAGAATTATACAAAATCTGGAATTCATTTGGTAATTCGGAAAAAAAGAACGGTTAAGTCCTTATTTCTGTTGATAATTATTTTTTATTCATTCAAAATGGTGAAACCTTGTCCCATTATCCATAAAAATGTATCATCTCAAAAAAGAAAATCAATGTTTTTGAAAATATAATTGTAGTACCTGCAGTAGATTGGGGACAGTTTCAATTAGGGTGTTCCTTTGAACATGTGTCACATGTCACACCAATAGGAAACTACTCATTGACCCATGATACAAATTAAACCTGAAACTCTGCAGACTTGCATTAGTGAGTGAGTGAGTTTAGTTTTACATTGCTTTTTGGGTGAGGTGAGGTGGAGTGGGGTGGGGTGGAGGAACCCCCTGAACCCCTTTGAAAATTCCTGGATCTGCCTATGAACGCATGGCCTCTGAATATAGATAATTTGATAGTAACAAGCAAACCCATTTAAACTGAACCTACTGTGGAAATCTAACCTTCATTTCGGGATTTAGCACTACACAGGGGGCTCGGCAGACGGGGAAAATAATGTGGTCCAGGGACTGTGAGACAGACAAAACACAAGCGACCAGCACTCCTAAAGGAAACATGTGGTTCGGGGAACATTATTGCATAACTATAATATCACTGAAACAATCTAATCAAAAAGTCTTCTTCGCAGCACTTTAAACTCCAACCCAAATACAGACCAGACGCCCAACACAGACCACCACATGGTGAATCCCAACAATTGTTTCTAATTAGTTGGCTCACACATTTTTCTAATTTCTTACACCCTTGACATCAATATTTGCTTTAGTCCTCCCAAACAGGTGAAAATGTAAGATCAACAAGACGTCCATTCCTTCTGCGCCCCAAGCAGAAGACATTTATAATGACCCTCATTAGTGGGGTCTCTCTGCGGCCTTGTGGGAAAGCCTTATGTGTATCAGTGCCCCACCTCTTTCCCTTCCCTCGCTCATTACGGCACACAGCTTCATTAGGCAGCATTTAGATACAGCTGAAACGGACAAATAATGGCTAGAATTAGACCACCCTTCACGACAGATCCAACTTTTTTGGTCTCCGATTTAAGGTCCTTCCTTCCTATGGACGGAATGCCACAATCAGGGTGAATCCAGGAGAAATTATCAAATTGCAAACCTCTATAGCACCCAAATGAAACTAGCTCAAGATTGATTACATTAGAAGCTGAGCATCAGGACTTGTACTAAAGACGTGCTCATTACTGAGATTTTTACATCATGTTCCAGAGTGAAGGAAGTCGTAGCTAATGGGGAACTTGATAACAAATCTGAAGAGGTAATCCCTGCCTGGTCAATAGCACCTTTGCCTTTAATAGACGGAATAATCACCCTATTACTGCTGTGCCCTTGCCTGTCAACCCTAGTTACCGACTAGCAGACTTGCGATTTTATTTGTAAACGCATTTCATTCCAACAGATACCTTTCAAACTTGGGGATGCAGATGGGGAAGAATTACATCTTAATCAGGTTGCGGGTTGCGGTGGATTTATCTTCATTTGTAGCCCTTCGAGACGAGGCGATGTATGTAATGGGAATTGTTGTATCTCTGCCACGGCTTGTAACAGGTTCAACAATTCAGAACATGTCCGTCCATCATGGCACCGACTTCTAAAAGATGCATGACTATACTTTGTTTCCTGATTTACCAGCTTCCATCATGTCGCTTCAGTCTTGAAGGCAAGCCATGTTACGATTTCTCTACAGATTTTGTTATCGCCACTGTTGATGAAACTGAACTGCTGATATGAGGCTAAAGAGTTGTCTAATTGTGCACACAGCTTAAGCCCTTTCTTGTGTAGGACTAATGATCTTTGTGGTTTAATCAAGGATCTTCAGGTCTATGACTCACTATTGCTTGAACATTTCCATAGTTCTTTACAACCATGGACATTCATTAAAGACAGAGGTGGGGGGAAGGTGGGTAGTTGAGTGGGTGGTCAAGTGAGTGAGTGGTTGAGTGAGTGGTTGAGTGGGTGGATGAGTGGTTGAGTGAGTGGTTGAGTGGGTGGATGAGTGGTTGAGTGAGTGGTTGAGTGAGTGGTTGAGCGAATAGTTAAGCGAGTGAGAGGTTAAGTGGTTGAGTGAGTGGTTGACTATCTGTACGTGGTGTGTTGGTATTATACCTGCACAGTATTATCAGTTTAATATTGTTTGAGGTTGATTTGGGCCTCTGAAGGCATCAGTGAAGAGATCAGTTTTGAGTTGTCACAGTATGGTCACATTAATGTGGTACAGAAGTTGATTCAAAAGTGTGGAGCAGCAAATCGGAAAGCCCTTATTCCACACCTACTCCATTTTACAGATGGAACTACCAGTTTAGACAACCAGTATATATGGCAGCTCAAATACATGAAGTTTTGTCATTCACAAGTGATGTTTCTCTTCATAATTCACTGACAGAATGCCGGGCTTTACATACATTTACCTGTACAAAAAAAAAGAGAAAACTTAATCCCTAACCATCCAATATAATTTAAAAAATTGCTGTCATCTGAAGCGTAACATTTTTGTTTTAGGTCCTCTCTATGTTGAAAGTAGGATCTACAGGTACAATCAGTGCCACTCACTGTCAAACTGTTTAGTTTTCAATATACTTCAAAACATACAGCAATACATGTGTAACAATGGCTATATATTGCAATACAATAGATTTGCCAACTTATATCACTATTTGACATGCAAGGGGATTTCCATGTCTCCCTAATCACTTAGTGAAGGCAATCTCTGTGATGATGATAAGATAAAGCAGATGCTGGCATCCCTTGCTTATGAAGCTGCTGGGTTCTGTATGAGTGAGTGAGGTTTTGTGCCGCTTTTAGTAATATTCCAACAATATTATGTCAGGGAACACCAGAAATGGGCTTCACACATCGTACCCATGCAGGGTATCATACCCCAGACTACGTCCTTAGTAACCACCCTCCTGGGTTCTGAAGTTTCCATTGATATGAATGTTGCGATGTACCTCTGTTCCATGTATTCAGCTACCTGTATGTAAAGTGAGTTCTCACAAGTAATTCAGGTGTCTTGTGTCACTATCATTCACTACCAAACATATACAGTGCTCGATTGAGTGCTATGTTACTTTGCATTGGTGCAACCCAATATTGCAAATTAGTCACCAATCTAACTTGCACAAGGTGCAAGTCAATTTTTGACAAATAAATCAACCCTAAATCTAACCTTTTTAGTATAAATATGTCAGTTCATTTTTCTGCTAAACTTTGTACAGTTATGACACCGAAACATTGCTATTTATAGACACATCTCTGCAATGACAGCTCTTGTAAACACAGGTCAGCTGTGTCCCTGTTGCTATGGTTTCATAACTGGAACTTGGCTGGTGCAACTAGGTCTTTATCTTAGGATGCACCTGTTGCAAATAGCTTAATATCTCTTAAATTGAGCCTGGACATATCATAAGTACTAAACACATGCCTGTACTTCACATCATGAGGATGAAGTATTGAAGTATGTATCATATCATGACAGTTGTATTAAAAAATGTATCATATCATGACAGTTGTATTGAAGTATGTATCATATCACGACAGTTGTATTGAAGTATGTATCACATAATGACCGTTGTATTGAAGTATGTATCATATAAAAACAGTTGTATTGAATTATGTATTGTATCATGACAGTTGTATTGAAGCATGCATCATATCATGACAGTTGTATTGAGATATATATCATATCATGATGGTTGTATTGAAATATGTATCATAAGTCAGTTTTATTGGGATATGTATCATATCATGACAGTTGTATTGATGATATATTATCATATCATCACAGTTGTATTGAGATATGGATCATATTATGACTCTCCATTCAACTGCTACCTTAAAACACTGTTGGACAAAATCCGAAATGCCAAAAAATGATTACACTTTGTAACCATGTTGTCTTTCTGACCAAGGTAATCTGTGTGATAAACAATCAGACTAAGCCAGTCCTTAACTCACGCCTTTGCAAAAAAATGAAATGACATCAGTAACGTAGCAACAAAATCTGGTGATTGAATATCACACATACAAATATTATACTTTTCCTGCATTGACAAGTTAAACATTTACAATTTCAAATATCAAAGTCAGCTTCAATTCAGCTGATTTTGATCCTTTCCACAGAGGACTTAACATCTTGAAAAAATTCTATTTGAGTTCAATTACACAGATATTTCAAGGACTTACACATGAAATGAAAGCTCAGCAGAGATTCTTAGGGCCATGAACAAATGTTATCATGATGAAGATGGGAAACTGTGTGTAAATATCCCTGTAATTATCCACAAGTTTGCCTAATTATACCGTTTGTCATTTCTGGTTTTGAGAGCTCCCTCTAGTGGTGAGAGAAGATACTTTTCCTGTTTGATTGCCTGGTTTTGCTCAAATTGCTTGCTTTTGTTCTTGTCCATTTAACTTATCGCACTTGACTGCAACTGGTTAATTGGTTGAGATTCGCTGATGGAAACTGGCGGAAAAATGTCAATTTGGATGTTGGATTTGTCCTCGTATTAATATCCTTCAGGAGAGAGAAGCAATTACTATCAAAAGCAAAAAGCAGGGCTGTGTGTAATTCCGAGATTTCCGCCCAATCAAGGAAGCAAGCTGATGCTCACAGTAGATTTGTCTTAAATCATAAGACCAATCTCTGAATAGATTTTGAAGAAATGCTGTGTTGTAAAGAGCCGCTCATCACTGAGACAAGGTCTTATTGTTAAAAATCCTCCACACAGACAAACAGGACAATGCACTGCATCTTGCTATGTTGTTAGGAGACAATTTTTTACCTGAGTGAGTGAGTGAGTGAGTGAGTGAGTGAGTGAGTGAGTGAGTGAGTCTTGACACCTCTTTAACAAATCTTCAAGCAATATCATGGGAACACCAGAAACGGGCTTCACACATTGTATCCAGGGGAAGAATCGTACCTGGGACTTCAAAGATGCAGGAGATGCTTTAACCATTAGGTTACCACACCTCACTGTGGACCTCATTGAGACATGGTTACAATTACAGTCATGAGAGTATCCCAGTACTTGATGTACACTTTAATTCTAACTGAATTTTCTAGAATGGCTAATTAATAATAGTGTTCTGTATTAGTAAATGACGTAAAGAGTGCACGAATACTGCATTACAGAGACACAGTGATAAGGCTAATGCTTAGTCCCTGAATATACTTAATTTGGATCGTAACAAACAAACCCATTTAAACTGAAGGGGCCCCAGGGAAACAGACTTGCTTCATTTAGAGCTTTAGCATTGCAGGATGGGTTAGGCAGTTGGGAAAATAATATGCTTCGGGGACTGTCATGTCAGACATAACAACACAGTGACAGTGGAAGAGTCCATCTCTAACGATTTACAGTATGACCTTTCACAAGAAACCGAATTCAGGGTCCATCTGTAGAGAGTTTCGGCATGATCTTTTACATGAAACCCAAACATCTGTAATGATTCATGGTATGACTTTTCACAAAAAAATGAGCCCATCTCTAATGATTTACAGTATGACCTTTCACAAGAAACCGAATTCAGGGTCCATCTGTAAAGAGTTTCGGCATGATCTTTTACATGAAACCCAAACATCTGTAATGATTCATGGTATGACTTTTCACAAGAAACTGAGCCCATCTCTAATGATTTACAGTATGAACTTTCACAAGAAACCGAATTCAGGGTACATCTGTAAAGAGTTTCGGCATGATCTTTTACATGAAATCCAACCAGCTGTTATGATTTACGGTAAGACGTTTTACAAGAATCTGAGTCCATCTCTAATGATTTACAGTATGACCTTTAACAAGAAACCCAGACCATCATTTATATCTTCATCTCTAAACTGGCATTTTCACAACCAACCTACTCATTTAAACATAAATCTTGCTCGCAATCACACGATGATAAGATTTTGTACTGTTTTATTGACGTTAGTTTGAATTCTAGCTTAGGCAGGTTGAGCATATCTCCAAAAGTGACCAGGTGCCATTTCCATGTTTTCACAATTTTTGTTAAACTACTTCATATTTTGCAAATCCATAAAACAGCAGCTTGGTCAGTGAACCTAAATCTAAAGTATTTTCATGGCTGTGGGGTTCATATGAAAAATAGAAGAAATGCAGGAATCAGTAAATCAAGTAAGTGAAAACACAAAACACAAGTCAGATCTACAAACTACATGATGTAATATACCATATCCCTAATAACACATTAAATTAGTTATTATCTGGAGTTAACTTTTTAGCTTTTGATAGTACAGGAGTTGTTAAATGCAAAATGCCTAAAAACATGGTCAAAATAACTTCAAAAACTGCTTATGATGCTAACAGGGTGATTCTACTTCATATCTGGGTAATAATTCTCTTTCTATTTGTACCCATAATATCTGTGAAAATAATCCAGCTCCAGACAGACGGACATGTTCTTCTTTCCTGTTGCTATCATTACAACAAACGTGTGCCAAAATACGCAGCAGGGAAACCCCACAACTTTGCTTATCCCCAGACGCCTAGGAATCTAATATCATAACTATTGTCGAAAATATTTATTTGTGCAGAACATCGAGACAATAAACACCCCCATACACTCCAGAAGAGGGCCCAGGTCCAACAATAAAGCTACGAAATTTGATCATAAAATGATAGTCTTTTTTCACCATAAAGGTACGCAGTAGGTTTTCCACTGGCTGAGAGGACGTTATTAGCTTTTATTCTGAAATTCATATGATGATATCTATTTCAATATAAATACCAGAAAAATCACAGGAAAGGTGTATGCCAATCCTCTTGAGACTTTTGTTTAGATAAGCGACATTAATAAACGAAAATATTTTCATTCTTGTGTTGTTCTGATATGACTTGAATATACCGTAGTGCCACTGACCTTAAAATCAATGAGTATATTTAAACCTTTATTCATCAGCATTAAACTAATGCTTTCACACTTTTTTTTCAAAAGGTCAAACTAAAAGAATACCTGCTTATAATTTCAACATAATTTGTTGAGAAAAAAACATGATGCATATTTTCAACTGAAAAATTCAGATAGATTTCTGAGTGAGTGAGTAAATAATGATTGTCAATCACCAGGTTGGTTGTCTGTCTCTAAGACTTCAGGGAAAGTTTTTATAAAATAATTACGTCCAAGCCTACCAGTATATTTATCACCTGCTCAACTTGAATTGAAAAACGTGACATAATATTTGAAGTTAGTTTTGTTATAACTTCATTTTGAGTACTTTGTGTTGGTCTGGAGTGGTAGGGTAGCTATGCGGTTAAGTGCTCGCTTGTCATGTTGAAAACCCAGGTTCACTTCCCAACATGGATATGATGTATGAAGCCCACTTCTGTTGCCATGATATTGCTGGAATATTTCTGAAAGTGGCGTAAAACAGTACTCTTTCACTCTAGAAACATCTCATTTATTTTCAGCAGGTAAGAGATCAGAAATCTATATCAGAAACTGAAACCCTGCAATAGAAACACCAAAATTGTTTAAAGTTTTCAACTTGTCAGAAATAGGTCTGTAACCAACAATGAAATATAACACTTAACATGTCTAAGTATATTTCTGCACAACAAAGCTAGTCTATCAACATGGGAGATTCTGGATCCAAACAGCAAGACAATGATGGCGATGCCAATGAGCCACACCAACCAGCCTTGCCACCAACATGGAACAACAAGCTACATGGGTAGGAAATCACCAGCTGCGATAACTGACAAACACCAGCTTGTGGTGACCTTTCTCTAAGCATGGTTGCCATTGTGAAATATTCAAGGAATAGGTTACTGTCAGTGGTTAAGAAAACAGTATCGTTTGTGTGTGTAAGGTTCCTTGGTCTCTCAACAAACCAAGCGTGGTGCACAGATTAAAGGTACTGCAAATCTGACAAAAATATTAAACCCCTCGTGATTCAGATGAGGACATCAAAGTAATGCTTGAACATCAAATTAAAGACAACAAATCTTCAGTCATGCTAAATATTCTTACAACATCCCTTTAAAGTCATCCATGATCCCACTGTTACCTAGACAGAACATATGACAGGTCTGATCCCTCCACAGGTGCGTGTTGAAATCCATCTTGTTTTGTTTACAGTGCATTAATACAATTGATTTGGTGCCGAGTCTCAGTGATTTTGAGCAGTGCTAAAGCAGTATCACAGTGGAGGACACCAGAACACCAGAAATGGGCTTCACACTGTGTACCAATGTGGAGAATTGAACCCAGGACTTCAGCGCGATGAGCCAATGCCTTAACCCATCATATCCTTTGAGCCCAGTTCATGATGAGAAAAATATACTCTCTAATATACCTTCAAACAGTTTCACACTGCAGACTGAGTAAGTGAGTGAGTGAGTGTTACAACATTACAGCCACCCATCTGCGGCCTTTAGGCACAGAAATGGGGTTTACAGATTGTACTCATATGGGAATTAAACCCGGATCATCTGTACGACAAGCCAGGGATTTAACCACTGGGCTACCTCACCGCCTGATAAATTCAGATAGATTTCTGAGTGAGTGAGTAAATAATGATTGTCAATCACCAGGTAGGTTGTCTGTCTCTAAGACTTCAGGGATAGTTTTTATAAAATAATTACGTCCATACCATCCCCAACTTTTGAACCCCGATTATCTGTATGACAAGCCAGGGATTTAACCACTGGGCTACCTCACCGCCCGACAATATACAGATCAACTGATCTTAATTATGTTATAACAAGGTGGCCAGACAAACCACCCAGTAGTTCCTACATTAGAAGAGGGATATTATGGTATGACTGCACTCAGTGAAATCATTTATACAGCCTCATTAGATAATAGTCATTGACACACTGACACACATAAGTACTGTCGTACGAGTTCCATTGCGATCAAGGAAACTGGTGATCAAGGAAAGGGTAAAGCAAATGTCAACTGAATTCATTAATAGTGGAAAAAAGGCTGGGAGCATTTTATACAGTCAGTCAGGTAATTGGAAACACAAGATTTTTTCTTATGCTTGACTGCTGACACTGACAAGTCACATGATAATGTTTTCATGGCACATTTTGAAGATGAAGAGGATTGTCAAAAATTCAATTTAGGTGTTGGAAATACGTTTAAAGTGTCATTGTTCTGAAGCTCTTTATTAAACGGGTTAATTAAATAAAAATTAATGAATAATAAAAACCTGAAGTAAAGATTTTGACAGCAAAATCCGTGCCCATGAGGTGATGTGCGTAAAATTCAAACAGCGCAAGTAATGTTCACCCGTGAACAGGGTGACATTTTAAAAATAAACATAACTTCAACATCTGTTACCAGAGCACAAAACGACTGAAGTTAATTGTCTGAGATATATCCACAATTTTGGACTAGATCAATGTTCAATTAATTCATTGATAGCCTGCAAGCTGTTCAGAACAAATGGATTACAGGCATCTGAATTAAAAAAAAAATGACCAGGACTCAGTGAAAGGTAATGAAACCTATCGTCACCAGATGCAGCCTTAATATATTTCTTGCAACAGATAAAACATTTGCCACACAGACCCTGAAACAAATATGCCCAAGACTATGCATGTCTTGAATATGTGGCAAGTCTAGATTTCAACTGTTTCAGGAAATCTTGGGCTTCTTTTCATTATATTTCATGATTGTACTTTAAGATCTGTTTTGTTCTGAAAAATATGTTTACTTCGTATTTGTTAGTCTAAATTACATTCTGCAGCACCTTCAAAAGTATAGTCACTTTCCCATTCTTAGTTAGAGACTGGAAAGCATTTATTTGTATACAGTATACAATCTGAAATAAATGATAAATCACTAACCCCCTTAAACATATATATCTAAGAAAGCACATGCAAGTCTTGAATATGTAGCTAGTCTCGATTGCAGAGTTTTAAGTTCTGAAAATGAATTAAGTGTCTAAGCTCCTTGTCCTCATATTATTGTAATGATTGACCATTTTTTTGTTTTGTTTTGTTTTGTTTTTTTTCAGTAAAACATATTTATTTCAGAGACTCGATATTCGTCTAAGCCAGCATCTGCAGCACAATATAATCATACATAATGCTGGAGTTTTGATTAGGATTTAAAACGGCATTATAAGCAAACATACTGACATCAGCTAACTCCCAGGGTTCAGACCTGACACATGTCAGCTGTTTCCAGTAATTAGATAATTACTTTCATAGGTCCACACCCACCATAATTGCATTACATTAATCAAATTCTATTAGGTTTTTGATAAATGTTACTGCACAAACAATTCTTTCATCATAATTGGTTTAAACATTTAATGACGAAATCACTTGACTCGGTTGCCTGTCCACCTACTGATTGTCTGCACTAAATGTTCATAGATGTAAGGATCTGATGGTACTCTTAATAACACTTTTCCTCATTTGGCACTGCTGTTCAAACTGTTTATTCGTTGCACAGATGAGTATGTTTGAATTCAGTAGTAATATATAATACTGGATAGAAGGCTTTGCCATGATTCAGTAAGTGAATGTGAGTGAGTGAGTTTAGTTTTACACCACACTCAGCAATATTCCAGCTTTATGGCGGCGGTCTGTAAATAATTGAGTCTGAACAAGACAATCCAGTGATTAACAGCATGAGCATCGATCTGGACAATTGGGAACCAATGGCATGTACCAACCAAGTCAGCAAGCCTGACCATCCAATCCTCTTCCGACAAGCACAGTTGCCTATTATGGCAAGCATGGGTTGCTGAAGGTCTATCCTATCCTAGACCTTCACGGGTCTGATTCAGTAAGTGAATGAGTGAACTGGATTTTAAGCTGCTTTTGTTCAATATTCCAGCAATATCATGGAGGAGGACACCAGATACGGGCCACATGTATTGTGCCACTGTGCCCCGTATAAGGAAGCAAACCCATGTCCTTGGCATGACGAGCAAATGCTTTAACCACTAAGCAAACCCAATGCCTTTGCCATAATTCAAGACCACAAAGATATTGCATAATCTTCAGACCATGACAACTGTGAACTAACACTGATAGAACAAGCATTGTCACTAAGGTGACATAATCATCCGCTATATATTATCAAATCAAACTTAAAAAGTAACGAAAATGAAGGTTGTAGTTTAAGATGAAATAAAATGTCAAAAACGTTACTCTCATACTCTCTTGATATCTTGCACTGTAGTTGTTCAAACACAAAAATATTCTGAAGAGTGACCAGAGACCTTGAGAGAGACCTTGACCAGTGTATGAAACTGCTAAAAAAACAATCGCTATGACCTTGAAAATTAACTGATGGTCAACAAAATCGACTGGGCCCTGCACCGTCCTAGATAAAGCTTGGTGTTGAATATGAAGAAAATCCAGTTAATGCTTCTTGAGATATCTCGCTGACAAGCCCAACATGCAGTTTACCATGCTGAAATCTTCAAAGTGTTGCCATGACCTTGAATATTAACTGAAGGTCACCAAAATCGATTGGGCCCTGCACCTTCCCTATATAAAGCTTGGTGTTGAATATGAAGACAATCAAGTAAACAGTTTTTGAGATACCTTGCTGACAAGGTAAAACACTAAAATCCCCTTGTGACCCATCCTCGATATCTCCAGGGTATACGTTCCGATAAGTCTCCACTATACCCTGGACGCATCTACGGCTCTGTCAGATAAATTTATTACCTCCCTTTGTTGGCTCCGCCTTCTCACAGTAGCCAATCAGCTAGGTGGCCGTTATAACAGAGCTTGCCAGTATCAACAAAGGTAGCGGTCGCAACTGTGAAGGTTTGCCCGCAGTGCGTCCCACATTTTAGGGAAATCATACAAACAAATTGACAGGTCCGAAACTTTAAAACAACATATGCAAGAACTCCTTCTACCTCTTCCAGAGAACCTCTGCATGGTTTCTGTTGCCAAGTATAATAGGTTAGATAATTAAAAAAACGAAAGTGAGCTGTGATTGGTTTGCTCAACTTCCCAGCGTAGACACCTGACTGGATCAAAAGACAGTCAAGGGAGGTAATAAATTTATCTGGCAGAGCCGTAGATGCGTCCAGGGTAAAGTGGAGACTTATCGGAACGTATACCCTGAGGATATCGAGGATGCTTGTGACCTTGAGATGAAGGTCAAGTCACCAAACCTTACTGAGACCTTTCTTTTACTATGATAAACCTAGATACCAAACATGAAAAGAATCTAATCAACAGTTCTTTAGATATTCCAATCCGTACGGACGGAGCCTAACACAGTATCCCCTGCATCGTGCCAACGCGTGGCGGGAGATAATGAGTGAGTGAGTTATTTGTGTTTTATGTCCCTTTAAGCAATCTTCCTGCAATATCATGGCAGGGGGACACCAGAAATGGAACTGATAAAATGAATGAATGTTGCTGAACAGGAGTACAGACAGCACAATGTTCAGATGACCTACTCTGCCCAGAATAACAAGAAGAGACAAGCACAGTGTACTGGGCTCCGACACTGCCCAGAATAACAAGAAGAAACAAACACAGTGTACTGGGCTCCAACTCTGCTCAGAATAACAAGAACAGACAAGCACAGTGTACTGGGCTCTGACTCTGCCCCGAATAACAAGAACAGACAAGCATGGTACTCTGTACAGAATAATGAGAAGAGACAAACATGGTGTATGGGGGAGCTACTCTGTACAGAATAACAAGAGACCAGCACAGTGTACTTGGGACTGACTCTGCCCTGAATAACAAGAAGAGACAAGCACAGTGTACTGGGCTCCCACTCTGCCCAGAATAACAAGAACAGAAAACCATGGTGTACAGAGAACAGACTCTGCCCAGAATGACAAGAACAGACAAACATATTGTACCGGGAGCCAGTTAGCCCAGGATATACAAAAGAGACAAGCACGACTCACTGGGGACCTAGTCCATTAGTTATCTTCCCGAACTGCCATCTTGACCATGGATCAGAGGGAAATCATACAAGATCAAGCCCTATTACTGCATGGTCACAGCATTTCCTTGCTGATTATGGACACAGATTACGCACTCTGTGACGCCTTGTCTTTCGTTATCATGACACCTGTTTTCAAATATGAACTGGCTCAGAACTGAAACCACAGGCACTGATGATGCATCACATCAGTTCATCCTCAAGGTCACAGAGCTGCCTTTGCAGCATAGAATTATCTTAGTAAAACAAACAGGTTTCCTCTGAGTGATGATACCTGGAAAATAATCAACGAGTATTCAGGAATTAAAGATCACCTGTCCAGACTGAACTAATGGTGTAAGTACTAAATGCTTGGTCATGATGAAGCATTCTAACATGATGGACACACGGATCATTACTAGGTATTGTATGCCATATTCCCTGACATTTAAAGAGAAAACAATGATGAAATGTCAGCTTTATACAGAAACGTCACTGAAAACAATCCATTGTTCTGATGAGGTCATTCCATCAGTCTGTGATGTTATGAAAAATGGATGACATGAAATACAGGGCCTAGACTTTTGAGGCTCTCTTATTAAACACAGTCATAAGTGCCATAGATTAACATTCACTTATACTGTAACTAGGGCCAGGTGATAGGGAAATACTGAAAATAGGGCTAGGTGATAGGGACATACTGTAACTATAGGGTGAGTGAGTGAGTTTAGTTTTACGCAATAGTTTTTTCAGCAATATTCCAGCAATATCACGGCGGGGAACACCAGAAAATGGACTTCACACATTATACCCATGTGAGAAATCGAACCCGTGTCTTCGGCGTGACGAGTGAACGCTTTAACCACCTGGCTACCCCTCGGCTCCTGTAACTATAGGGCCACGTGATAGGGACATACTGTAACTAAGGCCAGGTGATAGGGTGAATGACTGAGTGAGTTTAGTTTTATGCCGCACTCAGCAATATTCCAGCTATATGGCGGCGGTCTGTAAATAATTGAGTCTGGACCAGACAATCTAGTGATCAACAACATGAGCATCGATCTGCGCATTTGGGAACCGATGACATGTGTCAACCAAGTCAGCGAGTCTGACCACCTGATCCCATTAGTCGCCTCTTATGACAAGCAAAGTAGCCTTTTATGGCAAGCATGGGTTGCTGAAGGCCTATTCTACCACGGGACCTTCACGGGTCCCAGGTGATGGGGACCTATTGTAACTGGGACAAGGTGATGGGAACATACTGTAATTGGGACCAGGTGATGGGGCATACTGTAACTTGAACAAGGTGATGGGGACCTACTGTAATTGGGGCAAGGTGATGGGGCATACTGAAACTAGGGCAAAGTGATGGGACCTACTGTAACTGGGACAAGGTGATGGGGACATGCTATAACTATGGGTTCAATAGACAAGTGTGCCACCTGAGTCTCTAAGATAAATGAGCGGCTGCCAGCACAAAAATAACCTTAACATCATATTCTATATTTTATAAATTAGTATTTATGAACAACTAAATATTGTTGTTTTAGTTGGTAAGAACATCCCTTTGTATGCATTAATGTCCAAATAATGAAGCTGCCTTAAAAAATTTCAATATGGTCTTCCTGCCTGTCTGACAAAGACCTTCCTCTTCTGATTAAAGGTTTCGGTTCGACAAAGTTCGCAAGAATGATGAATAAACAGATGCAGATGTATACATGCTTGTAAATGATGCTGTTAAAAAACAACAACAAATGTCCAAATGAAAGGGATGAACAAGGCAGTTACCAACTTTTATGAGTTTCAGAAAATCAGTCATACATTTGTCAGTTGAACTACAGCTTATTTATAAGAATGAGTGTTCCAATAATGTGAACAAACTATAGGTAGTAATTATATATGGAAGTCAATAAACAGGAAAGGGATGAACAAGTCATGAAACACAAGTGTCAACACACCTGCAGAGGACTAACAGCAATAACAATGAGCAAAGCATTGTGAACACTTTCAATGTTAAAACATCAGTTAAAGAAAACTGCAGTGGATTTGCTCCAATACTCACTGAAGCCTTGAGTGAGTGGGTGAGTGAGTTGAGTGGTTGAGTGGTTGGGTAAGTGGTTGGGTAAGTGGGTGGGTGGTTGGGTAAGTGGGTGGGTGAGTGGGTGAGTGAGTGAGTGAGTGAGTGAGGGTGGGTGAATGTGGGTGAGTGTGGGTGAGTGTGAGTGAGCGAGTGATGTGATGTGATGTGATGTGATGTGATGTGATGTGATGAGAGAATGCTTAACCACTAGCCTCCTCAAACAGTCCTGCCTTGTAAACAGTTAATGTTCTAAACATCATGGGTAACAAAGACACTTAAAAACTGCCTTGCTAAATGACCACACAAACCATATACAAACTCATTTAGCCCCTACATGCAGAAGGCCAACACGACCAATACAAAGTAAATAAATGACTGAGTTGTGTTTTCCACTGCTTGTAGCAAAATTCCAACAATATCAAGGCAGGGGACTACAGAAATGGACCTCACACACTGTACCCATGTTGGGAATTGAACCTGGGCCTTCAGTGTGATGAGCAAACACTTTCACCATAAGGCTACCCCACCACCCCTTTGGAAACAGTAGATTTTCTGTGATTTGGCTCCTTGCATATAAAATGGATTTTTGATGTAGTAAATTTGTTTTAAGTATCATTGTTCTGAAACTCTTTAATTAATAGGCTTAGAACACTGAACCCATGATGGGAATCAAACCCAGATCTTCGACATGACAAACAAATGCTTTATTCACGAGGCTACACCACTGCCCAGTAGCAAGATAATAAGCTTTGTAAATAAGCTCAGTGATAAATAAATAGCTAAATATCATAGATAATAAAGTCATATATAAAATAATACAATCTATCCATAAAATAACACAAGCATATACAAATGACACAAGCATGTAAAATAACAGAAACAAGCTGTAAATAAAATCATTAACAAGAACAAACCTTCGAAAGTTGGAAGTAGCTACTACAGTAGCCAAGCATTGCAAACATGCCATAATCATTACACACAAAAAAACCAAACCAAACCAAAACAAAACATCACCCAGTATAAACCTGTAAAACAATATAACAAATCTGCCAACAAACTCACTCATGTTAAAGGCTGTGTGTCCAGATTGATCCCAAAGAACAATAGGCAGTATCTCTTGTTTGTGTGTCAGTCAGAGTGTATATCCCTCCCACTGGCATTCAATCTTGCTCTAACATTCTTTATCCCAGCTAAAACATGTGTCGCTCCGCCTCAGCCAGATCAGGCACAGTAGGTAGGGCAATAAAACAGCTGACCTTCTCCTACTTTGTAACAACAAATCTTCCACCTTCAACCACTTCCTGACCAGAGCTACCATGTGTATTGTATTAAGTGAGCTGGCTTCATTATATGTCCAGGTTTGTTATAATAGCGTAATGAGATTCCTACAACTCTCATACAATTTCCTGGTGAACGGTTACCACGTCTAATGTAATAAGCTCTCCCTTTATCATTGCCATGAGACTTCAAAACACATGAACCTTTTGCTACCTGGCCTAAATAATGTGGCTCAGTGCTATAAAGCACTAATATATGTAACTACGACTTAAATGATTGAAATAAATCTAAAAAAAAACCCCATTTAGCTGTAACTTAATTTTGAAATGTGCTCAAAATCAATTAAATTTTCTTTTTGTTAAATAATTTATTTGAAAAAAATAAAAAATAAAGTAATTGGTTCTGGAAACTGATTTCATCCCAATTGTCATGTAATTAAAGAGAACTTTTAAAATATTGAATTATAAATTAATGAAAAAATATATTTAAATCAGTTGATCTTTTTATCTTGATTTAAATGAAAATTACTGATAAAAAACATTATCTGGGGTGTGGTATAGGCAACATTAATTATGTAGTTTATTGCAGATTAAGGACATTATCAATATCCCACATGAAGTGTATTGTATCCAAATTTATTTTGATGGTTGCTTTCTTTCAATTATCCACTCTTATGAGAATGCATAAACATTAAATCAATTTAATATTCTCAACAGTGTAGTATGTCACGCTAATAAGTCAAGCCCCAGAGAGCTGTATACAATAATATTTAAGGCTAAGGAATACCAGCAGTTTTAGATATATTCCAGCAAAGGCAAAAATGCATCAGAACAGACATATCCCACCCAAAACAACTCAGGGAACAACTACAATGCATGTTGCAATATTTTCTTGCCGTGACATTCAATTCTTTAACTTCCTTTTGGCAGTATCCATACTCTTAAAAAAATTACTGGAACTATACTTTCAATATGTGATTGTCAAAATTGGGAGATATATGGGATTGAATCAATGTTGATACAATAACAATGGATGGTTTGAGAATGCATCACCACATGGATTTAATTCAAAGCAAAGCTGGAGTATGACATGAAAATTTCAAGTTCACAATTTTCAGTCAGTTGTATGTGATTTGACCCTGAAAACCCTGACCATGCACAGATGCCACAAAATTATTGGAAAAAATGGTCTACAGTGATTTATCGACCTGCCTGAAAAATGTCAAGATTCATAATGACACCCCATGCACGTGTAGGAGGCTCTCACGTTGTGCATGTACTTTCCATACATTGTGTTTGTGTGTGGTGACAACATGAATTTATGCTGCATATACAAGATGAATGTCAATGTAATGTTAAAGGGTTTTCTTTCTACCAGACTTCAAAGTTCAGGTTCCCCTACTTTTTTCGAAGAGTATATATGTACTAATCAAGCAAACTTTCAAACAAATGAAATAGGAAACACACTGAAAATAGAAAACGTAAAATAAAGGAGTCAGTGAGGTTTACTTTTATGCCGCTTTCAGCAATAATTAAGCAGGAGATACTAGAAATGTTCTTCACACATGTGAATCCAAAACTGTAACTGCCAGATGTCTTGTGGTGTGAGTAGACCGCAGTCCATCATGGCTCATGCATGAACAATGATATTAGGGGTCAAGTTAGGGGTAGGCTTATCTATGGGTTGGCTTATACACAGTAATACATGGTACTCTTCACAAAAATATTAAGCAACAAGTATTTTCATTCTATACTCGCCCAAAAAAGAAAGTGTACATTGAAGAAATTGATCAAACTCCAAAAAAACCCATTTCGTATGTGTAAAAAATGTTAACCTGTTCATGAATAAGTTATATTGAACACAAAAACAGTTTTCCCCTTTAAAATTGCGGTAACGTTAAATGACATGCTGCACATTTGTGATACGGCATGTTTTGCACGTGGAGAGTGTGAAAATTCATGCAGCAATGTGAAACCTTGGGTATTTAAACACAAAAGTAAGGTCTTCCTATCATCCACATTTGAACTTGCGCTGCTGTTAAAACGACTTCAATTTAGCATGCCAAGATTGACAATAAAACGTCTCCTTGCCCTGGGTATGATTAGAGCTGTCAGAACACACAGAGAGGTTGCCCAGCATTTTGACTGCCACCGTAACACTGTAGACAGGCTAGTCCATCGACAAGCACAACTTGCTGTCGTTTGAGACCGACCCCTCTCCGGGAGACCCAGAGTTACCACCCCTGCACAAGACAGATGTATCCGTGTCACCAATCTGAGGAACTGGCAAGAAACAGCAACGACGACACCCAGGAACATCCCTAACCTGAGACGGACACATCCTCAAACAGTAATCAACTGGCTGAGAGAATACGGCTTACGTCCTGCAATTGAGACCTGCAATACATCCGATTTTGACGTTACGTCATTGTTGTTCTCATCTGCAGTGGTGTAGACAACATCTCAGGCATCCCCTACACTGGTGGCGACGTGTTTTATTCACAGATGAATGTCATTTCCATTTTTCATCATCAGATGGACGCCAGAGAGTGTACAGACGTCAAAACGAATGCTACGCAGATCCATGTGTTGAGGAGCGAAACTGTTATGGGGTAGGATCTCTCATGGTGTGGGGTGGCATCACTGCCCGTAACAGAACTGAGCTGGTCATTATTGATGGCAACCTCAATGTCCCATTTCTGCAACCTCACGGCCCCGGCATCATTCAGGACAACGCCAAACGCCATGTAGCTAATGTTGTTCAACAGTATCTGCAGCAACAACAAGTGGATGTTCTTCCCTGGCCCACAAATTCGCCCGATATCTCACGTATGGGATGCAATGAAACGTCAGCTACTCCGGCTTCCCCATGCACCGTCAGCGCTTATGGAACTCCAAAGACAGCTTATCAGAATATGGAACAACATCCCACAACACTTACATGCTAACCTGTTCGCTTCCATGAGGCGTAGATGCACAGCAGTAGTTGATGCAGATGGAGGTCATACCAGATATTGAGTGTGTGACTTTTATGTTTGACCCCTAGTGTCTTTGACTCTCCATGGCACCAAGAGTATCCTCGTAGCGTAATGAAATTTCTCGTGTTGATCACAAATTGATTGATTTGTGATTTAATGAAATTTCCATGAAATAAAATGATACATATATTTTGTAAGTGTTATTTTTTAGCATGCACACCTTCTTTTTTGGGAGAGTATGACATATTTAGCAATCTTGATACCGATTTTTGACGGCATGTTACTGAAAGAATACATAACCTTTAGCAATTGTCAAATTGATTTTTCTTGTAATATTGATAACATCACATGAATACAACCATCTTCAGAAACAACATGCAAACTGTGCAGCATGAATGTGGCTCCACAATTCACACATGCAGTCTGGTGGGTTAAAACCTGCCTGTAATTATTCCTCTGGTACAAAAAGTGGGTCCTTCATTTTTGTGGATACATGGGGGATAATGCCGAAGAAAGATTTGTTAATGATGTTGTTTAGATCAACAACATCACACATATGGACTGGCCTGCATGGTCACTTGATATTAATCCCACATGCTTGGGACATTATTGGAAGTCATGTTTAATGTCTCTTTGTTCACTCCCAGACTCTGGACGAACTTTAACAGGTGTTAGATAGAGAATGGCAGAACAGTATGGTTACAGTCTGTAAATAATCGAGTCTGGACCAGACTATCCAGTGATCAACAGCATGAGCATCAATCTGTGCAACTGGGAACCGATGACATGTCTTAGTCAAGTCAGCGAACCTGACTACCTCATCCCATTAGTCGTCTGTTCTACTCGAACCTTTATGGGTCAGTGAGCGAGTGAGTGAGTTGGATTTTACATCCCTTTTTGTGGAGGGAGACACCAGAAATGGGCTTAACATATGTTGAGAATTGAACCTGGGTCTTCAGGTTGATGAGTGAATGTTTAAACCACAAGGCTACCCTACCAACCCATGACATAATAGATTTACTGTAAAAATTCTTTAATTTCTTGTGAGCGGTATGTTTCAGCTGTCAGAAAGCAGACTGGGAGAATATCATTAACATTAACTGATGAGGTCAACTTATCACAAAAGCATAGATTGATGCACATGACATCAATCACTTTATTGCCTGTCCAGACTCAATTATTTTCAGAATGCCATCATAACCATTGTGTTTACATACATGACCAGACCCATGAAGGTCCCAGGGTAGAATAGGCATTCAGCAACCCATGCTTGCCATAAAAGGCTACTATGCTTGTCGTAAGAGGCGACTAACGGGATAGGGTGGTCAGGTTCGCTGACATGGTTGTCACATGTCATCGGTTCCCAACTGCGCAGATTGATGCTCATGCTTTTGATCACTGGCTTGTCTGGTCCAAACTCGATTATTTACAGACCGCCACCATATAGCTGGAATATTGCTGAGTGCAGTATAAAACTAAACTCTCTCACTTACTCACTCACTCAAAGAATTAAAAAGAAGATTTATTCATAAAAGATCTTGGCCATATATACAACTTCTAAATGCCACTTAAAGAAATTATTTGTATAGATATACAACTTCTTTATTCCGTATAGGCGATGTTTCATCATCTAAATCTAATGTCATCACCACTTGCTTGACAATGTCATTAAGTCTATGTCGCACATACAGAAAAAGCATGCAAATGACCATGACGACCATTAGTGAGCGAGTGAGTGAGTTTAGTTTTACGTCGCACTCAGCAATATTCCAGCTATATGGCGACGGTCTGTAAATAATCGAGTCTGGACCAGACAATCCAGTGATCAACAACATGAGCATCGATCTGCGCAATTGGGAACCGATGACATGTGTCAACCAAGTCAGCTAGTCTGACCACCCGATCCTGTTGGTCGCCTCTTACAACAAGCATAGCCACCTTTTATGGCAAGCATGGGTTGCTGAAGGCCTATTCTACCCCGAGACCTTCATGGGTTCCATGACATATTAGAATCTATGTCATAGTGTCACCAATAGTGAATAAAGAAGCTGTATATCTGTAAGAAATAATCCTCAATGTTCTTGTGCTCAACTTCAATGAGTGAGTGAGAGAGTTTAATTTTACCCCACACTCAACAAAATTCCAGCTATATGGTGGTGGTCTGTAAATAATTGAGTCTCGACCAGACAATCCAGTGATCAAAAACAAGAGCATTCATCTACGCAATTATGACAAGCATAGTCACATTTTAGGCAAGTATGGGTTTCTGAAGGCCTATTCTACCCTGGGACCTTCATGGGTCTGCTCAACTTCAAGAATGCCAACGAAATTTGTATTGTAAGAGGCAAATTTTTTGCCTGTAAGAAAGCGTTCACCCAATAATTAAATCAAACCAAGTGATTTGCTTAGTTGGTTCACAGATTTTTCCATACAATTTCTTTCAATAACCAATCAATATATGTACATACAATTAGACATTGTTAATAGTAAAATTTCTTGCGTAATTAGAATGATGACAATGTTTCTTTATTGAAACATGAAACATATAAACCAACTTTCTACTTAATTAGATGTTTGTTAACAATGCAACATGAATTTTATTTTGGATTACACTTTTCAATAAAGTACAGATTCAAGTTTTTTTGTTAGGTTGAGTCCCATCCAGGATTCAAACCCACGCTCTCAGAGTCAGGCACCTAATCTCCAGCACTCAGAATCAGTTATTTAACCCAATGAGCCACTTCCTTTTACAAATATGGAAGTCAGACAACTGGTAGTCTAATCTATGGACTTTGTGAACCATTCTGACAAGTGTAAACTGGCACAGATCACATGGCTGAAACCTACATGCAGCTGAATACACAATGCTATTAAGAAAGTGATAAAATGTAATGTCTGTTATAGCTGGGAGTACACTTTCTCAGTAAAGTACAGATTCAAGTTCATCTGTTTGGTTGGGTCCATGGAATCTAGCCTGAACCTTTGGCATGACAAATCAATACTTCAACCATGAAGCCATCCAACAGCCCAAATCACAAGTTGATTTTGTAATTACTTAATACAAATAATTTTTGAATAGTAAATTTATGTTACAAAACTGGAAATCAAAATTAACAAATGAACTTTTGATACATTCCCTTTAACTCATATTTTGCATCAACACAAACTAGGAAGAAGTTAGGCTTATGATAATGCTCTTGGTTAAAACTTCCCTGTTTGGGAAAAGAACATTATTTCGGCAAATTGAAGTTTACATCTCAGTTTCCTGGAATATTTTATTTGATTATCCAATCACGCTTTCCTTAGGACTACTGATTAATTATATCCATGGTATTAAAAATATGAATTGGAAGCTAAGCCCTTGTCTATTATACAGAAAATACCAAAGTTAGCCTGTTCATCGTCAAAGTAGTGGAGATATTCAAGATGAATTATGTGACCCTGCTGTATCCAAGGTCAACATGTCACAGTTATTGATAGTTTACTTCTTATAAACATGCCTGCGCTGAATGAAATAATCATATTTAAGTAATCACAGTAATGACATCAATAAGAATAATAATAACAACAATAGTAATAATTTTTTGCATTCGGGCAAGGGCTGATGATGAGACTTACCATCCTGACTGTGTCAGGATCACCCGAGCCCTCTTTGCTGCATACTATCTTTATTCTGTAAAAATAATTTTGTGCAATGGATCCCTGAAACTTTTTCAGCTTAATCTGTAAAGCATAACTAATATAATACATAGTTATAACAGAAGTGGTAGTAGCAGTAATAGTGGTGGTGGTATTTGTTTTAGTAGTACTAGTAGTAGTAGAAGCTGCAGCAGCAGTGTTGCAATTCCTATTTGTGATCCATAATTTGTGAAGGAGCTGCCTATTTACATTTTTACTTGTATCTTTGCATTTTACTTGTATCTTTAAATTTTTACAAACAGAATCTGTATTACAACTAAAGAGGATTGGTCTGTCCTGATTATCATCAATGTGATCCTGACAAGAGAAGAAGGGTTTAATTCTGATAAATAACACACGCTGGCATTAGAATGATCCCCTTTGTATTCTTGCAGAAATTTTCAACATTTTTACCAATCTTGACGAAACACAGACACACAATTGAAACACACTGAGCACGTAATTGAAATTAATCAGATTAAATTCAATAAAAAACCGAACTACTTCAAGAACTGCTACGGTATCATGCAGCCCAGCAATTGCAGAAATATCTTAATGAGCGTGGAGAGTGCCCATAGCATTGATAACAGTGCAGGCGAGTCCAACAGCTCTCCATCAGGCGACAATTATGGCGTAAACTAACACTACAACATAGCTACAACAACAGATGAAGGTGATAAGCTCATGTACTTGTTTGTATTACACTGTTGATGATGTCACACCGCTTGTGTACTTACGCTAATGTGAAAGCTTACAACATCCATTGAGTGTAGCCATTACACGGGATAGAATGGAGCCACTTCCTCGTCCAGCTGAAGGTCAGGTCGCACTTACTTATATTGACATATATAGAAATAACTTGTGCCTATTAAACAATAAATGTGTCTACTTGGGTTTAATTGAAACTGTCGAGTAGTATTTCCAGAATGAGTACTCATGAAGTTTTTAATTTGGAGTCTGACTATATACGGACATATTTTTAAACTTTGTCATGTGACTGTAAATTATATGTATGGGTGAGTGAGTATGGTTTGAAACTTCTTGGTCAGAAGGTCCGAACTGACCCAAACATTTATACAAAGTCACCACATGAAAATGGTGGATAGCTGTTCGTGACACATGTGCATCATGCACAAACACCTGTATCAGTGTACACAGTCACTGAACAAGGCAGAATTTCGGTATGATTCGTTAGAGCAACCACGCTGTCAGTGACTGTCTCTCATCGAGCCAAATCGGGGCACAGTTGTAAGGAGTCAAGTAAGGGCTTCAATTTAAAGCACATTGTGGTTGGGTGGCCATATAAGGACCATGACGTGTAATGTCTAATTAGGACATATTGCTGTATATCGTATCGTTGAAATATTTTGTTGGTTCATATTTCTCTCAGTAAAACTACATGAACTTTGAAAATAGTTCTGTTATTTTTAAGTCTTCAACTGCTGCTCAACACTGCTTTTAACAATATTCCAGCAAATTCATGGTTGAGGAAACCAACAAGGGGCTTCACCTATGTACCCAGGTGGGGAGTCGATCCCAGACCTGTGGCATGATGAATGAACGCTCTAACCACTAGGCTGCCCTACTCATCCCCTATATTTCTAATGGTCATGTATGTAAACATGCATGTAAACATGATGGTTATATGTGTAAACACGGAAGAAAAGACAATGCCATGTGCTGTGATATCTTTTTGTTAATGATAAAAGATAGATATTTCTTTGTATAAATAATTTGTGGGGCCCACAAAAAAGTCTATCCAATGAAGAACAATTATTTTACAGGTGAGAACCCTAATAAGGGAAAATAACAAACCAAAACTCTATTTCAAAATCTGTTGATTTTCATATTCACGTTTGTTAAAATGAGCAACAAGAAAATGTCCACAGGCCCCTTCCCCATCCTTGCTCCCATTATACAAACAGCTCTAAAAATCCAGTTATAGACTTTACAAAAACTGCTACTACTCTATCCTCTAAAAAACACATTTCTATCATACATTTTTGGTACATTAATTAAAGCTTACAGTTTAAATGCATTTGAAAATGATAAACAAAATACCCAGAAAATGCTAATACAGTATATATGTCAACATACCCAGTGACAAATGCCTGGCAGCAATATCTTTGGGCATAAACAAAATTCATATTATGGACAGTTTTCTAGACTAACATCTAGTCCAGTCCATGAAATTAATGGAAAATATGTTTTTTCATATTATGCAAATAAAATATAGCCCATAGTCTTCATTTTCTTAAGACTGTGGCAAGTCTAGATTCTGGACTTTGGGCTACATTGAGCATATTTGTTTCAGTGAGTGAGTGAGTGAGTGAGTGAGTGAGTGAGTGAGTGAGTGAGTGAGTTTTTACTCCACTTTTACCAACAGACCAGCAATACCACAGTGGGGTGGGGGAGGTAGGGTCGGGGGAAACGAGAAAATTGGGGCTTTGGCATGACAAGCAAACACTTTAACCACTAGACTAATGAGTACAACCTGGGTACTGATGATGACAAACGTATTTTAGTCAGTCTTCAGCTGAGTGTAGTGGATGGGATACATAAGTCCCAAAACTTTCACAGTTTCATTTTTGCTTACCTGATTTTAAACATAGTATATTTGCTCTTCTAAAATTCAGGTACACTTTTCCACAACTGCCAGCGACTGAGGGGATGGTGTAAATCCAACTAGGGTCCATACAGGTAGCAAAGTATCCATGAACCCTGGTATGGTGATCTACTTTCAGTTGTTGGTGGTTTACAGCACGTTTATATATTGTATCGTCCTCTATAGTGAAACTGTTTTAGATCTAATTACTAGTTTTAAATATCTATCTATGATAATATGGCTGTTTTATTATCCTTCACTGACAGATTTTGACCACTTACCATTCACTATTATGTATAACCTTAATGGTTCTCGTCACAATATGGCTGAAACATTGCTGATGGGACAATAAATTTTAACTCACTCACTCACTCAGAAGTGGATGGGCATGGAATTGATGGGATTATTTTGCTAAATATCTAATTACATAAAGAAAATATGACTAAATATATGCATCCATGAACATGTGGGCAGATACCAGAAACCCATGTTTCTTATGAGAGGTAGGTGATAGGATCAAATGGTCAGATGTGCTGATGTGGTTGATGCATGTAATTCAATCTCAATCTCATAGATCTATGCTCACGGTGTCAGTCACTGGATGGTCTCATTGAGGCTTGGTTATCAGAATGTCACAAAATGGCTGGAATATTGCAAAATGGGGCTTTCAACAAGCAAACAAATTTCAGACTGTTGCAAAATAGCTGGAATACTGCTGAATTCGGTGTTCAAAAACAACCAACATATTTCAGATTGTCACAAAATAGCTGGAATATTGCTGAATGTGGCTTTCAAAACAAACAAACAAATAAAAAATATATATATGCTCAGGGGTTGGAAAGACGTAAAATTATTAACGTTTCCATAATGTCCATGATTACTCTTCTAAATAAACATGGAACGAGCGACTCAGACCCTCTGTAGATTTCTTGTTCATGATTAAAATATCAGAGACTTTACTTTTTTGGCACATTTTGCAAATATTTTACTTTCACCTCTTAACAGTTTCCGACAAAATTGAAAAGAGATGCAGAGCTACGCTAAAAGGACTACATTTCTGAAAGATCTCTTCAATTTCTTTTAAGTCAAGCAGATTCTTCTACTTATCTATGCCTAAGAAAACCTTCCACCTAATGGTCTCAACGTTCTGCTCGGAAGAGCAGCAGAATTACACAACCCAAAATAACCTACACAGTAATAAAACTGCATATCCTACTTAATGCTTTTTGACATCACAATCTTGGCAATAATGTGAGCTAATTTACAAACTTTTTCCATTGTCTTGTGAGCGTCCCTGAGGGTTCATTACATGCTGTTTCTCTACTCGGACTGCTCCTGAAGTACCAGGGCTGGTGATTACCCCCAAAAAACATTAACATAACTAAATGGATAGACAACTGCATCGAGTACCATGTCCACCGCTCCGTTCCTCACCATCAACGATGATGGATAAGCGTGTTTAATTTACGTCTCTACTTTGGGCGGTCGACAGAGAAAAAAGCAGCGAAGAGACAAACCAGGAAAATCAGGCCTGAGATTCCATACATCACCAATAGTGAGAGTAGTGTTGAGGGCTGGTTGAACCAATGTTATTCACATGACAACTACAATTAAAAAGCATGACCATGACAATGCTGCAACCTAGGCTTGTTGTTACGAAGTTACAGTGGATGGATTGCCAAACTTGGTGACTTAGTTGACGGCATGTGATCATGATGACAGATCAGTGACAGGGTTGCCAGATCTGGACAACGGGCAAAAAGTTGGGTGAGTGAGTGAGTGAGTTTAGCAATATTCAGCAATATTCCAGCTATACGGCGACAGTCTGTAGATTATCAAGTCTGGAACCGACAATCCAGTGATCAACAGCATGAGCATAAATCTGCACAAACAGGAACCGATGGCATGTGACAAACCATGTCAGCGAGTCTGACTGCCCGATCCCATTAGTCACCTCTTATGACAAGCATAGTCAACGTTTATGGCAAGCATGGATTGCTGAAGGCCTATTCTACCCTGGACCTTCTGGATCTCCTACCCTTGGATCTCAAACAGTTGGAATATTGCAGATAGAGAAAATACAAACAAACTTGCTGACATTGTAAATAGCTGTTTTCAGTAGCCACTGTTGTAGTGCTTACCATTATTATCATTACTTACGGACTGTTGCCTGACTCTCTTTGTAAAACCAATGAAATAATTCAAGCAATAAAAACTTGGGGAACTAAACATGAATCTCTTTTCAATACAAATGGTGTAAGTAACTTAATGTGATTCATTTAATTCTATTATCTATAGTATCTAGCTCTTTTTCAGACACCCATGGAACTTGAATGAACTTTAAAATTCCATTTCACAATCCTTCTTTGTCCTACTTGGATGAACTAACACAATGGTATGAATCATGACGAGCTGTCACTTAACTAAACAAAATTTGAACTTAAGTTACATCATAACTCAAGTGAAGTCCAATCTCAAGCCATATCTGAACCCCAGCTAAATCTGAACTTTCCAACATGGCCAATGGCACATGGTTTGACTGCATGGGAAAAGTCATGATCCTTGGTTTTCAGTGAAGCATGGTGCATTTACATGGCCTGTGTGTCACCAGACCACAGATTAAGACAACTAAACATAGTAAAAGGGTTGGCATGGTCCTGAATGGGACTTCACCAAGGATGTGCCGTCAAATCGAACCCACAGCGTGCCTTTTGGAGAATGAAGAGACTCCAGAACTCAGCAGAATTCCGCTTTACTCACACTGTCAGAAGGGCTGTGTGACGCTGCAAACCAGAGTTCTCTCCTGTGTCAGGTAAAGGACCATCCTCGATATCTCCAGGGTATACATTCTGATAAATCACCACTGTATCTTGGATGCATCTAGGGCTCGGCCCAATAATTTTATTACCTCCCTTTGCAGGCTCCGCATTCTTGCAGTAGCCAGTCAGTTAAGCTGCCATTACAGTCGAGCTTGCCAGTGTCAAAAAAGATAGTGGTTGCATCTACGAAGTTTTGTTTGCAGTGTGACTCGCATTTTGGGGAAATCATACATACAAATTGTCAGGTCAGACAAACAATACATGCAAGAGGTCTAACTTCTTTCAGAGTCACTCTGCATGAATAGAGTGGGTAGACACCTGATTGTACAAAAAGCCAGCCAAGGGAGGTACATGTATTGGAATTATCAGGCAGAGCCGTAGATGCATCCAGGGTATATAGTGATTTATCACAGATATTGAGAATGTCAAGGGACATGGAGTTACCACACCTGGTGCACTGAGGACACTTGGGGTGCAAGTGTGACATTACATAAACAAAGTCTGCATATTTGCCAAGTTTTTCCTCAATCTCATCTATCATATTTGTGTCAAAAAGGATAGAAAATTAAATGTTTTCATCCAGTTATTGGCTAGGATACATCTGAAGCTGCTGGGCTGAACATCCTTACACCTGGTGCCATCACAGATTATCAGTGATTCATTCATAGAATTTTCACAACTATTTTTCTTTTTACATCAAAATATTTCTTATCCAAATGTTTCTATGTTTAGGAAAATAATTAAATTTTATTGATCAACTTGTAATCCTAATCAAATTGCATATTTTACATCAAAGCGAAACATCTGTCACAAAATAAGCATCCGATTAAGTCCTAATTGTCTGGATCTTTACGTCTGTTTGAAGTATTTCAGTAATATTTAGGAGTGACAAACATAAAGGAACCATTTGATGTCAACTCCTGTAACATCAGAAACACAATGTTTCAGAGTACATTCTTACTTATTCATCAGGTGCGGGCGGTGAAGTTCCTAGAGGTAAAAGCATTCACTCGTCACCCTAAAGACCCAGGTTTGATATCCAACATGGGTACAATGTGAGAAGCCCACGTCAGTGTCCCCCACCATGATATTATATATTGCCAAATGCAGAGTAAAAACCTCATTCACTCACTTTTTCTCTCGCTCACTCACTTACCCTGGTTAAAGAGGTAGCATACCCACGTGGAAAAAGAGACAACCAGAGATTCGAGCCAACCCCAAAGAGTAGCTTCAAGGACCAAACTTTATATATGTAAGTAGGCTGAACATAAAATAAGTAATTAACAAAATACTATGATGATGGATTCTGAGAATGATAATAAGACACTAACCATGAGTAAGTTTTAATTCCACATACCTCCAACACCAGATTTCCATACTATCAGCATCATCTTTCTCTGGTGTCTTTTAGGCAAAAAGGTATATAATTGATGAAAACACGTCTCTGTCTATATATTAGATTGTTCATGAAATTCAAATTTCTTAGTTTCTCAAACTGACATAGTTTAAGGCCCAAAATAGTAAAATCCGTAGCAACTACAATAAAATAATAGAGGCTGGTATGTCTGGACAAGTAAGGTATTTACAGATTCACAAACTTCCTCTTCATCAGGTGAATGAAAGAAAGGAGGCAGGTATAGTACTACTTCCAAAATTGATGACTTTCAACTTTTGGGGCATGCCTTGAATGCTTGACATTCATCCTTAATTCCAAACACTCACTAAAGCAATCCGTGTCACCCACCTGCATAGTTCTCCATGGTTTCACTGAAAGATATCATAGATTCCACTAAATCCTCTCCCCAAATGTATTGTACATACACACCTGCTGAATATCACAACACATTTAACCACTGACTACACTGTGCTGCCTTTTCAAAGCCATTTATTAAATATTCATCCCCATGCCTTACTCATTCCTAAACAGCTCGCAATAATCTGATTTATTCTACTCATGACCAAAACCAACAGTTTATAGAAAACAACACATTTTAAAACAATATAATGGAATTTCATCAGAATTCATCACAATATCTGACGGATTAATGGAGTTTTACCTTCTTTGTGAAGCTGGCTGAGAATGACTTAATGTGATGGTGTTTGGTTCAGTGAACTCGTCTCAGCGCTGGAGACAGAACCCAGTCTGAATCATTAACATTCAAAGGGATGAAACAGCACCCTTATGCCCTACATACTAATGGATGCACAGTAATCAGATCACGCCACAATCACGGCGATTTAACATAAAGTTTTCATGCTTGATATAAGGATGTTTAAGCGTATCTTTGTTGGTATTAATTTGTAATGTGAACACAACCATTTTGCTGAAAATATACAACACTTTAAATAATTGACATTGGTGTTGTGAGTCATAGTCACTTTGCAGTGAAAATGTACAGATGAATTTCACTTTAAACCAAAAAGTAAATGAAATAAACTGAAATTAAGATTGCTGATCCTTATCATTTTCCCATGCCAATTGAAAACTGAAGTCTCAATATTTATGCGACTTAGGATACAAGCTGTTTAACAAACCATCACAGTTTCAAATCACATTTTTTGTTTGTATGACAAGGTCGTAAGCACATGAAATAATCAAATGAAACACTGACAACAAATGGGAGCGGTCTTAGTTACCGTTCATCATGCAACCGCACATACATTTCTTTCACTGTTCCAACTACTGCGCTTACCCCCTTGTATGACAAACCAGTAATGACAATTGGAATCCATGATCATTTGTTAAACACCTTTTGTCCTAAGTTCAATAAAATTAGATTTTCATTTGGCATGGGCAAATTATGACGATTCGCAACCTTAGTTTCACTATGTTTGGTTTGCTTTGTTAGTTTAACGTTAAATAGATCAGTACGTTTTCACTGCAGACAGACTATTAAAGATGAGATTCTCTTGGGGAAAAATTGATTCTGGTAATAATATAGTCCATGAAATTCTGTCCATATTCTTTGACGACCATTAGAAGTGATAATACCAGCTTACCAAAACACAATATATGTTCTTTGTGTAAGTATGTTGTATGAAAAATTGAGACATAACAAGTTTGCCATATGTATTTAGAAGATTAACTCTACACTTTACAAATGATGTTTACTTGTGAAGAACTGGGTTAAAAATGATCTTCAGTAACCCATGCTTGTCATAAGAGGCAACTAACAGGACCAATGCTCATGCTGTTGATCTCTATATTATCCAGTCCTGACTTGATTATTTACTGACACCATATAGCTGCAATATTGCTGAGTGTGATGTAAAGCTAAACTCACTCACAAATGACATTTCCCCTTTCTAATTGATTGACAGAAGAGAGAAAATACAGCAGAAGTGAATTTTCTCTCGTGTTGTTTTCAGTGTGTATGAACCTGCTTACAAATAGACCAGGGATCACAATCAGGGTGAACCTGATTTCAGATCAATGATCAAAATCATAATGGACATGGATGAACTTAGCTTCAAACCCAAGGTCAAAATCAGGATACATCTAGCCTTCTACTGATCAAGGGCAGATCTGGTTTCTAGAAAGAATCAAAATCAGGATGAATGAACAAACACTTTGACCACTAGAACACCCCACCAAACCCTAGGTTCAGTGGACTGAAGGTAATCACCCATCTATGCAATACAAGCATCAGCATCTTACGCCACAAAACCTTTGTAACCCTCCTGTCATCTGAGTGGGCCTTCTAAACCTATCCCCTGTTATCTGAGTTGGCTGGCCTTCTAAGCCTACCCTCCTGTCATCTCAGTGGGCCTTCTAAGCCTACCCTCCTGTCATCTCAGTTGGCCTTCTAAGCCTACCCTCCTGTCATCTGAGTGGGCCTTCTAAACATATCCCCTGTTATCTGAGTTGGCTGGCCTTCTAAGCCTACCCTCCTGTCATCTCAGTTGGCCTTCTAAGCCTACCCTCCTGTCATCTGAGTGGGCTTTCTAAACCCACCCTCCTGTCATCTGAGTGGGCCTTCTAAGCCTACCCTCCTGTCATCTCAGTGGGCTTTCTAAACCCACCCTCCTGTCATCTGAGTGGGCCTTCTAAGCCTACCCTCCTGTCATCTCAGTGGGCCTTCTACGCATACCCTCCTGTCATCTCAGTGGGCCTTCTAAACCTATCCCCTGTTATCTGAGTGGGCCTTCTAAACCCACCCTCCTGTCATCTGAGTGGGCCTTCTAAGCCTTCCCTCCTGTCATCTCAGTGGGCCTTCTAAACCCACCCTCCTGTTATTTCAGTGGGCCTTCTAAGCCTACCCTCCTGTCATCTCAGTGGGCATTCTAAGCCTATCCCCTGTTATTTGAGTTGGCCTTCTAAGTCTACCCTCCTGTCATCTGAGTGGGCCTTCCAAGCTTACCCTCTAAGCCTATCCCTTGTTATTTGAGTGGGCCATCTAAGCCTACCCTCCTGTTAACTGAGTTGGCCTTCCAAGCTTACCCTCCTGTCATCTCAGTGGGAATTCTAAACCCACCGTCCTGTTATCTCAGTGGGCCTTCTAAATCCACCCTCCTATCATTTGAGTGGGCCTTCTAAGCCTACCGTCTTGTCATTTGAGTGGGACTTCTAATCCTACCCTCCTGTCATTTGAGTGGGACTTCCAGGTCTACCTTCCTGTCATCTGAATGGGCCTTCGAAGCCTACCCTCAATTTATATGAGTTGGCCTTCCAAGTCTACCATCATGCATAGTGATATCGCTATTCTTGTAAGAAAAAGTTTACAATACCGCTATTCTGAATAACATATGATGACCACCTGCATAATTGATTTTTTCTGTACAACAGATTACAAAGGACAATTATTTCTTAAAACTTCAGTCAAACATGCCTGATCGTTATGGGTTCAATCTGTGTGGAATGACATCTGTTGGAACAGATTTACGGGAAGTAATGCCAAATATCAGTTTTAAGCCCTACAATAATATTAATTAAAAATGTAGACAGCTGACATTGAAATATGGCCATAACTGTTTATCTTCTTTACACCCAGCTCACAATTCTGAAAAATCATTGATGCTATCAAAGTGTGAAGAAATAAAATTTGTTCAAAAAGTTTTCAAATTTTAGCTTAATTATTATTTTAAACTATCCACTCATTCATGCTAGATTGTTCACACAGTGTATTAACTGTCTAAACTGACTTTGTTCTTTTGACACAGCATCTAAAACTGATATTTTAACATTGCATTTTAGTCTAAGATTTAAACAGAGTACTTTAACAATGCATTGTAAACTAGTATTTTATCAACACATTTTATACGTTGTATCTGTTAAAATAGATCTGTGTCACACTTCCACCTTGACCTTTTATTTTATCACAATATTTTGACATCGTATTTTGCTATTATCTTTCTATTTCTTTTATTTTTTGGGGGGTATTTTAACCCAGACAACCAAGTGCTCCCAGTAAATAAAGTGACTCATGTCACCTGCACAACCCTAGAATGCAGTTACTGAGGAACCCCAGTGCCTCCGCAGTAATCCTAATGTACAAAGGAACTCAAGGGTCACAAAAAACATAAGTGCCCTCAGTAAACCATGTTTCACTAATAACCCAAAATACCCCACTTCTCCTCAGTAGCCCTAATGACCTAATCAACAAAGCAACCCAAATACACTGACTATCCTACTGACCACAGTAACCCCTGTGTTCAGTAACCAAAGTCACCTTCACTAACCCTCATGTTTAAACAACTTTCCTTTTCTTCTCCTCTAAATTGTGAAGAAATCATGACATTATATCTCATTGTGATTCTCATATTATTGACATCAATTGTTTTAAAACAGCTGTCATGGTGGTGGGACAGAATGCAGTTAAATGTTTGCTCATTATGCTGAAGGTCTGGGTTTGATTCTCCACATGGGTGCAATGAAGCGGATTTTTTTGTCTCACCTGCAGTGATATTGCTGGAATACTGCTAAAAGCATTGTAAAACTCACTCTCCAAAAACAGATGTCATGTGACTTAAATGTGTACCATTAATATTATTAACACTTACAAGGGCAAAGAATAACATCTTTCAAAAACTACCTGTTCCTATGGCAACAAAAGTCACATAAGCATTAAAAATAAAATAAGCACATACGAACCTTCTCCACCGGAAACTTGAAGAAGACTAACAGCACATTGAAGGCTGTGCTCACAAAAGCAAACAAAATCTGCTGTCTATAATAATCACAAACATCTTCTTTGAATTCCGTGGAGAGCTGTGCGTAACGCTAACAACACCAGTTCCCTAACACTTCCGCCAATTATATCTTCCCCCACGCCATATTCTAGCCCTTTACTGATGTCTCGTCACACACCTAGCTAGCTTCAGTTTCACAAATATTGAAATAACAATAAAAACTTGGCAATCACCTAATAATGTGAGCCTCTCTGATTTATGAATGATGACCGGAACCTAATGAAGCAATTTCGTCTACAAATAAAATAATTTCCTCACAGTCTGCCATGGCTTCCTTCTTAAGCAAACATTTAGTTTACCCACTGTCTCTTGTTCAGATACGGCCATGATCTATTTTCCTGATCCCTGTACAAAAATGACATGCAAAACCAACACAAATTTGACTGCTGTATCCTTATTGAATGTGTCAGCCTCATCCACTCTTAAATAAGCATCAAATAAGACGATACTATCTCTGTCTGCTTCCCAGATCAAAACCTACCCTTGACGCCACTATCCTGCAAAGTCCATGGCGGCAAACACATTTTAATTTGATTCTATCTGCCCTTGGAAGTCAAAAATAAACTTGATGATGCATGATGTCTCCCTTAGATACATTATATTTTCAATATTTCATTGATTGGTATCAGGAAGTTTGGAGTTTGTATTTCACTTTGGAGGGACTAGCTGTGACAGTTATGTGGCTGGGAGATAATGCGTGTATCCCTGACATCATCACTGGGGTGAGTACGATTTGTATCAACCAAGCATGCACTCACGTGCAGGTTTCCACTTTTAGAAAAACAGACTTTGTGATATATATGTCAATTTTCTTCCTTGCAGAACATGTACAAAAATTTATGAGTTTATCATGTGATTTAAACAACATGACACCATGGAGGCAGCTACCGTGTCAAGAAGTCTCCTTACTCGAATATAAATTATATTGTTAGCTGATTTTAAACATTTGACAGAAAACCGTTGCCAGTCATGACAAGTCTGGCTTTTATATTTATCACTTTGATTTTATTTAGGGGGGAATGGGGTGGGGTTTGGGGTAACCAGTTATGATCAGGCAGGATTTTCAGAAGACAGTAAACAGGACAAAACCACATTCTGCACATCTGTGTTTGTATTTTCTTTTTCAAATTAACTTTAATTAGACAGTGACAACAAAGTTGCTCTCCAAACTTTTACCTTCTGTACATTATTTAAGAAAGATTGTGAAGCAAGGTATTAAATTATGCTATTAAAGTACAATCTCTTAGATCCATGTTTTAATAAAAGTATAGACACTGAAATGAAATCACTAATACATTAATGATGAAAAAAAAACACTTCCAAACCAAAGCAACATTCATCTTAAACAACAAAACCTACAACAAAAGTCTCAACAAAAATACTCCTTGTAACTAAGGTAATCTCTGATACTTCAAAATATTTACAAATAATAACCAAGGGGATTCAGTCCCTCACAATGTTTTTTTTTTTCAGCATTGCGTTCGCATGACAGGATTCAAACACTATTAGTGTAACAAATTTCCAATAGGACTCCATGATAGGCTATAAACAGCATGTTTTATTTGCATTAACATAACAAGACAAAATTGTGAAGGCTCACCAATCATCAACACCGGTTCCCAAGTTAAACTGAACAACAATTAATGAAAATAGTAAATAAACGTGTGCATTAAACTTGGTAATACACCTCTCCTATGAACAAATATGTCATTACCCAAATCGACCAAAAAAAAAGAATACAACTAATGAAAATAGAGTTCCTAGGTGAACAAACATGGTGTGTGACATGCTGTGCTTGAAAAAAACTTTTAGAGTTAAATTTTTAAATTTGGGTTAATTCTTCCAATATCAAATATCATATTCAAAGTCACCTTAGATGGATGGACAGATAGAATTTCTAGAACTATATACCTCCAACCGAAACAGTCCAAGACACAAAACTTAAGAAGGTGACAACTGACAATAACATGCCATTGATGATTGAGGCTTGTTTACTTCCTGACATTCATATCACAAGAAAAAAATACTAACAGAAAAATATTTCCTTCATTAACATAAAGCAATTTTCTATTGTTCCAAATTACACAAAGCTAGCAAAACTCAACTGACATTTGATGTAATTATCCTGATTTCTTGAACCCAAGCAAAGATTGCTAATGGTTTTGACCAAAAACATTTATAAGTTGGTTTTAACAAAACTGGTTTCACATGACAAAAACATGTTATTTTGTTTTATAAATACTTTTAGGAAATATTAGTTACAATTGTCATTGGTCTTAAAATTGACATTTGAATTCTTATATGTACCCCAAGGAGGCCTTCTTCTGAAAAAGATTTAGGGACTAATATTAAATGAAGATATTTTTATCTTGCAGATGTGCACTGCTGGTGAAATAATATCTTAACATAACTGTTTACATTAATGATGACAATTATGTGAAAAAGACTTCATGTAAATATCATAAAAGATCATAAATAACATGCCTGATGATAAGCAAATATTTATGATAGAAATTTTATTCCTAATGTATACGCAATATATACTAGCATTTCCTATTCTCATGGTACTGAAAAAAACACTACAAACAGTTCTTGTCGTATGTGCGCTTGTTTTTAAATGAAGAGATTCACCTTGAAACATCTGCATCTATCCACTGCTTGATCCATCAGGTGTATTATCTCTCTTGAGCTCGATGAAAACCATGGCTGTCCACTGCTGACTTTTCAAGGCGTCTACCATTCTCGTATCATAAAGAGGAAGTAACGTTGTGAAGTGTAAGGAAGAGGAATCCTGTCAGAAAGGGCGGGAAAAAGTTACAATTTGTCCAAGTTGGTTGAAATTCACAAATATTCATTATACTGCAAAATTTTGATAATTCTCAAACTTGGGCCACTTCCTAGTTACCAGTCAATGACCTAAATAACCGCTAAGTATCACGTATTGGCGATCTTGGCATAAAATGTGTTTACCGCAAGAATAGGAAAACCCTGAAAATAGCAGACGGCCCTATACCAAAGCATGCCTAATAATCTTTGGCTGGAGTTTGATTCCCCACATGGGCACAATGTATGAAGCCCATTTCTGGTGTTCCCCCGTGATAGTGCAGGAATATTGATAAAAGTGGTGTAAAACTCAATCACTCACCATTATACTCTCTTTTTAACTTATCAAGAAGGTATATCCAAGAATGGAAATGTAAAGTGTAGCAGGTAGATGATAAATTCTTTAAGTGTCATTTTAAAGTTGGGAGGTGGAATACTGAACACACTTTATTGACAATAAACTTTAAAGATAACAACCTTTCTGGATAACAACTTGGCACTCATGAAATATGAGAAGTTGTTATCTTTAGTTTTAACCAGTAATAATACGGATACAAGATGGAACGAATGTCTACGCATCAGATTGTGGTGCTGCAGTTATGTATCAAAGTGACTGAGTGAGTTTAGTTTTATGCTGCACTCAGTAACATTCCAGCTATATGGCAGCCGTCAGCAAATAATTGAGTCTGGACTACACAACCCAGTGATCAAGAGCATGAGCATTGATATACACACTTGGGAACCGAGGACGTGTCAACCAAGTCAGCAAGCCTGACCACCAGATCACCTCTTACGGCAAGCATGGGTTACTAAAGACTAATTATAACCCATCCCTCTATCAAAACAACATACAGTCACACACAGTTTTGTCCAGTTAGATGTGTCAGACCTACAGTTGTGCCATGGTGAAGATTGCTCCCTGCATAATCCTTCTTTTCATCAAAATATCTTACCAGCAATGTTGAACCTTGGATGGCATGAACCATTTCTGTATGTCCCTTCAACACAAACATAACTGACAGTAAGACAAAGTGGCCTAGATTGAGAGAGTAACAATAACTATAAATGTAAAGAAGTAACTGAAGTTGTTCCTCTTTCTGACGATCCCCCAAAATGTTTTTGAGCAGAAAGTGCTGTTAAGCCTATGCTCGGGAAGATCTGAAAGTGTTTGATGCATTACATATTTTCTCCTTTACCTCACATGTTGGCCAAATCAGACCCACTGAAAGCATTTCCTGCAGAAACGGTTATGTCACTGGAGTGAAACATCAATTATATATTTGCATATAAATAAAGCATTTTATCTTTTTATAATGCCCAAGCGTCACATTTTGCAAAAGAATTGTTTCTGAAAGTCAGGGGCAGATACAGCGTTTTGAGAAAGGGGGTGCACATTACTGAGAAAAGAAGTGTTGCACACTTCATTTTCATCCAAGTTTCAATGGTCAGTTAAGAAAGTTTCAGGACGAAAAGTGGGAATGTGTACCCGAGCATGCATGCACACACACACACACCACCCAGACCCTTCTGGACCCGCCTATGTGGCTACTCATGATTCTAGTGGGGCATATTTACTTCCAGATTTATACAGACATTTGCTGAAGACTTCTACTTCCGATAATGTCTTTGACTTCAAGACTAACCAGTTGTTATTCGTGGCAGTGTCATAGTTTAAGAGTGAAATAATTCTCCACTTCTGTTGAGAAATGCTGAAGTGACATCATCACATGCAAAACAAGAATTTCCACTCTGGTTTAAGAGTTTTGAGTGAGTGATTATGGTGTTCCATCTCTTCAAACAATATTCCAGTAATATCACAATATGAGAAACCTGGAATAATGGTAGCCTCCATACATTGTATACTTTGTCTGTCATGCAAACCCTGAAAAAATATATCCAAACAGGGGAAACAAGTCTAGAAATAGAGTAACAGCTAATCTCTGAAATGAACATAATTTACAGGAAATGAAAGTTTGTAAATCAAAATTATAAATGCAATTTAAAGGAGCCAAGAGACTTTCTCCATTCCTGAAGCTGTGGAATTCTAGACTTGCCACATTTTCTAGACTTGAGTGGGGTTTCTTGATATATTTGCATCAGGGTCTGTATGACAGAAAGGTCTACAATATAAAGTTAGTCCTGACTACCACAGTCTGTGGCCTCCTTTTTAATATATTTTATGATCATAATTTTTTCTATAAAGTATGTTAATTTCTCAGACCAGATTTTAGTCTAATTACACACCATATGTGGAAATAAACTTGGGTCTTCATTGTGACTCACAAATCAATTAACTCACTGAACTATTAAGATACAGTCAAGTTCCAGTCCATATCTGAAAGAAAAGATCAGTAATAGGGTCTGAAATTAACAAAGAAAATTTATATTTATATCTAATATTTCATAATGGATGAAGTGTTGTAACCATTTTGATTATTTAATTTGGAGATTTATTTATCAGCATTACAGACACAGTATGTCTGTAACAGCTGGTGGATCGACATTTCTGCAATTTGGGTTCATTTTCTGAAAAAGATGCGACCCTCCATTTATTATATTTTATGAGGATAATTTAGCATCTGTCTGCTTTCTGTAAACTATTTTCTTTTCAGAAAGTGAGATGTTTGTCTGGACATTTTCTTCAAACAATATTTTTCAATTTGAAAACAGTCATGACAAATATCAGCTCTCACCAAACATAATAGTCAGGAACCAGTCTGTTACATCAAGTTATCCTGGAAGAGCTGAGAATGCTAAAGTGTTTGCTGACAGTCCCAGTAAACCTGTCCAATCTCGAGACAAAACCAAACACAACACGAAATACTACTTAACTAAACTGTTATGACAGCCATTTTACAGCACAAGATCTTCAAACCCTATTTCAGGAAAATTGAGCAATGAAAAAAATAGGTCCATTTCACTGACTTCCAGTCAGGTCTTTGAGCTAAGGACCCTGTAGCTGTACTGTGAATTTGCATGTGAAAAGATAAAAGATTTAGAAGTATTATGAGGACTGCTTGTCATTTATTTCATAAAACACAAACAAACCTGTTAACTTTGGCATCTTAAAATAGGGTATGTCCGGTAATTGGAAACCCATGCTGTATTTACCGATTAAACAATTCTTGTAGGGTTTTATCAAAACACAAAATCAGAGGAACTTTTTAAGCATCAAAATACAGAAGGCATGAAACCATAAATCATATCCCAATTTGCAAAAATCCATAGTATACTAAAGTTACAAAGTTAGTGAACTTATTCAAACAAAAATATTTTTCGACCAAAAGGAAATGGCTGGTGGGTGTAAATCTGCTTGTGAAATAATTCTTGGCAATATTGAGCAGTAAATTGCATCAAAGTGACACAAGTATGGCATGCTGGATTAACATCGCAAGCTCCATTTACCACCTGATGACACAGATAAACTGGAAGCAGTCATGTGGAAGATATTCTCTGCTGAAACAACATTTAACTTTCGCTTGATTGGTGAGTTAAACTGGGGCTATTTACATGCGTAAAGGACCATTACCCTGGTGAAAAATGGCAGCACGGATTGGAATGCTTTGGTGGAGCAACAACATTAATATTGGCCCAGGATGTTCAACACTGCTCGCTTTGGAGGAGATTTATGTCATTAATTATCATCAGTGAAAGTAGTTGTGTGATTTATCAAACTTGCTGTTTCTTGGGATGTAAAACTGATATGGAAGGTTAATATTAGTGGTTATTATTTGCACATTTTCAGTAATGTATTAATTGTGTTATGAGAATACATCTAGAGGTCGTGGAGTTGTGACAGGGTCAAGACAGGAGTGTTTATGTGTGGCTCTTGTGTGTGTGTGTAACCATTCATGCTGCATTTCAGATTTGTTATGGATTTTTTAAAACATACAGAAAGAAAAACATAATATTGAAATTTAAAAGCAAAAAAGTCACATCTTGCACAGAGGATTTAAGCTAAAATTTAAATAGAAAACAAATTGTAACATTATTCATTGTTTTCTACACAAGGACGAGCAAGCATAGTTATTGGGCATTTAATGTTATCAGTAGAACAACTATTTTCCATAGCTGTTTATGTCAAAACAAATACTGAAATACAAATACTGATTATTGACTGATCTGTAATTTTTCTTCTGGCTGACATTTCAGATACTTTCTCTACCTCTTGCGTTATCATATTAACTATAGTATTAGTGATCAGGTGGACAAGAGATTGTTTTTTAATGCCCTTAACAGCAACATTTAAGCAGACACTAGAATTGAGTGAGCGAGTTTAGTTATACACCGTTTTTAGCAATATTCCAGTACTATCACGCTGGAACACCAGATATGGGCTTCACACACTGCTCCCATGTCGGCACCTGGGTCTTCTCAGTGAGCAAACACTTCAACAACCGGACTAACACGCTATCCAAATTATCCAATGTGGAATGGGTACTGAGTGAGTGTGGTTTTTCACCCCTTTTAAGAATGTTCTGCAATATCACATTCTTGGACACCAGAAATGGGCTTCACATACTGTGGGAACTTGAACCCTGGTCTTTGGAATGGCAAGCAAATATTTTAACCACTACATAAGACTATGTTCCATTCCAAATTAGTTATTGGATCTTGCATTTTTCAAGGAAATTCAGCTATCATTTTGTCCACTGTTGAAAATAACGGCATCATAAAAGGAAGCTAAGATGGAACAGGGAAAGTTCAGTCATGTATCATACACCGTGCATCAATGTGGGTGGGTGGAAGACAATAGGTTGACACGACAACAATTACAAGTCAGCGTGATGTCCTTGGTGAAAGCACACCAGTGGACATAATTAGATTGTCCAGCTCCACAGTTGATTAAACATACCATTAATGGCTTTAATTAGCTAATTAAGTCTCCAGGCAGTCTATGACCACTGTAGGTCAGTATTGGAGAGCACCCCCTGCCAATTACTGTCCGCCTAGCCCCACTGGGCCACCAGAGAGAAGAGACAGGGCCCTCAACAATCAAGTCACTAATCTGCAGGAGCAACAAACTGTCATTCCAAATGTCCATGCCTTCCATTGTCTCTTTCACACATACAGATATACCCAGGCATATACCTTGAGACCTGTGTTAGAGAGTCCCTTGGACTCATGCTCTTAATTTTCAGCAGCTCCGTATGACAATATGATGTCCCAGACACTCACATATTAACACTGTTTTTGTTTTGTGTATAATGATCATCCCTTAAATTGTTACTAATCAATTTAAAATGATACCATAACTCACCTATTGGCAAACTTATCATTACTTGATTGGAATTTGTATGAAAAGTACTTGGACTGTTTCTGCGTCCTTGTAGATGCACCAATAAATTTCTTTGCGTCCATTGTTAATTTTTACATGCAAAGGGCATAGAAATTCGCATCCCATAGATCTGTGTACACCTGATAAATATAAGGGACTGTTCATAATTTATGGCTAGTGGGGGTGATGATTTTTAGGAGCAGTCACCCATTTTCTTCTGTGGAGGTAGGGGTGTCATCAGTTTTGTACACATGCTCTGGAGGATGGGTCACTGATTTTGTACACATGCTCTGGAGGATGGGTCACTGATTTTGTACACGTATGATAACCAGGGGGTTCACTTACTTTGTACATTAACTGTTCTTTTTTTTTAATGCTGTTGGTTGTTGGGTGTCATTTACATTGTACATGCAACTCCATAAAAATCATCATTATCCCCCAGCCATAAATTATGAATGGTCCCTAAAGGCAAGAATTTGTGGATATCAACTTCTTTACTTGTGGATGTTTGAGTACATTCTTACTGCTTCATCAGGGTATGCTGTGGAGGTGAAACTCTGAAGACTGAAAGCACTGAATATACAATGCCATTTAGAAAGTGAATGAGTGTGTATGATTTTACACCAATGTTAGCAATATTCCAATAATATGATAGCAGGGGACATCAAAAATGGGCTTCATACATTGTACCTATGTGAGCAATTGAACCTGGATCCTTGGCATTATGAGCAAACACTTTAACCATGAGGCTACCCCACTGTCCCTGGATACATGTAAGGGAACACAACTCTCCACAACAATATGATGTGTTTGGAAGTCCAGCTTACCCTTGTCTTCTGTACAAAATAAAAACCAAGTAGTCCATGAGAAAGAAGGGAAGAAGTAAAGAGGCAGAACTGACATGGAAGGAACAGGATGAAGGAGAAGGATGGATAAAGAGAGAGAGAGAGAGAGAGAGAGAGAGAGAGAGAGAAGGAATGAGGTAAAGAGGCAGAATAGACAACGGGAAGATGATGATGAAGAAGATGGGGTGGTGTTGAGGGAAGTAAGAGTGGGGAAGGTAGGGTAACAAGGAGTAGAACTAGAGAGAGAGAGAGAGAGAGAGAGAAAGAGAGAGAGAGAAAAGGGGCAGGAGGGAGTGAGAAAGAGTAGAAGGGAAGAAGGATCATACAGTTACACAAGTTTTCAAGTTATATTTTGAAGACTTCCCAAAGTTTCTTAGGTTCAGTTACAAAACATATCCTGCTGAGGTGACCTGCATACTCTGATACCTCCAGACCTCCCATATACTCTTTCCGCTGGAGTCATTGGTTTCAACAAGTTCTAAAATTTATTATGTTAACAATGACAGAAGTGACATATTTCTAACCACAAGACTTCCCCCATTATGTTCACAGTCACCAGAATCAATGGCAAGTGCCACACAAGCCTTCTTAACATGACAAGCCACTTGTTAAAGACGCATAGAGCCAACTAGCTCCTAAACTGCCTTTTCTTAATGATGTCTTCACTGAATATAATAGTATAAGCACCAATTATTTTCTAGCTTGGCCAAAAAGTCACGTCATAATTGCCGTTCAGCCTATCCTTGCCAAGGGGAATAAGAATCTTTTGAAGTCAAGATTTCATCCGAAATATCTCTCGCCTCTCCCAGTTTACCTCTCAAACCTCTGATTCTAATCTTAAAAATTTTACAGATCGGCTGACAACCATGGCTAATTTGCCACTTTGGCCAGAAGCTTTGCAGGAATTCCTCGAAACTTTTCACACTAATTAGACCCCTGTCTAAATAAAAGGCTTTCTATCAATTTCCCAATAGTGCGGCTAACAAGGCGTCCATGTATAGCCTCCTCTTTAATTACAGCCAATTTTCTCATGCTTCTAGTTAGCTCAACATATGGTGCGCTGCTCTCGTCAAGTAAATCACCCGAGTGGCGGAATCGCAGGCAAAAATGGCTATTTAGTAGCCTGTTAATGCACGAGAAGTTTCCTTGTTATCCGCTTAGTTTTTATACAAATCTTTGCGTATGTTGAGAAACGATGCGCCTCTGTGAATGGGATTGAAATGAGAACAAGCTTGTTAGTGAAGCTGACACGGGTACTTACATGCCAATCTCCACTACGAGGATATGAAAATTCACACCAATTATCGTAATTAGGAACATGTTAATTTGTACTCAAAAGGCCTCATTGTCTTTGACGGTATCATTATAGGCTTGAGAGACATGGATCAAAGCGACATCAGTAGAATTGATGAAACTGATTACTGATAGTTATCACCATTAAACTGGGAATGTTTTCTTAATAATCCATGTACGAAAGAAAAAAATTAACTCGTTTCGCACATGGGATTGAAGCTATGGATGAGCACGACTCTAAAAGCCATTTCACCACGTGACCTTGGTAGCTAACTTCCAAGAATAAATACTTTGTTGCGTGTTTCTGTACCAGTCATGATTTCATTCATTTATGAAAAGACAGCAAATGAAATAATCAAGCAAATAAATTGAATCCTGTTTCTTTTAATTGCTCTTGTTAAAATGTATAATTTGTCTGATTTTCCATGTGAGTCTGTGTTTAATGAGCAAAAACCAGGTCCAATCAGAATGGCATACAACACAGTACGCTGCTGACAATGAATATGAATACACAATGACATTTAGAAAGTGGTCAATCGTAATGTTATTTTTGGGGATAGTACTTTCTCAGTAAAGTGCAGATTTCAAGTACTTTTGCTGGGTTGAGAGAGTGAGAGAGTCAGTGAGGGCTGGTGAGAGATAGAGAGAGTAGTTTAATGAAAGAAGAAGGAGTAGCTTCATGGGTGAGTGACTGAGTAAAAGTGTGAGGGGCACAGTGATAGCAGGTGAATGAGAGAGAGAAAAAAGAGAGAGAGACAGTGAGAGAGTAGCTTAATAGGTTGAATGTGCTTAATGGGCTGCATGGTTGACTAAAACTGAGAGACGCACAGTGAGAACAAGTAAATGAGACAGAGAGGTAGAGTGGCTTAATGGGCTGCATGGTTGATTAAATCTGAAAGAGGGACAGTGAGAACAAGTAAATGAGAGAGAGTGTCTTAATGGTTGAGTATGAGTGAGAGAGGCACAGTGAGAACAAGTGAATGAGAGAGGTAGAAAGACTTAATGGGTTGCATGGTTGACTAAAACTGAGAGATGCACAGTGAGAACAAGTGAATGAGAGAGAGAGTGAAAGACTTAATGGGTTGCATGGTTGACTAAAACTGAGAGATGCACAGTGAGAACAAGTGAATGAGAGAGAGGTAGAAAGACTTAATGGGTTGCATGGTTGACTAAAACTGAGAGATGCACAGTGAGAACAAGTGAATGAGAGAGAGGTAGAAAGACTTAATGGGTTGCATGGTTGACTAAAACTGAGACACACAGTGAGAACAAGTGAATGAGAGAGAGAGAGAGGGGTAGAAAGACTTAATGGGTTGCATGGTTGACTAAAACTGAGACACACAGTGAGAACAAGTGAATGAGAGAGAGGTAGAAAGACTTAATGGGTTGCATGGTTGACTAAAACTGAGACACACAGTGAGAACAAGTGAATGAGAGAGAGGTAGAAAGACTTAATGGGTTGCATGGTTGACTAAAACTGAGAGATGCACAGTGAGAACAAGTGAATGAGAGAGAGGTAGAAAGACTTAATGGGTTGCATGGTTGACTAAAACTGAGAGATGCACAGTGAGAACAAGTGAATGAGAGAGAGGTAGAAAGACTTAATGGGTTGCATGGTTGACTAAAACTGAGAGATGCACAGTGAGAACAAGTGAATGAGAGAGAGGTAGAAAGACTTAATGGGTTGCATGGTTGACTATAACTGAGACACACAGTGAGAACAAGTGAATGAGAGAGAGGTAGAAAGACTTAATGGGTTGCATGGTTGACTAAAACTGAGACACACAGTGAGAACAAGTGAATGAGAGAGAGAGAGAGAGGTAGAAAGACTTAATGGTTGTGTGGTTGACTAAAACTGAAATAGGCACAGTGAGAGCAAGTGAATGAGAGAGAGACGTAGAATTGCTCAATGGGTTGTGTGGTTGAGTAAGGGTGAGAGAGGCAGTGAGAACAAGTGAATGAGAGAGAGGCGTAGAGTAGCTTAATGGGTTGAGTGGTTGAACAAACAAGAGTCCTACTCTGCCATTACTATTCAAGGTGACAGTTTCAGAACAAGCCAAGAAAACCTGTCTGTCATAAAAAGGCAACTGTTGAATGTGTATTGTAGAATACTGTTAATAAGTGATAACAAGAATAATAATATAACATAATAATATATTATTATATTCTACTAAATAAATCAAAGAGCCCTGATTCTTTCCTACGGTTTACTACAGCAAGGCAGAGGAACCACAATAAAATTAAAATACCCATGATATATTTATTATAGCAATATGAAAGAATCAGGTTTCTTTATTGGGATAGTATCCAAAGCTTAAATTCACTTAAAGCACTCACAATATGTTATGTACATACATATGGCTACATCGAAGATGAATTTCCCCTCTAACTTGGGGGAACCAACTGCAAACCTTATGCAAATGAACTGCAGGAGGATCATGCATAAAATTGCTGATAAGCATGTGCAAATATCGTGCATGTGAACAACTCCGTTTGGGCGTTAAGTTTTGTTAAGAATTCACCAATTTTGACTGTTTCATCATTTGTTGAATTCATGACAATAGCCTTTTCAAAGTTGTGTATTTGTTTTACAATACATCAGTTCATGTGTAAACAGTCCCTTCAAACAGTATGGAATATTTTGCAAAATCTCATTTAGGACAGTTGACTTGAATAAGTGGCAACATTTACACTAGTGAGTTTAAACTTTTGATTGGTAGTATATTATGTTATACTACACATCATGCCGGCAACAAAGTCTGGAAAGAAATAACTAACATGAACTGATGTTCCATCCAAAGAACACATAAAGATGCGATCTATTCTTACACGAGACACAAAATAGTGAAATTACTCCATGTCATTTACCATTAGCAGTGAAAGAAACAGTCAATGTAAAATAATCCCACATTCACAAGAAGACACTTACAAGGACAGATCATGAACTTCAATCAGCGTCAAATACAATCAGCAGAATCAACGCTGGCACTAATCAGAGGAAGATCAACACTGTCATGGCGTGTCATTGTAATTTTCGTTTATGTTGCTACAACCACTCACCAGGCTAGTCATTATTACAAAAATTACTTCCGATTCATCAAGTGTTATATCACCTGCATGTTTATTTCAATCAGTGTCAGTAGCCTTGCTTAGTTATAGTAAAACCCTCTCTCAGATGGCTTAAAGATGATGTCATCACTATCTATAGAGTGAGTGAATTTAGCTGTACAACATTTTCAACAATATTCCAGAAATATAATGGCATGACACACCTGAAATGGGCTTCACATTGCACCCACATGGGGCATTGTAATCAAGTCTTGGCTTAACGAGTAAACGTTTCTACCTGACAATTCTCGATATCAATGGTATTCATATGGCTTGAATACTGCTGTGTGTGTGTGTGAGGGGGGAGTTAACAAACAAACAAAAAAACACTTACACTCTTCCGATTTTTGTCACCTGTATCTGTGACTGTCAAGGTTGTTTTGTTATGTTTATACAAAAATCAAACAGGAGACTAAACTGACCTCAAACAGGTAAATGCACAAACTGAACTGGAAATTTGAAATAAACAACTATTACTGGATGGGGTAGAGGTGACTGTAGGGGGTGGGGGGTTCAACAACGTGGGAGAGACATCATGATTGTGTTACCAGTGTTTTGCCAATCAATTTCAATGGGAAATGTCATTTGAGAATGAATTTCAATGCAGGTTAACCAATACAAGTAATCCTGCAAATTATCATATTACTTCCACCAAATATTCAGCAACATGGGACAAAGATTTTGCAATATGCATTTGCAAAGTATATTGCAGAAAGGTTATAATGCAGTGCCGTCATATTATTTAGTTTTTAAAAAAAATGTAATTTTCTGAATAAAATTGATATTTTATACTTATCCTGACTCATGCTTAATTGCTTATCTCCTCTTCCTCGTCGAAGGTAGTGGAATACCTGAAATCCTGTGAAGTTCCCTCCTAAAAAGAAGTGGACGTAAAATACACTCATCCACGAGTAGCCTCCCTTTTCCTGCGTAAATGGTCAGCTGACTGACCATGCTTATCACTCTCTCTCCTTTTAAATCGCCCTGTGAGGGGCGGCTGGGAGGGCTTTCGTCATGAGTCAGGATAAGTATAAAATATCAATTTGATTCAGAAAATTACACATTTTTCCTTATCCTGACTCATACTTAATTGCTTACTGAATCCGACGGAAATGGTGGTGGGTCAGGCCAAGCTGGTTTTTGATTGCAGTCAGAATTACGACCAAAATTTCCATGTAGCGCTAGTGTAGAGGCCAAAGCTCAGACTTCATGTGGGTTGGAGACTTGTGGAGGTTCCAATCCTGCTGCTTTGTAGGCTCTCAATATAACAGCTCTGATCCACACTGAGATAGTGCTGCAGGATACTTCCATAAGTGTCTCAGTAGATACAGGGATAAACAGGTGCTTGAAACATTGTCATCTAGGGTTGGTACATGCGAGGTATATTTTCAATGTTCTGACTGGACATAATAATACGTCTTGAGTATCCAAGGATTGAAGATACCGCCAGTATGTGGAATTGTCTATCCGGTTAACCTGGCAGTTGATTTTTCCCAATAAAATTCCATCGTAGACCCACATGAGCTGTCTCTTGATGATTTGCATCAAACCTCGTGCGGTTGAAGTCTAGAGCAGGAATTTCTGACATTCGTGCAGGTGTAGCCAAGGTGAGTAAATACAGTGTCTTCCGAGTCAGCAGTTCAAATAAGGTCCAATCAAACGGCTCGTACGCATCCCTTGTGAGATGTTGGAGTAGGATGTTTCGATCCAATGCTGGAGCTCTAAACCTATGTTGTTGATCTTCCAACTTGAAGGAGTGTAGTAAGGCGAGTAGCTCAGGTTCTTTAGTGATGTTGTGATGACTGAACTGAGACCTGCCTTGTGTGTAGATGATGTAGAGTCTTTCAGACCTCTAGAATGTCGTAGATGACATAGATAATCTGCTATCTCAGGATGTATTGCCTTCATCACCGTTAATCCTTTCTTTCTGGCGTGTGTCTCTAATTGTGTCCTTTCATCATCATGAAAGGGTGAGAGTGGATTTCTGTAAGGCTAAAGTAACTGCTTTCGCTACTCTCGCAGAGTATCCTCTACATTTTAAACAGGCCCTGATACGGTCCATACATGAAGTCAGAATGCAGATGGTTTGCCATGAGCGTGTTTTGAGTGGTGATGGATGAGAAGATTCTTCCAATCTGGTAATTGTAGCGCTGGTTGTCCTAACTCTACTATAAGTGTTGGGAACCAATGTCTCATTGGCCAGTAAGGAGCGACCAAAGTCAGTTGTAACCACTTCGACTGTTTGATTTTCTTGATGACCTGTGATAGCAGCACTGTAGGGGGAAAAGCAAACGCGTTTAGTCCTTACCACGGGATGCTGAGAGCGTCTGTTGCCCAGGCTAAGGGATCTGGTACCGGTGACACGAGGGTTGTTGTCTGTTTGTTGAACCTTGTTGCAAATAAGTCTATTTGCGGCGATCTGAATGTTGGTGATGGGTGAAGAGGATGAGGTTGGGCATCTGCCATGATGTTGCAGGCTCCTGGTATGTGACATGCTTTTATTTGGAGATTCAGACTGTCAACTATGTTGAAGAGCTGAAGCATCAGGCGTAGAAGAGATGGCGATCTCTTAGACCCTTGTTTGTTTATGTAGAAAGCCACTGTAGTGGTGTCTGTGTGGATCAACAGTAGCTTGTCTCTCAGAGTTGTCAACCAGTGATGGATGGCATGAATGACCGCTTTCATCTCCAAATGGTTGGTGTGAAGAGCTTGAATAAAATTGAAAAGTCCAAAGGAACTTGAGATCTTGTTGAGGTTCCAATTCCGACTTCAGATGATTTACTAACCAAACACAGTTGTGTTAGTAGCCTGTTGGTGAAGTCTAACTGTAGTCTGAGTTGATCTTTGCACCCTGGAGAACTTGGACTTGTTGGTGTAGAGTTGACTTGTCTGCTTGAGCAGTGATGTCAAGATGTCAACGGATTTAATCATCATGACTTCTCTGGACTCTTGGGCAACCGTCCATGCTATCTCTTCAATCAATCCCATCAAACACAGTATGTGCTGACCACGGGGCTTGATATAAAGGCTTCGTCAAGTTCTCACTCCATAATGAGTAGATTCAGACCCGCAGTAGTAGAGGCTAGGTGTTCGGACATAAACTGCGGATCCTTCTTCTGAGTGACAATTGCTAACAGGATCATTCTCTCTTCCTCGGCAGGATTGCTGAACTTTGTGATGAGAGTCTCGTTCATGGTTCTAGATCGAGCTAGTCCGAAGAAGGTGTGTCTCGTGGTGGTGTCGAGTTGAGCAAGCCTCTTCTCATCTACCTCGTAGGATCTGTTGCAGGCTGTACTGATGACCTTGCTTCGTCTACAACTGGTGCTCTGATGAAGGGCTCCATTTGATGAAGAGGAAAACAACGAGTATTGAACGGCGGCACATGTTTTTGTTGAAACTTGGTTGCTGACTTGAATGCCATAGATAATGTCTCAGGAATCGTGGATATCAGAGCTATCGGTGGGAATGTTAGCGCATCGATATTGTCATTCATCTTGTAAGTGTTAACTTCATTGGAATCCTTGGATGGGGAGACTATGTCCAAGCCATTCCTGACCCCCGATGTGACTTCAGAGTCTGAAAAGAGGAAAGAGTGGACTCATGCGAGCGAGCATCCTCCCTCACGCGTGTGTAACCACTCGTGCAGGTGCACTCACTCGGCAAGGGTGGATCTCTATCTGGAGTATGGTGAGATGACAGGCATGATAGTGACGATCTTCTTGAGCGGGTGAGTGCATGTTCCTCCTCTTCATCTTCAGGTGTGAGTTCAGATCTAGATGAGTGCTCATGCTGAGCCAGAGGCGACGTTGTTGAAGATTGCAGTCTTCTTTCTTCCTCAAACTGCTGCTCCATTAAGCTCAACATCTGCGTCGTAAACTGCTGCATGAAGGCACCTGCGTTGAATGGCTGTGTTGAGCGTAGTGACGGCTGAGTTGTAAAGTTGTCTGCCGCGATGACCGAGGTTGCTGATGAAGTCTGTGTTGTCTGATGATCCTCGTAAGGGTTCTGAGGCATTGAAGCCATCAGGGTTGATCTAGATGATGACGCACGTTGACTATGTTGAATCTCTGCAGAAACAGATAAACGTTACCTGAATTTAATTCACCCGATTTAGACAATGGCTAATGCAAGCCGATGTTGACTAACTAACTTCAAGACGAAGTCTCAGTTGATGAAATACATGCTACAAAAAAAGACACAATAATCACAAAATTGACAAAACATGATGCATATACTAAGCCAAATACTGCATACAATGTAAATTCAGTTAAAGTACCAAAATTACTGAAGAACTTATCGCCATATCCGGGACCCCAGGTGCATCCAGCCGCCCTCGTTGGGTGATAGGGAGAGAGTGATAAGCATGGTCGGTCAGCTGGGACTAATTGTGGGTGAGTGTATTTTACGTCCACTGCTTTTCAAACGAGAACTTATATGGATTTCAGGTATTCCACTACCTTCACCAGGGAAGAGGATATAAGCAATTAAGCATGAGTCAGGATAAAAAAAAAATTCTTGGTACTTTTTCCCTTTATCACTGGATGTCAATTTTCAATATAATTTTCAATCTCAATTCCCGGGGATCATATAACTTTTGCAGTCAATACTGAGTTAATGTGGCTTTCCCATCCTTAGAGGGTACCTTTCACAGCTGGGTGGACTGGGACACATAGCCACAGTACTTTAAGTTTACTGCACGTTGCTGTACCCACAACTTGGTGTTTGCACATATTCATACAGCCACCATCAGGTCATATACCAAAGGATTCAAGGGTCCTTTCAAGTGAACAGCGATGTGTAAAGTACACTAGGCATTTTGTCAACACTGAAAGAGTCTGCATACAAAATTTTGATATCTGGTCACAGGTGGACCCGATCCTGACACTTAAATCTTGCCGGATTACTACCCCATGACCATAAACAGCTCGCCCTCAGCGCCCCCTACTGGTGCCTTTAAGGAATATTTCAGCTGAGATTTAGGCACTTTCATCAATATTCCACCAACATAAGAGTTAAGAACACCAGAAATTGGCTTCATACTTTTGAGGGAATCCAATCAGTGAGCGAAGACTATAACCAGTAAGTGCTTCCTCCAAATAGTTACCATGGTTTTGTGAATAACTAATTTGTTAACTACCAGTGAAGATCCATCTTATAATTGATCTTCAACAAGCAATGTTTGTTGTAGAAGACACTTAGGTTGGATGGTCAGGATCGCTTGTTGTGGTCTGTCTCCCATCTTCCAAGCTGCGTCTGCAGTGGGCTCCTCTTGAATTAAAATGGGTTTGTTTGTTACTATCAAAATTATATATATTCACAGACTAAGCCTTAGTCTACGTGTCATGTCATCCTTTCCCAGTTGTGTAGATCAATGATCATGAAGTCATTTTCTGGACTATCTGCAGACTACTAAATAGCAGGAATGATACTGAGGCTGGCGTTAAACAATGAACAAACTTGCTACCTTATCAATAACAAACATCCTGCACTTTAAACTATGATTAAAACTAGACTAAGAATTATTGGGTTTTTTTCAGACAAAAATTTTAAATTCAAGCACCTCTTTCAATTCTTATTTCAACCCACCCAAAGTGATCTTCAAAAATGAAGTTAGAAAATGTGGCTTTGTCGATTACCTCTCAAGAGTTCCTTATGTTCAGCCTTTCATCTGCCACATTATTTTCCTTACTGACTCACCCTCCCTGCAATACTGAAGCCTTAAATGAAGCAAGTCCAGATATCCTCAGGTTCAGGATGTCCCATGTGAATGGGGCTCTGAATCTCTGGTCTCCCTGGGGCTCCTTTTCAATTTATATGGGTTAGTTTGTTACTATCAAAATAATATACATTCAGAAACAAAGTATTAGTCTAATATACTACATGCAAAGGAGATGTGATGATCTGTCACAAATAAGAAACCTTATACAGCAAAATAGACATGCTTTGGTCAGATTCAGATAGTTATATGAGGAAATGAGAGTAAGAAGTTAACTGTCAGGTAGAAACTATCATGAAAAACGGTTTCACTTGCGCATTCATCCTTCATATGTCCTGGTTGTAAGCACACATCGAAACCTTATGGCTACCTGGCTGAATCAAGTAAGGACATATTTTCATGTTACTCAATATTGCTACCTGAGAAGATTTGGTTTAATATTGGTCTTAAAGTTGTATGTCATAAGAGGTTACTAGTGGAGTCAGGTGTGCAACAGGGAAGGATTTCCTACCTTGACTTTGTAAGTGAGATGGGATTGCTGCTGCTGAGGTTAGAAATTGGAGGCATGCAGATCTAACACTGCGTGAGCGAGTGAGCAAGCATGGTTTTACACTGCTTTTAGCAATATTCTGGTAATATCACAACTGGGGACACCAGAAATGGGCTTCATACATTGTCCCCATGTGGGGAATCGAACACGGGTCTTCAGCATGACAAGCAGATTCCTTAACTGATAGGTTATGAACTGCTCCACTGCATATCCAGAAGGTAATTGAGGCATGGTAGATGTCAAACCTCTTGTCAATATTTCAGTTTTAAAAAAAGCATGTCAGATTCACTGTGCCACTCTCAATGAATAAACATCTGTTTGTGTGAGTTTGACCGGACTAACCACTGACTTCCTCCAGTGAGTGAGTGAGTGAGTGAGTGAGTGAGTGAGTGAGTGAGTGAGTGAGTGAGTGAGTGCGTGCGTGCGCGAGTGAGTGAGTGAGTGAGTGAGTGATATTCCAGCCATATGGCGGCGGTCTATAAATAATGGAGTCTGGACCAGGCACTCTAGTGATCAAAAACATGAGCATCGAACTGCACAATTGGGAACTGATGACGTGTCAACCAAGTCAGCGAGGCTGACCCGTTAGTTGCCTCTTACGACAAGCATAGTCGCACCACAGGGAACAAATTAGAAATGGAGCACATAATGCCCAGTTACATAATAACCATCATGTCAGCCACTACACACTGGCCTGCTACCAGACAAGCCAGTGGAGAGAAACATGACAAATTATATCCTACACTTTTACATTTCTGAAAATAGATACATCTTTAAGACATGTCAGAATAACAGTGATCCATTTCATTGTGGGATGTTAAAAAAGTTCTGTTTTATGATGATTTGAAGTGCATTCCAGCTATGTCACAGCCTAGGTAGCCTATTGTGGGAGACTGTAGCTTATGGTGGGAGAAAAGCTTAAAGTGACACAGGAATGTTCTGAATTTTTAACATAATTACTCTTCGCTGTCAAATATACACAACCAGTTGTCAAGACTATAGTGCCACACTTAGCATCCAGCTTTCCTCCTAGCTAAGACACAAAAAAATCCTCACTTCCTACTAAACATCTATCATAAGGTGAGAGAAAAATGTGGTGAAGGGTAGGAATACATCTGACTGTAAAAGAGCTACAAATGTAGTATTCTCAGAGTTAGTACTGGTGATTCTTAGTTTCCAAACCTTAACATCATATATGCAGGAGGAATAATTGTTCAATTGCTTTGGTGTACTTCCAGTGTTGTTGACAGTAGTCGAACATTCTGGTGATTTAATTCATAAGAAGTTGTTAACATCCTTGAAAGTGAAGACACAAGTGTAGTCAACCCAAGAGACCCATCTTTAAAAATACCTTTAGAGACATTAATGCATTAAAAGACATTGTAGATGTATAAATCCATCACTCTTGTCATCATTTACAGTTTTGTGACATCATAATGTCCTTAAAACTTTCTATGTGACAAATGACATTTATGATTTTGTGACAACAGTTCAGGGTTTTTTCACCCTATGATGCCGTCTCCAGTCAATTAGAGACATGGCATTCCAATTCAGACGTAACTCTTGGTCTAAAGAGACATCAGCTCCAATCAATCTCCTTCAAAGTAGCCTGTTTCCTTTCAAACAGAGGATTCTGGATCGTGCTCTCAAATAGGTTTTCCTTTATCTCTAAGAATGAGTAAGTGAGCGAGTTTGGTTTTACGCCGCACTTAGCAATATTCCGGCTATATGGTGACAGTCTGTAAATAATCGAGTCTGGACCATGAGAGACTGTGTTGCCACTTTGGCACCTAGGTCCAAATGTACCTTTGGCCAAGTTGGAAAAGTTGATTAGTAGGCTCCTTTTACAGACGGATACAAGTTGTTCTACGAATACTGGAACATCAGTGGTGTCTTTCAGGCTTGTCAATGGCTCTTAGCTGTTTCCATCCCGATATCCATGCCTTAGTGATGGGATTATATGAAAATAACATTTTTGAGATAAACATGTTCTACATACATCTCACCAGTCTTGGTTATCCATTGATATTGCTAATACAGGAATCATCAAGTCCAAGACTTCATAGTTCTTGAAGATAATGCAAGCATGACCGGTAAAAATGTAGGGAGTGGATTTCGGACGGTCTGGCTGTCATGATCATGGCAAGAAAAAGGAACAACTTTTTTCTAATCTGTCTCCTGGGAACAAAAATCAAATCCATCAGGCAGTTGATGAAGTCTGCCAAGTAGAAGAATCATGAAGACTCCGTCAATAAGGAGCTAGATTTATTTCAATCTTCTATCATAATGGTGTTGTCTGCTGGGACATAGAAGAGGTCATAAGACCTTGAACCATGAGGCTGCACATATACTTAGGACATAAGAAGGTTCTGGAATTTGCTTCATCCAGATGCCGAACATGGTCCAGGCTGTTGTTCATATGGACTAGTTGCTGGTCAAATTAATAATTGAATGAGTGACATGGCCAAGGTGCTATTGATATCCTCAAAAGAAAGGAATTTGTGCTGTGTGGTAATGACAAAATAAAACTCCCACAGACAAAAATGAGGAGCCATAATGCCATTTTGGGGCAAGAACACAATCTCTCTATTGATAGTCAGTAGCTTCAGGTGCTAGACTTGTTGCAGATGTAGGGATGTACTATCATCATCTTCATCTGATGTGATTTTTAAAAATAAAGCATACTAGGGAGTTAAATCTTTTGGTGATGTCTGGCTCTTGACGATCCTTTCAACCTTTTCAGTGGATTCCCAATAGTTTAGGAGTGTGGTGGAAGTATGGCTTATGATTCTTGTCATGATGCTGAACATGCAATGGTCATGATCAGATGTGATTTGCTTCATAGATCCTCTCACTGGACTTGGAGTCGTTGAAGATGGTAAAGGTGATTAGAGCAGAGAGAATAGAGAATCTTCATACATCAACTGAAAGCAAAGCTTTGAGACACCTTTCTGTCCATGCATTTGCATGCAGAGGACCCTGGTTCTCCGCAATGACCAGCAATGGTTTGGAAATGGGGACTGTAGAATCTCCTATGATCAACAGTTCATCTGATCTGTCCATGGCTGTCTAGATGGTTTGCCTCCTTAAGAAGGTTCAGTCTAAGTAAACTTAGTCTCTGTGTTATTCGTTACACTCCACCACTGAATCTAACAAACCCTAGTAGAAGGTCGCGTCAGGTAACATTTGAGTGACTTGTGACCATCCAATCAAACATGAGACGGTTAAACAGACTTAACCAATCAGACAACGGCTACTACTAATATTCAGGTCACTGGCACAGATCTCTCCACAAGCAAAAAACGGATATAAGACATTTACTTGACTTATAGTATATACGCTTTGGGGTTTCTGTTGACATGGTCACCATTAGCTAATATTTCCACAAGATGATATCCTTGAATATTGCCAAAGTATTTTCGAGATAAAAAGTTCAAAAGGTATGTGCGAATATTTAAAGTGAATGCATATCTGTGTGCACTTTCGCAATTTGGTAAGCTGTGTTCTGATTGGTCAGTTTCAAAGGTTACAAGACGCAACTTCCCATAAGGTTTTGTTAGGCTCAGCAGTGGAGTGTAACGAAAAGTACTGAGGCTAAGTTTACTTAGATTGTAAGAAGGTTTGGGCTACACACTTTTTGCTGGCTGTGCTTCTTGAAAAGGTGAAGTTAGCAGGGGTGGATACAGCTTTTTCAGAAAGGGAAGTGTACAGTATTGAGAAACGTGGTGTGCACACTTCAGTTTCACCCAAGTTTCAATATTCATTTAAAGGTCACATGCAACCCAAAAATCAAATATAATTAAAACACAGTTGTCACTTGTTCATGATATATAACATTCTCTTCCCACAGAGGTTACTCCTGTCATTCCTTCCTACATAACCTGTTCTAATACGGCCATTTCATGATGCGAGTGTTCAAGACTCACGATTGGAGGCGTTCAGATTTAGTTGTGCAATCAGAGACGTTGTTTCAAGGGTGATCCTTCGCAAGATCTCAGCAATTTCTGAATGCATTGGGAAAACTTGCCACTACCAGTTTTTGTTTCTACAAACGCATCATGGTGATTGATCCCTGCACTCTCTATTGCCAGTTTCTGATTTTCAGTTAAACATGAAATACCGAATCTTTCCTTCTCACGTTGATGAACCAACTCCATGGGGGCCGCCATATTGGAGCTCAATCTATTTAACATGTGTTCTGATTGGATAGTAACAAGGGAGATAATTCCTATTGCGATTTTTTGCCGCAAGTGGATTTCTCGATGACCGGGAAATATCACCATATTAGAACAGAGATTACATAGGAAGATATGACACGAGTAAGCTCTGTGGGAAGAGAATGGATATATAAAATGCATTGGTGATTGTGAAAAAACAAATATGCCAAATTATAAGCCAATAATCGCAAATAAAAAGTGCAACATTTTGTACTTGGGTTGACCTCCCTCGAAATGAAGCAGTAGTGATACCGAGGCCAGTCAGGTGGATGTGCACTCATGTGTAACGATGCCTTGTCACTGGCTATTGGTTCATTTGCCGATATGCTTAACTATTTATGCATTAGCCTACATCTGTTCTACCTTTCACAAACCAAATGGCTTTGCTCATTCCTGTGCATCACATATTTCTTGCAAATGCGTTCTCTGCACTGCATGGTCCAACTTGTCCTTGTTTGCAAGAAGGTTTCCAGTGTATACAAGGGACACCACTCTGCACCAAACATTGTCAAACTATAGTCTACTGCCCACTAGTCTGTCTCACAGTCCCTAAACCACATCATTTTCCCTATTACCTTGCCCTCTCTGCCATGCTAAAGCCCTAATTGAAGCAAGTCTAAATTTCCCCGAGTTTCCCTCGGTTTCCTTTTCAGTTTACATGGAGTTATTTGTTGCTATAAAAATTATATACATTCAGGGACTAATCATTGGTCTACCAGGCCCACCAGTGGCCTCCTTCTACATAAAGAATAATCTATAATCTGATACAAGTAATCACACATCACAAAAAGTTGGAATTAACATAACTTCAGAGTATGTTGAACAGAGTTTCACTTTTATCATGGCATATCAACTTAACATGAGACAGAGTGAGGAGAAATGGGGCTTATCTCTGCATTCACAATTACTGCACACATACATAAAGTGCATGAATGTCTGTGTGCCACTTTCAGAAGACTAACTGCAGTTTAACAAGCATACTCAAGACGGACATAGTGTATAAACTTCATGCCAAACAATCCTTGTTATATCCCCATGGTGCAAGAATCGGACAGGATCATTCGTGACCAACTTGTGTTATTCCAGAACAAGCCAAATAGTGACTCATGCCCCTCTGGAAGGATTTCATATTGGTATATGAACATCAGAGCTATACAAACATGAACAATAACTCTATCCCTGTGTCTTTCTAATGATATTTACCATTGACTCATACATTGTATTGCTGTTTTTGCTTATTTGATACAACTATAAGGAAAAAAACAGATAAAAAAACTTCACATTAGACAGCACAGTTCTGTTAGTTTTACTGAATATGCAATGTATAACAAAAGCAAGCTACGTGTAATCCCAAATCAGAATCTCAAATGACTTTAAAATATTTCTCAAACTGAACATTCGTGTCACCTTGCTGTCATACCCCAATGAGAATGAATTCACTGTAAAATATATGGATGGCCCCTTAAAGGTCACACTAAAACATTCCCAGAGATGTGAAATACACGCCAAATCCTTAAGATTAAAGTTGGTTAGTTGCATACAGATATGAAATTGTTTTAAAACTCTTAGTGATTTATAATTACATCTCATAAAACTGTTTGAAGTGCTCATACAATCACCACAACAAGACTGCAAGATTATCGGAAATACACACAGTGGACCAGTTAGAATCGTTGTTCCTGTATTTGAATCCCTCACATTCCCTCAATCGCATGATTCTTATCCAAAACTTCAGATTACACAGCACAATTCTGTAAGCTATGTTCTTAGTACATTCAATATGATGATATCCATTTTTCAGGATTTTTTAAACGACATAAATGATTTAGGTAGTCAGGATTTTTCATCAAAGCACGGCAGCTATTACACACGTTCTGATTGGTTTGTCGTATTTTCGCACGTAACAACCATTGATGGGGGACAAACTTTCTTGGAGGTTATAGTGATTGGAGACGAATGGGACAGGATAAAATTTAGTGCATCTTTTAACTTCTTTTGCTTCATCAACCTTTTCCTTCCCTTTGCAGATGTTCTGTCAACATCATCACATCTGCCTAATGAAGAATGCCCGAAGTGGTACAAGTCACAGACATTCTCCTACTAGTACATGTATTGCCTTTCAAACCAAGATACATAACTACTGAATGTTGAATATGAGTCCACAATCAGAAGATCCTCATATTCGAAGGGGATGTAACTATGTACAGCAAAGCATGTGAATAAAAACTAAAAGATAAATAACAGCTCTCTGCAGTAAGTCAAACAACAAATTGAAGACATGCCTGGGCCAAAAAGGTACAATGCGGTATATTCTGAGTTTTCTATTTGATAAAAATGTAAGTGCGAGTTCGACTTGGTTCGAGTCCTGGATGGGACTCAAGCCAATAAAAGTACTAGAATCTGTACGTTACTGAGAATGTGTAATCCCAAATATACCATGCTTTACATTCGACCACCTTCTAAAAGGCATTGTGTTTTAATTTTATATCTTAGGCCACATGTCAAAGGGATTTTACAAGTGCTTCAAGAAATCACTTTTTGGGCCCGACCTTCTACATTTGCACATATTGCCAGTCTAAAGGTTTCAGTTTGGAAATGCTGGTATTTGGAAATTTCCATGCTATATTTTGTCACATCTTTGTGACAGATATGTAACATGAACTGATAAATAAAGTGCTTCCATGGCAACAGTTTCCAGTTGCCAGTGTTTAATGAATATGATATATTTTTGTTTTTGTCACGTCAAAGTGTGAATAATTAAAAAGTTGTAAATGCTTGAAAATGTCAAAAGATTTCTCACCTTCAAATTCCATTGAAATTTATAGCGTTTTAAGGAACCTGTACATTCTCAATGAATAATTACAATAAAATCTATATTTTAATTCTTTCAAGAAAATGAATCTGTAATATATCCCTGATTTTGTAATCTTCTTTCATTAACAGATTCATTTTATGATATAAAGTGAGAGAATGAGTGAGTTTGGGCTGAAATCACTTTTAGCAATATTCCGGCAATATCACGGCAGACGGACACCAGGAATGGGCCTCACATTGCGAAGAGTCATTAATAAGAGACAACCAACAGCACCAGGTGGTCTGGCTCGCTGACTTGGTTGACACATGCCATTGTATCTCAATTGCGCAGATTGATGCTCAAGCAGTTGATCACTGGATTGTCGGGCCCAGAGTCACTTACATCCAGGTGATGTAATGTTCACGAGTGTGGCGTAAAACAAAAGTCACTCACTCAAACTGACCATCAAAAGTTTTCTAGGGGACACAACTCTTCATAGTGAACTGCGGCACTTCTGACAGCTGTGCCACCCTTGACAGTATTCCATAACATTTGGCAGATACAGACTGTTAGTGGAGGTAAATAATGAAACACTTACTCAAGAGGCCATTGATGGAGGATACTCTACATTCAGCAGTGAAAGAGGACTTTTTCATCTTTGTACCTGAAATAGTAAAGAAATACATTGATGAGTATTCAGTGAGATCAAATGCTACAGAGAGAATCTTGTCCTCATCTTGTAAGGCTAAATTAAAAAGTGAAATGTTTCTTGGGCATCAGTGCATCACTTCTATTTGGGCGCATAACATTTTTTATGGCCATTAAAGAAAAAAAGGTTTACTTGGCCATGTTCTGATAATCCATTTGTCCACTATACGAATGAGTGTCTGTAAGAACGAGTGTGACTGAATCTACAACTCGTTAACACATGCTGAACTTTCCAAGCTGTATTTCTTTGACAAAATAATGTATATTTGTTCCTGCCTCATGATTTTATTTCTATCAAAATTAAAAAAAAAGTCCTAACACCCTCATCACATTTGAAAAAGATATGCCCAAGAAACATTCAATTTTTTTCATGCAGACTGATCAAATGCTATAAGTTTACAAACACTACCCCAATGTCCCACATTGTCAGAGTGAGTGAGTGAATGAGTTTAATTTTACACTACACTCATCAATATTCCAGCTATATGGTCGTGGTCCGTAAATAATTGAGTCTGGACCAGACAGTCTGGTGATCAACAGCGTGAGCATCAATCTGGGCAACTGGGAATCAAGTCAACCATGTCAGTGAGATTGATCACCCAAACCCATTAGTCGCCTCTTACGACAAGCATAGTCACTTTTTATGGCAAGCATGGGTTGATGAAGACCTATTCTACCCTGGATCGTCATAGGTCCATGTTGTCAGAGGTTTGCTAAGCACGTGAGCACATTTTCATTGCTGCAATATATACTCGCCTAAGCAATCTCTTACGTGCAAGTAAGTTTTAGATGGAACCTAAATCCATTTTAAACACCTGATCATTTCCATGGAAATAATGAAAAATATAAAGGGCAAACATCTGTAAACAGCAAAAGGCACCACTTTGGAGTCTGCCTCGTATATCTGCCAAGTTCTGTTGAAAGCTATCAAATACTTTTTGAGTTTTTGAGACGAAGTGAGTCTAGACTTTTCTGAGTAGTGTAATTGTTGCATATTACTTTCATGACTTGGACCGACTGTTGTACTTTACTGCCTTGTGTTCAGTTTGCCGCACTGTTATGCATTGCAGTTAGTTCACTATTGTTGCACTTTGTTAGATTTTTCTATTATGCGCTGGATATTTCAGTGGTCGTAGCACATTAGTCATAATCTGAGTGCACAGACGTGTCTATCAGTGTCAATCTATGCGTACTTACATCCTTATACTTATACAAACAACTATAATGACAATCTTTATGCTTTTTCAATTCTGTATTGCTTTATACTGCATTCAACACTTTTCCACCTGAGTCAAGTCAACTTGTAAACAATTACGAAAAAACAAACATCAAACGAGCAGTACATCTGATCCAACCTAGCCTCATATGAAGACAATCAAAACTTTCGGAGGACGTGTCATAACTAGAATTTCATATCAGAAACATTTACCCCTTCTCTGTCTGTGTGTGTGTATGTGAGTGCATGTGTGTATCTGTGTGTGAGAGAGAGTGAGAGAAAGAATACCCATAACTGCAGTTAGATCATGGTCCGTGTCACCCCCACACACTGTGTGTCATAAATATGCATTGATGCACATTTCTACTATCTAACATCCTGCGTCACCAAACATTTCTCAATTTAATAACTACACTTCATAATCCGAACCTTTGAAAGGATATATTAAATACTACATGGCAGATAGTATGTACTTTGTAGGAGATCGTAAGTCCAACGTAGGAGATACTAAGTTCTACATAGGAGATAGTATGTTCTATGTAGGAGATAGTGCCACCCAAAAACTTTTTCACCATGGCCCTACTACTCTTCCATATCATCACACATCTGACAAGTATAGTTGATAAGTTTTGCTGAAGGATGTCAAGAAATTTTCGAGTTGTGCTCTGAAAACGAAAAACACCCCTCCCTTTTGAGATAAAGTCTGAACCATTTCCATGGAAAGTGAGAAAATAATAAATCACAATAAAAAGTATAAAAAGCAAAAGGCACCAGTTTAGGATCTGATTGATATATCTACCAAGTTTTGTCAGAAAAATACTGTACAGTTTTTGAGTTAAGCTCCGGAAACCCATCCCTCCCTTTTGAGACAAGGTCTGAATCATTTCCATGGAAACAGGAAAAATATTAAAAGAGAAAAATCTGTAAAATGCAAAAGACACAACCTTAGACTCAGTTTGTTATGTCTGCTAATTTGGGTCTAAAAATATTGAATGGTTTCTGAGTTATGCTCCGGAAATAAAATGATTACAGACAGATGGAGGGACGTACAGACAGACAGATGAGTCGATGACTGTATTCCCTCCACATTACATGCCAGCTGGATAATAATTGATGTGAAGAAACTATATAATATTTGTGAGAATAGTGTCACCAAAACCACTAAAATGTTTTAATTTTTTCAATATATTTTTGACAGTGTGGATGCTGTCAAAGAGAGCAAATAGTACCATATCTGTTTGTTATACATATAGAATTGCTAGTGATACAGTTGCTGTAAGATCAGTTAATAAACATATAAATGGAAAAAGGAAAAAGACCACATTATTATAATTTATTATACAGATGAGAAAAACTTCTCTTCGTATGGTTTTGAAGAGGACTCTTAGAATTAGTAAATATCATTTGAAAGAGTTATGAAAATAATGTTGCCAATATGATCAAAGGAAACAACAGTTTTAAGCATTGAGATAACCTTTACCAAATAACAAAACACATTTTTTTCCTGGTCAATAGATCTCTTACATGAAGATGTAGAATTATAATTAACAAACCCCACATTATCCACCTTTTCACTCACCATTCCGTAACACTACCCAGCCCAGGCGAACTCTTCTTTATTAACACTGAACTCTTTTACTTCCTTATATTTGGGAAGGCAGACAAAACAAAATTCAAATGAAAATATACCCGTGAAGGTCCGGGGTATAATAGGTCTTAAGCAAGTTCTCCAATCCATTTTGTTTTGTGGTTTACAATGTTGAATGAATAGGAGTATGATTACACGATGCCATTTAGAAAGTGGTCAAATGCAACATATGTCATATTTGGGATTTCACTTTCTTAGTAAAGTACAAATTCTAGTACTTTTTTCGGTTGAGTCCCATCCGGGATTCGAACCCGCACCCTCAGAGTCAGGCACCTAATCGCCAGCACACAAAGTCAGCCGCCTAGCCCGCTCAGCTCAGCTACTAAGAAAGTGAAATCCCAAATATGACATATGTTGCATTTGACCACTTTCTAAATGGCATCGTGTAATCATAGCTTTCGGCCGTGGGAGCCGTGCCAATTTACACTCATCAGAGGGGTACACAAAGTACGCAGTCTAGACTACCAGTTGTCCGACTTTCATTTTTGTGGAAGTCGCGGTGGCTGAGCGGGCTAGGCGGCTGACTTTGTGTGCTGGCGATTAGGTGCCTGACTCTGAGGGTGCGGGTTCGAATCCCGGATGGGACTCAACCGAAAAAAGTACTAGAATTTGTACTTTACTAAGAAAGTGAAATCCCAAATATGACATATGTTGAATAGGAGTATGTCTTGCAAGGTTGATGGCAGTCTTGGTACCCGATCATGCAATGACATTAGTTGTTGCTCACAGTGTCGAAAACTATACTACGTGGGCTGTGTCCCACAATCGATTCGATTGTTTACAGACAACTGTTAAAAAATGATTGTGCACAAAACTATCCTTACAAAAATATGTTTCACCCAAAGGATAGAAGAGGAACATGCAACTGTGAACTTATAATCAGTCTGCAGCAAGAACTAATAGGTGCTGAGTGGCGCTCAGTAAGAAACAACTAACAAGACAACACACACGGGAGACTGAAACACGCAAACACGCACATTCACATGCTGGGCTAGAGTCGAACCACAAAATAATCCCAACTGAATTTGGAAAGAGAACCACTTGTAGCACAGCGCTCAAGAGTTGCCTCCCTTGTCCAATTTTAAAAAATATTCATGTTTCGGCAGTTTGGGGGCTTTCGTGGTACAAATGTGATTTGTGGCACAGGATGTACCGACGTATACATACTTGTCATTGGAAATATTCACTTTGCATTTTTCTGACATATCACTTTCTCTGACATGCACGTGAACAAGCACCTGCCGTTCGAACATGCTTTACTCTCAAAACAGTTGCTAAAGGCGAAGGCCTACACAAAATGAAACAAATGATCCACATGAATTTATAATGATACCACTCATACAAAATACATAGTAAATGCATACAAATTAAAGACTACATATATTAGTCAGATGGGCCGTGATGTAATTATATCAGTGCCACTTTTCGAATGTTTAGAGGGTACAACAAATAGGTCATCCGATAGAGGGCGTTCCATGGTTCACAAAATTTGAAAAGGTAGGTGACAAGTTTTCTGTCAAACCATTAAAAATGCTAGAACTATATTTTCACGAATCGATATAGCATGATTAGAATTATCTGTTACAACGAGTGATCAGAAGTATTCATCTGTATGCATTTGAAAGTCGATGGAAACTGGCAACTTCCATCATATTGGTTTCCCGTGTGGTTTGATTTCCACATTGTCCAATGTTGACAACCAGCTGATCAAGTGGATGACACGTCCAATGTTTTGCATGATGACCGGATTATTTGACAAGAAGAAATGTTACAGTTTGTGTAAATCATGTTGAAGTATTTTGCAAAATAGTTTGGGTACATCTACTGAAGGCTCTAGAGCAAGAATATTTATTTCTGACAGTGACACTGTCTTTTCAACACTGGATGGCACTGTTCTAACAACCAACCAATCCTTGCCAGTGTTGTTTCATCTAGATTGGTTTACTCCGCCAAGTTAATTTTGTGTCTTGTGGTCCTGTGTCAGTGTAATCTTGTGTTTAGTGGATCATGATTATTCTCAAAACTGCATGGGCCAGGTATGATCAAAGCATCACTATTTAGTTGTTCTTATCACACCTGTTTCAGCTCTGGTGAAGAATAACAAAGTTGTTATCAGTTTGTATCTGCTAGCAGAATCACAACAGTGTAGGAAAGGTAAACCAACTAAAACAAAATTCCTGTGGAATCAGTGTTTTCCTGTGGCATAAAAATGTAGGCGTCATCATGATTCCCTGGTATCATGAGAGGGAGACATGGACATGTTTTTTGGGAGTCAGCTTCAGTTTGGAACTTTCAACAAGACATCATCAGTGATTGTTTTATTAGAACAAAAAAACAAGGTAGGGCAGGTCAGGCATTTGATTATCACTGAGCAGTTAACTGGAAAACATTAAACTAATTAGTTTCAAGCAGCAGCCAGTTACAAGCTTAGATTATCTGAACTTAGGGCCCAATGATGTAAGGATCTTAATTCACTGCAAATTTGAGATCATTTGTGCATCAAATACGCAGGTTTTCTGCATCAGGGCAAAAACTGCAATATCTTATGGTTCTGCATGTTTGAAAAATAGTTAAATAGCTTACCATATTTTCAGGATGAAAGGGAGATATTTTATATGAAGTGAAGTAGGTGAGGCCCCTCTATATCTTCTTATGCAACTTTGCAAGTGTCTTGTTGGAGTACCTTTAGAATTCAGTGCTACAATTTCTCATGAGGACATTCTCAGCCGTAGGTCACATGTCCGTGAGACGGGCAACCAGTTTGTGAGAACCCATTGGATGCGAACCCGCGACCTTCGGATTGTTAGCCTGACAGGTAACCAACTGAGCTACGTCCACATTGTTGCACAATGTGCAAATTTAGCTAGTCATTCTTGTGATGTCACGGAAATGAACCATATTAGTCCAAAAAGAAAATATATTTAAAACTGGTGCTCGCGAAAAATACCTCTCAGTGAACTTCTACTGGAAACTCGCAACATCGTTGGGTTTCTGTATTGACATGGCTGGTAGAGATGAAACATCAGTTAGTGGAGCTTATACGCCCTCGCTGAGCTTGACGACCTTGTTGCTATGCCGGCGAACAAAATCACCTGCAGTTACGTTTAATAGTATTGTGACGTCTTGAATGTTTGTTGTGCTGTATTATAAAGGTAGGCTGTCTTGTGTATTTAAATTTTAACAAGACTCAGTCATATTTTCTATGTAATGATTAACCCATCTCATTTACATAAGAAATGACCCGTGAAGGTCCCAGGGTAGAATAGGCCTTCAGCAACCCATGCTTGCCATAAAAGGTGACTATGCTTGTCGTAAGAGGCGACTAACGGGATTGGGTGGTCAGACTAGCTGACTTGGTTGACACATGTCATCGGTTCCCCATTGCGCAGATCGATGCTCATGTTGTTGATCACTGGATTGTCTGGTCCAGACTCGATTATTTACAGACCGTCGCCATATAGCTGGAATATTGCTAAGTGCGACGTAAAACTAAACTCAATCACTCACTCATTACATAAGAAATGTTTACAAGGCACAAATTAACATTAAATAATATATGCATCTGACAAAATAGCTACTTTGTGATTACTGTCCACCACAGTAGACATGGTAGAAGGTGGCTTTTCAGGTTCCTAATGTTTAAGCATATTTAGAGAAGTACAAGTAAGAATAAGAACATTATCAAGGAATTTGTATTTGTTATCATGCTTGTTTTCTGTTTTCAAGGTACATGGTATTTGACATGAATTTTCGGTGTTTCATCAACATGAGAAAACTGTTTTACAATGAGTGAAATGTAACGACCATTATTTCCATATTGATGCAGGAACAGGACACAAACAGGTGGAGCTGGGGGAGAACTATAGAAATGCAGAGAAACAAGTGGATGAAACATGTTGAAGCCGAAGGTGACATTACTTAAGTTCAATATTGTGGTTGTTTTGTGATTCATTTGCCTGGGTCAGAGCTGTATTTTTAGTTTTTTTGTGGCAAGATCTGCGAAACATGTGTCCAAATCATATGCTGTGCTCATAGGTTTATTTGCTCTTGCTTATGCCCTCAGGATTTGCTGTAGCACATAGCGTCAATGGCCATGCTGACCTTAGTCACTTGTTTATTCATTGAGTATAATTCTATCCAGTACAGTGGCTTTTTGTTCAAACTATTTATCACTTGTTTAGGTTGAGGCAAGATTATTAACAGGCCACTGTGAGCTGGAGCACTGCTGACTTCTAATCTGTATCTTTGCTTCTGCAGATATGCCAACCTCTCCGATTTTGGAGGAGTTATTCTGATTTTCAAACACAAAATCTACTCTCCGATTTGTCTGTTAAAAACTCCAATATTTAGAAAATACAAATATGTTTAGAAATTTAGAATGTTTGAAAGAATTTTAGTAAATAGCTCATCCCCCAACTCGCACCTTCAGGGTGCGAGAATTGTTTTGGGCAAGGCATGACTCCGCTTTCAATTGATTAAGGGTTGGCATCTCTGCTTCTGCATAGTGTTTTGTTTCAGTACTTAAATGTAAGCATTTCTTCCATCACTTCCATGCATGCCTAGCGTGTAACTCCTGGAATAATGTCCTTGTTGTAGAAAATCCATCTGAAAGTGATACAGAACATGGGATTCTGTTCTCAACAAGTCCCGAAGAGAAGATGACCCAAGAGAAGGCTCGGAGGGACAAGCGCAGACGGAAGATAGAGAGGGAACTGTTTGAAACAGAGAAGACATATCTTGGACATTTGGAACTTATACAGAAGGTGACGATTACTATTCATGTAAACATGTAAGGTTGTCTAGTATGTTTTACTGTCGGCCCCCGAATATATTAGAGACCTGGTGAATGCATCATTGTCTTTTCTACATTACTTATACTCATTACCAGATTCAGACCGTAGCATTGTCTATTGGCTTGTCATGTCAGGGGTACAGTGTGAAACGGGCCCTGGTTTCCAGTCTCATTTTCAAATCTGACTGAAACAGATGTCATTACTACTCCACATTACAGCCCTTTATGATCACGATTGATGTGGGAACAATACGTATACAAGCCAGTGATGTGACATGAACAGGAGTAATGATTATTGTCCATTTATTGATACATTCATAATAAAACTGTCTGGATGCTAATTCTGTCTGTCGGTAGAGACAAAGTAGTATGACTACTGGTAGACTGGTTTGCCAACCCTTTCGCGAACTATGTTGACACACTCCTAGAACAAGTAGACTCCGGCAAAGTGGACCGAAATAGGGAAGATATATGCCACAAAAGGGACCCATATGACCTCCCAACTATCTGCTTGGGCGATGAAGGAGAGTGATGAGAGCAAGGCTCAAGTCATATGAGACTGATTTGGTGGGAAAGGGAAGGCTACTCCTGGGTGAGTGATATTATGAACAAGTCAGGATAAGTTTAAAATTTCAATTTTATTCAGAAAATTACATTTTCCTTTCAGTATTTTGACTTTCCTCTCAAGTTCGCCTGTATCATCCCAGATGATGCTCATGCTCGCATCTTCAGCAACAGTGAACAGATCTATGGCGTCAACCAGCGACTGTTTGAGCTGATGGAGCAGACTACTGTCGGTCAGGCCTTTCATCACCTGGGCCCCTTCCTCAAACTGTACTCCACGTATGCCAACAACCACGAACAGGCAATAAGCACACTGCAGGTATGTGAGTGGGTTTTGTACCCATGGTTACTACTAAACATTTGGGGGGCAGTAGGTTAGAATAATGATTAATGTGTTCACTCGTCATGCCAAAGACCAGGGTTTGATTCCCCACATGTGTACAATGTGTGGGGCCCTTTTCTGGCATCCCCCGTCATGATATTGGTGGAATATTGCTAAGAGTAGCTTAAAAAAACGACTTATTCATATTTTTCATCCTTTGCATTAGATCTAATGTAATTATTCTTACACTGTCTAGCTGAACTTTCTAGACCAACTTTATGTAACAGGCAGTGTGTTCTACACTTGAGGGTTTGGTATGCATGTTTGCTCATATATTCCATGGTGGTTGTTATCAAATTATATCAACAACCGCACATGGATTGCCTTTATAGTAAAATTATACTTGCTACCAAGGTGTGTCTGGTGTGTGCGGACCAAGCATGATAAAGGTGACCTTGACCTTAATAACTGATCTGAAGATCTGGGTGAGAACTGGTCTTCAGCAACCCGTGTTTGTCGTTCACTGGTGACTGGCGAGACTGGGTGGTTAGGCTAGCTGACACGTGTGTCATTCATTCTCATTTGTGTAGATGGATACCCACTGATTGGCAGTTTTAAACCAAACTCACCATCCATGTCAAAATGAAGTCAGTAAAATCATGATTAATGAACTGATTAATGCAAGCCTTCATTATTTTGATCTATTTAACATGTTAAAAGTTATTTTTAAAACCATGCAATCATGCTTATACTAACCCACGAGGTTTAACCTGTAAGGAATGGACTCAGAAGAAACCAGAATTTGCCGATTACATTCAGCGACAAGAGTTTAGGCCAGAGCTGAAAGGTCTCAAGTTGAATGCTTTGTTGATAACCCCTGTCCAGAGAATACCTAGGTGAGTGGCAATACAAAGTGATAAGTCATGGACTCTGTCTAGAAAACGAGCTCTTGCATTTCATTGATTTGAACTTGAAGTTGAAGTGTTTGTGTTACACCCTTACTTATAGCAGTAGTGTTGAAAATAATACATGGAGGTTGAGTCTTTTATTTTGTATGAAGGCCTTTTAACCCATGTACAAACATACACATAATTATTACAATGATAAATGTAGCAAAGGCACATTATATATACATGCAATATAGCTTCACCCCTGATTTTCCTAGAAAATACTTTTCCAAATGTCTACCAGTTTCAAATAGCAATGTGGCATGGCATAGTAGGACTGCTGGAAGTATGTTTGTAGATGTCTCGTACAGTGTCCTGCTGTATTGACAGTTGCTATGGTTACAGGTACAAGATGCTCCTAGAGGACCTGCTACAGCATACACCAGAAGATCACCATGATCACCATCACTTGGCAGGTACAGATGGATGACTGTTGCTGTAGCTGGATTTTCAACTAATTTTAGCCTCATGGGGATTTTCAAGTTAGAATGGGTATCCACTGACCTGGTTTGGTTGTAAGATGAAGGCTTTGTGTATTTAAGAGGTTTTCAGCAATCCATGCTTGCCACAAAAGACAACTATGCTTGTCATAAGAGGCGAATAATGGTATCGGGTGGTCAGACTCACTGACTTCATTGACACTTCATCGGTTCCCAAATTGTGCAGATCCATGCTCATGCAGTTGATCACTGGATCGTCTGATCCAGAATTGGTTATTGTCCCACACTGCAACTGTGGGCCATGTATTCAGCAGCATCTGTATGTATGTCTTGAATCTTGTTTTTATGAAATGTTAACGCAATATCACATGAACTGTTGTGCCCAGTGTGTTCAAATTTGGTGAGATTACGCAGACGCCAGTCAGTTTTGGTGTCCTTAACCTTATTTTCAAGGTCACCACAATGCTTTGACCACTTTTCAAACTCTTGTTAGTACAACACGATATCTCATGGACTTTTGTACCCTATGTCTTCAGATATGGTGAAAGCTTATATTGGGGGAATACAGACACCAGTTGATTTGACTGGTTTTCCTGATATATTTTGACTACATTTAGAGAAGTTTAAACATAGTGGTGTTTGTGATCATGCGCTTGAACGTTAATTAAGGCCATAAGAATGAAATTTTCAATTAAAGAGTACATGTATGATTGCTGTGAACACAGTTGAAACAACTGAGTAATGTATCATGATGTGCATTGTTTTTCAGAGGCCACGAGACAGATTGCTGAAATTGCGTCTCACATCAATGAACACATTCGGCAGCATGAGAACTTCCAGAAGATGCTAACTATACAGAACAGCTTTGACAGCTCGGCTCCCAAGATACTGGCTCCGGGCAGGATCTTCATCAAAGAGGGGCCTCTCAACAAGGTATCGTATTTCCATACAGAACCAAGTTCCATCCATTCGTCCACAATACTTTGTCTGGAGCATATCTCCTAAACTATTTGTGATAACTTCACCAAAATTGGAACACAGGCCAAGCATGATCCCAAGATGTGCCTTTTGGGGATTTGACCGAGATATGAAATTCATTTTTTGCAGTTTCCATGGAAACTTGACTTAAGTTGTGACTATGGTTGATGATGAGGATACCATCTTGTCCGGAGCAGATCTTCCAAACAAAACATGCTAGCTTCATCAAACTCGATCCATAGATGTGCCTTTTGCGAATTAGACCCAGATATGAATAATAATTTTCACTGTTTCCATAAAAACTTAGGGTGTGGCTTTGAGGATGTTATCTTGTCCAGAGCAGATCTCCTAAACTTTAGCTATATCAAACTTGGTACACACGTTCATCATGATCCTTAGATGTGCCTTTTGTGGGTTACACCAGGGATGAATTTTATTTTTTGTAGTTTCCCTGACTACAAGTTTGACAGACTGAAATTGGCAGATGTGCTCTTTTTAAGTGCAGAAGTTTAAAATTGTTCACTATTTTTTCAACTTTCATGTCTGGTGGTATAGTGGTGCCTTTTGGTAGGTTTTGGATATCTGAATAAAATAGTTTTTGCATTGCCATGGTAGCAACTTCGACTGCTGCCATGAAAGTGGAATATTTCTGAGTGCAGCATTAAACAATAAACAAACAGACAAAAGTGTTCTTTTCATTGCACTTAAATCAAGCTTCATTTTGCTTTAAACACTTGTCTTATTAGGTAGCGAGAAAAGGAGGCAGATCCCATGAGCGTATGTTCTTCCTGTTCTCGGACATCCTGCTATATGGCAAGCCCAAGCTTCTGGACGGTGGTAGTCGCACCTACAACTGCTGCTGTGTCCTGCCACTCAAACATTGTCAGGTCCACCCAGTTTTCATCCCTAACACCGCTCACAAAGATGGAGGGGGCATGTTTCAGGTGAGACTTTTGGCACAAGAAATGAATTCTAGAGTAGGTGTGTCAGTCAAGACAACACATGTAACAGGGCGGGATAAGTGATCAGTGTCTCATGAGATCAAGACCAAATGGGGTGTATTTATGATATCATATGATGTTGACTTAAAACTTCTGCCCCGGATATAAGAATATGAAACTACCAAATATTCAGCCAAACCACAGGACTGGTTAGATGTAAAATTTGCCAGCCCTGACCAGAACTTATCTGCCCACAAAATATCTTCATATTCATGTCTCAATTTTAACCTGAATGTCGGGCAGGTGAATTTGAGAATCTGTTTTGAAAATGACCAGTCGGGCAAGCAGGTATTTTGAACACTGTTGCAGCCCTTACTGGCTGGTTGTTTAATGCCACAGTATTCCAGCTATATGCCAGAGGTCTGTAAATAACCGAGTCAGCACAAGAATATTTTAGTGATCAACATCATGAGCATCAATCTATGTATTTGGGATACAATGACATGTCAACCAAGGCAGTAGTCCTGGACTGTACTCAAGAGACAGTGAGTATCTACCAGTGCTTGTGGTAAGAGGCAAATAACAGGATTAAGTTGGTTATGCATGTCATTTAATCCACCTTGCTTGTATTGATGCTCTTAATGTCAATCACTGGATCATCTGTTAGAGTAGATTATTTACAGACTACCTCCACGTAATTGGAATATTACTGCGAGTAGCATTAAACAACAAGCGAAAATGTTGTTACTGTGTCTCCAAGTCATGTTCCTTTTAATACTCTGGAAACCTGTGATCAATAGTTTAAAATCCCTGTCTGCCCAAACTGTTTCTTGGTTTTTTAGTACCTATCCTGTGTTCAGGAAATGCCTACTACCTTGGTCACTTTGGGCTCTCACTTTAAGCTGATACGCCATGATATAACTATACTGTGGAGACTGACACTGAACCCAAGTCAGTCACTCAACCTGTGTCGTCTGTGGTATGTATATCATGTCCCATGTTTCCCAGGTAACATGTAAGGACGAGAGTCTACTGCTCTACTCTGAAGACCAGCACAATGCAAAAGCATGGAGTGATGCTCTCGAGAAGGCAGTCATGTGAGTTGTTAAGTTTGATTGCTAAAAATTGAAATAAAGCCGAAGAATCACATTATGGTAAACATTGGAGTGGTTCATTCATATAAAATGGCTGATCTTGATAATACCACAAAAATTTTTGATTGTTGTCTGCCATTTTACGATTTTGATTGACTTTTTGGGGCCTCATTCATTATATTGCAAACTTTGAAATAGACATGGTAATGGAACGTACCAGTACATTTTGACTATATCATGTGGTATATCTCATGCAGATGTAAGTTTTGAAAAGAAGTTAAACACAATGCAGTAGCAGTAGCCAGTAGCCTTTGTCTGATTGGTTAAATCTGTTCGGCCTTCTCGTGTTTGATTGGATGGACGGTCACTCAAAGGTTACCTGATGCAACCTTGGTTTTGTTAGACTCAGTAGTGGAGTATAACGAAAAGTACTGAGACTAAGTTTACTTAGACTGAACACAATGGAATATGATTTGGATTCATGGATTAATTTCTCGATTTTAAGATGCATGTCATTAACGTCTCGTATATACATGGTAATTAGATTTGTGGAGCTAGAGACTGAAGGTCCATGAGTGCATGGCTATATTTTTAGGTAACGTATGTATTAGGGCTGTGCAATATAACCGGTTTCCAGTATATACCGGTTCAAACTTGAAAATGATACGTATTGCGATACGTGGATTGAAAACCGGTATTTTGACATACATTCAGAAAGCGTCATAACACTTGTAAATCTTCAGATATTTCCATTCTTCTCACCGAAAGTCAGTTTAAGTTTCGTTGAAGTTGTGTTATTAAAATATTAATTTATTAAATATGTTATGCAATATTTTTTTTCTAAATGTTTTAAATATTTATTCATTAATGACAGGTGATATGTCCTGACTAGGTCAAGTTGCTGTGTAAAATTTCAGGGCATATTGATTTTGTTGTGATTTTGCTTTATAAATCCAGCATTAACTCTGTTATGAGTAGAACTGTGAAGGTTCGGGGTAGAATAGGCCCTCAGTAACTCATGATTGCCACACAGGTTGACTCTGCTGGATTGGGTGGTCAGACTTGCTGGCTTGGTTGACACATGTCATCGGTTCCCAATTGCAGAGATCGATGCTCATGCTGTTGATCTCTGGATTGTGTGATCCAGGCACGATTATTTACAGACCGCTGTCATATACTTGGAATATTACTGAGTGTGGCGTTAAACTGAACTCACTCATTTGCAATACATATTGCAGCATATGATTTTGCTTTGCAATGTGAAAAATCTCTGCAATACCCACCTCTAATATTTGTATTGCACATACACATCAGTCCACAGGACTTGTAATATCAAAGCTATAAATGTCAACTTCAATTAAAATGTTACAGAGCAGTGACATTACCTCAAAAGTGAAATATAATAACTAAACAGTATCACAGACCATGTGAAGTGTCATATCAAGATATACGATAATGTAAAACTTGGTATTGATTCACTGTATCAGTGGCCCATGAATCGATGCATATTGATGAATCATTACACCTACTCAGTAGGCCTCCTTCTAACTCCCGTTGGCTTTTTTGGGAAGTAGGCCTTGAGGCGACATGGACCACTTTTGTTTTATGTATTGTGGTGTTTGTGTTTCTGAACCAGGAAGCTGTGTACTGACCGGCAGACTCTACGGAAACCCAGCAGCCACAAGATGCCACTGAGGGGACGGTCTATCAGAAAACATCTACAGAAAGAAAAGAAATCTGATCCACTGGTGAAAAAGCTTTTCATTCATCAAGATTCTGGGATAAAAGTATGGGATCTTTACAACCTTTCACAGCTTTGAATGGCACTAACAAAGCTTTGTTCTTTATTTGTGTCTTCAGCTAACAGCTGATTGGCTGCAGTTACGTGTATTGCCTTGAGCTGAAGCTGATTGGCTGCAGATATGTATTTTCTCATTGTCTGTGTGCTGAATGGCTGTAAATATGTATTTTGTCACTGGCTGAATGCTCACTGGCTGCACATATATATGTTGTCTCTGGCTGAATGTTCAGTGGCTTCAGGTATGTTATGAGCTGATTGGCTGGGATAGTTTTCTCTATGAGAGTATGACGTGCAGACTGTCTGAGGCAGAAGTCTGATGTGTAGGATTGTGTTTGTGTGAAGGGGTAGGTGAGTTGGTGTGTTTAGTGATGTGTTGGGAAATGTGTTTGGGGGTCAGGGTCATTGGGTGTTATCCCCTCTGGCAGCCATGTATGCTTTCTGTGACTGTTGGTGAAGGAAATGACCCCATGCTTTGTCAAGTTAACAGCTTTTAGATGTGACTAGGCTACTGGAACGTAGTCAATGCAAAGTCTTTTTGATTTGAGGAATCCTTTGAACAAAAATAAATATACAAACACTGCAGGAAAATCCTGGATGAATCCCAGACTAGTGTTTTTTTCTGTTCACAATTTGATAGATGACTTTGTACTTAGTATACTAGAGTATTTCAGTCAGCAATAGGGGCAGAAGGTCCGGGTTCGAATCCCTATGGGTACAATGCATGAAACCCATCTGGTGTCCCCCACCTTGATATTGCTGGAATATTGCTAACAGTGGCATAACATCATACTCACTCACCCATCATTCACCATGTTTGTGACAGTCAGGATTGAATATTTACTGTGCCTTATGGCCCGAGTTATATTCAAGAGTATAATTTATCCAATGTATATGTATGGGGTTTTTGGATATGTTTATTTGGCTGTTGATTCTTAAAGACACGTTATTTTTTTCATTTTATTTGTCTTTGAATATTACATTCTTTCAACTCTTTCTATAGCTGCATGCTTTTCCATACTCAAACCTCTGCACTGCACATTCTGGTAGTTTTTGCATATTATGGAGACTGTATAATTTGACGAAAGATAACATTTTTCCTTTCATTGTTAATTCTAGAATATTTTGGTTAATGGTAGAATAAACAAACTGCTTTTATTAAAAGTGTTCATTATTATTCATTATAGTCTGCAAATATAATATAAATCTGAAACTTGAATATGCATCACTGATGATGAATTTGTCATAAAGATTTGTGGATGCAACATGTGAAGCCTGTCGTTGGTGTCCCCCACCGTGATATTGCTGAAATAATACTAATAGTGGCACAAAAGCTTACTCATTTGTAAAGGTGTATGTATTACGATGTCATAATAACAGGGAATGTTTGGCATGGTGTTGACTCTGTAGCATTATTTGAAGCCAGTTTTTGTTTGTTTAATCACCTAAAATATATCAAATATAGAAAGCTGCAAAGAAATTCGAAGCACTGGTTGAGGAAACGGACTGTTCACCTCTGAGAGAGAAACTGGCACCAGTGAAGGACCGTATTCAGTCGTGGTATGATGACGATGTTGGCACCTGTCTATCACCATGGTCACCAAGAAAAAACCAAGAGAACGTGGAGGATATTCAGAACATTTCGGATGATGTCTTCTCCAATGGAGTAAGTGGTAATTACTTAAATACCAGTGTGTGTCTGTCTGGGTGTCTGATTTTGAGAAAGGGTGGGGAGTGTCCACCCATTTTGTTCTGTGGAGGTTGGACCCGCTGGGGGGTCATCAACTTTGTACACATGCACTGGGGAGGGTAGTCATTGACTTAGTAGTAAATTGTACGACATGCATGGGTGTTCCCCGCTGTGATATTGCTTGAATTTTGCTAAAAGCAGTGTAAAGTGAACGTATACATGTGCTTCCTTGGGACTCTGATGGTGTGCATCTCATATTATGTTCTTGTATTTTATTGGGTTTTTTTTGTATGTTTAGAGATATTTCAACTTTGGTACATTTTGCTGAATTTCTCTATGATGATAGTTTAATAGGGGATGAAGGTGTGTATGTTATCCTCTTCTCAAAAACTACTGTATGGAATTCATTTAGATTACAAATGTGCTTTATAAGGACTCTAAAGGTATGCATCTCATATTTTGATTTTGCATTTTATTTATTTTTACAATTTTAATGTCATTTTAATTTGTATAAATTGTGTTGAATTTCACACTGAATATAGTATTATAGGGGAGGAGTATGTTATCCACTTCTCCTCAAAAACAACTTTAGAGGGACTCTGAAAGTGTGCATCTCATTTTTTTTGTTTTGTATTTCACTTTTTTTCCCAATTTTATTGCCGTTTGAACTGCATAAATTTTGTTGAATTTCTCTCTGAATATAGTGTTATAGTGTTCTCTCTCAATATAGTGGATGAAGTCTATCCACTTCTCCCCAAAAGCTGCTCAACAGAATTGATTGAGCTTCTACATGTGTTTCATTTGGACCCTAAAGGTGTGCATCTACTACTTTGTTCATCCAGTTTCTTGATTTTGTCACTTCTACAGATGTTTAAACTTAGTTGAATTTGGTTCGATTCATCATGTTCATCCTGTTTGTTCCATACAACAGGGGCTGTACATTATCCAAACAACTGCACAAAACTCATTTAGCTCACATATGTCTTTTATAGAGACTCTAAAGGTGTGCATTTCATGTTTTGTTTTTGTATTTTTTGTATGGCTAGAGACATTAGAGCAGAGGGGAATTTGAACTTTATTGGAATTTCTCTCTAATGATTGTTAAATAGGGGATTAAGTCTATCCACTTCTGCTCGACAGAATTGATTAAGCTTACACATGTGTTTCACTGGGACTCAAAAGGTGTGCATCTCATAGCTGCATAGAACTTGTTTAGTAGAAATCCATCACCAGAGCACACCCAGTGTAGGGCAGTGGGTGCATCTGTGTCCCTGGACACCCTTTTGTCTGGTTAGTTTAGACTTTTTTTCCCTGGAGGTTATCATCTACAAATTACATTTAATACTGTCAATATTTGATGTAAATGAACTCAGGGTTAAGCCAAACTAACTCAGTAAGTCCTTCTTTGTTGAACAGGCTTTCAGCATGCCATGTTTCCCAGAAGACTCCCTGTCTAACTACGAGGACCCAGTTCCAAGTGTCAGGTCCGATTCACAGCTCTCTGATACCGAAAGATGTCGACCAATGTCGGATCCTGGGGTGACATTACCCACAGTCTTCGACAGATATGCTGGGTCGCAACCCTCCCTTCACCAATCCTCCCCACGGAGGGGATTAAACAGTCGCCTGAGATCGTACATTCAGAAGCCGCTACAGAGGTTAGTGAGTTTTTATGCTGTACACAGTACTCTGTAAATAAATGAGTCTGAACCAGACAATCCAGTGACCAACGGCATGAGAGTCGAACTCTTCAACTGGGATATGATGACATGTGTCAAGCAAGTCATCGAGCCTGACCACTCGTTCTCATTAGTCACTTCTTTCTACAAGAATGTGTTGCTTAAAATTAGTTCTAACCTGAATCTTCACAGGCAACAACAGAGATGTGGACAGACATTGAAATGCATTAATATGATCATCTTTCATCTGAATTCATAAAGGAATCAACATCTTTGATAAACTGCATTAAATGTTGAAGATGTTGCTGATGAAGGTGACAATATGTAATGGTATTCATGACATTGACAACAGTTAGGGATGTGTCATCTCATCATATTGAAGATGGATTGATTTTTGGTACATTGTGAAAAGACAAAGTTTTTGTGTGCTTGTTCTTCACTTCATGTGACAGATTCACCAAAAGTGGCCTCAAATTTGTAAGCCTGAGTGAGGCGACAAAAGTTATTAACATTACTCATGAACCTGTGTATTAAATATGAATATAGAATTTGCTAGATTCATATGACTGATTTCAATGGGTTTTTTCTGACCATTTGTTTACAGACTTCTGCGAGTACGACACAATTTACGAGGAGCCTGCAGTCCCTTCAGGACCTCGTCAGCTCCCTCTACAGGCTGCAGCAGTCGACTGTACTCTAAATGAACTGACCATTTATACATTGTTGATTTTGGTCAGGATAGACTGTCAGTATATTGTGTGTTATAACACAAGAAATTTGCTCATGTGGTAAAAATATAGACTTCACATTTGTGAATTCAGATTTTAAAAACAAGAACAGAAGTGAGAGTCCCATTTTTTATTCAAGAGTGCATTAGCAAGAGTATTAAATCTTGGGATATACTGGATTCTGCTGAGTATAAAACAGTGTTGAGTATACATATGCATTATATACACAAAGTATATATTACACAATTACGTCACCTACAGTGATTATCTTCCTTCACCTCAGCATATTGTTGTCTATAACCAACTCTTTTGCTCAATACTTTAGTATTTGATTCATATTGTACACAGTGAGTGAGCTACACACTGCACTCAGCATATTTTTGCTATATGGCGATTTGTAAATAATGAAGTCTGGACCAGACACTCCAGTGATCAACAGCATGAGCATCTATCTACACCATGGGGATATGATGACATGTGATTCTGACCAACTGATGCCGTTAGCCACCTTTATCAACAAGCATGGGCTACTGAAGATCAATTCATGGATGTTCATGGGTACATATTGTACAGAGATTTTATAGTTTAATGAATGTTAATGATGTTCTAGCTCAAGTAGCTGTTCCATGGTGTCCCGCCCACAAAGCAGTAACCCAAACTGTCGTTAGTCAGGCATTGTTAGGGGTCGTGCTGTCGGACTGGCACCAGGGTTTAAGTAACCTTACGAAAAGAGTTGCTTCTTCATCTTGCTTCTTGTTCTTCTACACCTTGTGATATATTTGTGTTTTACCATGAACTGGTAATGATAGCGTTTTTGTATACCATTTAAATAAAGTAGGGTACATGTATATTGGGTTTACAAGACTGATACAATGCAAATGATAAAGCCAAGAAGGAAATAGATGATGAAGAGAAATTGAGGGAAAATGTGACTATTTATTCCATTCCTTCGGAATTTTTTCATCTGTATGTATATTACTATTTTCTCATATGCATTGGCACTGGCATTGGCTTGTTGTAAGCTCACAAAATGGAATGTCCCCAACTTTTTTTAAATGGTATATTTTAAGGTGATCTGTAACCTGAGCGTTAAGGTTTGACTTGTGGTTTTGTCAGTCTTCTGTTACTTTTTTTGTAGTTTTAAAGTGTATTGATAATGATGATACTGACAATAACATTTGATTAAGTGCAGCCAACTTGTAATTTTGGACAAAGTCTTATAAGATGAAAAAGATATTTTAAACATTAAAATATCTTTCCAATGTTGATCACCTTGAAGCTTTTTTCATCGTTAGAGTCAGTATTACTATCATTAGAGATGTTTCTCATAATCAGCTGTAGCTCTTGACAACGAATAGTGGTCTTGCTTTCTATAAATATTTTTATGTGTAAATCTGTGTGGCATTACAAGAGACATGATTTCAAAAGGCTATGAATAAGGATAGAACCACACCTGGCCTTGTTGCTTTGCCAGCAGACTGTTGTATATAGAAGATGTGTACCCTGTGATCTTTGATTGTAATGGAAAGAACAGTCAGACATTCTCAGTAAGGTAATCATTCCTACCCCATTCCATGCTTTCCTTGCTGTGCATAGACATTGTATTTATACACATATTTATACTTTCACCAACAACTTACTGACATGTATGTTATTGTATAGCCAGTTTTCACACCAAAGGTACTCACTCTAAATTTGTATATTCTTATTATAGTGTAAATATTCAGAGAAACCTATACAAGTTATGTAACACTTTGAAAGTGGTATCTAATGGCTCTACCTCTCTATCTTCTTTCCATGACTTGACACATTCATTGATGTTACAATACATGTTGTTATTGGCTAATTAACATGGCTGAAAATGATTACTTATCTTTATGGCTAATCATGTGGTGCAGAATTAATAAAGAGAATAAAATGCATTCCTTGCTAGTATATGGTCCAAAAAGGTATTCAGCAGGTCTTTACGAAAAAGGTAGTTACATGTATACCATTCCAGTAGCTGATAGATTTGTTTTGTTTGGTGATTTGATGTTTTTGATACTGAATCACACTTTCAGAGTGGACAATGTTAAATGTTATCCAAACCCATCCTTATTTTGGTGTTTTATTGCTTGAAGAGAAAATTGGAATGTCTTAGACTCGGGGAAAGAATAATGATGCAATATGTTGTCATTAGGTGAGAGTCATTAACAAGTATGTGACAAGTTCCTTTAGTGGGGACCCACTGGCCCATACTCACCTTGGGAATCCAAAGTGAAGAAAGTTTATCATATAATGAATAGTGTTAGAAATGTGATTGATTACTGGCAAACAAGGATAACTTGAGCACTGAACTGACCATTACCTGTATTAACATGTATGAGTGCTTCCCACTGACGCTTGTCATTCTGAGTAAGGGTGCCCCAGGTTGTCCGCAATCAGGCAATGCACAGAATCCGTTTCAATATCATCCACTGCACGTGCATTAGACTACGTCTGCTCTACTTTTCAAAACCAAATGTGTTTGCTCATAGCTGTGCACTTACTACTGCTCGTAAACATGTTCTCTGCGCTGGTCCAACTTATCTTTATTTGCCAGTTAACTCTTTACATTGATATAATATTTACTTCCTTACTTCCTGAAGATTGCATTTCATCCCCTTTACAATTACAGAAGATTCCTGATGTGTGGGGCTATGTAAACAGCCATGGTTTTTGTCATTCTGCATGACTAAGCTTATTACTGTCATATGCTTTCATGTCAGAAACATCATGTACTAGTATTAGGAATATGAAATATGTATTATGCTCACCAACGGCATGCTTAATACTATTTTCATTCCTTGTGTACTATGTGAAACACTATCAGCTGTGTTTGTTATGCAATAGTTGTATCTCCTGCCAAAGGCTTGCTAACAAATATCTGAGGGTCTTGGGTTTGAATCCAAGGTTTTCCCTGGTTATGAACCTTGGCCTCCACCTGTCCTGGTCAGCTTTAGAGAGTGCATATGTACGTATGTCACTTAAACTTGCTTACCATATCAAGCTGACTGAAAGCACTAAAGAAATTTCAAAGCTTCGGCAATGACTGGAAAATTTCCCTATGCTCCTTACACTGACTTTATTTCATGATCACATGAGATATAGGTGTTCAGTGTAGACATTCTAGTAAGTGTTTAACGCTTGAGTAGGGAGTGGTAAAACTGCTCGGAACAGTGCAATCTTGTTTTTGAGAATTTCCATGTTCACAGTTGTCCATACTGTATGAAAGAACTGCTTGGTCAATTAAACCATCTCTTGAACGTTTCTGTTTTGTTTGTTCTTTGTTTGCAATATTCCAGCTGTATGCAGGGTGCAAAATAGTCACAGGCCTCCTAGCCCATGGCTAGTAAAAATGGGGGTCATTCTGTAAACATATAACTCTCTCCAACTTGTTTAGCTATAATATCTTTTCATATCAGCACAATTATGGCTTGATAAGTGTTCATCAGTTTAGCACCTGAATGTAACCTGTGTCCACATTTAAATTTTACATCAGTGAATTATTTAGTTGTCTAGCAATTTTCAGGCATGGCCAGCCTGACTGGCTGGCAAAATTTGAAAACTATTTTGCACACTGGCTGTAAGGCAGTCACCTGTAAATGAGGTCCACTATGTCTCTTCTATGAAATGGACATTGATGTTCTGTGACCTGAAACATCCCTTGTTCAGAACAGGATCTGTTCATCATGAGTTGAAATAATGCACCTGCCTTGATTTTGATCCATGACCTGTGAGGATCATATTAGTGCTCATAGATTTCATATGACAGGCAGACAAATTTATTCTGTAAATAGGTCATAGGCCCATAATACATGATAAACTACAAACATATTTTCCTGCTTGCATTAGTTTCATATGAATAGCACATATCATCATCCAGTTGCTATGGACTTGCACCCCATATCATCAACTAGCAACTAACCACATCGGGTGGTCAAGCTGGCAGATTTGGTTGACATGTCATCATTTCCCAATTGGGCAGATCGATGCTCATGCTGTCGATCGCTGGATTGTCAGTCCAGACTTAATTAGATACAGACTGTTGCCATATAGATGGAATATTGCTGAGTGTGGCGTAAAACTGAACTCACTCACCCCACATTAAACTGACTTCATGAATAGATAGAACAAAGATGCTAACTACAGAGAGTTTAAGAGAGGGCCATGCCTCCATCATTCTGTTCCCACAGAGGTTACTCCTGTCATATCTTCCTACATATGTTACGTAGAAAGATATGACAGGAGTAACTCTATGGGAAGAAAATGTGCTTCCATCTGCCATTTTGTTATTATTTGCCAACAAATATAATTTGTATGAATTTTGAGAACCCAAATAAGTGAACTACAGAACAGGGTCAGTTCTTAAAAAGTGCAATTGTTAAAACATGATGTTATACAAAATTTACCATTTTATATATTTTAATGTTTCTCTTTACTTAATAACATTTAATTGTGACAAAATACAACTGAATATTGAATTTGATGAATCAGTTATATTTTTGTGATGAATTGGGCTGAAACTAAGGAAGCTGATAATTAACTACACTGAAATGACATTTGGTGAGCGAGTTTAGATTTATGCCACACACAGTTACTTTTTGTGGCAAGCATGGGTTGCTGACGACCTATTCTACCCTGGGTATTCATTGGGTCAAGTGACATTGGAAAATTCAGTGCAGTGAGTCTTAGACATTAATATACTAGTATATTCTGACATTTAAAAATGTAGAAACAACCAGGAAAGTCTCTATTTTTTCCCCTGAAAATCAAGTCAGTCGTTGAGTACATGCAAATTTCCCGCTCTATAACTAATGAAGACCAAAACATCTCACGAGAATATGCGAGATCCAACATGTCTGCGCCCATGCAGCATGTGTTGTGTGACAACTGATGACAGGATTCTGACTCGTTGATGTATTAAGAACCATGATCACGAAAATCATATGCACGTCATGCTTGAAAAGACTGGTTTCTGGGTCGATTAGTGGTGTATTCAAGACGTTTGCATCGACACCAGCGAATCTTTCGTCAAGGTTACAGTTTAGACACTTCGTAAGAACTTCACATTCAGGATTCAGTCGACATTCTAACACGCCCGAGTCACAGTTACCGATCAGGTATTTGTACGTTCATACGTCAATAGGCCGATGGGCTGATATCCCAGATGGACTGGTGTTTGATGTCGGGTACGGTGACTCCATGCCGGACAAGCAGTGGAGCCGTGCCACGCCCACTGTCCTGGGGCTCCACTCGTCACCGGGCTCACATGAAGATCTGACTCCATTACTGGAACCGTTCGTCAAACTTGGATGTAGAGTCATTGCCCCAAACTTTCCAGGTATGGGACTGCTAAATCCATGATAAGAATTCGTTCACCACTCTCATTTTATGTTGCATATTTTTCTTACTTTTTGCCTTGTTATTTATGTTTTCACCGTTGCAAATGTGCAGTAATTTGGTGATTTGAAGCAATAACTTAACAGAGAAACTTATAGCCAGCCTCATTAGCTTGATATTTTACTATAACCTGAATGTAAAATTTCAAGGTTAAAATTTGTTTTACTCAATTACTTCTTGTTTATTTACTAATTTCTTTCATCATATCTTCTGTTGTGAAGATTTATATGATGAGATGATAATTCCTTCATCACACTGGTGAGGGTGAAATGTAGTTTTGAATAGTGGCTGGTTGTACTCAACCCAAACGTGAGCTGGTTTTATAGTGTTAGCTTGAGGAGATCCCATGCTAGAGTTATGAATGAATATTCCACTCAAACACAATATATTGAGACCTAGCTGACCAGTCCTTGTTGTACCCAGTATTGTCAAGGGCTAGAAAGGAAGGACAAGTACCATATTTTAACACATTTTTTATAGGACACGGTCAGGCATCAAACCCACCACCTTTGGCTCTGTCACATGAGACAAAACCTATTGAAATCCTCGAATCCTTTGGTGTGTTTTCTGTTGAATTCAAAGATGACTTGTAACTTTAACTTCTTTGAGTGGCATTTTGTAACTTTAAGATGGTACCATGACAGTTTCACAGATGGTTTTGACCCTGTAATTGAGCACTTGACTTACATATGTTTGTATAATTCATTTTCTTCATGATCTCCCAGGTTTTGATTACACAGAAGGTATAATTGCTCCTTACAATGATGTCTTCACTCACTCTACTGATGAAAAGGCTGAATTCGTGAGAGATTTTCTTGACAACCTGGGTGTTGAAAGGTGAGTTGTATCTTGAGTAGTTGGTATCTACTGTAAAACAAAATAATAATATAAGGTACTTCTTAGTGTGAAAAATGCAGCTATGCCTGAAGCGCATTAGTAAACCACACATTATTATATTGTCTTTTGCACTTCATAGGGTCATTACTAGTATTTGGATCACGATAATTTGAATTACTGAACAGAAGTACTAGTTTACATTGTTTGAACATGTCCAGCAGACCTGCCAACTGCCATCCACGTAGGACTGCATCACGATTTCTGCTTGCCTTTTCATTTGCACTCTGCATCAAGCGAGCATGAACTGAGATATCAAAAGCATTTTCATTTTGAGGTTTGCATTCGCATTTTTTAATACATGCATTTGTTTGTTGAGTTACAGGACTTTCACTACTTCTATGTCCCATGCTATTCATTGAAAGCAAAGGATGTTAGGGTAGCTGTCTGGTTAAATTGTATGTTTGTATGCTTGTATGTTTGTCATGTTGATATTTTACATTTGGATGAAATGCATTTAATTCACTGCGATGATGATGATGATGATGATGATGATGATGATGATGATGATGATGATGATGATGATGGTTGGTATTCTTCAGCGTGGACCTGGTGATTGGACAAGGGTCAGCATGCAACCCACTCTTACGACTTGCCACTACAAAAGAGACAGCCCACTTGTTTAAGGCAGCAGTGCTTATCTCCCCCTGGCCTCATCGCCGTTTTCGGTGGGTTCTTCTGCAGTGTTTTCTTAGATTCTGTGAGCTTCAAAATGCATTTCCCCCTCTCTCTCAAAGTGATGCATGTAGAGGAAAATGTTGTAAGGAAACTATCAGGTTGTTATGTGGAAAAGTTGACATCTTAACTGAGAATGGTGCAGTGGTTGGAGAAATAGTGCAAACATAGACATGGTACTGGAGTGCAACATTGTTCTTTCTTGTGATAAACTTTACCTCTTATGAAATAATTGTTGCTTTTGGGAAGACACATGCACTAGTGTCAAATGATTTGATTTGATTGGAGCATATTGACGATTCAATGCCACTGGTGCGGTTAAGTCAGACACAATGTCTTTTGCGTTTATCACCATGATAACCTCAAGGTGTAGGAAGAGCATTTAGGAATCATGCTTTTCCATGAAACCAGCCCTGTATATCAGTCAGAGATTTGCTGAATTATTACTTCATGTCAGCAGTTGAAAGATTGTGTCTATAAATAATATCAAACAATTTTCTTTGGTATAACAAAAGTGGTGTGATGGTAGGTCAAATTCCTGTAGCCTATACTCAAAAATTTACTACAAAATTTATTAACGTGTCCATAGGAACACAGAAAAAATCCAGATACTTTTTGCGAAAACTTTTATCAAGGAACAAGTTATCACTGAGTCTGCTACTAACTGGGTAATGGTATCATTTGGAATTTAATTACTGTAACAATGTCAAGATCATGACTGGATTACAACAATATTACAACATAGTATCAATAATAATATCTAAGTGTTTGGGACCCCCATTTTGTATTCCTGGACCCCAGTCCCAAGGACCTTCAAATACAGGACTCACTGTAACTCCCTGTTTTTCCTTGTAGTTTTCTCATAGCTAGAACTTTCACTCTTTGCTTTGAAAGATTTACATTAAGGCAAATCAGTATAACAATTTCAATAAAATGAGAACTTAAATGCCCAGAAGTGAAAGAACAAGGATCTGCGAATAAATAGGATATGAGAATAACATGATTGTTACCATAGATATGATTTTGGTATATTCTGGACAAGTTCTCACTTGGATTTGTGACATCATGGTTGACATTTACTCATGTACAGGGGAATAAATCCATACAGCTTACACCAACGAATAGCATCACTTTGGGATAGGCCAGCTCTACGCTTCATGTGTCGACTACTGGCCCGACGAGCTGCTAAGCTACTAGGTCTTCAGGGACACAGCTTGAATGATGTAATAAGAACGTCACAGACTGTCGCAAACATTGGCTTCAATGAGGTATGGAGACAGTGCTGAGAATCTTGCATGAAGTTGGGCATGTATGGGTGCAAGGAATGCCAGTGAGGAATTATTGTGGTGTGTTGTTTGGACATGTGCACTGTAAATGGTTTCACTAAGACGAGCAACTAGTGCAGAGTTTAGCAAATCAACTGAATTGCAGTGAACCACAACTACCAACAGTCATATCCACTGCAAGACAAACTTTTGGCAGGTGAACTTTTCTTGATAATTATGAGGATGAACTGTATATAACTACTGGAACTGATGACATCTGTTCAATATTCAGACAACTGCATTATGCATTTGAATGACTTGTGTTCAACTAAGATTTATCTGACTTTGTTTTGTTTTGCAATACTGGTAGGTGTACTGTGATATGTATTGTGATATATTTAGGAGTGTACTTGTTTGATGGTGATTTACACTGATTGTAAATGTGATTCCTATTATGTTAATATCATAATGTCAAAGTTATGATCAGTAGCCATACGTTGCCATGGACACAAGGGAGATAACTTGACAGAAAAATCACTGCTGCATTCCTATTATTTCATCAACACATTTTAAAGGGAAACATCATTTGTGAGGGAATTTCTCTGTGTGTGTTAAATTTAATAGTTCATTAACAACCAAATTTATTATTTGTGTTTTTATGTACGTCACATTTGTTCCAGAATAAGTGATGATGTAGCTCCTAACAGTGTCTTGTATTCACCCTATCAGATTGCTGGGCTGCTGATTGCTGCGGACATGTTGATGCTCCCATGTGCTGTGTTCTACTCGGCTCATGACAAGTTTATAGAAGAACACATTTACCGAGAATTCATCCAACTGATGGGAATCGGTGAAGATCGAGAGTTGTTGGTTGGGGAGGATGGCAAGATCTGTGCTGGAGGTGTGATATTTAAGTCAAAATGATACGCATTATATGTTTGAGTTATACAAGGACTGAAGATCAATATTAACAAGCAGGGATATGCAGCCCACCAATTTGATTAGGGCAGATCTGTGATTTGAACAAACCACAGGCTAACTGTAGCGCAATAGGGCTCTGCAACAGAGAGAAAAATTACCAGTCCTTCTATAATCGAGCAAAGCAAGAGAAGGTTGGCAAAGCGCTTACTTCCCGGGTTTGAAAAATATTTGTAATATCAAACTAAGATATCGCCACCTTCAAAGTTAGACACCCATATCATCATAGGGTTGTGCTCTCAGATTTCTAACGTCATATTTAATAATTACTCACGTACAATACATTTATATCAATATTTTAAGCGCCACTCATAGCATGTCAAATCGTTCTTCACCTCCATTACCCCTGCCAGCTTCTAGTTCAACAAAATAAAGTAATAAGACTAAGCAGTACTGATTGGGCTTCCATGCCCATGTGATTAAAGTTGAAGTGCACTGCTTTCTTGAATATATGATGCAATGAAGTCTAAAAACAGACTCACATGGACACAGTCCACTGCAGCCTTAATGAGATACAGTAGTATTTAGTCTCACTTTGAGTGACTGAGTATGGTTTTGCACCACTCTTAGCAATATTCCAGCAATATAATGATGGGGGGACACAGGAAATTTCTTGTCATCTAGACACTGTACTTACAATTTAGCCTCAGCTTGACACAGTGCTATTTGGTCTGAAAACAGTACAACTAAACCTTCCCCTGTATTAAAGTCTAAAAACAATTCTCATTAAATATAATGTTAAATAATCAAGTCTGATTGCTATTTTGACTTATTTCTCTAAACAATGATGAAGTGGTTTCTGTTTCAGCTACTGTTCAGGGCTTCCCTAAGACTCTGAGATTTGAGAGTGGAGGTCAGGACCTCCACACGAGGTACCCTGGACTTATCAACGCCATGTCCTGGAGCCTGCTGCAACATGTCCGTCCAGATGCAAGATGATACTACGTCTCCACGGCAGTGACTTGATGGTTGTTTGTGTCAGATAACAAGTGGGATGGTTTGCCATCTTGAAAAGAAGGTGTTACCTTTTCAAGAAACATGGAATATACACATCTCATTTCAGCGATTCAGCAAATTATAGGACCTCCCCAAACTTCAATGACATGTACAGAGATCCTCTGTTCAAGATTCAATATGACTGATTAAGTTGTCCCGTGGCAATTTCCTAATTATAAGTATTAACCTTGATAAAGTTCAAGTGCATTTCTTCAGTTAGTTGAGAGTCGTGCGTGAACATAGTGTGGAGTGAGTGAGGGAGTTTAGTTTTATGATAGTCTGTAAGTTATCGGGTGATTCAGGTATGATGGCACATATCAGCCAAATAGTCCTGTCTGATAACTCCAATTATCAACTTGCTGAAATAAGCTCAGCATGGGTTGTGATGTTTATTTCTGACCTTGATCGTCATGGAATCTTATGACTATTATCAGGAGATGAATGTCCATACAAGGCAGTAATCCCTGGTCAAATACCTCAGTCTTCATTTTTAATGAGTTTAGTTTCCGCCGCACTCAGAATATTCCAGCTACAGTGGACTCTGTCAGATATATCAGATGTCAAATTATACAATCTGTGAATTCTGACATATTTTGGGGGTCCAGTGTTCTTATATATATATATATATATTATCACCAATAAAACATTGATTTATCCAATGTTTGTACATTCAAAATTCTGATATTTTCTCATCCCAACGACACTATCAGCCTGTGCAATTCAACATCCTCTCCCCACATTAGACTAGAATAGCCAGTCAACCTGTCAATTGCAGGTGGACATCCTGTTACTTATAATCCCTTGGATTCTCTTGCTAATTGGGTGGTAATTTGCAGCGTGAGAACGCCTGTACCTTTACACCTGTATTTACACTAATGTTAGAACCTAGGTATGTATTGTCAAGCATAGGATGAATGGGTAGTCTGTCATACAGAGCCTGAAGCCAGTTACAATGTCTTGTACTGTTCGAAAAGTATTCAAGCAAGGAGACATTGAAATATCTGACATTTTGTAGAAGCCAACAGTTTTTCCAGGTCCCAGTAAGTATCAGATTGTACAGAGTCCACTGCATAGGGCAACAGTCTGTAATAATTGAAACTGGACCAGACAGTCAATTGATCAATGGCATGAGAATAAATCTACTCAACTGAGATACGATGATGTTTCAGCCAAGTCCACGAGCCTGCGCACCCGATCCTGTTTGTTGCCTCGTATGACAAGCATGGGTTACACTTACAGAAGATCATTTCTAACCCAGATCCTCATGGGTCCTAGATTTTCAGCTCAACCTCAGTTGACAAATGAACTGACAATATAAACTGTGAAAATATTAAATAGTTTATTCTTTCTTTCATTCTCAACCCACAGTACACATCAACAGTGAAACAGCAGAGCATTTGGTACACATACAATATGTATACAAGGAACCCATCCACAAAACCCACATGTTGTAAGGAAAGTTGCATATTTATTGAAATGCTGAAAAACGACAAACTGTTATTTCATGCATGTTCATAGAACTGTTTTACAAATGTCACCTTAATGTATAAATTAAAAAATATGTGGTTATTTTTCTCCCCAGTTGAAGTTCTATAAAGGACAAGTTTTTGTTATCACAATCTGTGAAGTGTTCAAACCCGTGACTACCAGACAAAAAGTGGTAAATATAACAAAATGTAACCTGGATGTTCCCTTTATTTGCAAAACTAATATGCAACTTGACTTGACTTTCTGTAATTCACTGCAATAATACATGAATGCTGAACTGTCACAACTAATTACATCCCACTACTGGCAAGCAAGGATAAGTTGGATCATCGCACAGAATGCGTTGACAAGAGGTACAGGGTGCATGGCAATGAGCAAACCCATTTGGTTTGTGACATACAGCAGGTGTAGGCTAGTGCTAATTGCAGTGTGTGGCAATGAAATTGATTCTGCAAGTAGCTGCACATGTTTTGCTCATAAGCAGTGTACGCATAAACTACCAAAAATTTCAGCCAGACAACTGGTATGTTAACGGTTGGAGTGTTGCCAGTTCAGAATTTTCTATATTGTGAGTGAGTGAGTGAGTGAGTGAGTGAGTGAGTGAGTGAGTGAAGTTTTACATTGCTTTTAGCAATATTCCAGCAGTATCACAGTGGGGACACCGGAAAAATGGGCTTCACACATTGTTCCCATGAGGGGAATCAAACTCAAGTCTTCCGCGTGACGAGCAAACATTTTAACCACTAGGCTACCCCACCACCCCTTCTATATTAAGAAAAATAATAAGAAGGTAAATAGGAGGACAGAAACAGAGGTTAATATTTTCAAATCAAGGCTTTAGTCCTTATACTCAAAATCAGATTCATTCAAGACCATCTGGCATGCAATGTTTTAAAACTGCCCATCTGGTTGCAAAATAGACTGTCCCGCACAGTCTTGCAGGAGTTTGCAACGCTGTCATGAGACTCTTGTAGACAACCTGGGTCACCTTCACTCTCAATGGAAGTGGCACTCATACACGCTAATACAGGTGAATTGTCAGCTTGCTGCTCAACTTATCTTTGTTTGCCAGTAATATATGGTCCCTTGAGAACAAAACCGTGAAAATAAGCCACGTTTAGTCCCATAAAAAAGTGTATTCCAAATGTAATGCTAAACAAACCAAGAACCTTTGAGCACTTTTATTGGATAGTAGTCATTCTATGTACAATGGAAGAATCCATGTCCATACTGCAGGGGACAGCTTTGACCTTTGTGCCCTTTGACCTTCATCACACATATCACAGCTGCTAAAAGTCATCAGAGGATCGTATAGGATCACAACGTTTTCAGATATGGTAGTCACACAGAAATATTTCTCTGGAAGTAAATGCAATACGAATCTCCAAAACAAAACTAAGCAGCAATGGATCATGACTAGCTAGCCCAAGAGCAAACCTTCCCCACCCCCTGCTGGTAATATAAACTGTGTGGATTATGCAAATAAGCAGGTTCACTTGTCAACTAGTGTTTCTTAGGATGTTTAGCAGTAACATTGCAGACAGACATACCATACATAACATAACCCACTCTCTAGCAATGGCACACACAAACAAGGTAAATACCATTTAAAAAAAGTAAGGGATATTCCATTTTGAGAGCATCCAACTTGCCAGTGCCAATGCATATGAGAAAAAGTAACTTATATCCAAACGGTTGAAACATCTCCAAAGGAATGGAATAAAATGTCACATTTCCCCTTAATTTTTCTTCATTTGCATTTTATCAGTTGTGGAAATCCAATATACCCTACTTTTTTTAATGGTATATGTATAAAATGCTATGACTAAACACAAAATGATAAACTTGACAACACAAATAAACAAAGGTCTGGGACTTCAGTTTTCACCTCTTTTGTGTTTTGAGGTGTTTGGAATGTTTCATAAGATTTTCACTCTGTATACAATTCTGAGAGGACTGGCAGAAACTTTAATTTTGCCCTCTCAGCAAAATCAACAAGAACAAAAATGGAGAAATGTAATTAACACGTATTTGCCTGAATCCTGTAAATCTGAAAATCTCTTTTGAAAAAATTTGCAAATATCAGCTAATCTATATCAAGTTAATTACATTGTTTAAAGTACAGCTTATATGTAAAAATAAGCATTTAGAACACTAAACTATATGTTACCTGCAATCGTGATTTCATGCAGCACACATAGCCTCTGATGATTTTGATGATAAGCTTGCGATCACTCATTACAATTTAATTTCTAATTTCCACAAGTCATGCAATAAGTATATGATTTTTACTACTCCATGTTTGACCATTTTAAGTCAAATGTATATGTAACTATATCTGACATATGATATTCCCTATGAAACATTGAGTAGTGTACAATATATATTTCATAAATGCAGAATAGGAAGTGGGGTTGGGTGGGTGAAGGCACTTTCATCTGCAATATTTATTCTTATGAATGTGGAATTATGAATAATGATGTAAATATTATTCTCACATTCTTGTCAAAATAAAAAGAAATAATGAAAAATTTCATGGTAACCACATACCAGCATATACATTTCCATGTACAACTGGTCAAATGTTCTGCCTTGCCTTAACTACGTCTATATCATAGAGTGAGAACATCTATGGTTTAAAGGTACTCTCTCAAACAAATAGAACAACAGTAGCTAACACAAACACTCATGGTTCCACAAATATGCATAATGTGCAACTGCAATAAGGTGCCAAGACATTACCTGTTCTGTAACCATAGCAACAACCTAAGACTGGTTATACATCGGCCTATTGTTATTGCTACCTTGCTTCAGACATAAGCTGTCACAGAGAGCCACATGGGATGAAAGTTGTGACAACACAGTTCTACAACGCCAGACCAATTTTATCTCTTGTTTTACAGATTTTTGTCCTCTGAAAACCTAAAGGAAGTAGGGATTTGTAGCACTTTGTCGATGCTGATTGGGTTAAAATCAATGGAGTAAAAATATGTCATGTTATTATTACATGTTATATATTGCTGTCTTGGCTTCGTTGTGAAGCCACTGTCAACATAATGTACATTTCTGTAATACTGAAAAACGGTATCAAGTATGTTGTTATAGTGAATTGGGGCTTGATAAGGAGTATATCACATATTTATTTCATGAATGCTTCAGTTACTCCATTAAGCAATGAACTTGGTTGTGCAATAGTGGTCAAAAGAATAGTGGTTCAAAACCAAGGATATACATAAATCAATCACTTGAACAACACACATGCATGATTGCTGCTAATGGTACAGTGAATAATGATACTGGGCCTAGATTTTCGAAGCTCTCTTAGCACTAAGATAGTCGTAAGTTAATGTTAATGCATGGCACTTACGACTATCTTAGCGCTAAGAGAGCTTCAAAAATCTAGGCCTTGTCTGATACATTCCCACATTCAAACTGGGACACATTACAGACACAATAATATATATATATAATGACAGTGACGGTATACTACTGTCTTTATGACATTTTACTGATTTCTGGTTCATAAGCTGAAGAAACAAACACTGCTATTTCTTCTTTTTCAGATTTGATCTTGTGGGTGTCTGATGCATGCTTAAAATACCCTAGAGTGATATTTTGTGCTGATGCTTAAACAACAAAAGCTAAGATACTTTTTCACATTGTGAAAAATTAAATACTTTATGACCTCACCCAGAGGCTTGGTTAGATCAAATATAAGCTATACAAAGAAGACTTAGATTTTCATGAATTTGTTTGAAGGATGTAAGACAGGCGTCTGTTACTGAATCAATATTTGCTTAAAAAGATGGATGGGATTCGTGTGGAAGCACAAATGTTTAGTTGGAATAGACATGAGGAATTTCATCACTGTCATAAGAAGGGGATACTGTTTGTGTTTGTTAATAATGCACTCAACAATATTTGAAGCTACAACAGTTGACCATAAGTGAGTCATCAACAGTCAAATTTCCATAGACTTACATGTTTATTAACTGTTGTTCAAATAACTTCCATAAACAAAGTAGAAGTCCTTTTTTGCAAACATCTTGGAAATCATTTTCAGCTATATGTACATAATTGTCTTTCATCTTTCTATCGATTAGTTATTGAATGACACCTGATTAAGCACTATATATATGTACAACTTTGAATCCAGCCCATAGACAGCCATGTTAAACCTGATTAGTATGTGTAATATACATTGTTTAAACTTTAAGCAGTTTCAGTTTTCTTAAAAATTATTGGAAAATTAAATAGAAATTATGTGTAAGTAGCTCAGATGATATCCTAGCTGGTAGATAAGTTTTCAAAGCAATTCAAACTCAATATATGAAAATTATCCTTGCAAGAGTTAATTAACATGAAAGTCTTACAGGAATTTCACAAATGAAGATTCACTTATGGCCAACTACTGTATATCATAGTTGACTGTAAATAAGTCGGGGACAAGAGATTGACATGCAGTCAACAATGTCACAGAAACTGACCATCCAGTTCATTATGTCGACTCTTTACGGCCAAACATGGGGGAGGAACCACAGTGAATATTATCTGGAAACGACAGAATTACGTCAGATGGGTATTTTGGCTGATGAAAATGTATCAATATACAATGGCCTCACCTACTGAGACTTTCAGCATTCCTATATCACATAACATGTGGAATTGTCTTCATGGTGTAATCCAAACATACTCCTGAGTATTTAAGATGTGTTTGCAACACTTGTACAATATTATGACATGATGATCGGTGTTAAATAACTGTGTATATACAAAAACAGTAATAGAAGTCTTGATATATATACAACCTTGGGGGACAACCATTTAATATCTGGAAAAGGTCTCGTTGAAAGTGATATTTTTGCATTAACGGTGCCGAATAAGATATTCTTTCAACTGAAGGCTATTTATTTTTCAAAAGCATATCTGGCAACAATTTGAATTATATCAGAATTTCTTTTTAACTTAGAGTTTGGAGCCCAAAATGTTTTTCAAACATTTACTTAAACTACTGATCCCTTTCAATATAATTGGAAGGTCTTTGCCGGAATATCAAATGGTTGATTCCTTATATACACAGCAGCACTAAGTATACAAGGAACTACCATTATTCAATTTCAGTAATAAATAACTGTCACAAAACATACCTCAGTCTACATGCCTTAATACTTACAAAAACAGACTAGGCTTAACAGACATCACAAATTGACGGGGTTTGTTTTTTTTTTTAAAAAAAAGTGAAAATGGTACCTAAATCATCAAAACTATGAAGGAACTGCAAATGAACCATTAATTCTAGTGGTTTGTAGGCTACACCAGTATTCAAGCTTGAGAGCAGTCTAATGTCTAGGGAGATAACTCGCTTTACAATTCAGACACTTTTCAGGCAATAAAGAGAAATGAAATATAGATGGATTTTGGCTTAAACTGTGCTAAGACAAAATATTAAATGTTTGGCATGAGAGTGATTAAGATCAACTGGCTTCTCATCATGAAAAGACCTCAGCGTGCAGCCATTATGGAGAACCAACAAAGCTGAGAGGTATTTGTGTTTCTTCATGTATATGGACAGATTAAGCATACTGGGATTTTTTTAATCCTTTCAGCAATATTCTAGCAATATCATGACTCAGGAAATGAGCTCCACACATTGTACCCATGTTAGGAATTGAACCTGGTCTTCAGTATGATGAGCAAATGTTTACCCACTAGGTTACCCACTAGTCACTTGTTGCCTTGTTTTTTCAACAACTTCACAAAATATATAAAATATAGCTACATTATACAATAACATAGATATTTGTGGAAAAATATAATGGTCACATATCAGGTATGTTAGGAAATCAAGTAATTGTATCTTGGTGAATAGTTTGGTTTTCTGTGTAGGTTGCTCAGTCTATTGACAACTGGTTCAACATCTTGAAGCTACTTTCACAGGTGTCATGAATGATGACAGATATTCCCCGAGAGACTGTCTTCACTGGGTAATAATCAGTTTTAATCACTATATCGACCACTAGTTCACTTGCTCCCTGGCTATATAACTTCATTAGAAGCAATGCTATATACAAGACAAACTGCCCACCCAGGGGGTAAATATAAACTTATTAGAGTTGCCTACCTACCCAAGGTAAAACAGCACAGTACTTCACACAACTTAGTTTACATTATGCCATGTTTGAAGACCAAGCATTCTGGTCTCCCAATAATGAAAATGAAAAAAATATGATGATAGATTTATGGTATGAAAAATGATATGAGAAAAGAACTTCCTCGCTCTGTCAAATCTACCCTGATATCTTGGATTCACACAAATTCAAACAGACTAATTTTCAAGATTTTCCTATGCATCAAGGTGCTATGGCCTAAACGGTGACTACGTCTGACCTTTAGATTGACAGTCTAGTTGTATGAATGAATAACAATGAAACAAAACCACAGAATTTGATAAAAAATTATTCTTCACAGGTCAGTGAAAGTGAAAATTTGCTTGAAAATTAGTTTGTTAGTTTGCATTCTATGTCAGCCTGCTTATATATCTGGTGCTCAGTAAATGCAAAATACTCTGGTGTTCTTCAGTATCAGTCATTCATAGAAGTATAATGACTTTATGGAGCAGTTCCTGTACATATAAAAAATGAGTGAAAAGACTCCACAGTCTAAATCTAGATGCTCCAGCAAGATCATAATACTTATGGATAGTCATAAAATTATTCTGATGTAAAGTCAACCCTTCCTTTTCATGCATTTTGTGTACATTTACTTAAGCATTCATGAAAAAAATCCACCCTATTGTCTTATTTACCATGAAATTTGTAAAACAATACATTAGCCTGGTTTGGCATTTTGATACATATGTAATTTTCCCACAGAAAGTAACAAACTTAAAACGGTTGCATGTTTGACTAATAAAATACATTCCTTCTGTAAAATGTAAACTATTATCGTCTGCAGATTCTCTGTATGACTTGCTATATTCTATATGTAAGCCCATCATGATTTGCATATCTTTCAACCTGCCAATATGGACAGACTCAAGATATGCTATTAATTATATACATCAGTCAGAAAGTAAAAAAATATGTTAGTGATATGTTTGTGTTGAGATCATCAATAAGAGGGCACCAGATATAAAAGTAGTTGTATGTTTTCACCTATCACAACTCTCTGCCATGCTTCACTTTACGGAGTATGAAGTCCACCTAGAACTTCCTAACCTCGATCACAAGCAAAGCAATGACAATAACAAGAATTATAATAAGCAGAACCAAGACAACATCAGGGGAGATAAGCCAGAGCAGGAACCGTCAAACAGGCAGGACAGGGCTTTGTTTTGATTGGCTACTGGATGATCCACTTCCACTGGTTGAAAGTGACCCCTCTCCCTTTTCTGATTGGCTTCCATCTTCCCCTTTGTTGGATGTTACTCTGACCAGTCTGCGATGAGCAGCTTCGATCTTTCAAAACAAAGAATTTAAGTCATTATGAAATCAAAGCCGAATTCTTACACTTTGTTTTTTTTGTTAACACACTTAATCTTTTCTTTCATTACAGATATGAAAAAAAACTTCTTTAACTTCGCGGCATATACAGATTCTTGTACCATTGTCATACTCATCCTGCTTATATCAAACAGGATATAACACATGCCAATTATATCATGCATAAATATTTTCAGATGTGACAATTGCCATAAGTTTCAGTTTATTTACATACTACTGCTTGTTTTTCACTTATGATTCCACAAATTTCTCGAACGGTATCGTATACTATGAAAATAGCTGATATTGTTAACCCATTTTAACCCGGTTCTTCATGGGTAGACAACCTGATGAAGAAGTCCTACCTTGTCCCCAAAGAAGGACACAATGGTGAAGATGACCAGGACAATGAGTGCCAGATGGGTCCAGAACTTCAGCCAGTCTCGATATCGCCGCCTACAAAACACAATCACTTGTCACTTGCTAGACTGTTTGTTGATATACCTCTACAAGTGGGTGAGTATGATTTTACACTGCTTTTAGCAATATTCCAGCAATACCATGGCAGGAGAAACAAGAAATGGGCTTGTACCCATGTGAAGAATCAAACCCAGGGCTTTGGTGCAACAAATGAAAGCTTTAACTACTAGGCTACAACACCACCCCTATACCTCTGGGATATCATATGATGTCCACAAGCAGATTCTACCATTCTGAGTGTTCCAATTGTCGAATCAGTACTAAAAGTCCCACTCAGACACTCAGACTGTGTCCAAGTGAGGCTGTGTTCAGAATTAATTGCACTGTGGCACATTTGAGCCTCCAGTTCCAAATAATCCAGTTGAAATCAATTATTATATTGGCATTTCCTGTTCTCGCAGTACTTGCATATATCAGCTGAAAAAATAATACAAACAGTTCTTTTATCGATTGAATGCTTGTTGCTTTTAAATGAAGAGATTCCTCCTCTAACATCTACATCTATTAACTGCTTAACTGCTTGATGCATCAGGTGTATTAATAAGCACTCTAGACCTCAATGAAACACAAGCAAGGTCGTCTGCCACTGACTTATCGAGGCGTCTCCCACTGTCACTGCATGACGAGGAAGTAACGTATGAAATGTAAGGAAGAAGAATCTTGTCGGAGAGGGTGGGAAAGAGTTTGTCCAAGTCGGCAAAAACTCGCCAACATAGCAAAATTTGATCATTCGCAGACTTGGGCCACTTCTTAGTTACCGGTCAGTGATGGTAAACAACCCCTAAGTATCAAGCATTAGTGATCTCTGCGGAAAACATGTTTACTGTGAGAATAGGAGATGGCCCTATATATTGAAATGTTTTCAACACTGCTTACCACTCTCGCAGTTCATTTGTGTGAAGGAATCGGTTTCTGTATTCACGTGGCAACTCGAACTGTGATGGTATTGGGAAGAGTGATTCATAGAAGTCCTGAAGCACTGCTTTCACCTATAACATACAATGGATTCATGAGAGACACTGACAATGAACATTGTGATATTGCATACACCCACCATTCCATTGCATATACCCCTTCTATATGACTATATGGGATTTTTTGTAAAGTACACCTTAAGATATGCACTGTAGACTTTGGCCAGATAGTGCATGAAAGAGTATGGTTTTACAACCCTCTCCAGTTATACTACACTAAATCAGGCCCAGATTTCTCGAAACAAACTTAAATCTGAGCTTTGATTTAAGTTCAAGTTTCTGCTCAAATTTGAGAAGATGCAGGAACATGCATTTTCCAGAATGAAAGGAAATTGGTATCCAGCTCAAATGTAGTATGAATTTAGTGGACGGAATTCTTCAGTTGTTTGGACTTTTTTAGTCTACAAAATGCAGTTGAGATATAAATTCAGCTGTTTCAAATTGTCAAACTCAGATCTGGGCAGGGTATACAGTCATGCAACCATGTGGGGATTCAAACCTGGTATTGGGCATGATGAGTAAGCACTTTAACCACTAGGTACAAAACATCTGAAGCCAGCATCACTGTGGGATTCTTTTTACAGTAGTTTATATTAGCTGCAAATACATGCTCTAACTGGTTATTAGAACAGAGTGCTTAATACACTAGATATAGTACCATACTTTTGCATAACAGAAACAGGCACGCTAGACTTACAGTTCTGGCTTCTTCAGAACCGTGCTCGATGTTGTCATTGAGGCAGATGAACTTCCTGTAACAAATCAGTCAATGGGTTTCCACTTAACATAATTGTGAGAGGGCAAAGTCACCAGGACCACAGTCACAAGAGTAGAATAAAGTGCACACATACGCTAACACAGATTTCTATTTTGCAAGGAAATCAACTTGCAGTGAGTCATTCAAACTAGTCTGTCACTAAATAAAACTATACTAGTACCTATTCTGCTTACAAAATGTCTTGAAACAACAACTTTAAACTAAAACGTTCTCTTGTAAGAAAAGATATATGAAATTACAGCTTGTTCAGCGTGACCTGGTCATGTGTCCATACTAATGCACTGGGTCTATTATTGTGAAGGGGTGCATCTTTGTCAGTTGACAATCAAAATGTCCGAACAGCTGAGACAAGATCATCTTTTAACATTCTTTGCTCCCCTTTTTAATTGACTTAACTCGACCTGCCATTTGTGCCAGCTGACCAACCGGGTCATGCATATGTAGAGTAGGTCAGGTCAAGCTGGACAAGCTGTACATATGCATCGATTCCTGAGATTTTTTCTTACTTCGAGTGTTTACGGACATTGTCAAGTTGCCCGACCACGCTAGAGACGTTGGTCCGGATCATGTAGAATGTGACATCTGAATCATCAACAGTTGTATACCTGGAGAGGTAGCATTATTTGCCAATTAGAGGTACATTTGTTGTTAACAAATTTCTTTGGAAACCGATGGAACACATGATCAATCTGATATTTCAATCTTTTAGAAAAATATCTGCACACAATGAACAATAGATTTACTACTTATTTCTTTTAGGATATTAATGATTATTTACACATTCTTCTCACATATCTACACATCTCAAAGTTCTGTCTCACTTATTCTTCACCTGCATAATTAGACCACATGCCCCTTTGTAGCTTAATGGTATTATGACTTAGGTTCAAGGCCTGTTAGAACTGGTCTTCAGTAATCCATGATTGTAGTATGAGGCGACAACAGGATTGGGTGGTCAGGCTCACTGACTTGGTTGACACATGTAATTGTATCTCAATTACATAGATTGTTGCTCATGCTGTTGATCACTGGGTTGTCTTGTCCAGACTGGATTATTTACAGTCCACTACCATATTGGTGGAATAATGCTGTGTGGCATAAACAAACCAAGATTTTCATCACTCAGGGTGAACCCAGATATCCTTACTTATGCTTTGGCTTCGGCTTGAACTTGTCCTTTATCAGCTTCAGAATACCGTTACAGTTCAGAAACAGACGTCTTGACACTTGTGGCTAAACAAGAAACATTGAAATGTTACCATGACAACAGAGAAATAGTGCACCCACAACTGAAAAATACTGGCAACTGTGGAAACTTCTGTTTAACTTGAAACATTTTTCGATAAACAACAAAGTGTTTCACCTGCTACTATTTTCATTGTAGTAAACCTTTGTGCAGACCTACCATGCTTTTATCGTAGTACACTTCCTGTGTGGGGGGTGCATAAGCAGATTTCTGTTCTTCATGGAGGTGGTTGGAACAGTTGATGAAGATCTGCTCCAGGCCCTGCAGAGTCTGTCAAAGATACATGGTGACATTGATAATGAGTTAGTTTGACACTTTTAGCATTAATAGAATTTTCATAACAATATTAATACAAGGATGGCAAAGAAACATCACAACTTGTAAGGAGGAGGTGGGGTGGCCAAGTGGTTAAGCGTTCGCATGTCACATCGAAGACCCAGGTTCGATTCCCCTCATGTGTACAAAGTGTGGTGTCCCTCACTGTGTTATTGCTGGAATATTGCTATAAGCTGTGTGAAATTTGTGAGCATGTGGGAATTTGAACCCATTCCTTTAGCATGATGAAGGCTACCCATTTTGGGAATAAACCTACTGTTTTGAAATTTGAGGTAGTCAGACTGACTCTTATTTTAATTTGGAATCATCTCACACAATGCTCAAAAAATGTTGCATAACCTCAAGAATTGCCTAAATTAAAGTAACTGGAAAATAAGCAAGTATATTAGTATCATGTATCAGTACACCAGATGAACAATAAGAATTCCTACCTCCAGATACAGGGGCAAGTCATACAGTCGGGCAGCAAATGTCCTCAACTCCCGATCAGATAAAACCCTGAAATAAAACTGAAACATATCTACTACTGGAATATAGTAACTATTACATGCTGAAGACCCCTGACCTTCATGGGTCGGAACCCAAAAGATGATGATGATGATGATGATGACGATGATGATGATGATGATGACGACGATGATGATGACGACGATGATGACAATGGTGACAACAATGACAACAACAACAACAACAACAACAACAACAACAACAACAACAATGATGATGACAATGACTTGAAACTGATGTCCAAGGACACAAATAACGAAAAGTCAGTAACAATATGAGTGAGAACACTTACTTTGAATGGTCTGTGTCCATCTCATCAAAAACTGACTCTGCTGAGACTTCCTCAGTGACGCCCATCATGTAGTAGAAATAGGAGAAGGCGTACTGCATGTCCTTGGAGTGTCGCACCTTGTGGGAGGATGTCACATCCCACTCGTTCGGAAACCTATAATGACTACGTGTCTTACACAAGAACCCACTGGAACTTTGTAATATGGTCTCCTACATGAAACTCAAACTACATGTATGTTTGTCTGTGATATCTGGACAGGCAATTATGTGCCTGTTGATCAAGTGCGTGTAAATTGGCCATATTGTTCTGCGACCTTGTACTTACTGGGCCTGTAGATCCGCCATGATGTGTTTGTCAATCATGTGTGGCATGTGAGCGGGCACCTTCCTTGCCACAAATCCAAAGGCCTTGTTGTAGATCTTGTTAACGTGTCGAAGAGAGTCTCCAAAGGTATCCAGAAGATGTCGACCATTATAAGGAGGTGACTCAAATGCTTTGGCTCTCAATACATTCTCTTTCATCTGAAACAACAACATATTACCCTTGATGTTTAATGCTCAGTCAGTACATGAAAGGAACACAGTCTGAATCTGAGTACAACCCAGTGTCCGACAGCATCAGGAATGATCCATGCTGCCAGGTTGTGATGACATACACAATAATCACACGTTCTTCATACAATATCAATACAGTACTAGGGACTAGTCTGCCCTCACATCCCTACACTTCAGCTGCAAATCAGCGCGGCCCCTTCCTTGTCGCCCCTTTATGAGAAGGATGAAAATAGAACAATGTTACATGACATTTCTTAAACAACTTTCTCTGTGATTGATCATAAAGTGTCAATTTCAGATCCTGTAGGGTACAGGTGTTTCAGGACCATGTGAACTTATCCCTGTTTCGAGTTATTTAATAATTCATCATCCTCATCTGAATCCATGACTGCAAATAATAGTACATCATATTAGCAAAAAAGTGTTTAGAGTTATCTGTCACCTGTGTGTTCTAAAACATGAAATACACTGAAACACTGAAAGGTGATCACGTACAAGCTAAACAGGTTTCAGATTACCAACACAATGATGCAATTTTGTACAACAATGGTCCAACTCAACCTGGACAAAGCAGGCTAGTGTTATAGCAATGATTAAAGGATATATCAGTGTGGGTCCACCATATTTACCTTTTGCAGGTCAGTGAATAGATTCTTTCTCTCCCATGGGAATGCACCTGTCTCCTTGCCGACCTTGACCTTGTCCAGAAACTCATTAACCTCACTGTCATCTCCACCATATCTCCCATCCAATATGGCAGCCTTATCCTGGGAATATGCTACCACCTTCACGCCCATCTTCCCTGGTTGTGTCATGCTCAAGTCTTCCTGGCGCCAGTCTGATGGAATCCCTAGAAGCTTCCTTGATGCGTGGTGTGCCCCTCCATCCAACCCTTGACCTTTCACATTTGAACTTTGTCCTGTGTTATTTAACCCTTGACCTTTCACATCTGAACCTTGTCCTGTGTTATTTAACCTCTGACTATTATTTGCAATGTCCTGTGTGTCGTTGAGTGACTTTGTTGATTTTGTTTCCAGAGGATAGTTCGGATCGTCCTTTATTTTCATGTACTTGGCATACAGAAGCTTCCAATGAATTTCATATCCTTTTTGTGTGAGGTCACCTGAAACAATACAGAGATTATTTTTCAACAGAATAAAATACTGGAGACAGATAATTCAACATCTTTTGCTTCAACACAGTTTGAAACAGTACTAATATCTGTTCAAAATCATTCAAAAAGTACAAATCATTTGGTATTCAAACATCAATGAATCAGCACACAAGTCATTAATACATTATGCATCCAGCATTATTTACAACCAATGATTGATATCATTAGCAACAATCCACTACAAAAAAGACACTGCATCTGTGCATCTATGTGTCTGTGATTGTCTATAACTAGCATCTTACTTTTTCTTGACTTAATGCCTTGAGAAAGACATGATACTCTATGGTTAACAACACCGACTATTTGAAATAACCCACCCTCTTAACAACATCTTATGCTGAAATTAATTCAGCAGGCTAAAGGTTAGTCATATTATGACGGAACCTATCGGTATAGATTCCTATACCATTGTCAAGCGAGACTACACTGAAATGTTATAATGTATTAAAGGCGTTGCTATCAATAAAGTAGTGTACCTTTCTTATATATTCATCAACTTCTAAAATGTCAGATTTATGACTTGGAAAATCAAAAGTAGTTTTCAACCTACAGTCATGAATTTTAGGTTTAACAAATCTGCAAACCGATGAGATTTTTGGTTGCATCTACCTTCTTGCAAGGCCTTGTTCAACGCCACCAACTCCTCCCTGATAATGGCAGGCACAATCACATTGGTCAGGTTCCGATCAATACCAACAGGGACAGCAGGTCTATCTGCCCCGCCAGCAGGAAACTCACCCTGCATGGGTCTGGGGTGTCTGGAGGAAAAGAATGATGAAGGAGATCAGTCAGGACAATAACTGACAGCCAGATAGAAATATGGTCTAAAGTTATGGATGGCATGTTTTACATCATCTGTGTACAGCATCATTAACAATAACTGGGATGGTGGGGTAGCCTTGTGGTTCGCTCATCACACCAAGGACCCGGGTTTGGTTACCCACATGGGTACAAGTCTAAAGTTCATGTCAGGTGTCCCCCACCATGATATTGCTGGAATACTTGTAAAAGTGGGATAAACCCAAAATCATCCAGTAATATCACAGCGAGGGACACCGGAAATGGGCTTCATACATTGTGTCCACGCTTTTCATCATGCTAAAGATTCAGGTTCAATTCCCCAAATGGGTTAAATGTCTGAATTCCACTTCTGGTGTCTCCCACTGTAATATTGCCAGAAACTGAAAGCAGCATAAAAGCCACCCCCCTCACTCACTACTCAATCAAAGTCCATTTCCAAGGACATCAGGTAATCACTTCATCAAATAAGGTGAACTGTTCAAAGAATTATAACATTTTAATTTACATACAAATGTGGGTTTCAATTTTTTCTAATATTAAAGTTCCTTAGGAATTAAATCGTCCTCTTGAAATGACAAACTTAGAAATTTTAACCATGAATTGTATATTCATATACTTATCTTATCTCACGTTATGTAGCTCTTTTCGTGTTTTTCGACCATGTGAGCTAAGTTCAAACAAATTTTACTGGCCTCTGACCACCTGACATCTGCCCCCACCTTGAAATCAGCACCTATTAATCATCTCTGTGGGTTTCAATTTTTTCAAATATTTAAGTTCCTTGGACATTCAATCATCCCTATAAAATGACAAAATGCAACTCACTGCTCTTCCTCTGGAATGTCTTGTATGAGCACAACATCGTCTTCCTCGCCTCCATCCCCATCAACAGCGTGAGTGAGGTTCATGACCTTATTCCTTGCCTGCTTCTCATACTCCTCCATCAGGGTCTTGTTGGTGTTCACAGTCAGTGTGAAGTTGAACTGTAGCCAGACACAGACTTGTCACATCAGCTTGTCACATTTGTTTAAAGCCACACATAGCATTATCTTACCTCACACATAAATGTCACTGTCTCATTGGCTGAGCACTCTTCTATTATTTTACATGTAACCCCTGTACAAGTGAGGTGTATTGCAATACACCCCGCTTCCGACAACAACTCATTTGCTACTTTGTGGTAGCTATCTCGAATAACATTGCCAGATGTTTAACGAATGCAAATAGATGGAAGGGAGATAACTCTAAATCTGTATTTCTTGTGTCATCTGCCATATCTAGCCACGACTAGGATTCGAATCTTTTGATTCACATAGGTTTGCTGAAGTGTACAATCCAATACTCATGCTTAAAACAGTTCAAAATTAACATTGAGGTGTTCGGTAAGAAAAATACGTCGTTCACTGGTCCCTCGGGGACCATGGATTGAGGTACCCTTGATGTTTGTTTCGGGGTCAGGGAACATAAACGAACATTGAGGGTACCTCAACCCATGGGCCCCGAAGGACCAGTGAACAACTTATAATATTCTAGCTATATAAGTGTGTGATCAGACAGACTCAGCTTGTCACACTTGTCTAAAGCCACTCTTAGCAATATTCTGGATATAAGTGTGTAACCAGAATAGGCTAGATTGACATACATCAGCTAAATCAGCGAGTCTAATCATCTGATTCAGTAAGTCACCTTAAAAAAGTTGCTAAACATGAATCCAACCAGGAACTTCACAGGTCAAGTTTCTTTATACTGGCATTCGATTTGAACACTGGACATTCTTACATGAAAAGGAGCATCCAGATATGTCATGCCACAGTTCGGACAGTGTTCTACTGAATGATTTCAGCACTAACTCACATAAACTTACGACTATTCACATGGTGACTGTCGAAATTTACATACGTTAACATAGCAATTTTATGACAGCTTTTATTGATACACATAAGTGAATGAGTGTTCATTACTTTCCTGGTCCTATATTTACGAAGCTCTCTTAGTGCTAAGATTGTCGTAAGTTAATGTTAACATATGGCATTTACAACAATCTTAGTGCTAAGACAGCTTCGAAAATCTAGACCCTGGTTTCTTCTAAAGGTACTGTGGGTGAAAACTGGGAATAAATAAGGAACGCTTGCAATTCCACATGTTCCCTTATATATTCCATATTTCCATGAGTATATGTATTGCAGTCATCCCTCGCAATAACACGCTTCTCGACACCACGGATGCGGTTAAACCTTGGGTAATCTGTGGTTCCCATAGAAAAGCTGAACTGCGATCACACCCCTCCATGAAATCAAAAATAGCTCATCAACAAATCTGCTGTTAGGAAAGGAAAACAATATAAACTAGTGAAATTCAATGCAGATGGCAACTGACAGTGTTTATCGTACATATCCATTTTTCTCAGATGCTTAAAACATGCAGGCTTTTCTCAATAATAATTATACCAACGGCGAAATATCGTATATATCTAACTTACAAATGACAAGACATACCATCAGTCGAGTACTTACAATGTTTGCTGTGAAGCAACACACCGCGCTATAGCGAGTGTAAACAGTCATCCGAAAATGAATGGTGTCAGAAAACACATATTTTTCATTAAATTCAATCCCATTTTTATTCATTAAAACTGTTGGAAGAAACAACGGCGACACCATGGCACTACCTCATTTTAGACGAGTCCTGATTTTGCGCCTACCGCGATAGCACCAATTTCACATCATTCTTAGCAAATCACAAACAGATTACAGCCTCATAATCCATGGACTCCAAGACCCATGTTATTGACTCATTGAAGTCAGTTTAACAATTAAATGGCCAACATTTTGTTTTTCATAAGCAAAGTTGCAAGTACTGTGAGAAGTCAGCGGTGACTTGTCAAACTGTCTCCTATGTAAAATGTATAGGACAGGTAACGGCCAGCGTTCATTTGAATGCTAAATATGTTTGCAGGAAATATGCATTATATACCAATCCAATAGCAATATATATCTGTTAGAATAACTTGTTAAAACACAAAATATTCTGACAATGGAATAGAAATTATTTGATGTAATATTAATGGATTGTTTTTAACTGAATCACTGGTACATTGGACCAAAACTTCTGAACACAGCTGAACACTATTTCCGGTTTAGTTGAATAACAGGTAGCATTACAGGAACAACAATTAAATTATTATTCTAGTGATTTTTTATTGCAAATTTCCTGTACAAATTTAAGTTTTTATTTTCAAAGTTTGTTTATTTTCACCTTCAACGACACAATGCAGTTTTGACTAGGCACAATACATGAAAAAGCAGTTTTGTTATGTCCTTGGAAAATACAATTTTACTTGGCCTTTGGTCCACATCATGTACTATAACGCAGGGGGTCATCAGTAGACTCCAAGACCCGTGTTATGCGTTATGGTGAGGGATGACTGTATCTGCTTTTAAATATTCAAATCTACACCTGGCAAACTTATGACTGAAAACACAATGACACAGAGCCGGACAACCCATCCCACCAATGCTGTTGTACACATATGTTGTTAGGGAGCATCTTGACCTGAAACCCACCGGTAATGTCTGTCAAATACATGTCACTATCTCTGTAACAATGAAATCATGCTTACTCTGAAAGCTTTATTCGACCCTTGGTGACCCTTCAGTTGGAACTGCAAGGTGGTTTCATTGTGGTTATGTTGCAGAACAATGGTCATGACCTTGTACTTGTTGCCCACTGCAACCTGTCTGATGACGCTGCTGTCATTGTAAGACGCCTCTGTTATCATCCCATCTGCCAGGACAACATCCGTAAGGTTGAAGAAGCCCACAAACTCACCTGTCAAAGTCAAATAGAAAATCTATTAAAATTCCTTACTGATTTACATAAGCAGAAATACCTAATTTAACCCCAAAATAAAATCACGCTTGTATGACAACAACCATTAACTATGGACCAGACAATCTAGACACTGATACTGTGAACAACCATCCATCCTGTCTGGGCACAGTGACATGCTGTCAACCATTTTGGCCACCCAATCCATAGGTTGCTGGGGGCCAATTCAAACTCAGAAGACCCATGGGATCAACGCTGGAGTATGTACTGTAGGTCAACAAGCTTAGACTAAAACATACATAACATACAGATGAAAAGTTCTTTCATGATCTCACCCATTGAAGATGCGGGTTATAACTGGTCTTCAGTAACCAATGCTTGTTGAAAGAGGTGACTAACAGGATTGGGCTCATTTCCTTGGTTGACACATGTCATCGCATCCAAGCTGAGTAGAGCAGTGCTCATGCTGTTGATCGCTGGATCGTCAGGTCCAGATTCAATTATTTACAGACCACCACCATTTAGCTGGAATACTGCGGAGTGTGGCATTAAAGTACACTCACTTCTTACATTCTCATTACAAAATACAATAAGATGGGGCTGAGACTCTCTTCTCAGATTAATATTATTTCTTGTTTTACAGATCCACCTGCCATATTATTTCGAGAATAAGAAAAAAAATAACTTAATTTTTCCTAATTAAAAAATAAAATCCTTATGTGTGTTTTGGCCAAAAATGTAAACTTACAAGAAAATTATTATTTTGCTTGTTTTGGGCCCCATGTACACTTCATAAATTGCCCAAAGTAAAATACTTTGAGTATTTAGAAGGAATATTACATGATTGGTGATTTTGTTTTTATTTTTTTCCCCTCCTGTCTTTAGGTTTCCCAGGACGAAAATCTGTAAAACAAGAGATAAAACTGATCTGGCCTAATCTAGACTTCTATTGGATGTATTTAATTCGGGTCTGTTTGACAGACTAACAACATATTTTGATCTTCAAGGTATGTACTCACAGAGAGGCTTGTCTTTTACATTGTCCTGTACATTATTGTCCTCTCTCCAAAACCTATTCCCTGAAGAAAAGGTCCAAGGAATTTTTGGGGAATTATATTACGCATGTCAAAATCATCCTTGTACCTGGTGGAAATCGATAGCTGATCTTATCAAACGACATATGGATCTGGTACAGCTCATCGTAACTTTTGGTTCCGCAGTCCCCAGCATCAAACCCGCACTTCTTGATGTTGCAGGCCTACAATCAACAACACAGGCAAATTGTACAAGACACACCCAAAAATATATGTAGTTGAATAATAGTTGAGATATTCCTAAGCAAAGCTTCAAGGTCATTCAATAATGACTAAGTTCTGAATGGTCACAGCAAGACACACCAACAGGTCACCAATCCAATAATAATAGCTGAGCATAGCTTCAAGGTCATTCAGTGCTGACTGAGTTATGATATATTTGTTGTCAATGGCAAAGAATAAAACGTATCAATACTCACAGTATCACAGTACTTGTCAGCTATCCAGTTGTTCGCACACCCAGTATTACAGTATGCTAAAGATAAGAATACAAGGGTTTACTACAAGTAACAGCAATCCATCTATTTTCACTTTTTCTTCAATATTGAATTACTGCACCATTTTTTGATGTGTTCCATCTGGTACAGTCTTTAGACTCATCTCTTACCTTTGCCTTATTCATTTTAATATGCTTCTACAAATATGTGATGTATATGTGATCAAACATGTCTTAGATGCACCTCTTACCTCCTGATTTGATACACTGACCTCAGTGATGATAAACCAAGGTTAATGAGTGAGTGAGTGAGTGAGTGAGTGAGTGAGTGAGTGAACGAACGAGTATGGTCTTACACCACATTTAGCAACATTCCAGCAGGGGACACCAGAAATAGGCTTCATACCCTGTACCCATGTGGGGAATTGAACCTGGGTCTTCAGCGCAATGAGCAGACACTTTAACCACTAAGCTACCCCACTGCTCCTCTAAGGTTAATGGGGTGTATGATGGTTGACAGACTAACAACAGAAAAGAGTGTTAGAGTGGATATTCAGATCCTCATCATAATATTGAAGGTAACCAGTATGCCAAAATACTGGGGTCATAATATCCACACTGGTAGACTTAATTAACTTGAGGTGCCCATATATCAAGTATCCACTGATAGGGAAGATACTGGGGTCGGTATCCTCCCTGTTACCCCATTGAGGTCCCTATACCTGGCTTTTAGCCCGATATCAAGTATCCACTGATAGGGCAGATACTACGGTCCATATCATCCTGTTACCCACTTGAGACCTCTAAACCTCCTTATTAGCCCGATATCAAGTATCTATTGATAGGGCAGATACTGGGGTCCTTATCCTCCCTGTTACCAACTTGAGGCCTCTATACCTCCCTATTAGCCCGATATCAAGTATCCATTGATAGGGCAGATACTGGGGTCCACATCCTCCCTGTTACCAACTTGAGGCCTCTATACCTCCCTATTAGCCCGATATCAAGTATCTATTGATAGGGCAGATACTGGGGTCCTTATCCTCCCTGTTACCAACTTGAGGCCTCTATACCTCCCTATTAGCCCGATATCAAGTATCTATTGATAGGGCAGATACTGGGGTCCTTATCCTCCCTGTTACCAACTTGAGGCCTCTATACCTCCCTATTAGCCCGATATCAAGTATCTATTGATAGGGCAGATACTGGGGTCCTTATCCTCCCTGTTACCAACTTGAGGCCTCTATACCTCCCTATTAGCTCGATATCAAGTATCCATTGATAGGGCAGATACTGGGGTCCATATCCTCCCTGTTACCAACTTGAGGCCTCTATACCTCCCTATTAGCCCGATATCAAGTATCTATTGATAGGGCAGATACTGGGGTCCTTATCCTCCCTGTTACCAACTTGAGGCCTCTATACCTCCCTATTAGCCCGATATCAAGTATCTATTGGTAGGGCAGATACTGGGGTCCTTATCCTCCCTGTTACCAACTTGAGGCCTCTATACCTCCCTATTAGCCCGATATCAAGTATCCATTGATAGGGCAGATACTGGGGTCCATATCATCCTGTTACCCACTTGAGGCCTCTAAACCTCCTTATTAGCCCGATATCAAGTATCTATTGATAGGGCAGATACTGGGGTCCATATCATCCTGTTACCCACTTGAGGCCTCTAAACCTCCTTATTAGCCCGATATCAAGTATCTATTGATAGGGCAGACACTGGGGTCCATATCATCCTGTTACCCACTTGAGGCCTCTAAACCTCCTTATTAGCCCGATATCAAGTATCCATTGATAGGGCAGATACTGAGGTCCATATCCTCCCTGTTACCCCCTTGAGGCCTCTATACCTCCCTATTAGCCCGATATCAAGTATCCATTGACAGGGCAGATACTGGGGTCCTTATCCTCCCTGTTACCCACTTGAGGCCTCTATAACTCCCTATTAGCCCGATATCAAGTATCCATTGATAGGGCAGATACTGAGGTCCACATCCACCCTGGTACCCTCTTAAGGCCATTATATCTCAGACAACAGGGTCCATTCCTCCCTGGTAACCCCCTGAGGCCCCTATACCTCCCTGGTAGCCCTGGGATACCAAGTGTCGAACCACAGGCCATATAACAAGGTCCATATATGCTACCTGGATACCTCTTGAGGTTTCCCCATACCCCCCAAGTAGTTCCTGGATATCAAGAATCCATCAACAAGGCTGATTCTGGTGGTCCAGATATCCTCCCCATTACTCACTAGCAAAACAGTCCCCATATACTTTCTGGTATCCATCTATGGCATGACCCAGAGTTTGGGTCTCCAAATGCTACCCTTTGCCAACTATACCCTGTAGACCTAGGTCATCATATTCTCTCTGTTACCATCTATAATCTATAGAATATGATCCAAACACATACTCCCTTGTACTCAACCCTAGTTTGGAAAGTAGACTCTCAATATTCACCCTGGTACCCACAAATAACCTGGAGATTTGGATCCCCTGTTCTTCCATAAGCCAATAGATCTGTTTCCCCATATTTTTTCTAGTACCCACCTAGAGCCTGAAGATTGGGGTCCCCATATCCTCCATGGTACCCAGCTCCAAGCTGTATTCTGCCTGAATCACCTGAAAAAGAAAACATTCACCACAGACAGGTATGAGTTTTAATCCTTGAAACAAATTCTGTCTGTTTAAGCAATGTTTTGAAACAGCTAACAAGATGTGTGCCATATCATTGGTATTTGTGAAAATGTTACTGAACATGTTAAAGACAAAAGGCTCGAACAGTTGGTTGGTTGATTAACTCTGCACTCAGCAACAGTCAAGCTTAATGGCAGCCATCTGTAAATAATCGAGTCTGGACCAGACAATCCAGTGATCAACATCATGGGCACTGATATACGAATATACTGACATGTGTCAACCAAGTCAGCAAGTCTGACCACCCAATCTTGCTAGTCACCTCTTACAACAATGGGTTACTGAAGATCAAATCTAACCCAGATCTTCATGGGTGGCCAGAATAAAGAATAAACTTGCACAATACAAGGATTAGTGAACTTTCAAGAAACAACAAAAATTTCAAGGGTCTAGTCTGACATACCATCACAATCTCCAGCGTCCCAGTCACACTCCGAGTTGTTACATGCTTTGTCACAGTAGCCATCTTTAATCCATGTGGATGGACAGCCCTCATTACAGTTGGGCACTGGCCATGTCAGGTACACCTGTACATTACAATAATATCTCTAGTCTCTATAGCAACACACATAGAGGACAGTCTCTATAGCAACACACAGGGAGGACAGTCTCTATAGCAACACACAGAGAGGACAGTCTCTATAGCAACACACAGAGAGGACAGTCTCTATAGCAACACAATTAGAGGACAGTCTCTATAGCAACACACAGAGAGGACAGTCTCTATAGCAACACACAGAGAGGACAGTCTCTATAGCAACACACATAGAGGACAGTCTCTATAGCAACACACAGAGAGGACAGTCTCTATAGCAACACACAGGGAGGACAGTCAATATAGCAACACACAGAGAGGACAGTCTCTATAGCAACACACAGAGAGGACAGTCTCTATAGCAACACACAGAGAGGACAGTCTCTACAGCAACACACAGAGAGGACAGTCTCTATAGCAACACACAGAGAGGACAGTCTCTATAGCAACACACATAGAGGACAGTCTCTATAGCAACACACAGAGAGGACAGTCTCTATAGCAACACACAGAGAGGACAGTCTCTATAGCAACACACAGAGAGGACAGTCTCTATAGCAACACACAGAGAGGAAAAGGAACTTGAATAAACACTGTTGAAGTCACTTGTGATTTTCTAGAACTGCCAATGGCAGGAAGTGATTGTTATTACCATATATAACCACAGATAAACCACATTATGAGGACCTAAGCATAAAATTCTGTAGATAGGTGTCACTGTATCAAAAGGCAACACTTTTGTCAAACTAAGAAAATGACATTGTATTGCTTCGTGTGAGAATTTGGGTGCCATATCAGTGCAAAGCAGTGCAAAGATGATAGACAAATGTGTAATACATTTCACAGTGAGTACTGGCAGAATTAGGATTTGATGTCTTGATGATTCCACTGAAACTGCAACTTAGACATCAATACAGTCAGACATGAGTGAGTGAGTTGAGTTTAAGCTGCACTCCGCAGTATTCCAGCTATATTGCAGCGGTCTGTAAATAATCCAGTCTGGACCAGACAATCCTGTGATCAATAACATGAGCATCGATCTGTGCAGTTGGGAACTGATGACATGTCAACCAAGTCAGCGAGCCTGATCCCGTTAGTCACCCATTACTACAAGCACAGTCACCTTTTATGTCAAGCATGGGCTGCTGAAGGCCTATTCTACCCTGGACGGGTTCAGTCAGACATAAATCCTGACTTCATTCAACAGTGCCTCTGAAGACTGCCAAATCAGCCTTAATATATAATATACACCATTTTTTCATGTAACATTATAACATTTTGATCACTTTCTACTTCTCTAACATAGTTCACTGCATATATAGTTGAAACTTAAACAGTCAGAGTGGGAGCATCTCATGAACACCAACTATCTCCAAAAACAGAATCTGAAATATAGCTCTATATCAAGCATTGAAAGATAATATGTATTTAGTTATTCATGTGTCGATTATTTAAAAGTATGAAATAACAGTTCCTGCTGGAACTGCCTTCAGTCTCCCTCAATGACACTATGGATTTGAAGGGAACACAATCATGATTAGAAAGTCATTATAAACAAAACAATTGGCCTTTCTAGTAGAAGAAAGTATTTCCTCTTGTGACCAGAAAACTCAGTTCACTCAGCGTTGCACCTGAGAGAGAGAGAGTGAGTGAGTGAGTGAGTGAGTGAGTGAGTGAGTGAGTATGGTTTTACATCGTTTTTAGCAATATTCCAGCAATAACAAAGCAGGGAACACCACAAACAGAATTCACACATTGTAGGCATGTCGGGATTCAAACCCAGGTCTTTGGCATGACAAGCGCACACTTTAACCACCAAACTACCACAACGCCCTGGTTGCACATCAACTCTGTCAGGTGACTTGATGAGATACTTGACAAAAAAACATAACATCCTCCATACCTTCTGTCCTGTAGCATAGGAGAAGAAATCATCAGGCCACACTTCCGATCCAAACATCACATCATCATTGAGATATATGAACTTGTCGGACAGCCCAGGGATGCGATGTAGGTGACTCTCAATTGCCGGGGAACTGTAGGTTGGGAGGTGGCTCTTGTTGGGGAATATCTCCTACAAAGGACACACAAATATTCAACCAGACCAGACCACTGGAGGGGAAGGGACCAAACTCTGTAATCCCAGATATACTCCACCCTTACCACTGTTCTGACCTCATATCTGCTGGACTAAACAAGGTAGTCTTCAACACCGTTTAAGCTGATTTATTACAGGAATAGGGAATGTACAAGTTTTGAGCATTTCACAGGGAAATTACAAAGATGTCAAGGAGTATCCATTGGAATTTAAGTGTCCCACAAGAAAATGTCATGGTTTTCAACACAGGCTAGATAACAAATAAGTGGTTGTTGTCGTGTGAGTGAGTGAGTGAGTGAGTGAGTGAGTGAGTGAGTGAGTGAGTGAGTGAGTGAGTGAGTAAGTGAGAGTAGTATATACAATGACAGTTCTGGACCACTTTCAAGAAATGTCTCTACAAAGCCTTATTTAATAAATAAGGCTTTGGTTGGGCCATTAGCTCTTGCTACTATTACCCCTACTACTTAACGTGTGTTGGAGGTAACACTGTGCCGTACGGTACGATCAATAATTCTTCTCTTACAAAACCCCTACCCGGCCCATCCCTCAAGTAGTACAAGTTAGGTTCGTCGGCTTTCATATCCACTTTATCTATGTTGTAAGTTTTGACTGACCATATAGGATCGGTGGCCCGCTTACGGCTATCACCCTCGTGTTCCCCCGGCTGGTATAGATACATTACCCCTACTACTTAACGTCTGTGCCTATGTCACGTTTATATCGATGAAACAGTTTAACGTGAACCGCCTACGATCTCTTTGGTGTTCATAATAAAGGCTTGCTGGGCTTTTTGTATCCCCTGTTCTATGTACTTTTTTTTCTCGTCCTCACTGATAGCAGACTTACGAGACTTGGATCGAATATCTTGTTTCATTCCGTTATATTTTTTGAGTTCAGAGAGGATTGAACGAAACTCCTCTTCGGAGATCTTACTATCAGAGAGTGCCGTGGAAATACGCTCACTCACTGTGTTCAGCTTTGCTTCGGCCAGAACCCTGATCTCGTCGTGTTTCAATGCCTTACGATTAAGTCTGCGTGATACTAACTTAAGCGCCAATCCTGCTAACCCTGCCACCCCAGCTGTTATTTCAATACCTAGCACTATAGGTGCAGCCACGATGGTAGCTAACAACCCAACACCTGCCGCCCCTAGTCCCATGCTGGTTGCCATAAGGGTAGTGTCAGCCCCGTCCACGATATTGAAAGCTCTATTGTACTTCTTACATAGTGCTTTCCGCGTGTCACGGTCTTGTTCTAGTTGACGTTTCACATCACATAACTGCCTCAAGCGGAACCCATCTACGGTTTCCAGCGTCTTCGCTACTTCCTCTACGACTGGGTACAGACCCATCCTATAATATATATTTTGAAAGATATTTTAATTGGGTTTCAGTTAATAGTCCTTCAATGTATTTGAAGTCTACAAGGGTTAGATTATTACCAATGATAATAGGTGAGAGGCTAATAGACTTTCCTGTTGTAATAAAAACCCCACTGAGGTTTATTAAGCGGTTTATAGAACCCCAGGTGGTATCCTGTTGTATAATAATACGACAATATTGGTGTATGTGTTCTTTAGACCAGTGTATTGACACCCCGGGTAAAATTTGGTGTACTCTTGAGGTGTTTTCATTGTCTAACCCAAAGAAGACTTCTATGATGAGTGTGAAAGGGACTAATATTCTTTCAGGATTACTAAATGTTAATTTATTGTTTGACCTAGTATTTAACCCATTTTTTTTCCTGTCCCAAATAGTTATCATGCGTAATCCCCTCTCAGGAATGAAATCCCCGGGCCAGATACCGTTGTTCCTAATCTTAGTGGTATACCCCGTATCTGCGTCTAATGTGATATAAGGTGAGGCGAGTGTTAAGTTGATCAGCCATTTGGGCTCTTTTAAATCTGATAACGACACCAGTCTGTACACGTTGTCTTTGAAGTGCAGGATGTATAATTCATCTTCCTCACCAGGCTGATCGAATCCCTCCGTATCTCCTAGGTCGTTAAGTGTAGTGTTGGGACGATGACTGGTCATTATTATACTATTACGATATAATTTCCAACTGGGGTTTTGATAATAATTCAGGGGTGAACTTAATACCCATGAAGTGTATGTTGTCAGGCAGGAAGATCTTGGTTAGTGATATCTTGTTTTCCACGATCACGTTGACCCCCTCCAGACTGGTGTCGGCTCCAACACCCACCCGCACGTAAACGTTGCAAACTTGATACTGGTGTCGTTTCACCCACCCGAGTTTGATCCCATTCACGATCTCGACATCATTCCCCGATGGTTCCCCTAGGTAGACTTTGATGATCAGTGTTGAGTTTGCTGGTAGACTCTCTAGTATCTTGACCACGCCTTCGAATTCAGACACCAACTGCAATGTCACGTTTTGTATGGACAGTTTACTCGATAGCATGTGGGCTGCTATAGTGTTGACTGGGCTGACGACTACGCTACGTCTCTGAGTTGGGACGTAAGCCACGAGCAGGGTTCCATTGTTCACGACTTTGTTTAGGTGGTTGTCTTTGTTATCAGTAAACACGTAAGGGGAGACGAGTCTAATATTGAGAAACCAGTCGTTATCGGGTAACAACACCCACTTGTCATCTTCGGTGAAGACGAGCATATATGGCTTGTTTCGGGCGACGGTAGTGCTCTCAACATCGTCTAAGTCGAACAGTTTACCCCCGAACGATGGGTATATTATCCAGTTATTACCGGTGTTGACAAGGGCGTACTTAGTGTTGACTGTTGCTCTTGTAGTATCTACTATATCACTTAGGGTTCCACCGGAGGGGATTTCAACGCGTTTGTAAATGTTGTTTTTCAGTTGCAAGGCGTACGATTTACCATCTACTCCGGGAGCGTCGAAACCGCGCGTGTCTCCAAGGTCGGAGATCCCGATATTGACGCATTTTTTAACTCCGGGCCCTTGTGCGCTGGTCATTTTACATGAAGTGTTAAGCTGAGGTATCCTATATTTACAGGATTATGATTTATATCTAACACCGATATTGTCAGCTCAGGTATGTTGCCCTGGGTTAATCTCTTATACTGCCGTGGTGAAAACGACTCGGTTCTACCGTCGTTGTATTTCTCAGTTTTCACCGGCACTGCTCTCAGTATAGTGGAAGGGTGACCTCCTTGAATGTTGTACGTTGTGCTCACCTGACCGAGATGAATGTACAGCTCTCGGTACGGTACTAGGTCGGGTAACTTCGTGCCTGTGACGGTTGTTGTTGGTTTTATCTCGTCAGGAGACATACCGAGTATCCTCGCTAATGGTCGGCTGAGCCTCAAGGAGGTTCTTCCGTTGTTGATTAACACCACTGTACCGTTTGAGTCGTTCATCTTGAGTTCGGCTCCCAGGGGTTTGAAGACCTCGTCGTTTAGAGAGCACACGCTGTAGTAACCGGCAGTTATCTGGCTGCGAGTTCCACTGACGAACAGCTTATTGTTGCTGGCGTTGATGTTAGTCCATTGCGGTAGGTAGGTGATATCGCAGAGTGCGACTTCGAGTTGGCCTGACGTGTTATCGATCGCGTGCGTCAGCTGAACGGCTTCACCGCTCGTTATTCCTGGAAGTGTTATGTACATGTTAGAGTATATATGCTCATTATATAATAGTTTTAAAATGTATTCCCCTGGTGTGTTTTACCCTAAACTGGACGTAGATTTCTCCACCATGAAGATCGTGGTTGCTCCTGGGTTGTATTTCAATGCCAAGTTTATAGATATGCCTGATAAGTATAAGCTTTCGGTGACTAACGTCAAGGCAGTCCACGCTTGGTTCAACAACCCTATGCAGTTCTGGCAGAACCAATTCAACTTTGCCGTGTGGTGCGCTACAACGGGGTGTGGTGTGACATTGACCGACACTCGGCGTGGGCCGCTGAGTCAGTCTGTGTTCAAGTTCCACGTGTACTACCAGGTCAGACGTATCCTTAAAGAGATCAGCGCCCCCCTCCCACAGGACAAAGCGTGGGACGCAACAAACAACCCGTACGATAGACGGGCCTACGAACGTATTTGCAATGAATTCGAAATAAACCCGAAGACGGATTGGCGTTTGCCGGGGCTGAACCACGGGTTGGGTATTCCTTACGCTCATGGGCTCTCGCCAAAAGCATTTGACAAACATATACTAATAAAATTTATGCAACGAAAAATGTTTAGTACGGAACGTTTTTCCCATGCATTAGCTGATCTTGTTCCTAAACCTAACAAATCTGGACCAAAACCAGTGAAGGATGCCAGTGATGATTTACTGACACTAGGTATACTTAGGCAGGACTTTGCTTTGTCGAGTAATGAATGGAGGGATGATCGTATGGACTTTAAAAAAGGTGGTGTTGGTTTCACAATCCAGAAAGTGGAGCAGTCAACCGCAGACGGGTGGAAAATGTTCATGCTGGACACGTCGAAAGGATTCACTCGTGCCGGGGTAGTCAGGTTGAACGACTCGATTCGAACGTACGTGTGGGCGCTGTTGGGTGCGCAGTCGATGACGCGTTCCAACATCATCGGTAAGGGAACAGCTTACGACGCTCAGAAACAGTTCGTTTCCAACGTTGAGGATGCTATCAATTCTCCAGTTGATCTCCCGCGGGCCATCGACCGTTACCAAAACGTGTTAGAATACGCCAGATCGAAAGTCAATTACGTGTTTGGTACATGGCTCCGAGTGATATGCAACTGAGAGTAAAAAAAGTGGTGGGTTATAACAACAAAATAGTCATAGCCACGGCGGATCAAAAGTTGGGTATCAACCCCGATATTAACACCCCCTATATCCCACACATCCCACCACGTGAAACGGGTATAGTGGCGCCACCCCCGGAGCCTAAAGTTCATGTGCCCCCCACACACCCCCATATTCATGTGGGGGTACCCCCCTATCAGCAGCATATTGATAATAAAACAGCCCTGGTGGTTGGTGGGGTAACTTTGGGACTTATTTGGTTAAAGATTTCTTAGCCGCTACGTACACCAGACCCGCCACGGCGACGATGGCTGCCCACATGTTTTGACTGAGCCACATGGCAGTTTTAGCCAGAGCGCCCAACAACCACGAGACGATGCTACCCAGGATGCCGGGAAGGGCTTCGGCGGCTTTACCAGCCAGTTTAGCTAGGCCTTCCCCGAGTTTTTTTATCCAGTCTTTAACACCACCGCCTGTGGGAGTTCCCCCGCCGCCAGGTGTGGGGGTTCCTCCCACCAGTGACACCACCAGGGTTGATATGATGAAACCCAATGCAGTCAGAATGCTGGCGATGGTGATCCCTTGCTCCCGGAACAATATCCGAATCCTGTCTGCTAACGTGGTGTCTCGGTAGAGAACTTGATTGATGGTTTCCCGTATACGGCTGACCTGGGATCGAAGCTTTTCTTTGAAGGAGGATGCTGTCTCCAGCCAGGTCTGCCTTTCCTCTTCCAAATTACGTATTCGTTCCTCGATGGTGGCTTTCATAGACTCGTCCTCAGTTTCACCGAGTTTTTCCTTTTCATAGGCGATGTGGTCGTCTATCACGCTAATTTTGGCCGTGCTTTTCGCGAGATGTCCGCGAATGGTTTGCATCGTCAGATCCAACCCCCGCAGTTCCCGAACGGTAAATTCGAGCCCCGGGAAGGGCTTGTTCTCGTAGTCGGCCAACACTTTTTTAATATCATAAGTCATGTTTTGATCTGATATGGCGTCCCTGATACCTTCCAGACCTTGAACTAACTTCGGAGGATACTGCTTAGGTCGCGCGCCACCGTAATCTATGAAGCCTAGTTCATCGCGGATAAAGTCATTCCCATGTTTACTGCCCAATGTTGATAAGGCAAGCGGTTCTCTAGTGCGTTTATTCATGAGATCGATCTCCGGGCGAGACTTCAAACGCAGCGTGCCATTGCTGAGGGTAAACCTGGAATAGTTCCTTCCCAACGGCTTGAGTTTGGATTTATTTTCAACTGCGTTGTAATAATCGTTGACGGCGCCCTTAAGGAGCTCGTCACCTTGCGAGAATGAGGTCTCCTGGTCATCATCGAATGCCTGGGCACTATCGCCCGACATCTCCGTCATATCTATGTCTTCATCCATTAGTATTAAAAATATATTTCATTTATATAACAATGTACGGTAGAAAATTAGATCCTTTCAGAAGATTGAGAGAGCCATTAGGCGCCAGAGCCGTGCGACAGTCGGTGACCATCACCAACAATCCCAGCAAGATAGACCAGAATCAAACTCTGCTGGTTAGATTTCCAAACCTTGGTGAGAATGACCTCATTGTACCAGGCACTGTTCGACTGGCGTTCAATATCACGTTGACCTCCGACAACGACAAACGCGCGCTAGTGTGGAACATGGGTCGAGCCATCATCAAGAAAACGACCGTCAAGATCAGCGGTAACGAGGTGCTGAGCATCGACGACAGCGACGTGTTTCACTGCTACAAGGATCTCTGGAAAAGCGATGGAGAACGAGTCAATGATGTGTACCAGGGTATCAGCAAATCAACCCTGGCGCGCATAGGGTATGTCTTCACGCCAGACCAGCTAGACAAGCTATCGGACGGTGAAAAGGCCATCGCTCGAGCATACGGGAATCGATTCTGCGTGCCGCTCGACTTCGAGTTGCTCACGGGACACGCGCCGTTTTACCAGGCCGCGCTGGGTGATGGGCTCGAATACGAGCTCACGTTTAACGACTATAGCAAAGTAGTGCGTACGCCGAACGGTGATGAGGCCAGTTATGCCATAGACAACATCTCTCTGGAGTTCGACATGGTCACTAGCCCGGAGCTGGCCAGGCAGGTTCGAAGTCAGTACTCTGGGAAGATGGCTATCCTGTACGATCGCGTACTGAGGCATAGATCAGTCGTGCGAGATAAGAGCGACACTGTGTGGAATATCAACCTGAACGTGCCGGCGCGATCGATGAAAGGTATCCTGGTCATCCCCGTGGAGGATTACGAGCCATTCCAGAGGAACAGCGAGAAGTTTTTCAACCCCGAGATTGAAAAGGTGGAAGTGACCATCGAGGGTGTACCCAACCAGCTGTTCAGTCATGGTATGAGACCCCACCAGCAGTGGGATGAGATAAAAAAGCTACCAGTGGGGGCCCAACATTATATAACAAAGGACCTGGACCTCGGCTCCGTGCAGATTGGTGAATACCTGACCACCAAGTACGCCCTATGGTTGGACATGCGATCCACGGATGATGATAAACTGCACGGTAGCGGGCGCCGTATAGATAACGGCAGCGAAGGGATAACCATCCAGATTACTAAGAAAGCTCAACCCGCTGGTAAGTTGAAATTATATCTGTACGTTATTATGGACGCGCAACTTAATATAGACAATGGGAGATTCGTGCAAGCCATCTACTGATGGGGGGTACCCCCCCACACCCCCCAACAATAAACTGCCCCACCTCCCCACTGACCCACACTGCGCCATAGTGTGCGGGCAGACTGGCTGTGGGAAGACCGTTTTCGTGTTGGATATGTTGGAGGGTTACTACAAGGATGTGTTCGATAACATCGTTATCATGTGCCCTACTCTGAGTATGAATAAAACGTACGCGCGACCTTGGGTGATGACGGACCCGGACGTACACAAAATCGACCCTGGAACACGCCTGCAGGACTGGTTGAAAGCTCTTCACGAGAAATTTAAAGGGGAACCGACGCTGTTTATACTGGACGACTGCAGCGCTAATCGCGAGATAACAAAAAAGAGAGACATGCTATCGTACCTGGCCTTCTCCGGCCGGCATGCAAATCACAGCGTCTGGGTGCTAACGCAGAAGTTCAACTCGGTGTTGAAAGACCTCAGGGAGCAGACGCGATGGGTGGCCTTATTTCACTGCAAGGACAGGGATTCGTTCGAGGAGTGTTTGAGAGAGAACGATGTGATGAGTAAATTAGAACGGGAACGGGTGAAGAAACAACTCGCTGAAACTAAACACGCTAAGCTCGTGCTCAAGACCGACCAACCAGTAGCATATATAGTATGCTAAGCAAAGCTAAGCAAAGCTAAGCAAAGCTAAGCTAAAGCAAAGCATAGCTATGATATTTGAAGTGTTTGTCGTGTGCAACTTAACCTTCATTTCTCTGTGTTTTGTCTGCATCGGGTATTATATAGTTAAAACTAAATCTTACTTGTTATATTATAAGATGGAGTGTGAGGAATTGCTCGAACAGTTGGGGGGTACCCCCACTGGGGGTGTGGGGGATTTCCCCAAGCGAGAGAAACTGGTGGCGTTGGCTGTTGGTGGCAAAGCCAAACATTACTTTGGAGACTACACTCCGGATAAAATTCACAAAATGTCAGCCGAAGAAATCGATAAGCTGTACGCTAGATACGAGTCCCGGCTCGGAGCAGAAATGACAAAGACAATAGGATCGGCTATGACCCAGATATACACCGGAATTGTATCACACTTCCTTCCCATTCCACCAGAGCGCCGACTTTACCGGTGGGAGGACCTCGAGAAAGACCCTTTTATCGAACACGCCGTGAGTTCTATCAGTGACGGCGGCGATTATCACGGCAAAACATTGTCAATTTGAGAGAAAAAATAATAATAATAGTATAGATGGATGCTGCACAGGAAACCCCAGTGGAGGTACCCCCAACAGTGATGGAGGAGACCCCACCCCCAACAGTGATGGAGGAGACCCCTTCAGTGGGGGTACCCCCAACAGTAACCAGGCAGAAGAATCCTAAGAGAGTAGCTGCCGGTAAAAAACGGTGGTGTAACCAACATAAAGTGACCAACCCAACCCGACTGTTGTTGGCTGTAGGCGTAACTGCTGCCGTGGTTATAACATGGTTATATACACGTGAGGGACGTGAGGGAAACGTGGGGGTACCCCCCAACAGTGAGCCCCCCACCCCCACTGTCGACCCGCATATCATGTTATAATTTAAATATTTTTTATATATACATAATGTCTGAGGGGAAAACGTTCGTCAACGACGCATACCACGCCACAGTGGTCGCCAGTCTAGCTGTAGGGTACGCTCGGTTGACTAAAATGGTGCTTAAACAACCAACTATCAAGCTAGATTTCAACCTGCAGGATATGGGTATGCTCATAATGAACCTTGGTATGGCGATGGCCACAAAAGACATCCTAGTAAAACAAGGAATAATACCTGATAATATAATGAAATAAATATAGGGATGGCCACGATAGCTATGATGGTCGGTGGGGCGTTAGTGAATGCCCTGGCATTTTCCGGGAGTAATTTCCTCTTCTCGAAACTACGAGATGATCACGCGGCTGAAATACAGGAAGAAAGGAAGCGGCACGATCTCGCTACTGAGAAATTACAAAGAGCACAGGCTGAGTACGCTAAAAAACGCCTCCAGAGGATCGACTTTATTAACGAACAACTCCAGCGTGAAAACCATGCCGTTCAAACATTCAACGATGTTGATGAAGCAATGAAAGAATACTACCTACTAACTGGTAAACAATTGGAACCGCTCAATAAACCCACACTCGCTCAGTACTACACACCATCCAAGGGACAAATGAATCGTGAACTGGGCTTCATAGTGTTGGGTATAGCAGCTACTGCGTTGGTTGCGAAGCAATTAAATTAAAATACCTATATAAGTAAACATGAGACCCGCTCCATACCGATGCGAATACATACTTATGGGGAAGACCGAGGCCTGTGGTAGGAAATGCAGGAATCAGGGGTTCTGTTGTTTCCATATGGGAAGTCCTAACTACACGTGTTCTGTGTGTGGTATCGGGGTTAAAGGACACTACTGTCTATGTAAAGCTCACGGAGCAAACGTAGTCAGACATCAACTCATCTACGAGAATAAAAAAGGCTACATAAAGAACGTAGGCGACTGCTCAAGATAGACTCCAGTGCGTGAAAGGGTTACCTCCCTTTACTGTGAACCAATTAGACATTGGTTCTCTTAGGTGTAAACACAATGACTACTGTACGCAAGCTCAAGCGGGTCGCAAAACAGAGAGGTGTGATCGGGTATTCTCGAATGCGGAAGTCAGCATTGTTGAGATTACTAGGTTTAGAAGCCCCTCCTTCAGTAAAACAATTAAAAACTCAAGCAAAACAGCTTGGATACACGGGTTATTCAAACCTGGGGAGAGCCGGGTTAACCGCATTGTTATCACATGCGACCGTAGCACGTCCCACTGTAAAACAACTGAAAGCCGAGGCACACGATTTGGGTTTAGGCGGGTATTCCCGTATGAGAAAACCACAGCTTGTAGAATTATTACGACAGAATAGAGCTATTGACCTACAGTTCGTGCGCACTGAGCGCGCTGTAGGTAACTATTTGAGAGGTTGGCGCATGCACGTTGATAGAAACATAGACATTACAGATATCAAGCCTCTGATAGCTGATAAGGTCAACCAGGAACTAAATAACCTAGGAATTATCAAGTTTCAGATCACAGTGAAAATGTCGCTCGATAAGCAGGTTGGGAGTACCACTGAATATGTTCAGCCTTACTTCCGAGGTCAACAAGAGGTCGCCACACATACAGAGACCATTGACACATCAATCGATACCAGTTTTCAGCAGATACGAGAATACCTAGAACGCTACACACACTTGGGGTCCGGGTGGGCTGTAGATAAAATCGATAATGTCTATCTAGACATAGCTAACTACGTGCCGTTCAGAGGCGGGTCATACCTAGCCTTGCCTCCCTACTATAGGAACAAACATGCCATAGTAAACGTTAAGAATAGAGGAAACGATTGCCTGAGGTTAGCTATCAGGTCAGCCTTATTTCCAGCTGGCACTCATTCAGATAGGCTTTCTAGCTATCTCCAAGACGATGGGCTCAACTGGGATGGTATAGATGAACCCACCCCCATATCCCAGATCACTAAAGTAGAAAAACAGAATAATCTGGCTATAAATGTCTTTGGGCACGAAGGTAACAAAACAATAGTACACAGGGTCAGCCCGGTGAAGGATCGCCAAGTTATCAATATATTCATGATCCAACGAGGTGAAAAGTATCACTACACGTGGATAAAACATCTCAGCCGGTTGTTGCACGACCAGTCGAAACACGATGGGGAAAAACACTTTTGTGTACGATGTCTACACGGTTTCAGTCGAGCTGATTTATTAGAATCCCACTGGGATGATTGTCAAGGTGTGGGGCAGACGGCCATACGAGTCGACATGCCTAAGGAAGGTGATAATATCCTAAAATTCAGTAACCACAAGAACCAAATGTCTGTGCCTTATATCATATACGCCGACTTCGAAGCCTTGGTTGTGGGTGGGGATTCCCCCAGTGGTAGCTTCACCCACAAGACACAAGAGCATAAAGCCTGTTCGTTTGGATACATTGTCGTCCGTTGTGACGGGGAAACGAAAGCTCCGGTAGTGTATAGGGGGCCTGACGCGGCTGAAAGGTTTCTAAAGTGTTTGCAGGAGGAAGAAAAAATTATTAGGAATGCATTGTATAAAATCGCTCCCATGCGTCTGACCCGAGTCGACAGGCTAGCCCACGCTAGTAGCACTAACTGTCACGTGTGTGACTCACCACTTAACGGTGATTCGGTGAGAGATCACTGCCACATAACTGGTAAGTATAGAGGCGCCGCTCACAACGCGTGCAACCTCAAGCTTAAAATCAACCCTAAGACAATAAACATCCCCGTTGTCTTTCACAACTTGAGAGGGTACGACTCACACTTGATCATGCAGGCCAACGCGAAAATCGATGGTAATATAACGTGCATCCCCAACAACATGGAGAGATACATCTCCTTCAGCTTAAACGGACTTAGGTTCATTGACTCGTTTCAGTTCCTCCTGTCGTCACTCAACAGTCTGGTCAAGGCCAACAATACCTTCCCTATCACCGATCGATACACAGACGCCGAGACTAGACCCCTGCTTATGAGGAAGGGTGTGTACCCCTATGAGTACATGGATAGTTGGGTCAAGTTCACCGAGACCAGACTACCCCCTATTGACTGCTTTTATAGCAAGCTGAATGAGGCGTCCGTCTCACAAGATGATTACTCGCACGCGACTAACGTATGGAATAAACTGGGTTGTAAGAACCTGGGTGATTATCACGACCTGTACTTGAGGACAGATGTACTGCTGTTAGCCAACGTGTTTGAAACGTTTAGGCGGACGTGTTTCAAGCAGTATAAACTCGACCCCGCATGGTATTACACCAGCCCAGGTCTGTCGTGGGACGCCTTGCTTAAAAAGACCGGAGTTAATTTGGAATTGCTAACAGATTACGACATGCACCTATTCATTGAGAAAGGCTTGCGAGGTGGGATTTCCATGGCATCCAAACGATACGCGAAAGCAAATAATCAATACGTGAAAGGTTACGATCCTAACAAGCCAACCAATCACATTCTCTACCTCGACGCAAACAACCTGTATGGCTGGGCCATGAGCCAGTATCTACCTACAGGGGGATTCGAATGGGTACCCCACGTTGATGTTATGGGGGTTGCACCAGATTCGAACAAAGGGTATATCCTCGAGGTTGACTTAGAGTATACCAAGGGATTACACACATCACACAACAGCTACCCCCTGGCCCCCGAACGTATGAGGGTTAACCCAGACTGGATGTCTGAGTACCAACATAACTTGTTAGGTGGGCGTGTGACAGACGTTGAAAAACTCTGAAAAACTTCCTAACTTAATGAAAAAGACCAGGTACATCGTTCACTATCGCAACCTACAGCTGTACCTGTCGTTGGGTATGAGGCTGACCAAAATACACAGGGTGCTCATGTTCGACCAGAGCCCATGGATGGAGCCCTACATCAGAATGAACACAGACCTACGAAAAAAAGCCACCAGTGATTTTGAGAAAAATCTCTACAAGCTCATGAACAACTCGGTGTTTGGTAAGACTATGGAGAACCTGAGGAAACGCGTGACCGTGAAGCTGGTTCGGTCGAGTGAGGAAAACAAGCTCAGGAGATTGATAGCCAGTCCGGCATTCAACCGTAGTAAGATATTCACAGACAACCTGGTTGCCCTACACATGAAGAAAAGTCACATAAAATTCAACCGGCCTGTTTACGTGGGGATGAGTATCCTCGATTTATCCAAACACCTGATGTACGACTTTTACTACAACGAGCTCAAGAAACAGTACGGCGACAGGTGTGAAGTGCTGTACACTGACACGGATTCCCTGCTGATGGAGATTCGAACCGAGGACGTGTACGAGGACATGAAAAAACACCTCGATTTATACGACACCAGCGACTACCCTAAGACCCATACCCTACACAGTACGGTAAATAAAAAGGTCCTAGGTAAGATGAAGGACGAGTGTGCTGGCACGCCCATAGCCGAGTACATAGGTTTGAGACCTAAGATGTACTCCATACTGAAAGCCGACAATAGTGAGATCCGGAAGGCTAAGGGGGTTAAGAAGTATGTGGTGAAACAACACATCAAACACGCCAGATTCAAGGAAGCCCTGTTCAAGACCCGTACCTTTAGACATAAAATGAACACACTTAGAAGTGATGGACATAAGATATACGGACTGACTATAAACAAGACGTCCCTGTCGCCTATGGACACGAAACGTTGGATAGCTATTGATGGGATAAACACATACGCATATGGACATGAAAAAATTTGAGGCTATTTACTACAGCCCGCGTGGGTACTGGAAAGGAGCTAGCGCAGTAGATAAGCTAGCTAAAATAACGCGAGTACCCCCGGAGGAAGCCAAAGCGTGGCTTGAAAAACAAGCCCTGTGGCAGATCTATTTGCCGGCACCACGCTACGTGCCTAGAAGGAGGTTCGGTATTAACATACCTAATAGCGTTCACCAGGCAGACCTACTGTTCCTACCCCACGACAAGAGGTACAAGTATGCCTTAACCGTAGTGGACGTAGCCAGTCGTTACAAGGAAGCCGAACCCTTGACCACGAAAGATTCGGCCCAGGTAGCCAGAGGATTCGAACGCATATACAAACGCAGCCCGCTGACGTGGCCAACAGAGCTGCAAGTTGACCCCGGACGGGAGTTCATGGGTGCCGTGTCACAACTGCTAGCCAAACACGATACAAAGGTCAGGCGTGGCACGGCCGGAGCCCATCGCAGCCAAGCCATAGTTGAGAGATTTAATAGGACTTTGGCTGAGCGCTTGTTCGGCCATCAGTATGCTAGGGAGATGGCCACCCCTGGAAAACGATCGACTGAATGGGTCACGAGGTTACCCAAGGTGGTGTCGGCAATCAACCATGAAGTCACCCGTCTCACCGGTAAGAAACCGGCAGACGCTATCAAACTAAAATCAATAGTTGCAGAGTCGGCCGCTCCATTGCGTGGGAAGGAGAAACAGATACCAGATAGGGCCCTAGTGAGGTATCTATACCAGCCGGGGGAACACGAGGGTGATAGCCGTAAGCGGGCCACCGATCCTATATGGTCAGTCAAAACTTACAACATAGATAAAGTGGATATAAAAGCCGACGAACCTAACTTATACTACTTGAGGGATGGGCCGGGTAGGGGATTTGTAAGAGAAGAATTATTGATCGTACCGTACGGCACAGTGTTACCTCCAACACACGTTAAGTAGTAGGGGTAATAGTAGCAAGAGCTAATGGCCCAACCAAAGCCTTATTTACTAAATAAGGCTTTGTAGAGACATTTCTTGAAAGTGGTCCAGAACTGTCATTGTATATACTACTGTGAGTGAGGTAAGTTTTACACTGCACTCAGAAATATTCCAGCTATATGACAGCAGACTGTAAATAACAATCAGGACCAGACAATTCAGTGATCCACAGCATGAGCTTTGATCTGTGCAATTGGGAAACCTACTGACATATTTCAGCCAAATCAGCAAGTCTGACCCCCAATCCTGTCAGTCGTCACTTACAAGATGAAGATCAATTCTAACTTGGCTCATCACAGGTTTGCTGGGTCAGAGCACATTACCTCATGAGTGACAACCGTGACGCGGGAACTCTCCAGATCCAGCCAGTATGGGAGTTGACCATTGGTCACGATGTAGATGTGCCGTACCCAGGGGGCAAACTTCTCCACTGACCGGAGGGAGTAACGCAGCTCCTGCAACAAAGTGAGTAAGGATGACTTCAGAAAGATTTTACCAATATTTGAGCAAAATTACTGGGGGACACTAGAAATGTGCCTCAGGTGCCATACAGATTCATCTTCAGTTGCTTGATTGGCATTTAGAAGTTGGTGTGTGACATGACAACATACGGTATGGATTTACAACTTCTTTAATGTTTACAACACGACGTTGGTGAAATGAAGGGGCAAGAAGTAGTCCAGAAACGTCGTGTTGTAAACATTAGAGGTGAAATGAAGGGGCAAGAAGTAGCCCTGAAACGTCGTGTTGTAAACATTAGAGGTGAAATGAATTGCAAGAAGTGGCCCTGAAACGTGGTGTTGTAAACATTAGAGGTGAAATGAAGGGGCAAGAAGTAGCAATGAAAAGGTCGTGTTGTAAACATTAGAGGTGAAATGAAGGGGCAAGAAGTAGTCCAGAAACGTCGTGTTGTAAACATTAGAGGTGAAATGAAGGGGCAAGAAGTAGTCCAGAAACGTCGTGTTGTAAACATTAGAGGTGAAATGAATTGCAAGAAGTAGCCCTGAAACGTCGTGTTGTAAACATTAGAGGTGAAATGAAGGGGCAAGAAGTAGTCCAGAAACGTCGTGTTGTAAACATTAGAGGTGAAATGAATTGCAAGAAGTAGCCCTGAAACGTCGTGTTGTAAACATTAGAGGTGAAATGAATTGCAAGAAGTGGCCCTGAAACGTGGTGTAAATCCATACCATTTGTTGTCAAGCTTCATCTTCAGCCAAACCACTTCACTAGTGAGTGAGTTGGGTTTCATGCTGCTTTAACCAGTATTCCAGTAACATCACAGAGATGGACACCAGAAATGGGCTTCACACATTGTGTCTATGTGGGGAATCAAACCCAATCCTTCAGTAAAACTTTAATCGCTAGGCTACCCCACCTCCCAAAAATCACGTCACTAATCAGGTATCATATTCACCCTGTTTGTCTTACTCTGTACATGTTAAGTAAACCATCAGCCCAAATACTTCAAGTGATACTTAGTAGGTGCCCTCGATGGTGACCTAGCACCACTTTACATAGCACCATACATGACATATATCCTCCACCATATTTTTCAACACAGCACATCTCACCTCATTGTCCTCAAAGCGGCTGGCTGCAACATCTTCATCTCGAGAAAACTGCAAAATATTACCTCATGATTTGAATTGCACCAAATGTTACATAACCAGTGGTAATTATGATAAACTGATACAAGAAATGACCATCTCACACACTTTGACTCCTTGAAATAGTAAGGATATGGGAGTGAATACATTGGAAAGTTAAAAACCTGTTTTGTGGCATTCATCCTTTACCATCCAGCAGTGAGTGAATGAGATGTTTTCTTTACGTTGCTATTAGTAATATTCCAGCAATATCACAGCAATGGACACCAAAAATGCACTTCACACACTGTACCCATATGGGGGATCAAACCTGGGGCTTTGGCGTGATGAGCAAATGCTTTAACCACTGGGCTACCCACCCACCTGACCATCCAGTAAGCTGTCTATACCTCCAATTTAAATTGATAATTAATCTAGTCCAATTCGCTACCAATATCTTTAGTCCAATGTCTGTCAAAACTGGAGTCAAACTGAAGCTACAGTTGAAGACTTGTCAAGGGCACTTACAATAAGAGAACTGACATACACTAGATCACCAACAACGGATGAAGACCTGTGGTGACTCAATCAATGTCAGAATCCTCCAGATTGTATACTTCCTATACTTACATCCCTTAGATCCCATACCAACTTGGCAGCATGCAGGATCGGTTCCTTGCCTTCCAGGGAGAAGTTCTTTATCTACAGGAGATGATAATACATTACCGACACAGCATTATGAAAGAAAGATTCAACTCAGTGAAGGATGATTCACCATGGAGAAAGACTGAATGAATGGTGATAGAAAGATTCATCACAGTGAAACACTGAAACAAAGCGTCATCACTGTGAAAGTAAGATTCAACATAGTGAAAAAATGATTCAACAAAATAAAAAATGAATTACTGTGAAGAAAGAATATTTCAACGCAGTGACAAAAAGATTCAGGATGGTTTATTTTCTATCAACACATTAAACCAGTAAGTACAGTATATACCACTCTTGTGAATGTGGAGAGTAGGATTGCACAGTTTTGGATATGTCCTTACTGATACAGAGCTTTATGGATTCTGCTCACACATATACGTCTGTGTTCAACCATATGTTGTGGACTCGAATGCAGATGATAATTACTAAATCATCTACTCACATTCACAAGACTGTCAAAGTCCTCTTTCTTTGGCACATGCAGCACAGCAATGCCTTTGTCAGAAAACAAATCAATCTGAAATGAAATACAAACCCCTTGTCAGTAAAAAATTGCCAAATCACTTGCAAAATGAAGCTTACTGGACCTTGAGGACTGTTAAGAGGAAATGGCTCTGGGAGTGTTGAGTCCGGCTGGGATGTATTCTGTGATGAAAACCTTGGGATAAGTTTTTGCAAGATTGTGTAGACACTTGTATTAGTTGTACACAATGAAGAGGAGCTTCAAGTCAATACAACTGGTAACACTGACAAAGCATCCATAACAGAATAGAGAAAATATTTAGGCCCTGCAACCCTAGCATATTCTCTTAGACTTTCTGAGAAATATGTCATGGAACATTGATTGTTGCATTTTTAGAACAGACAACTTGCCTTCTGGACGGGGTGTGGCAGCTTGGCAGTGAGCTCCTCCCGAGTGTACTGGTGGGGGAAACCTGACATAAGGATGGTGTTCTTCAGCTGTATCCCTCCTGAGACAGAGGAGTCGGACGTCTGCACAGATGGAAATGGAGAGAAAAGATGGTGAAGTTCTAAAAGGAAAAGTAATATTTAATCTGTGGGAATCAACCCTGAATATCCTGTGTACTGTATCTTCTCCATTCTGCTGTAGTATAATACCCTAGCCCCATACATCATCACTTTGTGAGTGAGTGAGTGAGAGTAAATGTGAGTGAGTGTAAATGTGTGAGTCAGTGAGTGAGTGAACAAACATTGTCTTCTGCCACTTTTAGCAATATTCCAGCAATATCATAGCACCAGACACCAGAAATGGGCTTCATGCTGAATATGACCAGGGTTTTTGGTGTGATGAGACTCTTTACCCCCTAGGTCACTGGCCTTATCTCATAATTTGAACGAAACCATTTTGCAAGAGTTCCAGATAAATCTAAATGAAACCTTTGTGGCCCTGTACTAGCACAACCTAATAGCATGTAGCACTTGGTCTTGAGTAGTAATCAAGACAATCTATATATGGAGGAGGAAGTGTCCTTGTGCTCAGAGGTTACCACTTGCAATTGGGATGGTATGTGACCCGTGAAGGTCCCGGGGTAGAATAGGCCTTCAGCAACCCATGCTTGCCATAAAAGGCGACTATGCTTGTCGTAAGAGGCGACTAACGGGATCGGGTGGTCAGGCTCACTGACGTGGTTGACACATGTCATCGGTTCCCTATTGTGCAAATCGATGCTCATGTTGTTGGTCACTGGATTGTCTGGTCCAGACTCGATTATTTACAGACCGCCACCATATAGCTGAAATATTGCTGAGTGTGGCGTAAAACTAAACTCACTCACTCACTCACTCACTGGGATGGTATGTAATAAGATCTGAGTGATATCAATGCAATCAACAATGAACTCAAAATGAGGCATAGAGGTGAAAATTGACAGTTAAAATGTGTGTGTCCACACAGAGACTGAGTTACTCACATAAAATCCCTTTGACACAGTCACATTCATCCCATAGATCACAAGACGTAAGTCAACAACAGGAGTTACTGCAAAAAGAAGGAGGTAAAAATTCATTTGAAAGTTTAAAATCTTCAATCCATCCCAAAAATGCATAAATGTGAGGCAATAGACAACTGTTCCATAAATCTGGATACAAAATGATGGATGACATTACATAACATGGATGTTACATAGGAAATGGTCATTGGAAGAACTGAAAAAAGGAGTGTCCTTTTAAAACCATACACAAGGAAAATTTCTTGTCAATCATCACTGGACAAACTTTGTTAAAATTCTCTTATCAAATAATAACAGGTGCCCGCATAATATGGTGCATACAGGGAGGAAACTCAGGAAGCAATTTGTTTAATTTGGAAGTACTTGAAGACAACAATAACAAATGCTTGGTACTGAGGTTGGTGTGGATGAGTGAGTTGGGTTTTACGTCACCTTCAGCAATATTTCAGCAATATCATTGCAGTGGTCAATGCAAATGAGCATGACATATGGTACCCCGTTCCTCAAAGCAATCGTAGTGCTAAGTTTATCGTAACTCCCATACTTTAACATAGAGTTACAACTGTTGTAGTGCTACAATCGCTTGGAGGAACGGGGCCCAGGACTTTGTGTGACAAGCAAACTTTTTAACCACTACACTACCCCTCTGTCTGTCTGTCTGTGAGTGAGTGAGTGAGTGAGTGAGTGAGTGAGTGAGTGAGTGAGTGAGTGAGTGAGTGAGTGAGTTAAGATTTAAAGTTACATCGGCAATATTTCAGACATATCATGACTAAAACATGCAGTATAGATATTATAATATATAAAACTCTGTCAACAACGGAGAGCAAAAGCACTAGGGCATCACAAAATGATTGAAAACTAGCAAGCAAATATCTTTGAAAGTAGAAAACTATTTTATGTACAATACAATATAAAATTCGGCTATTTATTGCCACTGCATGGTAGAGAGATCTGTGAGAATGAAAGTCAGCTAAATGTTGTGACCTTGCATATACATTGTATTAGTAACTAATGAAAGGTCGCAGAAGAGAGTGTGTGGTACATTTGATCATTTGGTGATCAGTGCCTTGAACCTGTAGGTCTCTGACTATTCAATCTCATTGGAGTCAAAACAATGCTCGTAGTATATCATACCCTACTACATTGCTCAACATACCATGAGTTTCATTGCCAAATGTCACAACTGTAACATTGATCTTATCCTCTCCCTCAGACTCAAGGTTGAACAAAGATGTAGCATCTGAGAATACTGGGTAGAGTTCAACTAGCTGGGTCAAGGTCAAGGACATTGGTATCATGGGGTCAAGGATGGCCATTGCAGCTGGTATGCAGTTGCTAAAGGAACATTTCTCCTCCCTGAAAGTATAAATTGAAATATTAATTCACACACAAGTCCCTGAAGCTGTCATATTTTAGAAAACTTAGTAATACATGATTCTCAGTGTAAGAAATGTTTTTTGTTTTTTTCTTTTTGCTGACGTGATTAGTCTCTGGTCTGTTCTGCAGCATGCTGACATAGTTTGTTCAGCAATGGGCATCTAACACAGATACTAACAGGGCAATACTTGCAACGATGCTTCAATGAATGAGTTGAGTTTTACAGGGCACACAATATACCATCTATATCGGTAAATAACCGGGTCTGGACAAGACAATCCAGTTATCACCAGCACGTGCATCGATATACGTAATTGGGAACCAATGACATATCAACCGAATCAATGAGCCTAACCACCCGATCTCGTTGTTCCGCATTAATTCGCCAATCCCCCTAGTCGGCTCTCATTACCAGCATGGGCTACTGAAGACCAATTCTAACCCAGATCTTCAGCTGAGAATGAGCTAAAATCATGACACTGCTTTTCAAAGTGAAGTAGGTGAATGTTTTACATTTATAATTTAGCAATATTCTAAATGAATTAAAATCACTGTAGATACATCAGGGATTGAAATGGTATCTTTGTGTGATAAGTCAGTGCTTAACCACCACTACTGTATGTCCCTGAAAATATTGCAGGTCAGTCAAACTCTTTGTAATGTGTCATACAGGAAAAGTAACTTAAAATATGTATAATAACAGGATGCATAAAAGCACAAGATTCATTTGCAACGACAGATATATGCATACACTTACAAGTCACTGTGTGTGAGTTCAATTTAATGCCACTATCAATTGTTTTTCTGTTTTTTAAAATCAGTGTAGCACCAGACTTGCAGATATACCAGTTATTTTTTATCTGTAGTTTAAGTAATCACGTGTTGATCAGATTAACCAGTGATTGACATCTGAGCTACTGGGATACAATGTTGACCAAGTCTGTGAGCCTAATCACTCGCCTATCTCGTTAGTTGCCTCTTATGACAAATGCTAAATATCAAGTCTAACCTGGATCTTCAAAGGTACAAGGAACAGTCTATTAGTATTATATCACGTCAAAATGATGTGAGACGAAGGTGTCATGCATTATGTGATCTGGAAGTTTACCACTTTGATGAAAGCAACAAGGAAAGTTTCCCAATAAGTTGAATCTGGCACTGAACCCATTATCTTAGGATCTTGGCATACCTAAGGGACATAACCCTTTACAGAGTATTGTGGCACATGAGTGAGTGATTTTGGTTTTACACCTCTTTCAGCGATATTCAAGCAATATCATTGCAGGGGACACCAGAAATGGGCTTCTCACAATTCACTCATGGGAGGACTTGAACATGACAAGAAAACACTTTAACCACTCAGCACCAACTGCCCCTTGTGGCACACGAGATGACTGGACAACCAAATTTACTGGAATATGTAAACAGAAGCAACAAAAAGCTTGTCAAATACACAGTAGTGTGCTGACAGATGTGTTCACTGATCATATTCACGGACGATATTGCATGGAATATCATCTCCAAACTGCATCAACACCAACCCCAGCATGAACACACACAACAAGACACTGAAAGCATCCGTTAACTGTAAGGGGACTTGAAGAAAAACATATTCTTGAACACCTGAATCCATCACCATGACTACAGGGTGACTGTTTCAACAAATGTTTAAATTTTGATAGAAACGGATGATTATTATCACAATTATTAACTCAACTACGAATATATATGGTATCTGTGAATATATGGAGTGAGGGAGTGAGTTTAGTTTTACGTCGCACTTAGCAATATTCCAGTTATATGGCGACGGTCTGTAAATAATCGAGTCTGGACCAGACAATCCAGTGATCAGCAACATGAGCATCGATCTGCGCAATGGGGAACCGATGACATGTGTCAACCAAGTCAGCTAGTCTGACCACCCGATCCAGTTAGTCGCCTCTTACGACAAGCATAGTCACCTTTTATGGCAAGCATGGGTTGCTGAAGGCCTATTCTACCCCGGGACCTTCACGGGTCGTGAATATATGGATTGGAATATAACGACAATGCAGTATTTGCTCAACAATCATCAATTTATCATGTGTTTATCAAGGTATGCTTATCATAGACTGTGTGGAAATCTTCCTATCCATAGCCCAAAATGGAAGCCATACTTCAAGTGTGAAGAAAATAGAACAATAAGGGACAGCACCAGAATCTAATGTCATAAAGAATGTGAGGGAGTGAGTATACTCCTATGCCACAATCAGCAACATTCTAGCTATATGGCGGTGGTCTGTAAATAATCGAGTCTGGACCAGACAATCCAGTGATCAACAGCATGAGCATCCATCTTCGCAGCTGGGATACATGTGTCAGCCAAGTCAGCGAGTCTGACCACCGGCTCCTGCTAGTCGCCTCTTACAACAAGCATGGGTTACAGAAGATCAATTCTAACCCATATATTCATGGTCCATAAAGAATGTAATGACTTTTTACCACAGCTATCAAACATGATATTTATTCTGTCTGGTACCTCAAGGACTATGTCAATGGAACAAGTGGGCCATGTGTTTAAGCTGTGATGTTGACTGCACAGGAAAATACAGTGAACACAATACATACAGAAGATATGTGAATGTTTTACTTACCATTTTTTACAAGTTCTGAATATGAAACAAGTGACTTTCATTTCTAGATTTTAGTATAACGTGCAGAGAAATTTGAACAATCAAGATAGTATTGTATGTAATTAAATAATCTGAAGTAATATATTTACAGATAGACAAATTATGGGTGCAGGGTTACACTGCCAGCAAAATATAAACATTCCCATTATTAATCCCAACAAGATTATCCAAGGTAAGGTTTCTGGACAAACAAGGGCTGGACAAAAGAGATTTCTGCACCTGCAGAGTGCAGATTAATAAGACTTCACTGTATAAAAGGTTATCATAACTAAGTTAAGAAACAATGCATCTGATGAGAAACATCCTGGCAGTATATTCTGATTGGTTTTGTTTGTTTCTGCAATATTCCAGCTATACAGCTGTGGTCTGTAAATAATTGAATCTGGCAAAAGAAATCCAGTGATCAACAGCATGAGCATCAATCTATGTAACTGGGATTGAATGACATGTCAATCACGTCTGTGTGCATACTGACTGAATTACACTATCATATTGGGAAGAAGTGGAATTAAGGACTATCCAAAGCAAGGATAGCATCATCTACTATCCTTCGATGACAGTGAAACAGCATGCATTCACAAAGTCCAGACAATCCATCAGACTGTGATGCCATTATTCAAATTACTAACACAGAAAATGAAGTAAAAATTGTCAACTTTGAGAAGACATTTTCCTGAAAACTTTCCTAGTGTTTAATTTATCAGTAATAATCAATTGTTCTCAGCAATAAGCAGTGAAAAACTGCACCAATCAGCAAGGAGAATCACTCACATGCACATGCTCAGGTATCTGACTGATGCTGGAGTTGACATTTCCAAATTCCATCCTTATCAGTAATTTTACATTTACTGCTGCTTATAATGAGTACATGAATGGGACGCATTTCACTTTTTTTATTTAGCCTTACTTGTCAAACGTACCAAGAAAATATTCACTGTGGACTTCGGAGAGAATGAGTATGGTTTAACATTGCTTTCAGAAATGTTGCAGCAATGTCACAGCAGGGGATGCTGAAATGGGCTTCACATATTGTACCCATGTAGACAATTAAAGCCAGGTCTACAGCACGACGTGGGAATGGTTTAACCCCACTAGGTTATCCCACTGCCTCCTTGTGTCTCGTCAAAATACTTGGAACATTATCCCATCAATAATGTAGCTTGCAAATTCTCAGAAAGAATATGGAAGTATACTTTTGCATCTGTTCCTAGCCTCACAGAACCTATGATACCGCTAATGATCAAGATACTGGATGGATCAAAAGTTGCTGTTAATGAAATCACATGTCTGAAGATGAGAAAAGATCCTTCACATGCTGTGTGAATAATGAGTAATTACTGCATATAATCATGGTAATAGCTGGTTGGTTTAACACTGCTCTCACCAACATATGGGTGGTGGTCAGTAAATATTCAAGTCTGAACCAGACAATCCAGTGATCAACAGCAAAAGCATCAATCTATACAACTGCGATACTATAACATGAGTCAACCAAGTCAGCAGGTCAGACTACCCAATCTTGTTAGTTGCCTCTTACGACAAGCATGGAACGTTGAACATTGTGGAAGACCAATTCTAACCCGGACATTCACTGGTTCATGTAATGACTGAGTGAGTATCGTTTTACTTCTCTTTTATTAATATTGCCGCAAAATCATATCAGCATCAACCAAAATGGACAACACATACACCAATGTGGGGACATAAGCCTGGATCTTTAATGTGACGACCAAACACTAGCTACCGATATTTGGCCCCACACCATGATGTAATGTAATACAAGAGTGTTATCATTTTGAAATTATAGTCATGTCTTATTTTATCATATCTAAATAAAACTTGCAAACTGATGGTGAATAACCAAGTAAGTGTTGATTATTGATGATCCTGCTTATCATGATAAATCACAATACAAATGTTAGTTGTGTACAATACAATCTGATAGTCTGGATGGAATTCTCACCTTGTTATGTTCAGCTCTTTCTCCATATCCCTCTTAATTTTCCGCAGTTCCAACACCAGACTTTCATCTGTGCCGTTGACCCATGTATACACAACATCAATGGGCACGGGTAGGCATAGCCTGAAAGAACAAGATTTGTCGATTGTTTCAGAAATATGAAAATTTGTGGGGCTGAAGTATAGCAGATTAATAGGGTTTTAATAATATTATAGTTTCTAAGCCAAACAGATTGAGGAAAAATGCCAAAGAGGCTTTGATCACTATGGAGCTGACAAACCACTGATCATAATCAGCACAAATCAAATTGTTTTTGACTCACAAACACTGAATCCTGATAGAACTAAGGGGCACAAATCCACAAAGCAATATCTGGGTCATTGTGTTGTTCCAATTTTGAGCAAGGCATTCACAGAAGAATAAGATCATGCTGGATAATCATACCACAGAATGGTTGAACATTTGAGAAGAATTCCAAAGAACATTTTTATTGTATTCACAGACCTCTCATTGGCTTTTGTGTCTGGTCCCGATTTCTCGAAACAAACTTAAATCTGAGTTTTGACGTAAGTTTGATTTTTTACTTAAATATGAGAAGCCATATTTCCAAGAATGCAATGAAATCGATATTAAACTCAAACATAGTAGACAATTTGAGCTTAGTGGACAGATTACTTAAGTTGAGACTAAGTACTTAAGCTTTTATTATTTTAGAAATGCAGTTGGTGTTAAAAATTCAACTGTTTCAAATTGTCAAACTCAGTTGGAAATGTGTTTAACTCAGCTGATTCAGCTACCTACTCCAAATGTCTGAGTGAGAACATTCTATGAAAAGTCATAATACATTCAGTTATTTCAAACATCTGAATACAGACGAAGATGTTTCTATAATGTTAAAGGCAACATTCACCCTCATACTTCAAGGTTTGAATTCATCCTCACACCTTAAGGTTTTAAATAATCTGATTCTGAAAGATAAGTATCACCTAAAGTTTGCCTACCTGCTCTCAAAGTTATCATCAAGGTTACCATGGTAATATGCCTACCATGTCATCCATTTGTTCAAAACATTGTTTGACTCACCTCTGTCTGAAGGATCTTCCCGCTACGTTATCGCTGAAGGAGTTGAAAACGGCGGCATATTTCTCTCTACTCCAGTCGACAACAGCCTGTGACACATTTCAGAGGTTACCATCTTTTTTTGAAGAATGAGACAACTTCAAAGTCACTCAATCAGTCAGAAGCAATATTAAAGTAGTATATTTGAAGTTTGACTGAGCGTGAAGATCCCGGGGTAGAATAGGCCTTCAGCAACCCATGCTTGCCATAAAAGGTGACTATGCTTGTCGTAAGAGGTGACTAACGGGATCGGGTGGTCAGACTAGCTGACTTGGTTGACACATGTCATCGGTTCCCCATTGCGCAGATCAATGCTCATGTTATTGATCACTGGATTGTCTGGTCCAGACTCGATTATTTACAGACCGTCGCCATATAGCTGGAATATTGCTAAGTGCGACGTAAAACTAAACTCACTCACTCACTCACTGAGCGTGATGAACTCCCCCTGAGATGAATATGGAAAAAAGGGGGACTGATATATGCATAACCAGAAACTTACATATTATTTTGATCCATTTGCAAGAAGTGCTTATTCAAAAGTAAATAGGAGGTTTGAATCAAAATCTGCTTTGATATTATCATAAACATACCTGGTGGTGACTGATCCAATTTGATCCTATATCTGCTTTTTTAACCTTGATATTTAATCATGTCATGTTAAAATATAATGCCATTTGTTTCGTATAAGTCTGATAGATTGCAAAGCTTATACAAGGTTCCCCTTCCACTCACACATTGCATCTGCGTTCGTGTCTACCGACTTTTCCTCTCCACAAATTTTCTTCAAGACAATTTCATGTCTTTCCTTAAATCTATCCAGCCAACCATTTGAGCAGGAAAAATCATGTCTGCCTAATTTTTGGGCTAACTTTTCTGCTTGTGCCTTCAATAAAGCACCACTTACATTAGCACTGCTATCCCTAACCATTTTGAACCATTTCAAAAGTGCTTCCTCAACGTCATCAAATTTAGCAGTACGCATTCTCTTACGAGAAGGCGAAAAGCTTGACTGAACAAATGCCTCTTTGATTTTATCAGCATTTTTAATCCATGTAGAAAGTGTATTTCTGGGTATGCCAAATTCAGTTGCAATTTCTGCTTTGGATTTTCCACCTGACTCCACAGCTATGACAGCCTCGTATTTTGTCTCTATTGTCTACACAGATAATTTTCGCTTTTTAGGTGTAACATGCGATCCAGTTATCCCCCCGGCCTGATCGGGTCCTTCGCTGAATTGCTCTGCCATGTTACTAACCGTACTGGTTAAAAAAATTGATCCTACACCTTAAATACTACACCAAAAATAAAACATCAATTTAGATAATCCAACTCCGTTTTCCTCACTTCTCATTTTGTATTTTCAAGGAAATCACATGACCGCTAACATAGACTGTCACATGACAACAACATGCGCCATTGTTTGTTTAGAGATATCCTGTCGGTCCGTGATCAACGTGTCACTGGTAACAACTTAATTATGGTTAATTGTTTGAGTAAAGTTCAGTTGGTAAGTGTGCTGACAATGTGTGTATAGATGCGTAGTTAAACATGTCACTTGATTGTTGAGTCCGTTAATCGTTACTTTTGATCTTATGTGGATGACTTCCGATTGCGCGACTGCAGTTTTCAGTTGCAACAACCAGCTTTGACAGTTCGAGACAAAAGGGTAAATTTGTAATTGTTAGAGCCTTAGGGGACCCTAAAATGAGTTCGACACAGCCGGGAATTCGACACATCTAGTTCGACACATCAGGGTAAAAATAATGATAAATATAAGGAAATCGGTAGGGACCGAGATGTCAGTTCGACACATCCGAGAATTCGTCTCAACCGAGTTCGAGACAATGGGGTTCGACTGTATTTAGATAGTATTGAGGACCCCCTGGTCTTTTATCTATGATAATAAAAACGCACATTTGATTTATTTGAATCTGTAAACTAACAACAATCACTTAGCCACTGCTAGAAAAATCTGAAAAATTTCTTAGGTAAAAAACTGATTACTGTATACGTGTACCTATCTACCAAAGAACACATCAAATGCTTATATGTATTTCTTATGTAACAGTGAAGTTCTGTTCATATCCTCAAAACAGTGTCATCCCGAAAGTGTTTTCAGGCAATTAAACTTGCATGCAATACTGTGATTACTTAGAATCTAACTGTTGTCCTGCTTCAAAATCTGCAATAAATTAGGCATGGTACATATTCAGAATAGAGTTCCTCCTGTTATCCCATCCCAAATAATATTTAGAAATTGATATATCCTAGAATTATTAACAAAACCTTATACAACAATTACTCGAGGACTCACAAAAATAACTAAAATCCCCAAATTCAGTACAATACATAGGACTGAACCACTTAGTGTTACGTATGTTAATCTGCGGAAGAAGAATATTGGGAAATGGAAGGAGCTTTTTCCAAGAGTGCTTAATTCAACTGATAAGACTGATCAATGTTACCACTCTACTTCAAACTATAAAGTCCGATCATTTTCGTCTTTTAGGCTTTTATGAGATTACCTCCCCGAAATGAAACGCTGATACTCCAAGAGCAAAAACGCCGATAATCACTAGGATGAGGCCGTATTTGTGAGATAAGACATCATAAATCTTCTTCTGAACAACTTTTCGGAATGACGAATCCATTTTAGCGACAAAAACATAGCTAAACAATGGACAACTTAGCAAAGCGTTCTGCTCTTCATGGGCGCTGCCATCTTGGAACAGAGTGCACTATGGGATAGGGCACGTGGCAATGTTTATGTTTCAGGGGGCGTGGCATGGTCCCAGGTGTTGTGAATAATGCAATTTAATTCGATTTACACCTGCACATTGTTCTTTCTGTTGGCAAACACGAATATTCAGTATCCTGTATCCTTTCGCTATGTGATTATAAATATCCGTATGTTTGTTCAATATAAGCAACGTAAAGTGAACTTAACTTTAAACTACTGAGCTTTCCGTCAAACATAATCATATTAAACATTAGGAGCCATCTGAATGATTCCCCTATCCGTGTGATTCTAAGACAGTTCTCGTCAAAACAAAAAAAAAAGAAAAGAAAAAAGAAAAAAAATATGAAAAAATACGAAACAAAAAAAACCCCCTGTGTTTAATTGTTTGCCTCTTCCTCATCATTTTGAAAATATTGTTAAAAAGTATTGAGCAGTTTTCCCTATCTGCGTGGTGCTCTCTCTGGGAGATCTTATCCTTCGATGTATATTCTAATGTTTAAGGTTGGCCATGAAGCATGTGATGAAAAGTTAGTTTAAGGGTTGAGAAATATGTACAAGTTTTTTGAATATTCTATGAAGAGTTCACGGAGGTTATTGTAGAAAACGTCAAAGGGTTGCAATGAGATAGGGAAACTGATGCTTGGCTGTTTAATGTACACCAGCATAGACAGTAACACCACTGCTTACACACCTCCTTAAACCACAGAACCTTTCGTTCCTGCTGTTACTATAACTTTATTACTTACTGCTCAGACAAATTAGAGTCGTTAATAATAACCCCCACTAGTCGCAGAATACGTCAATAATGAAGCAAAAATACAAACAAAAAAAACCAAACAAATTATTATCCGCCGTCATTACAGAGTCCTCCCCTTTTCTGGGTACCCCTAGAAATAGGACTCGATTCCAGCTGGACAGGAACCGGATTACAGTACCCGTCCCAGCTCTACTATAGATTTAAGTCAAAATAAGTTGGTGTATCCCAAGTAATGACCTCAGAAAAAGGGTGTGTTTTTTCTCAATCAAGTTCTAAAATCAAGAAACAGAACTAAAATACGTATTTGGTTTGCACCAACGGAAAAACACCCCATTTACACAAATAAATATATGTTTATTTTCATACTACAGTTTTTATTGAAAAGGAGACAAAAATATGATCATATGTTTCTGAACTTAAAATTGTGGTTTATCGTCCCTGGAGATATTGACCTTGATCAATGTTCAGCGTTAACTGGAGAAATGTCCAAGTTAATATATGAACCAAGTTCTGCTGTATACTCATTCAAAACAATGTGGTGATAGTTTCTGTATCATGAATCTGCTTTAGAAACAAGATGTGTTAAAGACCTCTGGCAGGATCGAGCGTCCCAATTTGGGGCGAACGAGACTAACGACGTGATCACAAAGAATAGCCCGAGATCTGCACCATCTCCATAACGACAGTTGTCTACACAAACGACGCCATTTTGTTGTTTACTTGCAAAAGCAAATCCTGAAGTTCTGCTGTTTGTCGCTCTGCAATTCTTACACCTCCTGATTAATGATTATGTATGCAAGTACTGCCAGAGTTTGTCACCAAGGTATATTTCTGTGTCCTTTAATGTCTCAGTTTTTGCGTCCATCGCTATAAATTCCATTTCTGATCACGCCTAAGGGCAAACCAGAGTTACACTTACAGTTCCCAAATAGGAAATTATTCAAATATTGCTGTTTTTCATTTTTCAGATCTTTTTGAAAACCAGTGAAACTGTGAAATTCTCAATTTGAATTATACCCTGTCACTCTTTTCTGAAACGTATGCATCTTTCGTTTGTTACTAACACTTGGGCTCTTCCACATTCGAAAACTGACCAAATGACTTTACGTTAGATATGAATCTACTTCATGTAAAATGGAGGGTGTTATTGTCTTGATGCAAATGATCAAGTAGCATTTACGATCCACCCCGTGTGTACATTAAGGTGCACTTGTTCCTTTGAGTTTTAGTCATTTCTGTCTAATGTTATTTGTTATTCTTTTTGCAAGTTGGAGATGAAAATAGTATAGTCTCTTGTCGTTCTCCTTCGTTGTTATATTTCTGATCACATAGAGGACTATAAAGCACTAAGTTAGATTTTCGTAAACACAAGCATTCTAGAATATACGTCTACATGTCTGAGTGACGCAACATCCCTCGATATAGCCCGAGTAATCCCTTTAATCCTGAAAGCTATGATTCGTGGAAACCTGCAAACAAAGTGGAACGTGTACTGTGCTGATAATTGTAAAGTTCACGCCAGTGATGAAATATTTCTAAATCTGACCTAAGTGTTTGTTTTCTTCCTACAGGTCAAGAGAAGCTCCATGTGAAAGGATTTCCGAAGGCAGCCCCTCAAACGGTCCTCTCAACCCTCAATCTAGTAGGTCATTTGTAGGGAACAAGAACTGTTTGTGTTGCACACCTATAGGTTGGACACCTATGACGTCCTTTATGAGACCTGTATTGAGTCCATACTTGCACAGGCTATTCTACAACAACATATACCCTGTCAAACCATATAGATTCTATATTTTATCACTTTGTTCGATAATCTTGGCTTCAGTTTGGCTTTATTTAGTAATATCAGATCATACACTCTCTATAAATGGTTCTCCACTATCAGTGCGCCCATACTGAGTGAATGGTCCACATGAATCCCCACCCCATCTGACACCTCTGCTTCAGTTTCTCTGTAATTGGTTATATCCAATTGTAGATATTCATTTTTTCTGTCTCTCCCCTGTAAGTGCCCCTATACTGAGTGGATGATCAACATCAACCCCATGTCGGTCCTGCCCGACCCCCTGACCCCTGTCCCAGCCCCTACCAGCACTGCCTATATGGAGATTATTCTTGTGGAGGAAGAGGCCTTGATACAGCCATGGTCATGTGTGCCATCCGTGTTTTCTTTCTTGAAGAGTCTCTTCACATCCTGTTAGATGGGCACTGGATCTACTGTGTCAATTCCATTTTGGACCTATCGGACATTCCCTTTTGATGCATTTAGCTTTGGACATTTTCAACTGTTTTGTCTGTATATATTAAAGAACTGTTATCTTAAGGCTAACTGTTGAATCATTTGTTATTTCAATGTTGTTTAGTAATTCCTTTAGTTCATCTAGGAGTTTTCTGAGCAATGTCTTGCAGTTGTATCTGAAGAAGATCGCTGAAAATAAACACATGCGTTTCATATTGGGCTAGGGGCATTGATAATGTCAGAAACTGTGAACCCTAGACTTATATCTGACACAGAACCACGACCATGAGAGGCAGTATGTCTTTGACACTTATATAACAGTGCGGTTGAAAAAGTTCTAAGCCCCACCTGAAAATGATACAAATGCAGCTGTTTTTATGTCTAATTTTTCTACATGGCATCTGTCAACCTCAAGGAAATTGTTTTTTCTATCTTCCAACTTCACGATCCCCATTTATATTTGACATTTGACCTTGGTCCCCACCAAAACCAAAGTGCAAAATCTGCAATAAATGCATCACAAAGTTCAAACAAAAATGTGAGAAACTTTTTGTGTATGACAAATCCCAAAGTAGAATCAAACTTAGATATCAAAGTGCATAGAAAATTAAATTTGACACTACAATGTAATTACACCAAAACATAACATGGCCGATTATGACAGTTGTTATATAAATAAAGCTTTGAAATATTGTTTATTCAAAGACACGTATCAAGACATATATTACGATTTCAGATGTATTATGAGGAACACAAACGTGGTGTTGTCACACCTGAAACATCGCGTAAATCATTTGTTTCAAAGAAATGTGCTCATGACGTCAATCCACGGATTGCTTGATGTAGATTATTTACACCGCGGTATGAGAGGAATTTTGCTCAGTGAAACCACGATAAACATGATAAGTGTTGGAAGAATAAGGAGAAGTGGCTGGCGGGCGTAATACACTCACCAGCCTTAAGGGTTGGCCTATTTTGCATTAAAAGAATAAATAAATCATTTCAAAAGGTAAAGGCAGAGGATGGTGATCAATCACCACAAAAAACACACTATTTATGGTGGTATCGAATACAGCATGTTGCACAAAGCATACAATCATCCAATTGAATGCGTTAATTTGAACTTATGATTTCATCAGCCAAATCATTAATAAACACCGAAAATAGTGTCCGAGGCAATATCGAAGCATGGTCCTAGCTGCCGGCAAAAGACAGTGTTTACAAATATTTGATGGTGTCGAAAAAGAATAAATGTGGATAGTTGTGTTTTGGGTTTTGTTTGCGGTGTTTCCGCGAAGCATCTGTGACAGCAGTGACCGCGATTTGTGTTCAGAGCTGAGGGGAGGGTGGGTCGTCTAACGGTTAAAGTGTTCGCTCGTCAAGCTGGAGGCCCGGGTTTGATTCCCCACATGAGCTCATGAAGCCCATTTTTTGTCACCCCTGCCGTGATGTTGCTGGAATATTGTTTAAAGCAGCATAAAACGATATTCACTCACTCGACCGTAATTCAGAACGTAACATTGCTGATCAATCTAGCGCATCCAGGGGTAAGCGGTTGAGGCTATATGACGTCGGCTTTTGATACTTACTGTCTTTCCCAAACAACAATTCCCAAGTAGTAGTTATACAGATCGCCTTACAGAATAAAATTTATCTGGTCTGTCGTTGCCCGGAATCCCCACTTGGCATTTTTAAGCGGATCGTCATTCAAGATAAAAAAAAAAGGTTCTTGTTGTTTCAGTGACTGCTTTTAACACAGTCACGGTTGTGTTGCGTTTGTAGTTGTTTGGTCAGATCCAAAACATATATACTGATTTTAAACAACATGGGGTCACATGAAGGCAGTAGTGTCCCTTTATTTTTTGCTTCAAAGGCTTGTGTATCGCATAGCTTGTGAAGAAACCTGGAAACAAATAAGGGAACATCCGTGCTTTATGTGATCCCTTCCCTTATTTGTTTTCTCTCAGTATACTTTCATTTCGTCCGTCCATACTCGTTTGTCGATCACAAATCAACCAGACAATACTATCTGATACTATACACGAGTGCTGGTATTTGACCAACGGTCACACTCGTGCCGTTTTCACTCTTCTCCGAGTTCCGGAAGTCCAGTACAACGCCATCAGGACAACGGACCTGAATATTACCCCCGTAACCGGCTCTCGAGTCAGGTCCAAGAATCTTTACCACCAGCGTGTACCACACATCGGCCTTGATAGCCACAGCATTCTTGTACATCACATCAAACACCTCCTCGTCGTCGTTCACGGCGTAGGAGCATTCCAGCACAGACATGGGGAGGGATAAGTCGTTATTGTCGAGGATGTTCGTTATAACGTCGTAGTTTGCCAAACCTTTGAGAGGGCCATACAACTGAAAGCCACGGAGACTGATTTTCTTATTGCACCGGAATAGAACTGCATCAGAAAACCCGTAGTAAGTGTAGCAGTTACGGGTTGTTTCATAACGTCTACCTGACGTCTGATAACGTGACGTTAACACGTCTTCTGTCTTTTTAGGTGCTTTGTCGCTCATCTGACTTTCAGAAGAGATATTTTTGTGAGTCTTTGTACACTCGAACTGCGTGAAGAGGTCAGCTTTGCTTCCATCAGATCTATACTGTTCGCCCTGAACGCTAGAAAACATTCTCAAAGCCCTCAATTCATGAACTAAAAAAGAATCTACGTTGAACGTCATCTTTTCCAAGGTCCGCCCCAGAACGGCTTTCTTTGAGTTTTTAGTTATCTCCCTTCCCTGACGTTGACATTCAAACTCGGACCACCGATCTAGGGTTTTTAACACCACGTGTTTAAAGGCAATGAGATCAGAGGTGAGGATTATCTGATCCACCAGTTCCTTGCTAAGCATCAGGAATCCGTGCGATTGGAGACATCTCTGACCATGACCTTTAACAAACGAAAGAGCTGCGTCGAACAGCTTTACATATCCGTGTCGATATGCTATGTCTAATACATAACACGCATTGTCCACAGTGAGGTTCCGTTGTAGAAACTGCAGGCATTTATTCTCCAGCAGAGCGACGGCGTATTTCCTGGCTGCATGCAGTAACACGGTGGCATTGTCCGAGTCCACTGACGTGTCATCTGTGTAGATGTATCTGTGAAAACAGTGATAGTGATGTGTACTAAGAATGACCAAACCTGTTATATTTGGAATAACTGATCGCATCGTTGGGTATGCTGATACAACCAGAAATGACTCAATTTCAGTGAGTGAGCGAATAGTTTACGACGCAGTGAGCAATATTCCAGCTATATTGCGGCCGTCTGTAAATACTCGAGTTGGAGCAGACAATCCAGTGATCAACAGCATGAACACCTATCTAAACAAGTGGATACGATGGAATGTGTCAGCCGCTAGTAGTCTCTTACGAAAAACATGGGTTACTGAAGATCATGCAGTTAGACAACAAAGTGACCTTAGTCTATATCTGAGGGTAGCAAGTTGTGTAAACTCCTTGATATCATATGAGTGAGTGAGTGAGTTTAGGTTTACGCCGCACTCAGCAATATTCCAGCTTTATGGTGGCGGTCTGTAAATAATCGAGTCTGGATCAGACAATCCAGTGATCAACAACATGAGCATCGATCTGCGCAATTGGGAACTGATGACATATGTCAACCAAGTCAGCGAGTCTCACCCGATCCCGTTAGTCGCCTCTTACGACAAGCACAGTCACCTTTTATGGCAAGCATGGGTTGCTGAAGGCCTATTCTACCCCGGGACCTTCACGGGTCTGATATTATATACAGGTGGCTAGTGTGGCGTGATTTTACGTGGAACGCCAACATGGTACGTGTTAAAAACGGATCCTCGTACAAGATTAAAATGGTTCGTGTGTTTTATTCTAACCTACGATCTCAGGTGTTTGCTTAAAATAAGCTTAGTCTCTGGTTATATGTAATTCTGATGGTAACAAACCACCCATTTTAATTGAAAAGGAGACCCAGGGAGGTAAGAGGAAATCTAGACTTGCTTCATTAAAGGCTTTAGCACTGTAGAGAAGGTTTCGCATTAAGCAAACTAATGTGGTTCAGGGACTGTGAACCAGACTAGGGTTTGCTAAACAGAGCTTCATACACGACTAAACTACCAGAGACGTGTTCAGAAAAGCGAGTGCCCACGCTATGACCTCCCGTGAGTGCTATGCATCGGCCTTGAACGGGCGCCGGCGCATGCGCTCCTTTCCGTAACCTCAAAGGGCGCCAAAACAGGCACAAGCGTTCCAGATCGAACGCTTGCTAGCCTTCATACCACAAAATGAGTCTCGTTAACCCATTTAAACAATGATCTTTTCAGCCGATCCGAATTTTCTCTTGTGAAAGCGAAAATAGACGTACACCGCAAACAACTCTGGTTACAGTGAATTCCTATTCCTTGGTTCATAAGAAAATGGTATTGAAAATGATTTTTATTTTTAGACATTAGTAATACCGTATTTCTATATTTTATTTCGAGGTTTAGACAGCATAGTTTAACCAAGAAAATTAATCACAGACTGCCCTATTACGCACTTTTCAGTGTAGTTCTGTAATGCAAAATGAGATTGATATAATATGAGTTCTGTACCAAACCGCCAAAGTTTTCTAACGGCAGAGCCTCGTTTTGAGATTTCCACAATTTCCAGGTTTCCGATTGTTAGAGCTCGCTGTAAGGCAGAGCACGCAGTACATGTTTGCAAGGATTAGAAGGAGCGTAGCGTTACAGTATACGACTGCTTTTAGGACTGGTTATCGCGCCCAGGAAACACTCGCGGTTCTGAACACGCCTCTGGGTGCAGTTGTACAAGCTATTAGCGCTAACGTCACCTTGATTCCCATACCTTAACATAGACTTTGCGTAGCCTTAGCGCTAAGGTTGTTTTGTATAAGGGCTTAAAGGTTCCTTCTGTCAGAAATAACCCATACACAATACTAATGGTCAACTTTTATCGCCAACTCCCCAAGTGGTACCACAGACCATGTAATAGTCTATTATATGGTCTCTAGTGATACTAGTTCAACAGATACTCATACATTAAAAATTGCTTGAAGTGGTCTGGTGTCATGTCCGGAACTCTGACGTCGGATGACTTCGCCCAATCATCAGACAACATGGCATCAAATACACAGCTTCTGCTGATGAGCACGTAACGGTGGGCTTTGATCACGTGATGCTCGCTTCCAACTAAGAAAGTGACGTCACATCCATCTTCGGTATTGAGCATATGCATGTTACATTGAGAGAGACTCATCCCAGCTTGCCAGTTTACGTTTGAAGATGTCTCACGTTCTTCTGGCGTATTTGTTGTTGGTAGTTTCTCTGAAATAGATTTAGTCTTGACAATTAACATCAAATATGCACATTGAATGAATATCTACAAGTATGAAGCCACTTGCACCCCTTAGTTGTGACAGGATCCGCATATCGTGCATTGTTTCGATAGATTCTAATCCTTGGTTTTTCAGCACCACAAATATACTGGTTGGTTTTACGAAGGAGGCACACTTCCAAGAGCCATGGCCGAACTAGTGTTCATCCATATTCTAATACAGACATAATACATAAAGAATATATTACATGTGTCTATATTGTATTCTTGTATTATTGAAATTGAAATATTCACGCCCTGCGAAGCAATTTTTCTTGGCATTATGTACTCTTGGACTGATCCTAAATGTCCTATTCTGAATCGTCAGACTGAAAGATGTTCGGACAAACAGTGAAAAACAAGTACGATATCATATTCTATATGTAATTCAATACACTAATAAAATCAGTTCAACGTGTACCCGTATGAATGAAGTCCAAACACATGTCTTCAAGATTAGTGAGAGAATACTTCCGGCTGAGGTGGAGAAGAGAACTGACGTTGTCCGTGTCAATGACGGTGCTGTCAGTGTACAGGTACCTGCACATATGCAACACAAACATCATAATTATCATCGCTACACAAAACAACTTTCATGAAGATATTTTGATTTCATTCTAAAATACTCCTCACAAATTTCCATAACCCGTGAAGATACGGGTAATAACTGATCTTCAGCTACTCATGTTTGTCGTAAGACTCGACTGAAGGGGTCGGGTCGTCAAGCTCAGTGACTTGGTTGACAAAGGCTATTGTATCGCACTTGCGAATAGACCAATGCTTATGTTGTTGGTCACTGGACTGCCTGGTCTAGATTCGAATATTTAGACCGCCACCATATAGCTGGAATATTGCTGTGTGTGGCGTTAAACAACAAACAAACACAGAAATGAAGTCTCCAAAACCACTGTACTGCTGGTAACTTGCGTTACTAGTATCCAACATGGCGGCAGGTAGATCGCTTGGTGATTATTCCCCTCAAATTAGCAGTCTTCCATGTGTATACATTCAAAACAGTTTAGCACTCTGATATACCTTGATGGTGCAAATACACTGAATGTACTGAAATTGCGTATTAATGTCCATTTGTTGAAGAATAATCATGTTTACAATCGCGCGGGAATGTCGGTAACTAAACAGACATTCAGACGTTGTCACCCTCGCGCGATCTTAAAAATGCTTATTCTTTTAAAAAAAGACATTAATAAGCAAATTCAGTGCATCAAATGTATAGAGGAGTGGTATGAGTTGGTATAATGTTCTGATTATGATGAGTGTTTTTAATGGAGTATTTTACGTTAATTAGTTTTCGAGTTAGATTGCAAGTCACTGTCCGCGTGACGGATTACATCCGCTAAATCTATCCCCGTTGAATAATCGTCAATTGTTTCGTTTTAATCACCATTAAGACTTAATGTGTTCTCTCGTTTCTAGTTTTAGAGTCAGAAATGTTCTCTCTCTCAATAATTAAGGAATCTCGATATATTGTCTCAACATGTGTTCGTTTCTCATAAACTGATCTGACACCACTATTGTTGCCCTGTTTTCCTCTACTGTTACAAGCGTTGATGATCAACCAACAATGTTTTTTCCAGGAGCATACACCTCAATATCAAAACACGCATGTTCAGTATTAAAACCCGTCGATTCAAAAGGAGACTGGGTTGGGTTTTACGCCGCCTTCGACAATATTCCAGCAATATCACGGCGAAGGATACCAGAATTGGGCTTCACACATTGTGTCCATGTGGGGAATCGAACCCGGACCTTCGCGGTGACGAGCCAACGCTTTACCCACTCAAATGAGAGCGGTAAATCAACGAACACAATCAGTTACCTTTACGTGTAAAACGTCTCCGTTGGTCTGTTTAATATGCTGTATGTTGCTTTGTGTCACTGAATTGTCTGGTTCAGACGGCGATAAACAACAATCAAGTACATTGTATGCGTTATGTTTGATCTATACTTTTGGGTAAGGTTTAAATTGATACAACTGATGCTCGCTGTTGGTTTACAAACTGTGAACAAATAACTGTTGAGTGAGTGAGTTTAGTTTTGCGCCAAACTCAGCCATATTCCCGCTATAGAGCGGCGGTCTGTAAATGCTCGATTCTTGACCAGCCAATCCAGTGATATTCACCGGTGGAGACAAGCATTGGTTATTGGAGACCATGGCCAAGTCTAACCCTGATCTTTATGGGTCTCGAAGCAGTTATTAACAGGGTAAATATATATTATCAGCAAATATTCACCTACACAAGAAACTGTTTGAAATCATCACTGTCCTCTACAGGTATTGTGATCTCTGGTTTCCCCGCCAGGTGATGAGACAGAATGGCATGAAGCACACAACTCCTGCTGACGAGGGTGTAACGGTGAGCATGGATTAGTATATCTGCATTTTCATTCCGGAATGTGACGTCACAGTATGCTTCCGTGTCAAGCATGTGTCGGTTGCATTGTGGAAGCGTCTTCCCGGCCTGCCAGTCGTTGACAAATCCAGTAGAAACTTCGCCATCGTCACTAGTGGTGGCCATTCGTTTCTAACCGACAGAATCAAGGAAAAAATCATAATCAGTCTAACTCATGATATTCTTCCAGTCGCTTTATGATCGCATGGACGTATTACCTTAGCAATGATCCACCCAAGGCATGCTCGTATGTTAAAAACGGTCACGCAAGCAATTTCTGATGCAACCATTTGTGAACAAAATTGAAGACAAATCCTTCTCCACATCTCTCTCTCTCTTTCTCTCTCTCTCTCTCTCACACACACACACCACACGCACGCACGCACACAAACACGTCTAGAGAGAGGGAGAGACAATATCACATGAACTACACTCTCTAGCTCATCAGCAGGCTTATATGATACAAACCGTATTCCTAAAACGTTATATTTACAAAATCGACACATACTTGGCTAAATAACCTTAATGGTTCACATGTATAGCGCCCTATACACAACGTATAGTGATTTCGTGTAGCACAAATGTCGTTTGCCATGCGCAGTGGTACTTCCAGCTTACACTGCCCACTCAAACCACCCAGAATATGAAACAAAGTCGTACATAAATACACCATTACCGTGATGCTGTGTGTAGTTGGTGTAGGAGTAGTATATATGGCTTTCTCGACGTCGACCAGTCTCCCTGTCACAGGGAAGTCATTTGATAAACACGCACTTTGATCACGATCACGTGATGTACTTTCGCTTTAATAAAAATGTAGGGCCCTATAGCGTGTGTTTGTTTATAATCCAACAAGCTACGTCAGAAGACAATTATCGTTCCGTGTTCGGTGAAATGATTTATGTAGAGTATAAATGCTCAGTTAAAGTTCCACCGGACATTATGTCAACTTCAGAGAGCTATCCATGTTTTTGGGGAGGTGAGGTAGCCTAATGGTTAAAGCGTTCGCTCGCCACACGACAAAGGTCAGGGTTCGATTCTCCACATGGGTACAATGTGTGAGACCCATTTCTGTTGTCCCCGTCGTAATATTGCTGGAATATTGCTAAAAGTAGCATGAAACATTCGCTCACTCTATTCTACTGTAATAATTTTAGATTTTCGTATGCTACACATTCATTGTTGACAATGTTGGAATATTACTGAAAGTGGTGTAAAACTATGCTCACTCATTCACGTAACATTTATTTATTTATTTATTTATTTATTTATTTATTTATTTATTTATTTATTTATTTATTTATTTATTTATTTTTGTCAGTCGCCCCGAAATTTAAGTTTTTATCACGATTACAACAGACCTGGTTTTCTGGTGTTCAAAGTTTCACATCAGTCTAATGCCGCAGGGGCAGAACATCATTATTGCTGAAGTTGGCAACCATTCCACTGTTGATACGGCTCTCTTGTTCCCATTCACGTGATGCCGAGTCAAGTCACGTGATACACGGAAGTGATCCTGCGAGGTGTTGTCGGTAAGTGGTGAATCATTCTGTCTCCGAGTGTTTTGTTATGATATCGATGTTTACTGCAAAATAGTGAGACGACAAATGAGCATGTGCTAATGTAAATTACATGACAGTCTGGGGTGTGTGTAGCCACGGTCGTGTAAAACACTGACACATACTGCACTTATTCTGCGCAGTGCTAATGTCGTTGGTCGTGTATAGGCAAGGGAACTAACTCATGTTGGCCTTGAATAACGATGCTCTGCTGATGCCTTATGTATACAATCAATCAATGACAGTTCGAGGATCGATTCCAGCGCTAGTGCATTAAATCTAGTTTGACATCTTTTTTTTACAGATTCCATAATTTTTATTATTCTCTCTCAGCGTCTTTCCACAAAACGTTCAAGTTATATTTTACAGATGCCATGATGATTATTCTCTCTCTCAAAGCTGCAGCACAAGCTGACACTCTGCTGAAAGCATTTGTCACAATCTCCATGCTTTCATTCAGATTCGGTTTTAATTTCTTTTTGTTTAGTCATCTTATCGTGTGTCACATTCTTGTTAAGGAACGTAACGCCATTAACATACACATCATGCAGAGAACTGCAGTGGAACTTTCGTGGATAAATGACGTTGCGATTTTAGCTTCGCCTGTATACTGACGGTATTCAGAAAATATATAACAGAAATTATGTTTTCATATAAAACATTTTTTTTTACTTTCTCCGTTTCGGCAAGGGCAATTTCTTATCACATGTTTTACCCTCGTGTGGAGTGTTCAAGTGATTATAGTTTTACGCCGCCTTTAGGAATATTCCAGCAATATCACGACACGGGACACCAAACATGGGCTTCACACATTGTAACCATGTATGGAATCGACTCGGGTCTTCGACCTACGCTTTACCCACGAGACAACCCCACCGTCCCTCACCCTCGTGTGGATCGGATAAGTGAAGGCCCACAGTAACCTAGCTACAGAGATGTTTTGTTTGTTGTATGAAGATAGAATCTGCAGTATTCCATCTTAATGTAACTATAAGTATGTTGCTGGAATATTGCTTAAATCGGCCTTAAATTAAGACCGAAACTTGCTTGAATGCTTGATCTCGTCCTATGTGGCTGGAATAATGTCGATGTGACCTAATACCCAACTCAACTCAACAGAAACATCGGAGTGCCCGACTCGATGACTTGGTCGTTTGCGGCTGATCTTTACCCCAACAGCAGTGCTCATGATATCGACCACTGTTTTGTCTCCTGCTGATTCAGACTAAACTCACTCTCTAACGCATTCAACTGGTTGCTTTGGCACAGACTCAGATTACAAGCTATTATTTATATTCAGTCACTCACCCAGTCATTAAACCCTAGCACTTCAATATGTCACGCATGCATTTGTATGTAACTGAGGTATACGACAATAACAAGGGAAATGGGAAAAGGTTGTCACAATATGTTTCACAAGATAAAGTTTGCTGCCCAGAAAGGTTGACTAACGTTCAGGGCCCCGATTCACAAAGCATTAGTGATGTTACGACTTGTCGTAACTCAACAGTTTAACTTAAGCTTACGAATGTCATAGGACTACGAACTTTGTGTGGATCGGAATCCAGTACATATTTTGGCAGTCAAAACAAGAGTCTCGTTTCCTGATGACTGGGGTCCTTCCTATTGCGGAACTTAGTACAATAACATTTCCCGAATATTGAGACCAACTCGTACAACTGGATATACAAACATTAGACAGTATTATTTGATACATCTAATCATTTGTATCACTTGTATATTGCAACACCGCTCTATCTGATCCTTGCACACACCTCGTGCAGCGTTATCTGGATATCAAGGAAATCACACAACACGGAAAAGGTTTGGCGGTCTGGTACGAATTTGATGATATATGAATCACATTATGCGTTACCAGAGTACTCTTGGTAAGCGCAAAGAACACGTAAGAGGTGTAACCAGTGAGCCAGATGAATTGTTAATTATAGAACGACCTCTTCAAACAGGGGCAATCTGTGAGGTCATAGCTAACGACATGCTGTCTAAACTTCGACATAAAATATAGAAACAAAAATTTCTTCAACTTTAAAAGTAAAGTTTATTTGTGAATAGTATTTTTATGATGCAAGGAACTGAGATGCTGTGTAACCTTATTGGTTTGTAGTGTCTCTTCACTTTCACATGAGAAAATTCTGATTGGCTGAAAAGTTGGTGATTGTCGGAATTGGTCAATGAGACTCATAGTTCGGTTTGTCGGATTGTCCAACCGACTAAATTTAATGGAACTTACAGTTTTGAAGAAACCTAATCATTGCCGTTCTTCTTTATTTGTTCTGTATGTACCTGCAATGTTATTAAACTTTCGGTGTTGAAAGGAATGACGTCTGGCCGATTCATTTGAATCAGATTCATTTAAGGCAGATTCCTTTAGGGTGTTATAGGCTTAAAGCCATGTTCAGATATGATGCACCGTGTAATCTCTGATGTACCGAATTGTCTCATCGGCGGATCCAGAGAAGAGGGTTACCCTCACCCAACCCAACCCCTTTGTCCTGAAAAGTTTACCTTTGAAACTGGTAAAATGAAACGTGCCCCCACCCCCTTTCTCAACAGTATGCAACAAGCCAACATTCTCCCCAGCTTCTAAAAAGGCTGTAACCGCACTTGTGGTCCGTCCAACTAGCATACTGTATGGTGCAGTGGATAGAGTGTTGTCGGGGACAACGGAAGTGTGCGTGATACCAAGGTGCGTTACCAAGATGGTACATCTGGTTGCCCTTCCGGTCGATGGGCGAGAAGTGCCTGCTCGTCGATATATATATAAGCAATGTTTTGTTGTTGTTTTCAGTGCGAACCCTAGTTCAGCTCACTACACACTAATCGCACAGGCATTTCAAAATGACAATTAACCATTCTAATTTTTGTATTTCACCAGATTTCGCCATGTCGGAAGTGAAATTGTCGTCGTCGCCCCAGAGCCCCGACTCTGGATACGTAGACGACTGGCAATCCGGTAAAACGTTGACCGAAACCAATCTGCACATGCTCACAACTCAAAACTGTTGTGACGTCACCTTCCGGGTTGGGCCTAATGAAAAGGTCATTCAGGGTCATACCTATGTCCTGATCAGTCGGAGTGCTGTGTTCCACGCCATGTTGTCGGGTCCTCTGGCAGAGAAGGATGTCATCACCGTCCCGGATATTGAAGATGAAATATTTTATGACATGTTGAAGTAGGTATCATGATCACAATCTTCAAGAAATCACTACTCCATCATGCAAATGAATTTGGTTTTAAGAAAATGTATTCGTTGTCTCTATCACATACTTATCAAATCTTGGTGTTAGACATCATCGGTAGCAGGAAGTACAATGGGGACAGTTATTGTCACTTTTCTATCACAGTCTAAATAGCAAAGTTTTGTCGGACTGGATAGTGGGCCGGCATTTTCCTTTCAGCGACACCTTCGAAACCAGATTTATGAAATGAAACGTTGAGTCTAAATATTAATTTGGAGACAATACTGTGCATAAAATTATTTGTGTGGCAAACATACAATGCTTCTGGAGCATGTTTTCAAGTATTATTCTGGACAACAATTATTTTTTTGATAAAGTGGTTAGTCCCTAATGTCATATTCAATGTCTTCTTTCAGATATTTATACACAAACGAAGGGAATGTAAATCCAGAGAACGTAACGGGTCTGCTCTATCTGGCCAAAAAGTACTCCATCGGAGGCTTAGAACGTCAGTGTTTGGATTACTTGGAGAAATCACTGAATGCCGATAACGCTTGTGTGATCATGGAACAAGCCCATAGTTTTGACGAGATGGAGCTCCAGGAGAAGGCGCTGCAGATCGTCATCAGTGAGGGTGACATCAGTCTCAGAACATCCGGGTTCTCCCAGCTCTGTCACAGCTGTTTCCACAGAGTTGTTTCATCGGAGGATCTAGCCGTTAAACCGGAACACATGTTCAGTGCCGCTATGTCGTGGTCGGCGGCCGAGTGTGAGCGGAAAGGGTTGGAAGTCGTTGCTGTTAACCAGAGGACCGTTCTTGGCGAGTCACTCTACAACATCCGCTTCTCAACCATGTGTCGCGAGTACTTCGTAAAGCAGGTTGTTCCCACCGGAGTCCTGCTAGCAGATGAAAGTAATAAGATCTTATGCAAGTTTGTTTGTAGTGACGTAGATGTATCACCGTTCACTGCCGATCCGCGACTGGGGGTGACGAATAAGACGTTTACCGTCTCCAGATTTCGTTCCATTAGCACAACGTCACTCTTATGTCAAGGTGACGTTGTGGATTCGGTGACCTTGACCTCTAGTCATGACCTTTACCTTCACGGTATACAGTTATACTGTCCTTTTAACGAGGTAGTCGCCATGTACAGTGTTTTCATCTCTGTGCGGATCAGCCCAGGTACCCTTCTCCCCGGATCCTGCTTGTCCACGACAATTCAGGCAAAACCTTTTGAGAAGGCGGTATTTGACGTCTACCTAAATGCACCTGTGATCATTCGGAAGAACGTGCAACACAAGGTCGCGGTGTTGATCAACGGGGGCTACACATATCAAGGCACGACGGGCCTGTCACGTGTCATTCACGGATCAAACTGCTTCCAGTTTACAGTTTCAACAGGCGGCCGCTTTAGGAGTTCAATATCGGAAGGCCAGATTCCAGGATTTATTTTCAGCGAGCCATGACAGGAATTTTTAAATTAAGATAAAATTTGACGCTTGCAAAGTATTCGTAAGTACTCGTGTCATTGCGGCAAGCAAGATGGCGTCAGAGAAAGAGGCTAGTATTTACGGAATACTTGTACAGACGATGTATGATGGCACTGATTCAACGTTGTTCCACTATTGTACCGCTGTATCAGTCATCCGACTTAAGAAAAGCCACGATCTCACAAGTGAACCCACGGATCTGCGTTATTCGTTCGTCAAGGCTTCAGAAGGACGACACATAGAGTATTTATCAGGAAGCATTTACCTAGCAGTGGTCTCTGTCATAATGCGAAAGACCCGTGAAGGTCCCGGGGTAGAATAGGCCTTCAGCAACCCATGCGTGCCATAAAAGGCCACTATGCTTGTCGTAAGAGGCGACTAACGGGATCGGGTGGTCAGACTAGCTGACTTGGTTGACACATGTCATCGGTTCCCCATTGCGCAGATCGATGCTCATGTTGTTGATCACTGGATTGTCTGGTCCAGACTCGATTATTTACAGACCGTCGCCATATAGCTGGAATATTGCTAAGTGCTATTGCTAATAAACTCACTCACTCACTCATAATGCGAAAACCCAATCAGAGTATCGTCTGGTGATGTTTTTCAAGGCCGCTATCAATTACTTGCCAATTATTTGTCCCGCAAGCGCGGATCCTCGACGAATGAACGTTTTTAATTCAAGTTGCATCCGTATTCCAAGATGCGTTTTCTTCTACGAATGAACGATTACGGTAAATCATATTCAACCTCCAACCCGCTCTTGTCGATGACAGCTGTTGGGGTGGAGTAGGGATGGACGTTTTTCGCTAGTGGGTGTGGTGGCCTGGCAAATTCACATATAAATCCGCGCTGCAATCCAACTAGTCCCATGTTCAGAAACGCAATGTTCATCAGATGTTTCTAAACGTTTAGCAGTCTCCATGGTAATGTCTGATCGCCGTTATCCGTAACCATTTATACGCTTCCTGGACCAGCCGAATTGCGAGCGCGTCACGGAATAAGGCGAGTAGTGACTATTTGGATCAGCTGAGTTTAAAGCTTTAAGGATACACATCTTTTTTGGACAGCCAAAGACCGATACCCGCTTTATGTTAGAGCACCTGTCTGCACCTATGTTGTATATACATGGTTAGACATTAGGCATGTTTTCTCCATGATTCTGTGATATTAACAAAGAGAGAGGGGTGGGGGGAGGAATTTTGAGTGGGATTTTTTTATGACCTTGCGACTTGAATTTGTTTGCCAAATGTTTTACATATATGTACAGTAACGGCTCTCTGTATTCGTTGTATTCTACAGAATACGCGACATTATATACTTTATTTTATGTTTTGTATGCTCCATATTAGCGAGTTTGTGGACGACTTTTTGAACAAGTTTATTCCACTCAATGTTTGTTTCCTCAATGTATACTGTTTGTGCACAGTACATTTAAAAAGTACATTCAGTACTTTGTGTTTTAAAAATACAGGCATTGTACTATAAAGGGGAAAGTTGTTTGTTTTAGACATAGTTTCCATCACGCTTACTAAAGTTTTAACGTGATTTTTACACAATACGTTTTTTCATACGTCGTTTCATGAAGGAGGTGATTATTGTTTCTATATGTTCGCTTTATATTGTGTTATTCCTTCCACTGTAAATATATCGCAGTGCTGAAATTGTCCATTTTGACGCTAGTCTTGCATCGTTCTATGTTGTGTATGTAATCCACATATTATGTTGTAGTGGACATAGAATACTTATGACGTTGATTCTACAAGTTTTTCTAAGTCGATTTTCACCTTAGCTTACACGGACTTGCGAGTGAGTTTAATTTTACGCCGCACTTACCAATATTCCAGCGATATGACTGTCTTTGGCATATGGCTGTTGTAAGTCCCAGGGCCTAGATTTTCGAAGTCGTCATATCGCTAAGATAGTCATAAATTAATGTATAATGTATGGCTATTACGACTGAGTACTACTTAAGGAGCCTTCGAAAATCTAGAACATTATGTAGGACGGTCGAATCGCTAATATCGCTTTTTAGGATGAGCCTTGTTTATATGTATGTAAGGTCAAACCACGGGAAAGGTCAGGAAATGCGATCCGTACATTCATATCATACTGTCAGTAATGGCTTGATAACAGTTAGTTGCAAATATTTTGTTTGATTGTATGATTGTATGAATTTTATTTGCACGTTATGTGAGCTTCTAACACTAGAATATCGGCCTGAACCTTTCAAAGTACAATGGAAAGCCTTTTGGTATTGTCTGGACCAAGAGCTATATGCCCAGCATATATTTATCAGAAATGTCCCGAAATGAACAACGTCTTCATCTGCTGGCGAGAAACCGATCCATTATATGATAAATGCCTTGATATATGTCACATTAGAATAAAAGGTCTCCATCAGGGTGACTTTGTTACCATATGTGTGATAACGTCTGCTGCATAGCCTGAAATTGATAACGTATGTGATATAACTGTCACACGGTATGATATTACTGTTCCTTGTTACTGATGAGTTCCTTTGTTGGTAAGCGCATGTCCCATCACTTACCACTTAGTTATATAACATAAGTTTTGTAGATTCAATAATGCATTTTCGTTTGGTTGTCAATTTTTGCACTTAATGCATACTTGTCATCCGTCCTCCATACGTAGATACACGCAGCACGTCCCTATGAAACTGCTGGTTACAGTTTATAATACATTTATTTTGCAATGTGTTAATTTTTCCACTGGTCCTGTGGTCCAAGGCGAGTTAAAATCCATCAGGACCACTATATGATAAGTTTGCAGTGGTCCTGGTGGCCAGTGAATTTTGTATTGACAGTATGGGAAATATACGAATATTAGTTTAGACCAGTGAAATACAGACAGGACCACTAATCATTGTCCACTCGGAGGTCCTGTGGTCAAATTCGAAATTTTGAAAGGTTCTCTGTACTTGAATACATGACACGCTTTTATATAACAAAATCTTTCTATTCTTCTTATGAGCAACTTCTCCCTCCACCATCACCTGATAAAGGTCTGAAACGTCGTAAAAAGAATAGAAAGATGTTGTGTTGTATTCATGTTGGTCCCACTTCTAAATGCTTTGAAGAACTTCCCAGTTGTGTAACGCGTCGATGTATTTCTGTGTTGTCCCGATTTACCTGTTTACGTCTTGAAACGGTACATGTATAGTTGAGTCCTTTCAAACATCAAGTACTTAAGAACTCACCTGGTTAATAACTTCAAAGCCTCACTCGGACCTTGGATGGACTTTCCGGTGGCATGTTATTAACGTTAATATTTATTGAACGACGTTATAAACTTAAATGACGGAACGGTGTAGCACGGAACCAAAATGTGTCAAGCAGTCACGACTATTTATGTTTACAAACTCGTGTGCTCTGTCCTATGGACGTGCCAGTGACGTGATTGTTTGCTATTTTAGGGTTTCCTTTGTTTCATGAAAAGTGATGGTCCAAGATATTCATACTTTTCTTCATATCGATTTATGAGACACATTTCAAATGTATATCTCCCACAAGGGTGATAAATAAATTGTAAGCTTGCTGTGATGAGTTGACGTTCTTAATGTCCTCAGTTGGACATTTTGAAAGTTTGTTCCCTGCTTTTTCACCATTTCCAAATATCGCCAAATTATATTTCTATTTTGTACTGTGCATGTGCATGTAATAAATTATGATGCCAACTTAAATAAAAGGAGAGAAAAAGACTTTGACGTTGCTTTCCCTATGTTTGTGACACAAACGGATGCTTCAACTGCCTTGTGGTGAAAGCGTTCGCTCGTCAGGCCGAAGACCCGGGTTCGTTTCCACGCATGGGTACTATTGAAGCCCAGTTATGAGTGAGTTAGTGAGTGAGTGAGTTAGTTTAGTTTTACGGTGCTTTTAGCAATATTCCGGCAATATCACGGCGGGGGACACCAGAAAATGGGCTTCACATATTGTACCCATGTTGGCAATCGAACGCGGGTCTCCGGCGTGACGAGCGAACACTTTAACCACTAGGCTACCCGAGTTCGACATACCAGAGGTATACTTAGAAAATGTTGCTCGCTGGTGAGTGAGGTACATTCAAAATAACATATTAGCACTCAGAGAATCAGAAAACGACATTTATGTGTGAGGAAAGATAATACTATTTCACTGCTTTTTTCACAGGTAGTATGAAATGGTACGATCGTATGAATCCGTATCGCTGTGAGGTGACTGAAAGACATGACTGCTGTTTATCAAAGCAGTCCAGCCATAGAGCAGCGGCCTGAAAATAATGGAGTCTATCTACGTAACTGTGATGCGATGGCGTGTGAGAGAGTCAGACTCAGAGAGTCTAAAAAACTAACCCCGTTTGTCGCCTCTTACGACAGACATGAGTTGTTGAAGACCAGTTGTAACCCAGATCTTCACGAACTGACAGCGACGTGATAAAAGCTACACACAGAACAGTTCAGCACCTATTCACATTGTTTATTTACATGATGTATATACCACCCATGCACAAATGGCGCATGCTGACGTGAGAATTTCAATATATGTTATGATGTATATCATATATTCTGCGAAAAACAACGCGTGGTTTTCCATGGAATTTTCTTGTGAACATTCTATATTACACTATTACGTATTTGTCCAGTCTGTACACTTGTTTCATTAAATGGTGGAAAATTTAAGCATTCTTTATACTGGCTGAAATTGAAAGTCATTACAGAAAATCTCAGATCCATGAACAAGAGAACCTTGGTACCCTAACATGAAGAATGCTATTCTCAACGTGTTTAAACAATACAACAAATATAAATATTGAAAGTGTTTACAGAAACATCTCGAATCTATGAATAAGTAGGCCGAACACGAAGAATGTCATTCTCTCCTGTCCATACTAAAAATATAAATATCACATTGTTAATCCGAGTGTACGGCAGACGCAGCGTACCAAGGGAACCAGGCAAGATTTCTTGGAAAACTGGGTTTCATTCTATGATGAACTCTTCGTGTGTGATTGCTTCAACATTACATGAACGAGTCTTTTCGCATGGAACTCTGGGTAGGAGAATGGTGAGCCCCATTGTACTTTCCTTCAACACCTGGATTTTGGTGGTAATTGTCTGTTTAGATATACATTTTTCTTCTTCTGAATCTGCCACAGAAACAGTAACGTGTAATGTTTTTTTTCACTTTACATAACGTGTATATTTATCTTTTACGTCCATGCAAACCTCCTGCAACAAGTGAATGCCAGTTTCATATGCAGTTTGTAGGTAAACACACCCACGTATTCAGGTTATGCTTTAAAAGATAAACTGTCTTATGCACATACGTTGATCTCTCTGTTACTGATAGAACCGTTTACGTTCTTGCTTTTCAAATTAATTCGACTTTTTATGTTCAAAAGAACAGGACAGTTTCTACCGAAACACAACCCTGTGCACTTTAACGAACCCACGAATCCGTTGGTAGATGACCAGATGGTGGTCACACGAATACGTACAAATACCTAGTTGCGGGTAGAGCAACGTGCAGTAAACATGGACAAAGTACAAGTACCGTGACTATGCGTCCCAGTCCACCCATCTGTGAATGGGTACCTCGTGAGGATGGGAAAGCCGCATTAACTCGGTGCGCCTGGTGAGGCTGCAAGAGTTGTATGATCCCCAGGGAGTGGAGATTGAAAATACGATGTGCCGTTGTTATGGACATCCTTGAGCAGTTGAACTAACTGGATATCGGCGCTATACAAATATCTAGTTGTATTGTATTGTATCGACGTTGCAGGTGTTCATTCCAATAATTCCCACTGCGAAACGACCTGAGCACTGACCTAATTCTGACAACATTACTTTCCTTAAGATGTATTCCAGTTATCAGCAAAATCCGGAAATGTACAGTGTCATGCTGATTCCAGCTGAGCGGTCGACGTCCCTTTCTTGGAATAATGGTAATCCAGGAACCAAAATGGTCTGTCCTCAAGACAAACTTGGATTCAAGGAATGATGTCAAGAGACGATTCCATCTACAGATTATCAAGTTGAACGCATTACATAAGCTTTGTTAGTGTGATGGTCTCCCAGTGGGTCGGGTTGTTGTTTTTCTCCGCACTGTGCAATATTCCAGTTATATGACAGTGGTCTGCATAGAATCGAATCTGGTGGACCAAACAATCCAATGATCAACATCATGAGCATCGAGCTTACGAAGGTAAACACATGCAAACTGGATTTATCTAAACATTTCAAACGTTATCATAACGTTACTGGACAGACGAAAGTCTCTGAAAGAAGCGGATGATGGGTGTATGTGATTGTGGTAAGTATATAGCAGTCTCAGAAGTATCGCTGTATCCCTCCCAACACTGAGGCTAAGTCTCTGGATATATACTCACAGAAACAAATGAGGGAACATATGAAAGAACAAGTGTACCGATATTCCAGGTTTCCTCACAAGGTATGTATTGCACTGCGGGTGAGACTTTGGAAATAAATATAGCCACACTTGTAATGTCATTTGTTCCCTTATTATTTCCATATGCGAGTGCATTTGGGTTAGTGTGTTTATTATCAGGAACACACTGAAAGGAACACTGCGAGATGAGAGAACCGTGAGATTAATAACACTTGGATGTCTGTACAGTTTGAGATAAATCTGGGAGGAAAATATTAATGTTCAGGGCAGACTATTTTGCTTATGAAAAGCAGGCCTTTGTCCGTTTAACATGCAGTGCATAAATATCAAATTGTCAATGAACAGCAAACTGTAATATTTAAGGCAGTGATCTGGTTAAAGGTTCTAATATCAAACATAATGGTAAGGTATAGAGCGGGCGCTATAACTTGTTGTCCAGCAGGAACAAGAGAGTCTCTGGTTTGCGGACTGTGTGGGGATGTTTGAATAGACCTTTGTACATGGTGGGGTTCCTCGTGGCTGCGTTCTCCCTCATCAGGTGGAAGGTCCCGGGACGAAGCTGCACGATGCGGGGTCTGCTGATGGTGCCCTTTTCTCTGAATGCTCGGTATGTATCTGACACCAGCTGTAGGTGGGAGTCGATCTGGAATACATTCAAGGGGTGGACATAAATTTAAAAAGATCACTGATGAGTGGAGAACAGGCTCTAGATCCAAACTGGGCCAAAGATCAAAATGATGTTTGGCTCACCGAATTTGTGGACATTGAAAAGTGTGTGTGTGTGTGTGTGTGTGTGTGTGTGTGTGAGAGAGAGAGAGAGAGAGAGAGAGAGGGAGAGAGAGAGAGAGAGAGAGAGAAAGAAAGAGGCCCTAATGTTGAGGTGTAAAAGCATGAAAGCTACTCTATTATATCTACACTTAGGATACCATTCTACCTTTTGTCCTTACGAATAAATGAGTATGGTTTAAAGCCACGTTTAGCAATATAAAAGTAAATGGGGAAAGTCATCTCAAATATGATGGAGGAAGATCATTATTTTCCGTACATAAATGCAGCAAGCACAACTCTCCCAACACTTTCACTAAATAACCAGTCCCTGATCACTGGAATAAGTGGGTGCAATTCAGCAATATTCTAGCAACACTGGCAACATTTAGACGTAAATACCCCGAAAAATCTCACAACCTTGTTCGTCATGAGCCTCCATGAACTTCTGGTAGCCTCTTCAAGAAGACATAGTCAGCAGTAATGACAAAATACTCTTCAAGAATTGAAGTTATGTCAAATGTTTTGGCATGTACAGACCAAAGTGGAAGGAGAGTACTGAAAGGCTTTTAGGCTCTGCTCCATAATGGAGCAATTCAACCAACTTCGGCTGGATCCAACCTTCTTGCCATGGAAACACAAACAAATATTTTAATCTGAATTCCAAAACTACCAAAAGGCACCAGTTCACTAGATATGCGTGTGTACGAAACTTGGTGAAGAAAGAGTGAACGGTTTTAGAGTTCTGCCCCGGAAAAGAGCACTACCACCAATTTGAGTCAAAGTCAAACTTGTTGCTATGTACTGGTGCCAGTACACCACCAGGCCTATCTAAGTGCAAAGTTTGGTGAAGAAATATTGAGTGGTTTTAAAGATCTTCTCCGGAAAAGGAATGCAAAGACGCACAGACGGAGTCCATTTTGATAACCCCACAAAACGCGTTTCGGGGGATAAAAAAAACGAAAAGAGAAAAGAAAACCCCACACGCAAAGAAAAATACTCTTAAATCGAGGCTTAAACAATCCACCCTCCAGTCATAATAGCCCACGGCAAATGTCCTTATGTACAGTATGTGTTGAGAGCACAAACATGTAAACATGTATCGCTGTCATGGCGATCTAGTGGTCAGACTTGGTGGCCTTGCTGATAGCGTGTCACCTGTGGTGTCCAGCGGCTTACCTGTCCTTAACACGACACAGACACGCCGGGACATTGTGGACAACAAACATATGGGCGTCCATGGGTTGGACGTGCCTCTACTATTAAACAGTTTACTTCTAGCAGAATTACTGCGACATATGCTAGCTTGTCTTTATAGAGAGGAATACAAAGGGCATCGACCGACGTATGTACGTAAAACAATATAAGAAGCAAACCGCTTCCTCTACTGGAACGGTCATTCACTTAGAGATTGGGTGTATCAATGTGAGTGTATTTGGTTTTACGCCGCTTTTAGCAATAAACAAATAAATGGGGGAAGGTCTTTGATTAATACTTTGAACATACTAGTGCACCTAACACATCTCGTCCCAGCGCTTTTACATAATATCGAGTCGTTTATCATTGAAATTGGTGTCTAGTTGTACGTCTCTTTTAGCAACATTCCAGCAACATCACGACGGCGGACACCAGAAATGGGCTTCACACATTGTAGCCATGTTGGGAGTCGAACCCGGGTGTTGGAGTCAAAAGCGAACGCTTTGACTATCAGCCTACCCCTCATTACGCTATGTTCGACCGTCTCGGCCTTAACAAAAAATTGACTGGCGACCTGCTGACGATGCATATACATGTTTAACACGACCAAGGCCACCAGAATTCATGTTCTATTCTGTCTAAGTACAATATCAGGCTGATATGAAAGAGGTCTTACTGTCTGATTAAAGACTTCTCTCCAACTTGAACTGATAGACCAATGATCGATAGTGTGAGCACCGATGGACGCAGATGACCTTACATCTGAAAATCTCGATAACGACAGTAAGTGTGCAGTTGGGCTTTAGGCCGCTTTTAGCAATATTCCAGCAATATCACGACGGGGTACACCAGTAATGGGCTTCACACACTGTACCCATTTGGTCCGGAGTAGAATAACCACATCACACAGTCTAGAGGTTCCAGTCTAACTAACTGAACCTAAGTTTACTTAGCCTGCAGAGCTTCATTCAAGAGATTCATAGTAAATCAGCATGATTTTACACTAAATGTATCTCTATGTCACAGCGCTCGTTTTACTTACAGACGATTCCTCTTTTGCCAGCAATGGTTTCCCAGATTCCGTCTCCACGAAGATGACGTAATATAGTGCGTCACTTCTCGTACCTAAAGAAAAATATATAGCTGTTTAGTTTAAGTACAGTTTATAGTTTAACATTAGTCACACGTTTCAGTCAAAGTTGAAGTGCGAGTGACGTGATAACATTTTCTGAACCCCTGTTACCACTGCATTCATTCCACTTGATGTATGGTGTCAGCGTGTGGGACGACGGGTTAGAAATACCATATTGTTGAATGAGTTTCACTGTTTACGCCGCACTCATCAACATTACAGCTATGTTGCCGCGGCCAGTAAATAATCCAGTCTGGACCAGACAATCCAGTGATCAAAAGCATGAGCATAGATGTATGCAAATGGGATACGATGAAATGTGTCAACCAAGTCAGCGAGCCTGATCCCATTAGTCGCCCCTTACGACACTGCTTGGGTTACTGAAGATCTATTCTAATCTTCACGGGTCTGTTGATATAGAATACATATCGGTTCATTACAATATCTTCTTTGGTCTGCAGACTCTTATCATAATGATCGAGCTGGTTAAAACAAATGGGTCTCTCTATCCCATACTCGTGGAATTAAGGTAAGCATCACGTCTGGTATCCAATAGTAACGTCGTCATATGATATACACGATATCCCATACACTTGACAGTGAGGTCGCCAGATGATACGCTCATGAGATGTTACACATTTTGATAGTAAAGTCGCCATGCGATATACACCATATACATTTGATAACAACACGTTTGGCACAGAGACCCGTGAAGGTCCCGGGGTAGGATAGGCCTTCAGCAACCCATCCTTGCCGTAAAAGGCTACTATGCTTGTGGTAAGAGGCAACTAACGGTATAGGGTGGTCAGGCTCGCTGACGTGGTTGACACATGTCATCTGTTCCCAGCAATATTCCAGCTAAGCGGCGGCAGACTGTTAACAATCGAGTCTGGACCAGCTAATCCAGTGATCAACACCACGAGCATCGATCTACGCATCTGGGATACGATGACATGTGACAGCCAAGTCAGCGAACCTGCCGTTCTGCATTAATTCGTTTTGACTTAAACTGTAGCAATATATTTCCTTCACGTGAGTCAATCTCGAATCTTAGAGGACAGATAAATATTATATTCTTTTTATCAAATAAATATTAGATATTTTTCACGCGTTTTATTTGGGCCATTCCATTATAATGTGTAGCTAACAGGTAGTTGCTAATCTGTTCATTGAACCGTAAATTTTGTTGTTTTGTGGTGTCTGCGAACTGCCTGTCTGCGTAATGGGAGGACACCCTCATCAAAGTTACCGACTGGTAGATTCATTTCAGTTGGCAATGCAGCTATCTTCACTGCTGAGCTTCAGATGTAGTACCCATGCGGGGATTTGAACCTATTCTCGGTCTGACGAGAGAACCCTTTAACCACTAGGCTACCCTCTCGCACCTACAGTGGTGATGTAGTATATGCAAACCTGTTAGCATTGGTTTTGATTCATATATTACGTCTCCTGAGTGACCGTCTCCCATGATTTACAGATCGCCGCCATATGGATAGAATATAGCTGAGTGCGGTGTAAAACTAACCTCACTCACTCACTGTCTCCCAGTTACAACTATCCTACCTGGGGAGGAAGACTACATAAAAAGCCAGTTCCTACATACCTGTCGCAGTGTCCACATGGATATTCTCTGTAGACACAAAATTCACCAGTCTTCCGGAAGTCCATTCACTGCTAGCTTCCGTAACCGCCTCTCTAACAACAAATTCAGGAACTTTTTCCACGGAGACATTTAAAACATCTCCACGCCTGAAAGTGACAATGAATAAGTCTTTGATGACATAATGACTGTAACCAATGTTTCCCCATGTAACCTGATAAATATTATCATAAGCTATGCGTCAAAAACATTTGAGTTTTACGCCGCTCTCAGCAATATTCCACTACGATCACGACCGGAAATGGTCCTCACGCGTGGATTCATGTCGGTTAACGAACCTGGATCTTCACTTTTCATTCACTAATTTCCAATCCCTCCAGAACCTTCTGCAATCTTTCATCTCTCCGGTGTCTTCTTTTCAACTTAAAAGGGAAATATTTGGTCCTATCAAAATAAAAGTACATATATTTCCCATCAAAAGTTTTGACTCACTAGTGTGAAAATAGCCACTAGTCTTACTTCAGGCAACTGTTCTAAGCTGTATTTTGCAAAATATTCCATACCGTTTAAAGGTACTGTTTACACATGAGCGTAACTGAGAAACAAATTCATAACGTTGAAAAGATAAGTTCAAGAAATGATAAAAATCAGTGAAAATTGGCAAATTCTAAACAAAACTCTACACCAAAACGCAGCTGTTCACATGCATGATATTTGCACATGCTTTTCAGCAATTTGATGCGTGATCCTCATACAATTCATCTTTGTATACATAAATTATATAGTGAGTGTTTCAACATATAGTGAGTGTTACAATTGAGTCTAAACTTTTGATGGGAAGTATATATTCAGAGACAAGGCGCTAAGCGCTAGACTATTATGTGATTTGGTATTCATTCAGTGCTCACCTTTGCAACATCTTGTATCTCGGTGTGTTGCCGGAGAAGCCACACACTCGTACCATGTCGCCAGATCTGTATCTGTACAAACCACGTGGCGTGGTGACAACCAGCTCATAGTCCTTGCCCGACTTAACCTGTTAAACATTAATGAAAGCAAAGAACATATCACACCTCGATAGTCTAAAATGTATGTTCTGCTCATGTAGATGACATCTCTAAGTGATATCAGTGTTTGCCCTTAGTCCTAAAATGCTCAAGGCCCTAAGGACCCAGAACCAGCACGCACGCACACGCTCACGCTCATGAATATGTCCAAGAGCGTCGTCGTGGTCGTCGCCCTCGGGTGGTAGTTTAGGATGGTGGAAAAGAGACAGGGAGGACATGAGTCGGTGTTAGAGTTGAAGACAGCAGCAGCCATGTTTTATTACTGTTTGGTCGAAGGATGGTCAAAATGGTAAAATACAGTGGTAAACATGTGACAGAACGCACATCAGGACTGAATGGCCAATGATCCCGATGTGGAGACCCGCTCTGTCACTTACACACATTCAGAAGTCCGACGGCGATTCTTCATCGTCGACGTAGTCGTAGGTGGGGCGACGGCCTTGGCCGACACCCCGACTAGACGCACAATCCGTCCACTTCTGTCGATGATCTAGTCTCCATGGTTGGTCTTGCTGGTTGGTCTCGCTGGATGGTCCCGCCGGTTGGTCTCGCTGGATGGTCTCGCCGGTTGGTCTGTCGACTGACCATATCGGTCAGGTTTTTATACACAGGGCCATTACGCCACATTGTGCAAGGTCACTGGCCCATGCACATGTACATACGTAAGATTCGCCGACGTAGGGAGGTGTTAACTGACATGTATTGATAGCGTTTGAGAATTAAGGGTCCTGCCCGGAGGGGGGTTTATGATAAGAGGGGATACACCGAATGTTTGCCGAATACATTACATAGACAAAGGGGATAGAATTTCGGTGCACTTTGGACTTATATTGAAACAAATAGATTGTTTGAATAAATGAAGTTTTAAGGAAACTTGTAGAAATGATTTAGTCTATGACAACACCCCTGAACGTCGTGGAGCTTTTGTCCTCAAAAGCACCTTTTGAAAATAATGACAATATTGGATGTACAAGTATACGGTAAACTGCATGAAACGTTGACGCGTTGACAATATCTGGTAGAGGCATTGATCATAAGTCACATAATCGTAATGGCATTAGATAAGATATACAGGAACGTCAAAGTAATATATGAATCGAATTGTCAACATTAGTCAGGCGAAACATAACAATAACAATACCGGACGGTTATACACAAAATACAGGTCAGCGGAGATTCCAGCCGTTAACAAAAACACAGGTGAGCGGCTATCCAGCTCGTACAAATAAAACATTGGACGTTTCCACCGAGCGGCAAAATCCTGCTCACGGTCGACCATACAGTCGGAATACCAGACTGATAAGTACACGTATGACTTACAGGAACAAAAACAGAATGTGCGTAATGCGTCGTCGTTTGCATTTGAATGTAATATTTTCATGACAACAGTAAGATCTTTGAAATTGGGAGTCTTATATTGGTGAGCCTAGACTCGACAAGGCTAGCAGATGTAGATGTGATCTGCACTAAAAGTAGAATTGGCATGAAAAAAAAAATAAACCTAACCAACTTCAAAAGTCTAAACCGAAAGTTGATGAAAAATTAATTCAAGTGCAATTGGCTCAAAGATATTTTAGCGAATTGTATATTGTGTGCCAGTTACCATAGAAAGTATTATGCACATGGATACTAAATTTTCGCCGGTATCATAACTAAGCACAAACACGTTGGCAAAACGAAGAAGTAGGATGTAGACTGGATAAACAGTCTCCATCAAATAAGCTTGGAGAGACATAGCTTATTATACTTCTACGACTGCTTTTACCACATAAAAAGATTTAGACGTTTTCACGAAGAGTAATTACAGTATTGCATAGCTCGTTATAAGCTATTGTCCATAGTAATAGTTATAGAGGAACAAATTGCTAGAAAAATCCTTGAAACCGGGAGTCTGATTTGAGTGGGACGACTCGGAACCCGCAGATAGCGTTGATCTGCATTAAATGTGTATATGCAAGGATATGTAGTAAAGTAAGAGCCTAACCGACTTCAAAAACTTAATCTAATAAAGATGTACGCCTCATAACATCACATACAGATAGCAATAAGTACTCAGTAGATGAAAAATATGACACATATAAATACATATGAAACAATGGCTGGAGAAGATTGACATACCTGACATGTACAAGAATGTCCGAGGGAAACATATACAGTCACTATAAAACTCTGAGATAGTTCGAACAAACGTTCACATGTATTGTCACACACATATTATGGAGTACTTGCTGCAGATACTTGAAACTCGCTGACTTGATCTTGACGGATGACGTTGATATTTGTTGTACTCACACATGGGCTTGCTGCGTCTTGCTGCTTTCGATGATTTAGAGAAGGTTGCTGGTTATGGGCTGCACTCTCGTTGATGAAAGGTCGGCTGACTGTCTGATGTCTTCGTTCTTCCGCCAAGATAGCGCCCGACGTTGACGCTGCTCTTGTCAACCACCATCTCTAAACTACCGGTTGCTTTGCTGCGAGTTAGGGTAGGGGAATCGTGCGTGAGTCACAGCAAACTCACGCTACCCGGATATTTCTCCACCATCTGTCCAAGAGCGTCGTCGTGGTCGTCGCCCTCGGGTGGTAGTTTATGATGGTGGACAAGAGACAGGGAGGACATGAGTCGGTGTTAGAGTTGAAGACAGCAGCAGCCATGTTTTATTACTGTTTGGTCGAAGGATGGTCAAAATGGTAAAATACAGTGGTAAACATGTGACAGAACGCACATCAGGACTGAATGGCCAATGATCCCGATGTGGAGACCCGCTCTGTCACTTACACACATTCAGAAGTCCGACGGCGATTCTTCATCGTCGACGTAGTCGTAGGTGGGGCGACGGCCTTGGCCGACACCCCGACTAGACGCACAATCCGTCCACTTCTGTCGATGATCTAGTCTCCATGGTTGGTCTTGCTGGTTGGTCTCGCTGGATGGTCCCGCCGGTTGGTCTCGCTGGATGGTCTCGCCGGTTGGTCTGTCGACTGACCATATCGGTCAGGTTTTTATACACAGGGCCATTACGCCACATTGTGCAAGGTCACTGGCCCATGCACATGTACATACGTAAGATTCGCCGACGTAGGGAGGTGTTAACTGACATGTATTGATAGCGTTTGAGAATTAAGGGTCCTGCCCGGAGGGGGGTTTATGATAAGAGGGGATACACCGAATGTTTGCCGAATACATTACATAGACAAAGGGGATAGAATTTCGGTGCACTTTGGACTTATATTGAAACAAATAGATTGTTTGAATAAATGAAGTTTTAAGGAAACTTGTAGAAATGATTTAGTCTATGACAACTATTTAGAGATTCTGAACCTTTTTATGGAGATGAATGGGAAGGTTTATACTATAAACACCCCTTCAATATGTTTTAGGCACCCAGAGTTTTAACGTATTTCTTTACCAGACCTTTGGCCAGCTTCCGCGTCTACAAACCGCCATCAGCACTTCGACCCTCTGATAGTATTATACCATACAACAATCGAGCCCAGAGGTAGCTTAGTCCTAAAAAGCTCCAGGCCTAAGGACCCAGAATCAGAGAATGTGTAGGTCTAACAGTTGGATATGAAAATAATACTCTTAGTTACTAGGGAGGAAAAAAACGCTGTTGACAATACAAACATGCACAAAACAACAGCTGTGGGTCCGAGTGGTTTTAGTTGGCTTCTTGGCCTACGGCCCTACATCATTTTCGAACGCTGAGTGAGGAAGATAGTTTTTATGGACGTCAACTTCTTTATCACGAGAAACATAACGTTTCGGGATATGCCCTTACCCCTTCATCAGGACACATTGTGGTTTTTTTATAATAAAGAAGTTGATATTCCATAAAAACTCTCTTCATAGGCGGATCCAGGAATTTTCAAAGGGGTGTGGGGTTTCCCTGACACACTACCACACCCACTGAGGTCTTAAGGCCGACAGTATGTGATCAGCGTGTCGGGCAATGTGCGTGTGCCATGTTTTCTTGTCAATAAAGCTTACGGCCCTGGGTGAGGTTTGAACACTGGCAAGTAAATAAATTCCATATATCGCAGTGCATACGACTCGAAAGGAAAACATAAAATGGTTTGGATTCTTTGGCACACACGCACGCACGCACACAGCTCCTTCAATATATTTGAGGCACCCAGAGTTTTAAGATACTTCTTTACCAGACCTTTGGCCAGCTTCCACGTCTACAAAACGACATCATCACTACGGCCCTCTGATAGTATTATACCATACAGCAATCGAGCCTAGAGGTACCTTTTTGAACAAACTCAGTTTTGAATCAGGTCTTCATTCTTGTTTTTTTTTTCACCCCTATCCCCAGCACGAAACGAAAGTTAAATTTTCCCTTCGTACACATTGAAATATTTATCCTCAGTCATGGCTGAATGCCGTAATGCATAGCGACGTTAAATCACAGCGAGTGAGTATTGACTTACGGGTCTTAAGGTGTGACGAGAGAACGCTAGGTTACCCAACCGCTACCTTAAAATAAAACCCACTAACGTTGCACGTTCAGCTTGCCTCACAGACGTCGAACAACGTCTTTGTCCCATCCCTCGTACCCTTTCTGCGATGCAGATCCTAAATAAAGCAGGTCTATGATTTTCTTCAGGTCAGTCGTCTACCTCACTGGGTCTCATTGCTTTTCTGTTTAAATGGAGTTCATTGGTTGTTCAAAGTCATGAATATTCATAGACTAACTGCATCTCCCTTCTTACCTGGTGAGCTAAGAGCGTGTCTGGCTGTTCCTCCTGGGTGTGTTCAGCTGGTATGAACTCATAAAAGTTCATTCCTGGCAGGATGACGTAATCCTCCCTCTCTGCGCGTGTTTCCGGATCATAGAGACTTCCGGTATACAGAATCACCCCATACATGCATTCAGTAGACATGTGGCAGTATGAGTAGAGAGGAATGTCGCCACCTAGATATCGTTCCCTGATGAGCTTCGCCTAAAAAATCCAAATCAGAAATATACATTGTAAAATCTCTGAATTAGTGCCGTTATTACACCCAAAACACCAAATGACACTTAACAAGATTACTACACAATACACCATGGATATCTGTTTAGACTGATTTATGTGAACTCGGTTGTCAGTTGCTAAACAAGTACCCAAAAGAATAACCTGCTCACACAAGCAGATGATCAATCTTGTTCGTGTCAGTTTCAGTGCAAATAAAATTAAACATAAATTCATCTCGTCAGTAATATCCACTTAATTACCAACGCTGGAGTTGAAAATGTCTATATAAATTAATGTAACGTCAAAGCTTCTTCAGCCAACCAAGGTCATGAAGATCAAGGTCAACGTTAGGCTGACACATAATAGAAACCCTTTTTTGATTGTACTCCACCTTTTAAAAATGCCATGGCGCTCAGTTACAAAGATCTACAACAATCTGACAAGTGTTATTGTAACGTTAAAAAGTTTATCAATCAAGATTGATAAAATGCAAAGAGGAAACAGATGATGAAGAGAAATTAAGGGGAAATGAGACAATTTATTCATTTCCTTTGGAAATGTTTCATCGGTATTGATATATATTACTTTTTCTCACACGTATTGCCTAGTGGAAATGGAATGGAATATCCTCAACCTTTTTGAATGGTATATGTACATTTGCAACTAACCGTGTAAAAGCGAAATTAAGATAGGATCTGCCGTCTAAGAATTTACGGGTCGACGTTGAACGGGTGATTAGAAATTTCGCTCTGTGCGTCTTCATACAGAAGGGCCGGCAGATGATTACACAGACAGGTCAGTTTCTAGGACAAAAAAACGTACCTGCAGAGCAAACGTCCCAGTGCAGACTGAGGAGATCCCACCTAGATGTGGCCAGATTCTCGGCACCATGTCCTTACAGCCAGACCTGAAGATTTCCTCCAGTTCATCAGCCCTTTCCGGCAGAGGAGTCAGGTGCTTGTTCAGAGACTCTCTTACATCATGAGCGATTTCCAGATCTTCGTCCAGCTGCCCTCTACGAATATCCTGCACGAGTCTTCTCCAGTTCTTCTCAATGAGAGTCAAGACTTGTAAGACAACCGTTGACGTCATCGCATGCATAACCCCCAGATCTCGTTCGCGCAGAGCAAACACCATATGCACATACTGACTTTCTTGCTCGCTATATATGTCGTTGGCGGCCTTAGGTGTGCAATAGTATGTTTCGTGTCTCAAAAACGTCATAGAAACTGACCCTTTGCTGACCCCTCTCTCTGTTTTCATTTTCTTAGCAGGTATCATCATGTATTCCGACAGGCTCAGTTGCCGGAGTTTAGGCGCTGCATTGAGTGTTGTAGACAAGGGCATAACGAAATAAGGCCCATATAATGAACTGTTTGCCTTTAAATTTAACGGATATAACTTGCTGCGACCGGAAGTCGTACCGGATGTTGCAGCAAAGAAATTCACTTCTTGCTTGAAAAATATGTTTTCTTCGCCAGCCAGACACCTGTCAATATAAGGTTTATAATCTTTATATTCTGTCAGGCGCATGCGCGACCGGAACTCGTCGACGGATGTAATGGCTGCTAAATTGAAGTCTCGTCCATACACTGAGTCCTGACCTGATTTGAGCAATTTAAATAGGGTCTTTGTTTGAGCGGATTTCACGTCGCGACAAAGTGAATTAAATCTCCATAATATGAATCCACCAACTGTTGATATGATCCTTTGTTGAAAGTACATTTTGAGGACTACGATAAAGGTGAGGTTATGAGCTGGACGTAGGCTCCAGATGTGAAGGAACACTCCCGACCATACCAGCAACACCAGTGATGCGCCACAGCCTGTAGAAAGAACGGTGATGATTAGGTTAATAAACGCGATAATACATCAAAAAAGACATGCATTTTCATGTATTCTATGTCAGATAAATCTGAACTTCTTCAAACATACCGTGAGAGAGAGAGAGAGTACTTTTATGCATTTTTTAGCTTTATTCCAGTACTATCACGGCGGGGAACATCAGAAATTGGCTCCACACATTATACCCAAGTGGAGAATCGAAACCGGGTCTTCGGCGTGACGTGAGAACGCTTTAACCACTAGGCTAAGAGAGGGAAGACTGTTCATTAACCACTATAACAAAAATGAACCGTAGCATGTAAGTATTATGATTGTTTTATCTGTTGTTTTACGTCACCAATCAATTATATTGCAGATTAAGCAACTGTTCAGCTACAGATCACGTCCTCGAAACCTGCGGGTCCGGTGACACCGTGGACGTGGTCTAACGCTGATCGTTATGTCGTAACCTTGCTCTAAGACTGCATAGAGTTTCGAAGCTCTCTTAGCGCTAAGATTTTCGTAGGTGCTACACATTATTAACTTACGACTATCTTAGCGCTAAGAGAGCTTCGAAAATCTAGGCCCTGAATGCTAAGCCTGCGGATGTATGGTAATTCTATCTTTTAAAGAGGCAAATCTAGATTAGAAGACAAGGAATCACGTCTGTTAATTACACTTTTTCTGCTATGATTTAAGCTATTACTTATCACCACAGAGACTAGGTGAAGTCTAGTTATATTGGTACAGACCTTCACTGAGAGTAGGGACTTAAAGCAAGTTGCCAGTACATAATTCTCCCTGCTAGCGCGACCGACTAATCCGACCTCACGGTGAGCAAGAGTCGGGTTTAGTGTTGAAGTGTTCGAAAATCAACACATCATCAAAATTACTGCCGCTATCACTTTCATTACAACTGGCAAATAAAAATAATTCAAGGCGAATCGGGAATTCATACCCAAAAGTGTGGGATAATAGCAAGTCAGTTAAGCGCGTGAGTTTAATTTTACGCTGCACTAAGAAGTATTCTACCTATATAACTGCGGTCTGTAAATAATCGTGTCTGGATCAGACAATCCATTGTTCAAAAGCATGAGCATCGATCTACGCAACGATGACACGTGAACCACTCAGATCCCGTTATATACCCAAAACGGCAATCATGGGTTACAGAAGATCAATTCTAACTCTGATCTTCATGGCACTTTATGGGATGTCAAAGGTACGAACAGCGGCCAAATCCATCGTCTCTAAAGTTGTCCATAAAGACCAACTCCTATATTTTATCAAGCAAAAAGCCTTATTTAAAATAACCCGTGAAGGTCCCGGGGTAGAATAGGCCTTCAGCAACCCATGCTTGCCGTAAAAGGCGACTATGCTTGTCGTAAGAGGCGACCAACGGGATCGGGTGGTCAGGCTCACTGACTTGGTTGACACATGTCATCGGTTCCCAATTGCGCAGATCGATGCTCATGTTGTTGATCACTGGATTGTCAGGTCTAGACTGGATTATTTACAGACCACCGCCATATAGCTGTAATATTGCTGAGTGCGGCGTAAAACTAAAGTCACTCACTCACTATTTCAAATATGTATAATTCAAATCAGACCTTAAACTCCCTTTAGACAACACCCTTATCTGACAAACCCTCTTTTGGCAGTGGTCATAGCGTTCGCTCGTCACGTCGATGACACGGGTTCGTTTCCCATGGTTACAATGTGTGGAGCTTGACTTGCTGACGGGAGTAAAAGATATGATTTTAAGGAAACATATTCTTAATTAGCAGCGTGGTACGTAAAACAAGCACTGACCTGTCAGTGTTGATGTGTTCATGGCAACTGTTATGCCTACGGCAGCAAATGTCCCCGCCAGAAGGAAGAAAACACCCTCCCACTTCATGGTTCTCCGATGCAAGAAACCACTCTGTGAGGAAATATGAAGATAATCATGAAGATAATCATGTAAAATGTTGATACAAAAAAGCAAGAACCCACCCTCCCACCCCCAGAACAACAACAAAAAACCAAAAAAAACCAAAAAAACCCCAAAAACAAACCAAAAACCCAAAAGCAACCGGCATGCTTGGTTTTACAACTCAACATTAGTCTCTCTCTCACTCTCTCACTCTCTCACTCACTCTCGCTCCCCCCACTCTCTCTCGTTGTGTCGTGTGTATGTATGTATGTATTTACTTACGTGTGTAAATATTCACCAGGACCAAATTTACGTGTTGGCTAGATGACCAAGTGCAAAAATATATTTACACATGTGCAAATTTGCACTGTAAGTATACTGTGTCATTTTAGATTTTTTCGGGGTAAGACTTAGTTCAGGGTAAGTCCAGTAATAATAGAACATCTTTCTCTGTTGAATTTCAATTTGATACACTTATTATTCACACTTTCAGGTTTAGTCACAGTACATGAAGTCAATGTGAACACAAAGTAAATTTACTATTACACACCCATGTGTGTTTACACATGTGTCTTTACTTACGAAAGAGTAAAGTTCGTGCATTCATGTGAAAGGGGCGTCTACTCTGACACACAGTTTCCCACTGCATGTTATTCTAAAACACGTTTATGCTCTCTCTCTCTCTCTCTCTCTCTCTCTCTCCCTCTCTCTCACGCACACACAATCAGTGTCACACACGGTGTCACTTATACGCGCTCACAAACTAAACACTCTCTTACTCTCTCTCACGCACACACAGTGTCTCACACACATTGTCACACATGCCCTCTCACACATTCTCTCTTTCTCACACAAAAGCACACACACACACACACACACACACACACACACA